>NC_134490.1:50047464-50717464 GCF_040206685.1 Ascaphus truei | reverse complement strand
ATCTCCTTGTTTCTTCCTTGGTGAGCTTAACTCGTTCTATATGATTATCCATGGTTCCCAGATATTGTAAAAAGCTATCGTTTTTTGCTTAAGGTGCGCGGTTAGCTTCTCCATAAGTATTACTTCATTTATCCTGTTTTTTAGTTTAGTCATGGAGGGTGGGGACACTTTCTTCCAGGAGGCCGCATAGGGAGTTCTTATTTAAAGACTCCTTTCTGCAAAATCCCATTAAGCATGACTGTGTTTACCACGTTTTGCAACATGAAGATTTTCCGAAATAGTCCCCTACAGTTTCTTATACAGTATATGTAATGTTTTTGCCTGATTAACATGTTGTTGTTTTTTTAAACCTAATCAAAATGAGTGAGAAAAGACACTGGCTCTGTAAACAACGATACTGAGTTTGAAGCAGGGGACATGGTTTTATTCCCTGTGTCGGCTCCTTGTGACCTTGGGCAAGTTGTTTTATCTCCCTGTGCCTCAGTCACCAAAAACATAGATTGTAAGCTCATCTGGGCAGGGACTGTGTCTGTAACATTGCTATGTGCTGCGTACCATGGACTGCACTATAATTCTGAAGCATTTTGAGTCCCATTGGGAGGAAAGCACTATGGTATATGAAATAAAGTTATTAAAATATATACTTTTTCCTTGGTTTATTTTAATTTTATTTGTTTTTTGTCCAACTTTTATAATTTATGTTTTTTTTAAGAACTGTCATTAAGGTTAATCTTTAAATAATACAAAAAATTAATATATGGTGGTTAATGTAATATATAATTGTGTGTTTTAGTGCAGATTTCTTAAATAAAATGATTGATAAATACAATGTAATTAGTTAGAAATAACTGGAGTCTAACTTCTGCATCTAAGAAAAAATGTTTACAACTTTTGCATTTACTTAATAATTTCTCTGAAGTATTTTATAACGTTAGCAACACCCTGATACCTGTGGTCTAAAAACCACAATACATAGAAGAGTTAAAACATACAGATTAAAACAATATCTCAGGATGGAAGCGACTATCCCCTACTTCAATTTAATAAGACACAAGCATGGTGCATTATATAATGATCATATCTCCATATACTTTTATTCTGCCATACATAATTATTCAAACATACTCATATGTTCCTCTCTATTTATTGGCAGGTCCAGTTATTAGGGTGTCTCGACTGTGTGTATGGGGTCACGGTTGGAAGTGCTAAGTCACACTAAAGTTTACATTGCTACATTTTTAAAGGTGGTGTCCCAAACAGGCAACGCTACTTTGACAAATCAAACTATAGATTACTAATGATTGATGATCTATTACAAAAGGAGGAGCCAGATACATATTTGGGGATATAATACCGGTATGTTAACTTATTTATTGAGTCTTGTGAACTGGCTAACTTTTTCTTTTTGCAATAAGTCTACTAGTTCAATAATTTAGTGTTGGTTCTCTGGGTGACTGCAGCCTATTGTTATATGGGCTCTATGGTTTCAGAACACGTGATCCTAGAGACGCCGTTTTCGTAAGAGAAAAGAAAATGCCAATCAGAACAGAAAATAAACTAAAATAAACATAACTCCCCTCCCCCCCCCCAAAAAAAATATTTTTTGAGAAAAATAGAGGCCAGAAAGCTAATGTTCCTATTAAAAAGTTTGAAAAAGCTTATTATATGCCATTGTTTTGCTTTGGAATAATTATACTATGATTGTAACTGCATCAAAATGTTTATTTCTTGAGAGAGGAAAGGACATCCATTTTTTTACCATGCCACATCTCTACAAAATAAAAGAAGGTATCTCTCATGTCCTATGGTATGAAATAACATGATAGATAGACAGCACAAATAGTGAAGTCAATAGAATTATCATGGAATTATCAGGAAGTATGCATTTAATGTAACCCCTGCACTGCAGTGCATTATGGGTCCTTCTGGCACTACAGAGGTTAACAGTATTTCTTTATTACTGTATTTATTATAACAAAGTTTAACTGTATGTGCGCATAAAACCCCCCCAACTAAAATAAAGCAATATAATAAAGAGTAATGCCTTAAAATTTGCCTTGCACATTGTTTTTACTGATATTCAACGTAATTTTGCCTTTTTCGCCGAATTTCGTCAAAAAATCACATTGATCGGCATTCCGAGAAAATCTGCCATTTCCGGCAGATTATCACACACTATTGTGAATTTTCACCACAATGTAAAATGGCAGTACATAAAGGGTTATGTGACCTGATGCCACTTGCTTTCGTGTTAGAATTTTTACCCATATCAACAGTATTTATCTTTCCTTACAAATTATGTGTTTTCTATACGTTTATTTATTTTTTATTTTAATTAGTTCTCTAGTATTGGATACTACGGTATGCATTTTTTTTACCTGCTAATGCCCTTTTTATTTTTATTTTTTAATGTACTGATCATCCTTTTGGTTGCAACAGCAATCATTTAGAAAGTTATATCCACTTCCTCTTTTGAAACAGGCTGACACACCTTTTTTAGCTCTGCCCTTTGGCAACAAAGTATCACAAACATATATGTTGGTGTTCCAACCTAACAGGCTGTCTGGCAGGCTCTGAAAGCTGTAATAACAATGTGTTACACTTAGTAATATAATGTTACAGATCAGGTGCAGCATTTCACAGACTGCAGCACAGTTAGAAGGCGGCCATTATATTAGGCACACAATCAGAATTTTGATGATTTATAACAGGAGTGCCAAACGATTGCAGCTTAGGTAAGAATGTAGAATTGTACATCATCACATGCTTTACATATACAGAAAGAAACAGGAGAGAAAAAAAGGGGGGGGGGGGATAGGGTATTGCAGCTTTAATTATTAGACTTTTTTTGCTCTCCTACAGCGATAAATAAACTGAATAGAAAATACCAGAGCACTGAAAGAAGTAAAAATAATCCCTATACCTAAAATAAAAAGGTATAAGAAAGAAGTGCAGAATTATACACAGAAAGGCGTTTTTATTTTTTTATACTTTATTGGCAAATTTGATCTGCATTTTTTATTGAAGAAAAAATACATAACCGAGTGTCCTCAACAAATTGTTTGCAAACACACATAAATATAACATACATTCGATTGTGCTGCAGCTCTTTTTTTTTTTTTTAATTATTATTATTGCACATACAGTAGACCAGGGGGGGGCAACTCCAATCCTCAAGAGGTACCAACAGGTCAGGTTTTCAGGATATCCCTGCTTCAGACCAGGTGGCTCAATCAACGACTTGACCTGTTGGTGGCCCTTGAGGGCAGGAGTTCGCAACCCCTGCAGTAGATCAACTATTTACACAGTAGCTAGTTGCATCACAATACACATTTTGCTATTTTCTTCCAACTCACACACGAAAAGATGAAAATGGCATGACAAAAATAACTAATTTAGACCATATCCATGGCATTCAATAGGTTCGCTATAATGCCCTATAGTCACATGACATCTTAACCCATAGGTTGCCAGAGGGGACAGCAACATACCTCTAGCAGCCAAGGGCATTACATGTTTTAAATCCCCATTGTTGAAGATTAAGCAACAAATGCCAAAGAAATCCCCACATTTAAGACGATTACAACCCTACATGTAGAATTGCAGCATCTTGCACTGAAGCAAAATAAATTAAACTGATCCTAATGTTATCCTCCCAGACCCTATTTTGATATATAATGTGCAGATAACACTTTATCAGATGCGTGCTATACTTAACACTGTGCAAATAAGATAAGTCTCTCTAACATGTATCTGTATTCATGTGCACTCCTATTTGACTTTCTCCTCAATAAAGCAGGATGCATTATTTAAAGTCCTAAGTTGCAAAGGCTTTTTTTTGCAACTTAATGAAAGGTCTGTTTAATATAAACATCTTTAATTCCTCGTGCAATATGCACAGCTTGAGGTAGAGACTTGACTGTCTGATATATTCTATTTCACCAGACAAATAACTTAAAAAGACAAAATAAACATTGTTTCCGATAAGGTTAAAAAAATTAAAAAAATGTTCATTTTTATTTTCCAGGGGGCATTTTCTTTACAAAAACGGGGTGTTTGATAATGCTGCTAAAAATATTCAATGGGCAGAGTTAACGCATTCAGCGCTGGAGAAGATGGATTTTGTATTGTGCTGCAGTTTCTCCAGTGCTGAAAGGTTAACCATTCATGTAAAATCAGAAATTAGAGACTATATATAATTTAAAAGTGAGTGTCTCTTACAGCAGAACATACATATATACGCACGCACGCACGCACACTGCGAGGAGTAGGGTGGACACAGTTCTCAAAGTTTGCAAAAGATTCAAGGAAATATCAATAAGTGCCAGAAAACATTCTTCTTTTTTTCTTTCCTCTTCAGCAATGAAAGCTGAAAATAGATTTTTTTTTTTTTTTTTTTTTACATTTAGCTCAATACAAATCAGCACGTCGTTGCTGTAATCAGTGCTAAAATCACACAGGTTGTATTTAGATGAGGTATTCTGAAAGCAATGTCAGTTGGATTGAGTCCAAGTAAACAATGAGTGTCACCATAGGACAGGGGACCTGCTCTGAGGTCCATGAGCGCTATTGAATTTCCATATAACATGTTCTGAAAGGGTGAGGGTACCCAAGGAACACCTACAGGCCGTGCTGGGCGGGGTAGTTGGGTGGCAGGGTCTTGAACCCCAAATAAACTAGGATGCAAGGTTTTGTGCGGAATGAAGAAGTCCAGTAACTGTTGAAATGGTCTTCTGAAACTGAGCAGATACATTTATTCAATGATCGATGCGCAGACACAGTGCTAGGCTGCTCTCATTAGCAAAATGTGACCCGTTTAGAAGCCAAGAGATGCTCAGCACTGAGTCTCCTACATTCATACTAAAGTGCTCTTACGACCTCTCCCACCGCCCCCAGTGCTTGGACCCATACACCTAATGCTTGTAGATGATTCCACACTCTCAAGCCCCTAGATCTCTCATCCACTGGCAATGACAAAGATACACCTGTCCAGGTACCTTCCTATGCCGGATCCAATGACTGCTGTGCCCCATTGCATTCAGACCAGGTCCCTAAAGCATTGGTGTCTAAAGAGTTAGCAAAGCCCCCAGAATAACGAGACAGTTCCCCACTAGCATGCAGCCTTCGGTCTGCCTTTCTGAGGCAGCACAGAAGCCTTTTGAAGGCTTTCCTAAAATCAGGGCTTCTGCAGTAGATTATTGGGTTGAAAGCAGAGTTCACATAACCCAGCCAGTTCAGGAAGAGGAACAGCTTGTCTGGGATGAGTTTCCTGTCGAACACGTTCACCACATTGGCCATGAAAAATGGCAGCCAGCATAGAGTGAACGTGCCCATGATGATGCCCAGGGTCTTCAAGGCTTTTTGTTCCTTGGCCACCAGGATTTTGGAAAGTCTTCTCCTGCTGGGCCTCCCGTTGCTCAGGATGTGGTTGTGGTAGAATCTTCCCTCGCACTTGTCTATCTTTTTCATTTGCTTCTTGGCTTCCTTAAAAACCCGAATGTAGACAAAGATCATGACCACCAAGGGGATATAGAAGGAAATAATGGAAGAGGCTATGGCGTAAGCCCGGTTGGTCACAAAGTCACAGCAGCCAGGGTTTTCATAGCAGCTGAGAGCCTCTGGGTCACTAGTATCCCTCCACCACTGCATCATGATGGGCAGGAAAGAGACCAGGGTTGAGATAGCCCACACCATGCACACTATCCCTTTGGCTCTAACTTTGGTGAGCAAACTTTGGTAGCGAAACGGGGAAGTGATGGCTATGTAGCGATCTATAGCTATGACACACAGGGTCTCAATGCTGGCGGTCACACACAGCACATCCACCGAGGTCCAGAACTCACAAAAGAAAGATCCATACAGCCAAGTGTCGCTGATCACTAAGGTAGCACCCAGGGGTACCACCAACAAGCCCATGATAAGGTCCGCACAAGCCAAGGAGATGATGAAGACGTTGGTCAGGGTCTGCAGCCTCTGGTTCTTGGCGATAGCCACGATGACCATCACGTTGCCCACCACGATGAGCAGGATGATGGTAGCCATCAGCATGGCCATGCCAATAGTCCACTGCTTGGACAGCTCAGGAAGAAGGTGCACGGGACTGGTCGCCGTGGGGGTAGAGCCGCTGCTGGACCTGTTCCCGCAGTCCAGGGAAACCAAGCAATCCCCCATGATGGGTGCAGGTCCTGGGTGGTGAGCCTTAGCCGTGAAGCCTCCCTTGGGAGACCATTGGAGCGGCGCAGTAAAGAAGGAAAGAGTCGTCCCAGGTGCCGGGGTGGGATGTGCAATGTGTCCACCTGCGGCACAGGTGCGGGGGGCAGAGCTTGTCCCTTTTGAGAGTGGATCCAGAGGCACAGTGATCTCCTGTCCGGTCCTGAGAGCCCTTGCACTGGCGGTACTGTCCGGTCCTGGGTTTCTGGCAGCTCCTGCACTTGTAGAGATGGAAGTGGCCGCTGCACTGGCAGTGACAGTCCGGACACTGGTGAGACTGATTTCTGCAGTAGCTCTGGCACTGGAGGAAGTAATAAGTGAAGAGAGATCTCTCGCAGTGCTCCTGGGATCTCGTGCAGTGCTCTTGTGATCTCGTGCTGCTCCTGGGATCTCTTGGAGCTCCTGGGATCTCTTGGTGCTCTTGGAATCTCTCGCAGTGCTCCTGGGATCTATTACAGTACTCTTGGGATCTTTTGCTGCTTCTATGATCTCTCTCAGTGTTCTTGGGATCTCTCGCAGTGCGCCTGGTTGCAGTGCTCTTGTGATCTCTTGCTGCTCCTGGAATCTCTTGCTGCTCCTGTGATCTCTCGCAGTGCTCTTGGGATCTCTTGCTGCTCCTGGGATCTCTTGCTGCACCTGGAATCTCTCGCAGTGCTGTTGGGATCTCTCGCAGTGCTGTTGGGGTCTCTTGCAGTGATTTGGGGTGTTTTCGCAGTGCCCCTTGCTGCGGAACCTGTTGCAGCTCTCTGTGTCCCTGTAGCGGGGCAGCTCCTGTCCTGTTCCTCCGTCCCCTCCGTGGGCTCAACATGATTCTGAGCTCTGCAGCTTCTCCCGCGCCGGGGACAACCCCCTCCCTCCTACATCACTCTCACGTTTCCAACCAATCAGCGCGCTTCGGGGGGATTCCCCGCCCCTTGTCATGCTGGGCACGCAGAGTCATTCTAAAGAGAATAAAAGAAGCGAGGTAACACATTGACCCACGGGCTGCAGGGAACCTGACCGATCCAGAAGAGACAAACTACCCCTTCTGCTCTCTTAGTAGTAGGATTGTGGGACTTTACCTTATCTGGTGCCAGCAGGACAGGGACTATTATTGGGGGGATCAGTACCATATATGCATTACCAGAATGTATAAACCCGGGAGGGGGCGTGAGCCCCCCCCCCTTTTTAGTTTCAGCCCCCAGATTTATTTTGCCATTTTATTTCACCCGTTTTGCATTAATGTCATGCATGGGCTGACCGCGGGTGCACGTATTCAGCTTAAAGACCTGTACATTGTGTGAGATGAGGTATTACACAGGTACTCGCACTGGGTGCCATAAGGAGGTGTTACACAGGTTCTCTGACACTGGGTGCAGCAGCAAGTCTTATGGCTGCAGTGCATAAATATACCCGCCGGTGTTTATTGTGTATAATAATGAATGCACTGAAACTATTGGGAATTATTCATTTAAATAGGCAGTGCAGCCTAGGACAAAACTAAGGACAGTGGCATGTTTTAATACAACACATTTTTAATCTTTATCTAATGTCCTTTGCCGATAAGACTGTTAATCATCCAAGCTCTATTCTTTGTCGGCAAAGTAATTTAAACAGGTAGCAGAGATGATTAAATTCAAGCAGAATTATTTTTCATAACATACAAATAAGTGAGACGCTAAGAGTGATGGAAACTTTCTAGGGAAGCCAGTTACACTGATACGTTGTTTTAAAAATCGTTTTTTTTTACCCTATGCTGTATGTTGGACTGCCCCTTTAACCACGGGGTGCTCACATTGAGTTTTGGGGGTGCACACACTAAGCATTGGGGTTACTAGTGCTTGCTGGGTCAGAGTGAGGTATGGATGGACCGTGGACATTCGAGCTTGGGGAAAGCTTGCTCAGTGCTCCGCTGATACACTGAGCTCGGATGATTCATGCTTTGGGTGCCACTAAATAAGGTAGTCCTAGGTGGTACATGCATTTAGGATATTCATGTATTTAGTCATGAGAAGACCCAAATGATGCATAGGAACATACATACTCAAAATCTGCCTCCCCTTTTCTAAGCCCATCTTGCTTGCTGGCATCTACCGCTCCCCTACGGCCCCTCTACAATCCTTGACTGATATCACCCAATTTCTTGGCTCCATTTCCTCTCTGAATGAGAAGATTGAGCTGCTAGTTCTTGGAGATTTCAACTTCAATTGGCTTGACCCTAAAAACCACAAAATCCAGATACAACTCAAGTCACTTAACCTATCGCAACTCATTTCCCAACCCACACGGATAAACCTGAAATCGCATAACTATTCCTTGCTAGACTGGATTCTCTCCTCAAACCCCAGCAGAATCCAATCCTCTGGCATCCTTCCTGATATTTTCAGTGACCATGCAATCGTGTACTGTGTAAGGAAAATTAAACCGCCCATTCAAGACCTAAAGTTCTCCTCACTAGAACATTTAAAAACTTTAACCCACAACAGTTTCTGGATGACCTTACCAACTGCCCATGGCACAGAATCGATTTAATTCCCGACCCCGATTCTGCGCTCGACTATTTCCAATCCGAGTTCTTAAAACTCTACGATACCCATGCTCCACTACGCAAAATAAGGGTACGGGGGGCCCACCTTCCATGGGTTACACCTGACCTTATAGCACTCTACCAGTTCAGGGATGCCTTGTGGAAAAGCTACAAAGTAACTGGCACCACCAAGGATCTCAATCACTACAGATGCATGCGGAACATGTGCACAAGGCAAACAAGGCATGCAAAAGCACAATATTACGCTGACAATCTCCACCAAAATACATCAAACCCAGCTAACTTCTGGAAGGTTATCAACAATATATTCCAGCATCCTAACCATCAACAACCATGTAATATCACTAAGGGGGATATTACTCTGACAAACCCCACTGACATTGCAAATGCATTCAATGATTACTTTGTGGGGTGTGCCACTAACTTATTAGCGAAAGGAAGCACAAACCCCAAACATGAATCTCATCCTGGGAGTATCCCTACAGTCCCACCCCCTCTCAACACTGCCCACAATTTTCAATTTAGCCCAGTATCTGAAGAGGAGATTACACAAGCGCTCCTCAAACTAAAACTAAGCAGCCAATGTGGACCCGACTTACTACAATCTAGGTTCCTACGACTTGGTGCCCCAGCCATTGCCAAACCAATTACGTCCATAGTCAACTCTATCCTGTCTGCAGGCCATATCCCTAAGACCTGGAAAACTGCCAGAGTTGTCCCAATCTTCAAAAGTGGGGACAAAAACACTGTCTCAAACTACAGGCCAATCTCACTTCTCCCAATTCTATCCAAAGTAATGGAAAAATGTGTCCACTCCCAATTAAGCGATTTCTACACCAAGACAAATTTCCCTAGCCAATTCCAGTCTGGGTTTCGTCCCAAACACTCCACCGTAACTACCCAGCTAAAAGTTTGCAATGAAATCCAGTGTGGAATGGAACGGGGACAACTCACTGGTACAGTATTCCTAGATTTTGCAAAGGCTTTTGACACAGTTGATCATGTTATCCTGCTTAACAAACTCCAGAGCTCTGGAATAGGGAAACATGCTTTAAACTGGTTTCAGTCCTACCTATCAGGAAGATCCCAACATGTGTCCATCTCAGGCTCTAACTCCAACCCCCTGGATATCACCTGTGGTGTCCCGCAAGGCTCTGTTCTGGGGCCCCTACTCTTCTCAGTGTTCATTAATGATCTTCCCACAGCTTGTAAGGAAGCCTCAATACACATGTATGCAGATGACACAATCCTATATGCACACAGCCATAGCCTCTCTGACCTTCAACACATACTTCAGTCTGACTTTTTGAGACTCGAAAACTGGATTTCCCAAAACAAACTGTTTTTAAACACTGACAAGACTGAAACAATGGTATTTGGGACCAAGACTAAATTTGTAAAGATTCCAGTGACTGAGCTCCTGATTAGAACCAACGCTAACACCACCCTAACACCTGTCACTAGTTTTAAATACCTGGGCTTATGGTTTGACTCCCACTTAACATTCGGGATGCACATTGATACCCTGACAACCAAGACCTATGCCAAACTAGGGGTACTTTACAGGAACAAATCCTCCCTAAGTCTCCTGGTCAGAAAGTGTATCGCACAGCAGATGCTAATGCCAATTATTGACTATGGAGACATAGTATATGGCTCGGCTCCTCAAACCCACCTTAGCAAACTTGACACCCTCTACAATTCAATTTGTCGTTTTGTTCTCCAATGCAACTACAACACACATCACTGCGAAATGCTCAAAGAACTAGATTGGTCATCACTAGAGTCTAGGCGCAAAGTTCACCTTTCCTGTCTCACCCTCAAATACTTTCTGGGCAAGCTACCCAGCTACCTGAACAAGCTCCTCACCCCTACCACATACAGCACCTATCACCTGAGATCTGACTCCAAAAGACTATCCATGGTCCCAAGGCTCAACAAAGTATCCGGACATTCCTCCTTCTCCTTCCGTGCACCCCAAAACTGGAACAACCTACCAGAGACTCTCATATCCACCACCAGCTTAAGTTCTTTCAAATCTAAGGCTGTCTCACACTTTAATCTGGTCTGTAACTGTTTCATACGCTCATAATATATATTTTCTTTAACTGTGCATGCAATGTCTTGTATATAATGTATATCCTGTTCATTTATGTAACTGTACTTGTAACCATGTATTATTTGTTTTACTCTGTGCCCAGGACATACTTGAAAACGAGAGGTAACTCTCAATGTATTACTCCCTGGTAAAATATTTAATAAATAAATAAAATATAAATAAATAAATACACACAGAGTCTGAAAGGAACCAATACAGGGGTGTCTGGTTATATTGCTCTTATTTAAAGCAACAGACCAAGCAATATCCTACATGTGTGTTTTTTCAATAAATCAGTTCTGAATTATAAGAAAATACTTGGAGCATTTTTTTTATTTTTAAAAACAAGGCTGAATGACATTTTTAATGTATTATAATGTCACAACCCCTTCCTCTTCTGAAACAGACTCTCACACACCCCTTTTTGAGCCCTGCCCTCTCTCTAGCATCAGCAATTGTATCTAGTGACTGCCTGGTCACATGAGAACTTTGCATCTTTGTCCTCTTCGGCTTCAGTAAGAGCCATTTAGTGAACCCCCGAGCCAAATCTTTGCTGGTCAATCACAGCAGAATGGATTGATCAGCAACTTAGCTAATTATTTATAATTGTGTAGATTGCATTGGTGGACATATTACAGGGGAAAAAATAAAATAAAAAAACCAGCAGCTTGGACTGCTGTTTTAATAAGGAGGAAAATAAGGTCAGTTAGGTAAGGTCACCCTTAGGCAAGGTAATTTGCCCTTATTTAGTGGACTTCTGAGGATCTACCACTATATGTTTTATAAAAGTTCCTGGCGCCCATCATTGTAACATTCAAGCATCGACACCCAGCCCGCACCTACCCTGAACATGTTTTTTTTAAAAGGAGTCGAAAAAGTAAAAAATTACAGAATATTTGTAAATTCAAAGAAACTTTACATTTTTGGGGGAAGTTAGATAACTGGCAAAAAAAAAAGAAAGATATACAAAAAAAATAAAAAAATACAAATCGAACTTCAACACCTTTTGCCTGTCTCTCTAACGATGAGTCATCGCTTTTTGTGTATGCAGAATTCCCCAAAAATATATTGCTGCAATCCCAGTTTTTTATAAGGTGAGAAGGAGTGGCTCAATGAGTAAAGACACTGACTCTTGCACTGAGTCCGTGCCAGGGAAATTTGGTTCAATTCCCTTGGACAAGTTAAATTGTAAGCTCTTCGGGGCAGGGATTGTGTTTGCAAAATGTCTCTGTAAAGCGCAATGTAAACTAGCAGCACTATACAAGAACAAACAATGATTATTATTCTAACACGTATTTTGAATACAATATCGACCTTTGGCAAACTTACAGTATATAGTCATTGATATTGCTGGCTTTGCTTTGTCCTTTTGTTTACAAAGTAATTATGATGCCGCATTAGTTAAACAGATACACGTTAGTAGAATTGGTTTCAGTGTTTCTGACCAAAAATGATTCATACTGTATGAATGTAGCCCCTTTTCCCCTTACTAAAGCAACCAACAGTGGTGCTGTTACCTGTTTGGCTACCAGAAGGCCTGAGCCTTCGCCTCTGCGAGCCTGGGGTGTTGCTTGGTCACCTTGGTGCAGCGCCTCCACCTGTGAGGGATCCCAGCACAGTGGGATGATCCTCTCACAGGAACCAATACTAACAGTAATCACACACTCGGGTATATAATAACGGGTTTTACTGAACATATATATATCAGCAGCCTGTACCACACAGTATATAACATATACAACCCCCCAATACACCCAGAGTGTCCCCCAAAGTACAAAGGGTGCTTGGCACCAATACCCTGATGTCCTTTTCCCAATTTCTGAGACCACCCAAAAGTGTATGGAGTAGCGCTACCCTGTGAGCTGTTGTGCACTTAGGTGAGGTACCCGGGTGCTGCTGAATAACAATCTGGGATCCGCTGATCCAGTGACGTTGTCGTCCGCGAAAGCATCCACCTCTGCGTGGGGTGAACTCCGGTTGGAGGGTCTCACCTTTGAAAGTCTATTACTGCGACGGTGGTCTGGTCCCAGATCACAGGCCGCAATCACCATGTGGCGTCTCACTGGTGCTATCCTGTGACTATCAGCAGCTATCGCGGCAATGTCCCTAGATATGGGCTTTCCCTGTAGCAGTAAACATAATGATCCAGGGCACAAACGAATTCCCCAAAAATGTTACGTATCATAACAGCACCAAAGTACTTTGGTGCTGTTATGATACAAAACATTTTTTGGAACTCCGTGTGTGCCCTGGATCATCATTTTTACTACTTCCACAGGATTCTCAGGCAGATTTCCCTGAACCAGGAGCACTGGTCATTGCAAGTATTTTATTATATGCTATTGGTGTGCAGCTTTGTTACTCATTGTTCTTTCCCTGTAGCAGCCACAACCTACTGTGAGTCGAGGCCTATCTGAGGCCTAAGGGGGGTATCTGGCCTAGTCTGGGATGCTACCTGCACCCAGACACTACCTTCCCCCTCTGCGTCCCTTCTCCGACTGGCGTGGTCATTGCATTCGCGCCAAATGCCTGTCTCCTGATCAGTCTGACCCAAAGGATCCTGCGGAGTACTTTCTAAGATGGTCACCGTTACTGAGAAGCCTTTGCGTATGCAAGCAAGCACGGCCATCCAAGACGGTGGTGCCGTGTCCCTCCGTCCGCTGCGGGACACTGGCGACCTGGTCGCCAAATCTATTGGCCGCAGCCTCCACCGCAATGCTCCCTGCACTGGCGCACACCTCTCTCTCTCCCAACGGGTCCTCACTCCACTCGGCGGCACCCGCATGCGCCACAGTGCAGCCGTCCCCATCCCGCAGCAAGGTTTGGGGCCAAGGGGGGACCTGGCTACATGAATTTTTCACAAAATAGAAACAAGTAAAACAATTACTTTCCGGGTGACTGAGCCACTGATTGAGCCACCTATGCAGAAGCAGGGACTGGAGTTGATCACCCCTGCTCTAGAGTGCAAGCTCTCATGAGCAGGGGCCTCATTACCTCCTTGTATCTGTTTGTGCGTGTTTGTCCTCACCTGTATGTAACTATTTATGTAATATATCTCTGTATCCCATTGTACCGCGCTTCGGTATATGTTGGCGCCTAACAAATAAATGATGATAATAATAAGCGATTGAGAAATAGTCTCTAACCTGTTTGATAACGCAGGCCCCTCTGGCTGGAAGGGGTTAAACATTATGAAAAGATATATGTGAATTGTACACCTCACATATTTCTTAACTCTCCGTGGTAAAATTGAGAGTGTCTGTATTGGAGAGATAAATTTACAGTTCCTAACCACGTTCTGTGGCACTCAGTGGCTTGCGTAGTACAGTATATGTTATTCACCTGTGTGTGGGATATTGCCATGAAATAAACAATGTGTCCGAGATAACTGGTTGTAGATGATATGCCAGTTTGCCATCACTACAACTACTAATGACAACATTGTATCTAGTATTACCATGTTCCATAAAGAATTGTAATTCATATGTGTGCAGCAGTAAGCGAGGGAACAAGAATGAATTCCATAATGACATGACATAACCTTGGCATGCCTCTACCTTTTACAAATACTTCTCAATCTGCATTACCAGGTTATCTACTTCAAATATAATGATATTTATTTTATATCGAGTTCCTGTGTGCTCTGCACTGCGCTATACCAACATAATCCAAGCACAATGAAATCCTGCAGTAAACAAGCTACCGTCTTATTCTGCACTACTGTACAAATGTAACAAACCGTATACGAACAGGACACCTTGCACATCTACATGTTCATGTGTTTACTGTACATGAGTATTTTTTCTTTCTTTCATCATAATCAGTGGTTGACAAATCACCAAAAAATCTACTCGCCACTCAAAAAAATCTACTCGCCACCTAGTACCAAACGTGTGCTGCTTGGGCTAATATTTACTCGCCCGGGGGTTAAATCCACTCGCCCGGGGCGAGCAAATGTATAGGTTTGTCAAACACTGATCATAATGCTCAAATACTATTATAAAAAGTACTTATAAACAGCCTTATTTCAGACTTTGTTAAATAAGATGGGTGAATCGCCTTACTTTAAAATGGGACATTTACACTTTCTAAACAGAAAAAGAAGAGTCCTTATTAGAAATAACATATGACAAAAAGAGCATTAGTTAATCCTCAATTCTTCCTTCCCAACATCAGAAAAGCCCCAAAATGTGACAATCACGTTGTAAACACATACTCGGTGCCGGGCCAAATTAATATTCCCTTCTCAATAGAAATACATTTTGAGGTTCAGGGTGATCGTTCAATTAGTCTTAAATACTATATAGAATTCTAGAATGAATTATACATTTCAATATAAATGTACTTAGACAAGGAAAACGGCGAAGGACGTAAACATAGAGACGGGCGAAACTGTCAAAATCTGAACCAAAGATTTTATGTACAATTCAATCCACGCATGGAAATACGCCGGCAGATTCGGCAGAATCTTCGGAATCAGCCATGGGATTCCGTTAGCGCTGATTTTTGAAATCCGTGGGTGGATTTAATAGTAATCCGTTCTGAGGATTTAAAAAAAAAAAAAAAAAATTACGTAATCTGCGCACATCTGTTTTGCCCCTGCCACTTCCTGCCCGATTTGTGACTGTGAGGGAAGTGAGAGGGTGTGTGGAACCTATAGTTCTACAGCAGCAGCCGCAGCCGCAGCCAAACCCTGCCTGCAACACAATGGCTTAGACTTGAGGCTGCACCCGTAATTATATACTCCCCTCTCCCATGATAAATCCATCTGCTGATTTTCAGTGATAGAAAAAATATTACGAATCTGCATTTTTAGACTGATCCGCAGATGCACAGAACATACAATCCCGCAGCAGATTTGAATTCCCCAAGCTCCGATAAGTGGTTTCGGAGTTCGATCCAGCATTACCTGCCATTGGCTAGTAGAGCAGTTGTTGCAGGATCGAGTTCGGATACTCCTTATCGTGTTTTAGTTCCCTCGCCCCCATTAGAAGGAAACCGATACAATGATTTCTTATTAAAAAACCTTCAGGGGTATATATTTTTTGAACATTGCAATTGTAATTTGGGGATTTGCTATAAACTATTTTCACAAAGGACTCCAGAGTGCAACGTTATTGTTCTGTTTGAGACAGGAAGAAGATAAATGAAGGTCTATTTCATTGGGGTTATGTCTCTAAGCAATGGGGGTAGATTGCAAACCACGCAGTGCATCAAGCTGTGTGTACTGTAGGTAATCTTGATGTATTTTCTCCACTAATTGTGCATTATGAGGGAATGCAGTGGGTGTGAATAGAGAAATGTGTCTGACTGTGTAGAGATGGATATACAGGACACACCAGGATCAAGTTATTAAAGCCACAGGCCAACGCTTACTACTGTACATTTCTTAATATCCATTATTGGACCAACATGAGAGTTCTTCATTCTGTAGTCAAGTTTTCATCTAAATGTCGTTTCATCGCTCATGTGGGGTGACAGAAAATGATGGTAAAAGGGAACTGCTCACAATCCCAAATACTTCTGGGATTTGTTGTCCTTTTGTTCAGATGAGAAAATTAAAAACAGAAAAACTGAACTGGATAAAAGACCTGGGTCAAGTTGGCAACTCTATCTGGCATCTACATAGAGTTTACCGCTAGCATAGTGTATAGCATTAATTCCAGCTCTTATTGCCATAGAAATGGAGGCCCAGAATGCACTGGGGTGAAGTCATGTTGTCAATACTATAAGCCTTCTGGAGCTCAAGGGATTGACTAGGTAGAATAATTGGATGGATATACTACTGTCCACAGCTTCATCTTAATTGCTTTACAAATTTGGTTTGTGACATGAAATAATCAAAATGCTCCTTAACTTTGACTCCTAGTAGTCTACTACTACTAATGTCTGCTTATTCTACAGTTTGTGGCAGCTGCTGTCTCCCATAATGAACTCTAAACTAATGGTAAGGAAAAGGATGATCCTGCCATTTATTACAAAGGGTTTGAGGGGTGGGTACCAATAAAAACTCAACATGGCAGACTGGCAAGACTGCCTGTTGGAGCTACTGTGTGGTATACTCTGTGTATGCAACAGAACAAAAGGAAAGAGGTTGGACAATGCTACATGTTCCTTTTGGAGGATGGGAGTGGTTACAATGTTTAGTCCCCACCTCAAATTCATCCCCCCTTTCAGATGGGCTAAAGTAATTAGACCATTGCAGCTAATCAGGACACTGCTTTTAGTGTACTCCATTTCTAAGCATTATTACTGTTACTTGGCCTGTCCAGACATGAGAAATGTACTGTGACTTCCATCTTCTCTCACTCCGTATTTTTATCTGCAAATTCCTTGGAGCTTAGTCTCACTCGGTCTCAGACATATCCGTGATCTTAATATTCTCCCCAATGTCAATATTGCAGTCATTTTGCCCTTTGCCAAGAATGTAGCATCAAGATATCCAGGCCTTTTGGTTCTTAACTTTCATCTTTATGGCCATACTGGCCAACATTTGAAAGCTTCTTTTGGGGAGATTCGGGACAAATAAAAGAGTCTAATGCCTGCCTTATACAATATAATAATTGTGAGCCTAATAAAGGCTTCCATCCTCCAAAAGTGCTTTTTCCTTAGAGCAATGATTCTCAAAGTGCCTGGTCTTTCAGCGTTTAGAGACCACCATTAAAGTCTGAGATGTCCACGTCCACCAGTGATGGACCAAAGTTTGAGAACTGTTGCTTTGGAGATATAAATTAAACGTAGCCAAAATCTGCAGGGAGAAACTTTAGAATTCCTCCTGATGGTGATTTCCCTTTATTTTATCATAAATAAATACATATTACACTACTCACCTGTCTGTGTGCAGCTTAGGGAAATGGAGCGGAGTGGGGTGTAGAAGAAATCGGGATCTTTTGAGATAACTGTGAAGATTCCCTGATTGGTGTTCATGTTCTACTCCTGAAAAATATAACACGTGGCACTGTTGAAATGTAAGAGAAAATAGTAATGTGATTATAACGTAGGAAGAAGAAAAAGTTGGAATGTTTTAATTCAAGTACTACTAGCCCTGATACTGCCAGAAATGCAAGGGAGTTGCCATCCCCTCGTTACCTTTGCGGTGTATTTCCTTTGTTGGGCTAGCTGTATCTTTGAGGCTTACCGCCATAATAGCAACATGTAAATAGTACCGGGAACTTCCTCTTTGATGATTAACAGTGTATTGTCTAGAAAAATAATTTATGTTCAGGTGGCTAATGTGGTATGTTTGTATGGACACCTTTAGACACCTGTTTTAGTGTGGAGGACATTCAATGCCTCTGTATAAAAGCTTTAGGGAGTATTGCATGTGCAACAAAAGGTTTTGAACTGTCAAAGAAAAGATCACATAATGCA
The DNA here is from genome assembly GCF_040206685.1 of Ascaphus truei. Classification (NCBI taxonomy): domain Eukaryota; kingdom Metazoa; phylum Chordata; class Amphibia; order Anura; family Ascaphidae; genus Ascaphus; species Ascaphus truei. Next base: position 50,699,258 of record NC_134490.1, on the reverse strand, counting down.
AGACATGGTTTGGAATATATAGGACACATTAATACAAAAATATTCAGCTCAATAGCAACCAATGTAATCCATCTGTGGGACCCTGTATTTCAGGGCTAGGTATCTCAGGATAGAACTGAGAAATTAGAAAAGACAGCAGGATGAACAATAACCAAAACATTTCCGTTTGCCTTTAGCAATTTTTTTTCTTAAGTATTATTTTCGTGCTGTTAGACTCTGCACGCATGAGGTTTACCACAGCTGTGCCCCTTAAGCTGGGAGCACGCACACCCTCCTGACACGCTCCGCACACTACCAGAAAAAGATCACAATGCTAATGTGCTTTGTGCACAATATCTAGGCAACCTGTCCCCCCTGCAGTATGAGAAGCTATACTCTGATAAGGATCTCTGTGTCACTTCACCTATTGAAATCTTGAAGTACTTTGTTCTATTTGTAACAGGCCTTACTTTTGAACAGAGAGGCATCTTCAACTCCAAAGCAGGGAAGGGGGCTCAGTTGTTATAAAGCTCTTTGAAATGCATGTCACAAAATTAGAGGCTTAATCATTGGATTGTGAACTTGTCGTGGCTAAGTCACTGTGTTTACTGTACCTTTGCTTTATGTACTAAAATGGCAAATTGTGATGTCTTCTCCACTATTAACTGTACATGGATTTTTTGTGTCTATTTCATTTTAATGTATTTTCAAAAAAGGAAAGAGGCTTTATGTTGTAAAGCCTTTCCCCAGCAAGAAGCACATTAATGGTGCACACCTAGGCTGTTAAAACGTAACATTTATTATGCCATGGTTAAAATAATGCTACACATATACAATTAACTTAATATCCAAAATTAAACTGTGTGTATCATGTTCTTAAAAACTAGGTTGGTAAAGGGGTGCAAATATAAGACTCTGTTAGGGATACATGTCCATATGCATTATATTGGTCATATGATATTTATATATAGTAATCCTACAACGATGGATAAATGTATCCTACTGTATGCAATTACTGGGGTTGGGCTGACATGAATAAATTCCCAAACACATTGGCTCTACCACAGATGTAATAAAGTTGCTTTTTGTCAAGGGTAGTAATGTCTAATTGGTTATCCTAACCGTATGACACTAGATATTATGAAACAAAGTGTGGGTCAACAACACAGCATACCTAATTACTCACCATAGACTGTGCCTATTTGTGCATATACCCCTTGGTATAACTGCTAATAGTACCTGATGTGGTTTTATTAGTTGTTAATTAATCTCACTATATATAAACGCCATAAACATCATGGCACAGTTCTAACATCACTGTATAATTTTACACTCATCTACTTGTAATATAAAGATTACCAATTATAATAGATAGAGTGACCAGTGCCCTATATTCAGGTGCAATGCACAGCACAATAAATGGTGTGAGGTAAGTGGGTTAATCCCATGCCGGTGACCCACTAATATACAATTATTCCAATACAATCATGTCATAAGATCAATAAACTGATTTCTCTCCCAACAGACAGCCCTAATAGAGGGTTAGTAAGGTATTCAGTAACATTAATATGCTCAGGCCAATGCTTGCTGTGTATACCCAGGATCAGACAAAAGAAACACTGATAGAGACTAGTAACAGTTTAGCACACGGCGGTGCTTACTAGCAGCCTGATACAACCTTCCAGCTGCAACAGTGTCGATACACGGAGTCTGGCACTCCCCCTACGATGTCACCACGTCCCATGACCTCACCACGTGTCCTGCCTTGCGCGTTTCCCTCCCACCAGGGAGCTTCGTCAAGCCTCTGGACACGTGCGCAAGGCAGGACACGTGGTGACGTCATCGGACGCGGGACGTGGTGACATCGTAGGGGGAGTGCCAGACTCCGTGTATCGATACTGTTGCAGCTGGAAGGTTGTATCAGGCTGCTAGTAAGCACCGCCGTGTGCTAGACTGTTACTAGTCTCTATCAGTGTTTCTTTTGTCTGAACCTGGGTATACACAGCAAGCATTGGCCTGAGCATATTAATGTTACTGAATACCTTACTAACCCTCTATTAGGGCTGTCTGTTGGGAGAGAAATCAGTTTATTGATCTTATGACATGATTGTATTGGAATAATTGTATATTAGTGGGTCACCGGCATGGGATTAATCCACTTACCTCACACCATTTATTGTGCTGTGCATTGCACCTGAATATAGGGCACTGGTCACTCTATCTATTATAATTGGTAATCTTTATATTACAAGTAGATGAGTGTAAAATTATACAGTGATGTTAGAACTGTGCCATGATGTTTATGGCGTTTATATATAGTGAGATTAATTAACAACTAATAAAACCACATCAGGTACTATTAGCAGTTATACCAAGGGGTATATGCACAAATAGGCACAGTCTATGGTGAGTAATTAAGTATGCTGTGTTGTTGACCCACACTTTGTTTCATAATATCTAGTGTCATACGGTTAGGATAACCAATTAGACATTACTACCCTTGACAAAAAGCAACTTTATTACATCTGTGGTAGGGCCAATGTGTTTGGGAATTTATTCATGTCAGCCCAACCCCAGTAATTGCATACAGTAGGATACATTTATCCATCGTTGTAGGATTACTATATATAAATATCATATGACCAATATAATGCATATGGACATGTATCCCTAACAGAGTCTTATATTTGCACCCCTTTACCAACCTAGTTTTTAAGAACACGATACACACAGTTTAATTTTGGATATTAAGTTAATTGTATATGTGTACCATTATTTTAACCATGGCATAATAAATGTTAAGTTTTAACAGCCTAGGTGTGCACCATTAATGTGCTTCTTGCTGGGGAAAGGCTTTACAACATAAAGCCTCTTTCCTTTTTTGAAAATACATTTCATATCAGCACATAGGTAGCACCCGGTATCTACCTTGATACCTTAGGCTAAATTCAAATCTATACAAGTGTTAATTATACTTATTAGTGAGCGATATATTTCACATGGTTGTTGCGATATTTCATTTTAATGCAGCACTCCAAGTTGCAGTTTATTGTTTATTTTTTTAGTTAGTTATAGGATTGAAGCTGGGGGGCTCCTGAGCTGAACTGTGTTTATTTGATCTCCGGGGCCCCCTGCTTCCCTCCGTAAGGGGTGCCACTATCACTTTGCAGTTTAAATGTCACGCGTCATGTGGGCCAATAGGAAGCCGCATGGGAAGACGTCACAGCTTCCTATTGGCTTACAGACGTTTATGTTAGCCCCAACCACCTCCTGTCTGAGCAGCTGCCTGCAGAGATACGGCCCCCCCCTAAGTAGCTTGGGAAGTAGGAGGTCCCCGGAGCTGAAATGAACGCAGTACAGCTCCAGAGACCCCCTGCATCAAACCTATAACTACCCCTAAACTGCAAACTGGAATGCTGCTTTAAGTATGTGTACAAGATAAGAATTATCATTATAATGAGACAAAGATTCACAGTGAAAGTGCTGTACAAGAATAAGTGCACATTCCTGTCTGACACTGTAGACAGATTATTAATGGTAGAAGTGGATCCCGTGTCGTCACTTTATTCACACGCAGTGCTGTTGACGGGTTACTGGAAGCCATCATCATCTGAACATTTCTTGTTGAAATTAACGTTTTCCAAAGGTGTAATTTTTCATTTCAAAGAGCGACCGCCCCGTTACTCTAATTGGATGAGAGAAAAAAAGGTGAATAAAAAATATGTGTTGATTGAGCATAGAATTCGTGATGTAGAAAGGGGGGAAATCTGATCTCCCTGTTCTTAGGTAAAAGAAAATTAATGGTAAGATGAAACATAATTTTTGGTAAGTCATTAGATAACAGTTAATTAAAAATAGGAGTATCTAAAAGTTTTCATATACATGAGATCTAATAATGCAAAGTAAACTCTGGGGTGTATAAAAACCTTTTATAGCACCAAAAAGGGCATTGCATGGCTGATTATCCTAAATATTGTACTCGTAGCACAACATTATAGGATCAGCACAATTATGTAAGATTGGTGCAATATACAGTATATATCATTTCATAAAACACATTAGGCATAATTAAAAAATAATCTAGTGTAGCCCCGGTCTATTTTCAGCCTCAGAGACCCCCAGGTCTGCGCGCCGAGCGGTCGTGGGTGCCGCCGGAGGCAGCGAGGGACCCGACGGCACGCCGAGAAGGTGGGGGCCGGAGCAGGGAGCGCTCCGAGGCTCTGCGGCGCACCAGGCTAGCGGGGGCCACCATTGTGTCGGCTCGCGCATGCGCAGTGGTCGTGCATGCGCAGAAGGGGTACGCAGGAGTTGCGTGGCCATTAGGGAGTCTCGCATGCGCAGTGCAAGCGTGCACACGGCCCCAATGCGACAGCAGCCTCCACGGGACTACAGTTCCCATGAGGCATAGGGAGGCAGGCACCAGGTGCCTCATAGCAGCCAATAAGGCTCCCGGATTGCAGAGAGGGGAGATTGATAAATTTCGCGGGCTCAGGAGAACGGGAGTTGGAGCTGGGAGCAGGAAGGGGGAGGAAGGGTGTAGGGAGCAAGTGGCTCCTACACCAGGTCAGGTAATCCCCAGGTCCCAGGCAGGCCCCAATCCCCACTAAGGTAGTGGGTAGTTTCTGAGGGAAGGCCCCTAAGGTAGGGACCCTGCCCTTAGGTGTGTGTGGGTGTAGTATTGTCAGTGACACAGCTGTCAGTGCTGTGTGCGCTGACAAGAAGACACAGGGTTGAGTGCAGGGCAGCTGCAGCAGCTAGAGAGAAGCTAGTGAGGGGGGATCCGGGAGGTGAAGGAAGAGGTAGTGTGGGTGCAGGGGTTCAGTGACCCGCCTGCATAGGACAGTTCTTCCCCACAGGCCCCTAGGAGAATCCCTGAAGTCACAGTAGGTTGCAGTGCTGCAGGGAAGCCCTATAGTGATAGGAACATCACCCCTTACTGACTACCAGTTAGGGACAAAGCACAGAGTTGCGGCGGTTGCAGTCATCTGGGACCAGACGGCTGGACACCGTGATATCTGGAGGCCACGTGCCGGATCGACGGATCCTTTTTGAAGCTGTTGCCGGTCAACGCTGTGACCGGAAGGTATTATTTACATCAAGTGCACCAACACTGGTCAACAGGCGCTGATCCCGCCTTAGGCGTAACTCTTTGGGGACATTAGTGAAGTGGCCAAAGGACTGAGCCTATACAAATATAGTACCATACATGGACACAGTGTGTGGGGCACGCGGTGAGGGGACGGAAACGTTACTCCTGATAAGAGTGGCCGAGCCACTAGTGTTATGAGCGTTATAGTATAAGGTTATATGTTATGTGTGGATTGCTATGATAAAGTAATAAGGTTAATATTGCATTACAGTAAAACTGGTTTCAATCATATGTGTGTGTATATGTTTCTTGCCCAGGGGAATCTCACAACACGGGGATCCTGGGTAAGTGGAGGCGCCGCGCTATAAGTGTTACCCCAGGCTCCCAGCTAGCGGAGGCTCAGATCTCCTGGAGCCACAGGTTGTGTGCAGTACCCATAGTCTCTTTGGGAGCGTCAGAAAAAGGGCTACACTAGTAATACATTCTAATCTAAAAGAATGTTAATAGACAGGATTAGCTATGTTCTCAACTCCAGTTCTCAAGCCCCACCAACAGGTCAAGTTTTCAGGATATCCCAGCTTCAGCACAGGTGGCTCAATCAGAGGCTCAGTCGAAGACTGAGCCTCTGATTGAGCCACCTCCTCTGCTTGAGCCACCCATGCTGAAGCTGAGACTGCTTGAGCCACCTCTGCTGAAGCAGAGACTGCTCGAGCCACCTGTGCTGGAGATGGGATATCCTGAAAACCTGACCGGGGGGGGGGGGGGGGGGGCTTGAGGTCTGGAGCTGAGAAGCCCTGTTCTAAGGCATCATTAAGGACCCATTTGTCATTGCTTATGGTAAGATGGTAGCTTTAGCACAAATAATACAATATAGTAATAATGTTACACCATCCAGCCTCCACAATGTTATATACCATCTATTACCTTTCCAGTCAATTACTTTTGCCTAGAGTCAGCCTCCATCCCTCTTCAGAGTATGACCCCTAGCTCTGGCCTTTCTTTAACTCTAAAATGCTTCCACCATGTACAACTGAAACATTTGACTATACGCACACTATTTCTCTTTCCTTCCTGTTTTCAGGGTGTGCATGTTGTGGTCATTAAGTATTTCTTCACAAGGCTTGATGTTGTAGCCTCGAGCCTCCCTCCCCCTTTCCAACTAACATCTTCCATCCTTAATATCAAATAACTATGGACACAGAACAGGAGGTTAAAACGGCCACAGCTTTATTAAACCATAATGTTATACAAACATTTAACAACCACCTTACCCAGCCAGAGTCCCCAAACATTTTCACAGACCAGCAGGGCCCAGCTGTGGCCCGATCCCTCGGCCAAATACCATCCAGCTGTGGCGCCATCCCCCGACCAAGTACCATCCAGCTGTGGCGCCATCCCCCGACCAAGTACCATCCAGCTGTGGCCCCATCCCCCCGCAAAGTACCACACAGCTGTGACCCCATCCCCAGGCCAGGTACTGCCGAGCTGTAGCCACATCCCTGGCCAGGTACTGCCCAGTTATGACCCCATACTCCAGCCAGGTACCACCCAGCTGTGGCCCCATCCCCCAGCCAGGTACAACACAGCTGTGGCCCCATCCCCAGGCCAGGTACTGCCGAGCTGTAGCTCCATCCCTGGCCAGGTACTGCCCAGTTGTGATCATATACTCCAGCCAGGTACAGCCCAGCTGTGGTCCCATACTCCAGACAGGTACCACTCATCTATGGCCCCCTACTCCAGCCAGGTACTGCCCAGCTGTGGCACCATCCCCAGACCAGGTACCACCCAGCTGTGGCCCTATACTCCAGCCAGGTACCGTACAGCTGTGTCTCTAGCTATGTCTCTATACCCAGCCAGGTACCGTCCAGCTGTGACCCATCCCCCAGCCAGGTACCACCCAGTTATGGCCCCAGGCCAGGTACCGCCCAGCCATGGCCCCATCCCCTAGCCAAGTACCACCCAGCTGTGGCCCCATCCTCTGGCCAAGCACCACCCAGCTGTGTCCCCATCCCCCGGCCAAGTACCGCTCAACTGTGGCCCCATCCTCTGGCCAAGTACCGCTCAGCTGTGGCCCCATACCCTGGCCAGGTACCACCAAGCTGTGGCACCATACCCCAGATAGTTACCGCCCAGCATCTGGCTCCTTCCAAATTCATTGACCATACTGAGGCAGTTCCCTGTGCCCACCGCCCAGCAGATACAGCTCCTCAGCAACTGCCCCCCACAGGCCTCGAATATGCCCCAACAGTCTTCCACTGAGCCACATATGCTGAAGCAGGGATATCCTTAAAACCTGACCTGTTGGGGGTTCTCTTGGTACTGGAGTTGGGAACCCCTGATTTAGAGATATTCTCTTCCTCCTATAACAGATGTGTGTTGCAAACCCTGTAGTAAAAGGGTTATATATAAATAAATGATGACAGGACTCCTTATTCTCAAACTCTACTGGTTTCTTATTGCCATATAATTTTATAACGTAAAAAGGCAGCTCCAACCCCCAATAGAAAAATACAAATGTGGTTAAATTCAGTGTTGAGGGCCTGGTTCATCCTTAATAAGGAGTTTGTATTCACTTTATATGTTACACATAACACTCTTAACTTCCTTCCGTGAAGTAATGTACAAGGTATTTGGGCAGTTTCTGCAAATTTCATCTGTTATCACTGTTACAGTGTAGTTCCTAAGTGCATCTGTCCTTATTGTTTTGGAAACACACACCGGGTGCTCCTATATATCCCTAACAACGGAATTACAAAGTAGCCGTTAAGTCTCTCCAGTCCTGGACCTGCCTTTAATACATTCCACACAGTCACCTCCAGCTCTCAAGTCATTAATAACCTAATGGTAAGAAGTTTCCTTGTTAAGTAGCATTGTGTGCTTGGGCCCTTCCCGTTTGCTACTACAATACAGAGCAAAGAGTATGCCAACACTCAACCAACTGTATAAAAGGTATATCTGTATGTAGATCTATATCATAAAATGATACATAATTGAAAAGAAAATGTTGCAGTTACCGGATGCATTTTTCCTCTCGTCTCCCCTTATGTCAATAAATTAGCATTCTCTGCTTTAACTTTACCCAGAAATGAGGGATACTGCCGCTCTCCTACTATATGAATGGATTGTATATGTCAATCGGATGCATACGGGAAAGAGATAGTAAACTTAAAGTTTTTAACACATTAGTGAGAGGCTATTTAGGGGTCACCCTAGGATTGAATATTTCCCAGCCCTCAATTGGTCATAGAGAGTGCACCTAGGAATCTTGGTTAATCTATTAACCCCTTCATTCCTTTAACTTTACCCATCAACATCATTTTTGGGATTTGGGGAATGTTAACAGTAGGGGAAATGTGCCTGACGCATATAATAAAAGGTGGGTCTGTGATGTCAGAATGTCGCTGCGAAGGAGGTTAAATGAACGTGAATCATTATATTAACAGAAGACACCTATAGCCATATTTACTAAGCATCACTAAGCCTTATGGCACCTTCAGTGAATGGGATGTAAGGTTCAGCTTAATAAATATATTGATTATCGCCCCCTATACAATACAGCGAGAAGCGTGACAAGAATGGAAGTTTCTGCATTATAAACTGTGTGTTACTCTGTATGATGGGAGGGGCAGTGTGGCTCACATAAAGGTTAAGCCGAGCCAGTGCCCCTATCTGTCTATACAGGGGAAATACTGTGTATCCATCTAGATGGATAGGGGTACTGGTTGGGCTTAACTTTTAATATGTGAGCCATACTGCCCCTACCATCACACACTGCTTCTTACTTTATTGTGCAGGCACCATACACAAATAAAAGACAAGTTGAGTGTGTGGTGCCTTTTCCCATAGTGCACAATGTCAGAGAGATGTGTGAGTGACTGTGTGATATCAGGGGGACCAACCATTGTTGTATACAAACAGCCTACAATTCTATGATACTAATGGGACAGCCATATGAATGGTGCCAATGTGACATGTAATTAGAAGCTCTTTCCCAGTGAAACTTAATATCTGTTTCGTCAGCATATCAACATATTTGCACTTGCACAAAAGCAAGTAGTGAGATATATGTATTGTTTTAAAAAGGGAACTGGTTTAAACCTTCAAAAATAGAACAGAGACTTCCTGTTTTTTTTTAAGATTATCTGAACCTCTGGTCTTGTTCGCAGAGAAAACTTGGCACAAGTTATTGGGTTTTCTCAACTTTGTTGTCAAGTGACCCTTGATTAAAAATGATGTACACGGACTGTGGCTAGGAGGAGGAGACAGGAAGTATATTAGGAGTTTGAGAAAAGCAGCAAGGCATTGCTATGTAAGCTACTTATTGTCATAAAGCTTCACTCCTTTTTGCACAGGGTTCTTAGTGTTATAAGGTGTATAACAGAACTGTGAAGTTTATTTGACAAGAAAAACGTGGAGAAATACAGCAGGATTTGCCAAAATCTCCATCATAATGAAGGATGGGCAGGTTTGTAAATTCACAATCTGAATTTTTGAATGTGTGAGAGCTAAAACCCAAGAAAAGCATATCCTTATCATGTCCTTATAGCAGGGGTGGCTAACTCCAGTCCTCAAGGGCCAGCAACAGCTCTGGTTTTAAGGATACCCCTGCTTCAGCCCAGGTGGCTCAATCAGTGGCTCAGCCACCTGTGTAGAAGCAAGGATATATTCCTAATACCTGGCCTGTTTGGTGGCCCTTGAAGACTGGAGTCGGCCACTCTTGCCTTATAGTATATTATGTAGCTGCTTAGCACAACAATTTGCTAGCACTGCTGCCGTTTTTCTGCCACATCTATAAGTATGTAATAGTTATACATGTTACACTCTGGGTGTATTACTCTGGGTCTGTCAAGCTCTGTCTTTAGGATAGTCCATTATCTTTCAACTGTGGTCCAAGTAGAGGTGTGCGGATATCTTTGCTTCGCAAACGTTTTCGTGGTTTTCTCTGAGATTTCACACTGTGATGAAAGTTCATATTGCTCGGCAATGCACGGAAATAGACTTGGATGCAACATTTTCACCAGATTACTGAGAAATGGCCCAATTTGTCCAAATTTTGCAAAGATGACAGTATAAAAATGGCCATGTGACCGGATGCCATTTGCTCCCAGATTAGAATTAACATTGGCTGGCGAATTTGTTTGTGACGTTTACCGAATTCCCATCATTTTTCAGGAATACATATCAGCAAATTTCACCTGATTCACACATTTCTGCCTGTAAGAGAAGGTCGAACAACGCTTTTCAGCGCTTCAGCAGCCAGTGCGTACAGAGCGAGAAACTCCTTCCTGACTCCCAAATGTGAAGGATCATTACAAATCCTAGACCAGAATAAGTCTGCTGTAACCGTTCTCTTTGCCTTTGCTGAGCACAAACTATTTATTGAAACATAATCTTTACCATAACATAAAGATTCCAAAAAGTGCGCAGACCTGTCCAATGTTATCCTAACCTGTCTCTGTAATATATTGCACGCCCTCTGGCCGCAAAAGGTTTCAGTTCCTTTTCTGAATGAATGATCACTATTTCTTGCAGATGATCTAGGTTCCGTAGTCTTTTTCCTCTCTAAGTAAGATCATAGTTAGTCCCATAGCGTTGCAATCCATACACAGTTTGGCATCTGACTTCCACTTTATAGTGTAACACTCCCCAGATATCTGCTTCCGTTTCTTTGATATGTGGGGATAACACCAGATGCTTTCTGCTTTGTCTATTAGAAATGATGGTACTAAAGAGAAGTTAAAAGCAAAAAACAACTACTATTACTTAGTAACATTTACTATATGTTGTATATTCCAGTTCTGTGCTAAATTCTTCTCATTGTAATCCTCCCTGCCCGGCTTATAGGGAGATAGTACGGTGTTGGCTGCTCAGTATGGGGTTACCTTGACTCAGTGCTGGATTCAGGCGGGCGATGAGGTAGCAAGGATGAAAATAATGGGCACATTGAGCTTTTAAAGTACATCAGTCTTTTATTCATATCCCCAGAGACGGGGACGTTCCACACTCATGCGACAACGTTGTACTATTTTTCTAGTATTTATACACGAATACTGTGCTTCCACACTCTTAACATTCACCTGGAGGTGTGTTGACTTAGTTGCCCTACTGGTCTCGGACCCAGCCCCCCTTTGTTGCTTTGAAATAATCCTCTGTATTACCCCGGTTACACTATGCCCATTACGGGGATCCTGGCTGCTCCTTTGCAATCTCTAACTGTACCTTTGGCCTGTTTGGGAACTGCCACTTCCAGACAGACTGAGACGAGTATTACTGCGGATCCGTGTTTAGAGCTGATCCGCCAACACCATGGAGCCCTCTTTTCTGAGGCGCTCTGTGACGTGTCGCTTTCCCATCTTTGGGACCTGCTGGACTTCATTAGCCTTCTTCTGGGATCCTAACTTAAAGGGCACTGTCCCTCTCTACAACATAATAAATAAAGGGGGGTCTGGTCTGTTCTACAAATTTATTGGACTATCCCATCTCCTCTCCCGATGCTCCTCTCCTCGTATCCTGCAGGAACCTCCTCTCTAGAACCTTCTGCCTATCCTAAATACTCTCCCGTGACGTCAGAATTCCTATTGTAACACAAGGTGGGGCCCAACATACACTAACCTGCTAGTAACCCCTTAGGAAGGGGGTTATATTATTATATGTTTATAATACAGGCACAGGGCACCTATTTAAAACTGATTTTTTTTTATTCTTTAAAATAGAAATACAAATTTATGTTAGTAAATAAAGAAGTAGTGATACTCAGGAATTATAGGGACCATCAACCACCAACGGGTTATTGAAGTAGGATCTAAGGAAATTTGTGACGTAACAAATGTTAGCATGCCAGCTATTTAGATCAGGGGGTCTGTATTGTTTTATAGTGCATACCTAAAATGATTTAAATAAAGCTGTAAGTATTTACTAAGAAAAAGTTTAACCCCAGTCAAGCTGAACATGTGCTCTGGCATGTATCTAAAGCCTTTGAAGGGTTAAAAGTCACTTTTGTTTTGATTAGAAGGAATATAATTAATTCTAGGTTCATTTAGCATCACCTGATTTGATGTTATCTCACCTGCCATGAGTCTGTTTGGTAGAAAACAATCAAGATCCACAGTTTAGCAGATGCACATACACAGTTTAGCAGATGCACATAAAATGCATTGCACATGCTCCTCAATATTTACAGGAAGGCTGTGAGATTTAACCATCAGTGAGTATCAATAGACTGAGGTTGTCACTTGGAAATGGATTCCCCAGAAAGGCTTTAGATGTGTAATACTGTAACAAGCCATTTAAAAGTATTGGGAATAATCAGTGCGTTACGGTCTTTTGCCCTATATTTACCTTCCTGGTCCCATTTCCTGTTGGAGAGAATTTATATAATTGAATGCAAGGCCGCCAACAGCTTTCCTGGGGCCCAGGACTACAGTCTACACCTGCGCCGGAGTTTTTGAGCAAGGTAGAGGGAGACAAAGGGGCAGTTAGTGTAAGAGGAAGAGAGAGAGAGAGAGATGGAGGTAGGGTGAGGGAGAGAGGGAGTAGGGGGAGGAAGAGAGAGAGAAAGAGGGGTGGGGAGGAGTGAGAGGGACAGTAGACACAGGAGGGAGAGAGGGGCAGTTGATGCAGGTAGAACCGGGCAGGAGAGGGGGAAGGAGGGATTAGGACTAGGTGATGCAGGAGGGAAACAGAGAGGCAGTGGGTGCAGGCAGAGCTGGCAGGAAGGAGGGAGAGTGGAAGAGGAAGTGGAAACAGGAGGCAGAGACAGGGGCAGTGGGTGCAGGCAGGGCTGCCGACAGGGGGGCAGAGCCGGGACAAGTGTCCCAGGCCCGGTGGTGCGAGGTCCCCTGAGGTTGCGGGGGGCACAGTGGGTGCTGGAAGTTGGGCCCGGACAGAGGTCAGGAGGGGGTGGGTTACATCAAATCTTTAGTCTGGGGAAATCTGTTGGAGGCCCTGTGTGCAGGAGGCACAGAGAAGGAGGGGGGGAGTATAGTGGACTGGAGGGAGAGAGGAAAGCAGTGGGTGCATGAGCGAGGGAGAGAGACTGTGGCTGGAGAAAGAGGGGTAGGGGGTGCAAGGGGCAGAGATAAGAGGCCTGTGGGCAGGGGCTGCAGGTCCTACCTCCCTATTAGAACTATTGCATCCCTGGGATTTGTTGTCCTGCTGCCTTCAGCTGGATCTGAAGCGGGACTACAACTCCCAGAAGCGACTGCACATGTGAGAATAAGCAAGGAGAGCAGTACCAATGCTGGGGCGGTGCCCTGTATAAGGACACCCTTAGTACCTGCTCTAGGCTGTCCCCCCTCTTTCTCCGGGCCCGGGACGGGTGTCTTGGTACTCCCCCCCCCTTCCCATCACCCTTCCCCATCACCCAGATCGGATATTTCAATGGTGTCTTGTGGGGCCATTATTAGTATCTGTCAAGTTAATAAAGGTGTTTGAGGGATCAAGTTTGTTTCTAATAAAACAGATGATAAAGTAGAAGGGGTGTATATACAAGCAATAACATATATAAAGGTGCTCAGCCAGTCAGGAAGGGGTTAAGATAGGAATTTATTGGAAAATTATTTGCAATATGTGATATAATGGATACTGCTACTTTTACTGACAGCATTATGAATTCTGCTTTTTCGGTTTCTGAATGTGTATGATTTTAATATGTATCATTTAATGTATGGAAACCAGTCGTTAGAGATGGCGATACAGTATACATATATTTGTTGTTGTAGCTTCTTACAGTATATCGAAACGGTATATGATGTAACATTTTTGTTATGAAAAATAAACAAGAATAGTATCTGTCAATCCTTGATGGTGCATACTCTCCTCGTGAAAAGGTGTGTATTAAATGTAATAAAGCAAATTAAAAAACACTTGTGAGCACATTCACATGTCTCAGACAGGTCTGCAATCCTGCTTTTCACTAGCATACAGCGCTTCCACTGCAGCAAGGGATTCTGGGAAATGACATTCAAATGAGCACACAGAGTCATCTTTTGCTTCAAATTCAGTTTGACATGGGACCCCTATAAGCTTTTCAGCACAGCCTGGGTTAAAGTGCACACTCAGTAACCCTACTCACAGACAGCTATTTCGACCTTTTGGATCTCATCAGTGTGAGGTTGGTTATACTGGCTTTGCAGTTAAATGTAACAAACGTCATTAACAGATTTCATATATTTAACGCAGCCAGAAAGATGTAGGCATGTTAACCTAATTCAGACCACAGTGCATTTCACAGCTATGCATTTCAAGACCCCTCTAACTACCAAGGTATAATATGCACCTGGTATGGTGGATACCTGCAATAACTACTAAAACGTCCAAAGAATAAATGCAGAATAAGCAGCAGTTCTGCAGGAAATCTGCAATACATCACCTGCCATCCAGCATTGTTAAATCTTTTCTCACTTACAGAGGATGGGATTTCTCACAGGTGTATTCCACAGCGAAAAGGCTTTAATTAGCCATTCCTGCAGATATGAAGTTACAGTTCATCTATTATATGAGAAAATGGGGCGGACTTGGAGTTTGCCAAGATACATACTGTAGTGTAATGTTTGACCCTCCAAAAAAAAAAAAAAGTCAGTGCTTTGTTTTTGTGTCCCTGGGAGTCCCAGCGATAGTTTTAAATTAATTATAATCCTGGCTTCATTTCGTAGGAATACTTGAACCCCACGTGATCTCCAGTTAAGTGACCCCAGACGCATTTTTTATGGCTGTTTGGTTAAAGTTGAACTGACCCCTCAATGTCTTTGGGAACTTGGAATTATATCCCGTGCTTCATAAGCATGTTGTGTAGAATACATGTTTTGCATTGACTGTGCTTTGGTTTCCATTTTGCTGTGATTTTGAAGTTGCAGAATATTCTTCAGAAATATCTACCGATGTTCAATCTAATCAGGCTACTCTGCAGTTCCAGTTTCGTGTATCCATACCAACCACGTTAATGCTCTGATACTGACTGTCCAGTGATGCGTTTAACTTCCAACTCTCACTGAGAGCTTCTATAGGAAGCTACAAATATCTCAGTGTCTAGAGTAGTCGCTCTCAAACTTTTTTGAGCATGGGTATCCCTGAAGGGTTTTTAAAATTGCTCTTCAGGTCTCACTCACTTACACGCACACACCCATAGCAGTCACCCACCCTCTTCTCACATCCACATTATACTGGCCCTTTTACCCACACACACCAAATATATCCCCCTTCTCACACAGCACCACACCCTCTTTCTTAATCATAAACACCACATTCAATCCACCCTGTTCTCTTAATTATACCACACTCCTACAGCCACCTCACTCACTAACCTCCATTCCCCTCATGGTACAAAGCCACCCTACCCCTCCCCACACACACAAAGCCATCCCACCCCTGCCCACACACACAAAGCCATCCCACCCTCCCCACACACACAATGCCATCCCTCCCCACACACACAAAGCCATCACACAAGCCCCACACACACAAAGCCATCCCACCCCTCCCCCCACACACAAAGCCATCCCACCCCTCCCCACACACACAAAGCCATCACACACAGCCCCACACACACAAAGCCATCCCACCCCTGCCCACACACACAGAGCCATCCCACCCCTTCCCACGCACAAAGCCATCCCACCACTCCCCACACACACAGTGCGATCCCACCCCTCCCCACACACAAAGCCATTCCCACCCCTGCCCACACACACACAAAGCCATCCCAAACAAAGCCACCCCATCCCTCCCCACACACACAAAGCCATCCCACCCCTCCCCACACACACAAAGCCACCCCACCCCTGCCCACACACACACAACCATCCCACACCTCCCCTCCCACACAATGCCATCCCACCCCTCCCCACACACACACAAAGCCATCCCACACAGCCCCACACACAAAAAGCCATCCCACCCCTGCCCACGCACACAAAGCCATCCCACCCCTGCCCACGCACACAAAGCCATCCCACCCCTGCCCACACACAAAGCCACCCCACCCCTGCCCACACACAAAGCCATCCCACCCCTGCCCACACACACAAAGTCATCCCACCCCTGCCCACACACACAAAGCCATCACACACAGCCCCACACACAAAGCCATCCCACCCCTGCCCACACACACAAAGCCATCCCACCCCTGCCCACACATACAAAGCCATCACACACAGCCCCACACACACAAAGCCATCCCACACCTGCCCACACACACAAAGCCATCCCACCCCTGCCCACACACACAAACCCATCCCACCCCTCCCCACACACACAAAGCCATCCCGCCCCTCCCCACACACACAAAGCCATCACACACAGCCCCACACACACAAAGCCATCACACACAGCCCCACACACACAAAGCCATCCCACCCTTGTCCACACACACAAAGCCATCCCACCCTTGTCCACACACACAAAGCCATCCCACCCCTGCCCACACACACAAAGCCATCCCACCCGTCCCTACACACACAAAGCCATCCCACCCCTGCCCACACACACAAACCCATCCCACCCCTCCCCACACACACAAAGCCATCACACACAGCCCCACACACACAAAGCCATCCCACCCCTGCCCACACACACAAAGCCATCCCACCCCTGCCCACACACACAAAGCCATCACACACAGCCCCACACACTAAGCCATCCCACACCTGCCCACACACACAAAGCCATCCCACCCCTGCCCATACACACAAACCCATCCCACCCTTCCCCACACACACAAAGCCATCCCGCCCCTCCCCACACACACAAAGCCATCACACACAGCCCCACACACAAAGCCATCCCACCCTTGTCCATACACACAAAGCCATCCCACCCCTGCCCACACACACAAAGCCATCCCACCCTTCCCCACACACACAAAGCCATCCCACCCCTGCCCCCACACACAAACCCATCCCACCCCTCCCCACACACACAAAGCCATCCCGACCCTCCCCACACACACAAAGCCATCACACACAGCCCCACACACACAAAGCCATCCCACCCCTGCCCACACACACAAAGCCATCCCACCCTTCCCCACACACACAAACCCATCCCACCCCTCCCCACACACACAAAGCCATCCCACCCATGTCCATACACACAAAGCCATCACACACAGCCCCACACACACAAAGCCATCCCACCCCTGCCCACACACACAAAGCCATCCCACCCTTCCCCACACACACAATGCCATCCCACCCCTGCCCACACATACAAAGCCATCCCACCCTTCCCCACACACACAAAGCCATCACACACAGCCCCACACACACAAAGCCATCCCAACGCTGCCCACACACACAAACCCATCCCACCCCTCCCCACACACACAAAGCCATCCCGCCCCTCGCCACACACACAAAGCCATCACACACAGCCCCACACACACAAAGCCACCCCACACTTGCCCACACACAAGGCCATCCCACCCCTCCCCACACACACAAAGCCATCCCACCCCTCCCCACACACACAAAGCCATCCCACCCCTCCCCACACATACAAAGCCATCCCACCCTTCCCCACACACTAAGCCATCCCACCCCTGCCCACACACACAAAGCCATCCCACCCCTGCCAACACACACAATACCATCCCACCCCTCCCCACACACACAAAGCCATCACTCACAGCCCCACACACACAAAGCCATCCCAACCCTGCCCACACACACAAAGCCATCCTACCCCTCCCCACATACACAAAGCCATCCCACCCCTCCCCCACACACAAAGCCATCACACACAGCCCCCCACACACAAAGCCATCCCAACCCTGCCCACACGCACAATACCATCCCACCCCTCCCCACACACACAAAGCCATCACTCACAGCCCCACACACACAAAGCCATACCACACCTGCCCACACACACAAAGCCATCCCACCCCTGCCCACACACACAAATCCATCCCACCCTTCCCCACACACACAAAGCCATCACACACAGCCCCCCACACACAAAGCCATCCCAACCCTGCCCACACACACAAAGCCACCCCACCCCTGCCCACACACACAAAGCCATCCCACCCCTCCCCACACACACAAAGCCATCCCACCCCTCCCCCCACACACAAAGCCATCACACACAGCCCCACACACACAAAGCCATCCCACCCCTCCCCACACACACAAAACCATCCCACCCCTTCTCACACACACAATGCCATCCCACCCCTTCTCACACACACAAAACCATCTCACCCCTGCCCACACACACAAAACCATCCCACCCCTGCCCACACACCCAAAGCCATCCCACCCCTTCTCACACACACAATGCCATCCCACCCCTTCCCACACACACAAAACCATCCCACCCCTGCCCACACACACAAAACCATCCCACCCCTGCCCACACACAAAGCCATCCCACCACTCCCCACACACAATGCCATCCCACTCCTGACCACACACATAAAGCCATCCCACACCTCCCCACACACACAAAGCCAGCCCACCCCTGCCCACACACACAATGCCATCCCACCCCTCCCCACACACACAAAGCCATCCCACATGCCTCAAATATGTCAGCTTTTAAGCAGCCGCATCTTGTGCTGTTTGGACTTGGAGAGCCCACACACACAAAGCCATCCCACCCCTCCCCACACACACAAAGCCATCCCACCCCTCCCCCCACACACAAAGCCATCACACACAGCCCCACACACACAAAGCCATCCCACCCCTCCCCACACACACAAAACCATCCCATGTGTGTGGGGCTAGTACTCTCTCTTCCAACTGCCCAACGCGTTTCGTGCGTTTTGTGCGTTTCGTGCGCACGCATCAGGTCCCCTGATGAAGTGCGCATGCGCACGAAACGCGTTGGGCAGTGGAAGAGAGAGTACTAGCTTGTCAGCAGAGCAATACAGGAGTTTGTCCAGATATTTGAGCAGGAGAAGGGAGTTTCGTACATTTGTCCCGCCTCCCGTGACGCACTTCCGGCAACGGAGTGGCAGCAAGCACCAGGAGAAACCGGAGACCAACCCAGGGTGACGTACATCCAGATACAGAACCCAGGAAGTGATCGAAGCATCTGCCTGATTGCCACGAGTCTACGAATAGCTGCTGCCGGAGTCCCATCACCGTGCATCACTGCTTATATATATTGGACATCTTGTAAGTAGGATTCCGGTTTTACCAACCGGATCCGACATCTGCTTCAAGCATTTTTTAGTTGTTCATTAAATTTACTCCTTATTATTAATATTAGTCAGCCTACTTGTCATTGTTTTGTGTTTGTCTTGTCTTGTGAGTCCTATATGTTTGCATTTATCATTGTTGCACTATGATTGTTTTTCTTTTCTTTTCATTTATCTCAATTGCATCACGTATGTAAATCCCTGCTGTGGAGCCTGCAGTTGAAGATTGGACTCTCCTTCAGTGGACATTGTCTCTATTTTTGGACTCCACAATATTTCCTATTTTGGATTTTAAAGGCGCCGGTTTGTATCGTTATTGTTTGTTCTGTCACTAACTGTGTTTTGGGTTAGTTTTAATCAGGCAGCCTTGCGCTGTATGTAATAGGTTGGGTGCATTTATTTACACCCCTTACATTTAATTGTTTATTGGTATATCACTTTTTATGTCATTCACCCTAGTCTTATAGCGCTATTCACACCACCCTTTCTTCTGTACAGAGCGACACAGAGAGACAAAGAGAGACACAGAGAAAGAGAGAGATGGAGGATAGAGCGGAAAATATCTCAAAATATATTTACATTTGTTTACCTTTCTGGCAGCTTTATAGTTTGTGCAATTTAATCTGTGAACGTAACCCATGAGAGATTCCCAAACCTCATCCAGTAACTACATTACAGAGAGAGGTAATGGGAGAGAGAGTCAATGAAGACATTAAAGCTAAAAAAACAAAACACGGAGGAATCTGAACACTTATGTTATATTTACAGAACGTGCCGTATCATTGCAAAAGGCTTCTGTGACTGCAAAAATGTCAGCCCTTCATGGCTGAATAAACCCTTCATTTTGCTTCAAAAATCCAAAGTGCCCTTCCGTCTTCTTTGTTTACGCTGACATCATGGACAGTAGCAAGTCTGACTATGGGTTAGGACAGAGGTTGCCAACTACCAACAGGTCACATTTTCAGGATATCCCTGCTTCAGCACAGGTGGTGCAGTCTTTCACTGAGTTACTGATTGAGCCACCTGTGCTGAAACAGGGATATCCTGAAAATCTGACCCGTTGATAGGTTTTGAGGACTGGAGTTGGCTACCACTGGGTTAGGAGCAATGGTACAAAAAACAGAAAAAAAAGGGGAGCACAGGATTAGAGGTATATAGAACACAAATATGTGTACGTATAGGTGAATACCCAGAGGCAGGCTGCTGAATTGTAGCCCGCCCCTTATGCCACACTGCAGTGCACAGGGGTTTACTTGACCACGGTAAAAACACTTGCTGTGTGGTTTACGGCAGGGGGAAAAAGGAGGGGGGGGTGTAGGTTTGAGTTAGAATACTACAAACACTCACACGGCCATGTGTAAGTGGTACACGTGTAGGGTAATTTCCTCTCCTTCTCCTCCTCCCTCATCTCCCCGGTTGTCTAGATGTGCTTATCTTCATATCTTGATGGTTCTTGTGCCGCTTCGTATGACAAATAGTCCCAGTCAGCGACTGCTCCAAGCCTGCGCCGTCAGACAGCACAGGCTCCTGTACCTGTATCCGATACAGGAGCCTGACGAAGCCGTTGTCACTGCGAAATGCGTAGCTCCGTGAACTGAACCAGAGAGGCCACCATAGGAGCCTGTGCTGCCTGCATTTAAGCTGTGTTCCAAACCATTGAACCGAACGTGGGAGCAGGGACGTAGGGGTGTCTCGGACAGCGCAGACTTGGAGCGGTCGCTGACTGGGACTATTGGTCATATGAAGGGGCACAAGAACCAATTGTAGCCCGCCCCTGTGCACTGCAGTGTGGCATAAGGGGCGGGCTACAATTCAGCAGCCTGCCTCTGGGTATTCACCTATACCTACACTTATTTGTGTTCTATATACCTCTAATCCTGTGTGTCCCTATTTTTTTTGTTTTTTGTACCAATTCTCAAGGATCCAGGATTGATCCTAGGTGGGGTTGAGCAGCAGGAGCCTTCAACCCTGGCATGTTCTGAACAGCAGGGAAGCGGTGAAGGTAGTATTAGTTATCCGAAACTCATAACCGACCATAGATTGCGTCCGAGCAATCTCCGTCTCATTAGGAGCAATGGTACTTAGATTGTATTTGTGTATTTTTTCAATATCAGGACTGCTATTTATATCTTTCTCAGTACATATTTACAGAGCAGATCTATTCTAAACCATACATATTTACAGAGCACACCTAGTCTATGACCGTCTATCCTAATCATCAGTAAGCAGTCAGGGTGTTCCCGTGTCAGCTGTGTTTCCGTGTTAGCAGTCAGATGCGTTCAGCTGCGTTCACGTGGAGCCGCAGAGCCGACTCTGTGTGATTCTACCAGCGGGACTTACGTGATTCCATGCTACACTGCGAGTCTGATCTGGACCTGGGCACTTTGTTACGGATACATTGGACCCGTGCTACACTCACACTATCCTCCGATAGACTGCAGGGTATTGTTAGGTAGTCAGCTGTACCTGCAGCACATCTCAGCATTTAGCTACTGAAGTCTATGGCAGCATTTTACTGAGCCTTTTACCAACAAACGGTTAGCAGGCTCATACTGAGTGGGATACAATGATACTCAGCCAAAGCTACGTGACTGGTCTGTATGGATATGGGACTCTATAGTTTTAGAGTTGGCTCATGTGAATCATTATACCAATATTACACGGACTATTATTGCCTATCGTAGCCCATTTGGATAGATATTCCACAAGTTACTACATTTCCAATGTTTGGGATGGCTAATATAACTACAGTATCTATCATAGATAGCATTGTTTTTTTTTATTCCACCAAGGTTTATTATACACAGACCTTTATACATCTCTTCATGTAGGTTCGTACATATTGTTACTAGAGGTTATTTATTCCGGCTGGGCAGATATCCAATTGTTTAGGAGAGGTCAATCATTAACCCCTCCTAGATTTAAAGGGATTACTGTGACACTGGAACATCTTTACAATGACCTTATGTGTTTTTCTTTATTACATGGTGTCTGAATATTATCACATTTTCTTTGATATCTTACAGTTTTCAGCTTGTCACCTTCACTACTGACTTTACTTTAATTGATTTGGAGACGGTTTTTAGATTGATGTATTTTAAGTAATTTTATTATTGTCTTGTCTGTCTATTGCTATATATTTAATACATTTTGTAACATTTTTCACTAACATGGAGTGCCCCGTTATGGAATTTCTGCGAATTCTGTCTTTGAGGACTTGCTTTTTCTTGTGCCATTCTAAAATACGCCAGAATAAATGTTAAGGCCCATTCACTTCAATGGGCTGCAAAGTATTTCCAGGCCCCGCTTAGTAAATGTCAACCTGTACAAGGAGAACTCAGTTGTGACAGTGGGAAGAAATCATAGAATTGGAAAGGGAAAAAAGTGTATACTAGTTACTTAAAGCTGCAGACCAAGCAATATCCTACATGTGTGTTTTTTTTTAATAAGTCAGTTCTGTACTATGAGAAAATACTTGTAGTATTTAAAAAAAAACAAAACTCTGAATGATATTTTTAATATAATAATGTAACAAACATTTTTTGTTTCTATAGCAACCATTTACAAAGTCACATGCCCTTCCTCTTCTGAAACAGACCCTGGCACACCCCTTTTTGAGCCTTGCCCCCTATCTAGCACTGCACCAATTGTATCTAGTGACTGCCTGGTCACATAATCTTCCCACAGAACTTTGCATCTTTCGTCCTCTTCTGCTGCACTGACAGCAATTTAGTGAACCCTGAGCCGAATCTTCGACTTAGCTAATTACTTATCATTGTGTGGATTGGGGGGAAAAAATAAAAATGAAATGAAAAACCGGCAGCTTGGACTGCTGCTTTAAACATTACATTTATTTAATATTTCTTTCTTTTAACATGGTCTCTAACATTTGAAAACAGCACATGAAGAAGTGTTCATAGGATAGGCCTCGTTATTGGCGGATGTGCTTGCAACATGATATCCAGTGCAGTTTTGGCCTAGTCTCCAATCTTTTGCTTTCATAAACAATTCCTTACGCTTTTCTTTTTCTTCACCCCATGGGCTTTAAGTCAATTCAGATTAAACTAAAAGTAGAGAAGAATAATAAATATGGTTCCCTGAGGTCTCTGAGGTCTGCCAGGAGATAAATTCTCAAGAAAGGACACTAATTAGGGTCTCTTGTGGTCAGAGTTTCAGTTTATCATGCAGGAAACAGTAATAGATATGTCTCCACGAAGAATAAAAATAGATACCACAGCGAGAACACACAAGCGATTCTTATCGACTATTTGGGTACATTGTTACGAACTGTCACCAAATATGTGACACCCTTGTTTTTCTAGCATGTGTCGGGAAATGGGAGTGTCACCGAGTAAACACAGCAGAAGACAGCGAGCAGTGATAGAGAAGGCCTCGCAGTAGTGGGGTGTGGCTGGCCCTGCTTGGACTAAATGTCCAGGTTGAGGGACTCGGTGAATGAGATTGTTTAAAACATTACATTTTCATCAAAACTTTGTGATATGAAGGAATTAATTTCAGTTTGAAGTGTATGAGGCCCTGTATACTAAGTACGGGTGTTT
Source organism: Ascaphus truei (assembly GCF_040206685.1). Taxonomy (NCBI): domain Eukaryota; kingdom Metazoa; phylum Chordata; class Amphibia; order Anura; family Ascaphidae; genus Ascaphus; species Ascaphus truei. The sequence continues at coordinate 50,675,488 of NC_134490.1, read as the reverse complement.
GCTTTACATTGAGCGAAACCAATGAGTGCCCCATCTGTACAACTTCAACATATATTAAAGGAAACTTCCTCATATGTAGCAAAAAATAAATGCATCATTTTTCTGCCCCAGACTTAAAACGTTCATACAACCAATCCGTATGCAAGTGGAAGAGTACAAAACTTTCTGAGTCTCCCTGAGGAGCGATCCCACGTTGGTCACTTTTAACAGTCCTGTGAATTGGACAGTATATGATGTATCGGACTATTGTATTGCTACTTCACTATATTCTGGACAGACGCACTGGCAATCAGGTGTGCAAATGATAAATTATCATAGTCACAAACACTTGCATTCAAGTCGAATGGGGCCACTGGTTCACACAATTAAGACAGTGTTGGTAAGAATAAATATCTATACGTTGGTTTGCTGTCATATAAATAGTATAAGGGGGACATACATCTTTTGGTGTTTCATCACTTTGAGAGGCCTTGTGTAAGGAATCCATTGTTTTTCTTGTGTGCCACCTTTCTGCCACAACTGTTTATTCATTAGGGGGAAATCCTAAATTGCAATCATAAAAATGCACAAGCAAAGAGCATATAAATAATTTACAGATTTACGGACACTATCGGCTTGTGGAGGTGAGGTGATGTCACACCTGTACACATGATCGTGAGACGATGTCACACCTGTGCAAATGATCGGGAGACGATGTCACACCTGAACAAATGATCGGGAGATGATGTCACACCTGTACAAGTGATCGGGAGATGATGTCACACCTGTACAAGTGAACGGGAGATGATGTCACAGCTATACAAGTGATTGGGAGGTGATGTCACACCTGTACAAATGATCGTGACATTCCCCAAGGGTGATACAATTTTGTTCTGTGAAAACAAAGCATCTTTATTTATCACTAGAGATGTGACAAACTGTCCCAACTACCTGCGCACATTTTTGTTGTTGTTTCTTAAACATTTGATGTTTTGCAAGTTATTTCGCCAAGCTTTAAAAGTTTAAAACAATCACAAAATTAGTCGTTGACGCTGCAGGAATCTGTGACATTTAACAACACTATTTTTTTCTCCCGGTGGTGGAGGGGAGAGAGAGACCTGTTTAGTAGAGTACCCATTGGCTCACCTCTCTCTCTCTCTCTCCATTAAATAGTACAAACACCTTTTCACTTTACACTACAAAACACATGTACTGTAGCTACCTTTTGCCAATAAATGGACACTAATATGCAGTTTGAACACGTTATATAAAACGGGTAGGGGAATTATATCATAGTGTTACTCTAATATTGTATACAATAAATCAGTATAAAGTGTATATCAGCAGAATATACAATATATATAGATAATCTAATAATCTAATTCTCAAGCAAAAATGCAGTATTCAGGGTCTCTGAAGGTGCACCTTTGCAAGGCAATGGATGCTTTTCAAAATAGATAAACAGTTCTAGTTATTATACAGACAGCTAAGTCTCCTCTTAATCTCTTCAGTTGCACCATCATGGTTGTGTCGATCTGCTGTGCAGTTCCCCTGGTCACTGCACACTGTTTTCTTTCTCTGAATAAGAGTAAACTTAGAAATGATGGAAGTTTCAGGGTGGAGGAAAGGACACTGTTTTACACCTAGGCTTTCAGAATCTTCTCTGCACTATCAGACTCACGATCCAGTGAGACCGGCTCCCTCATTGGTTGGTACTGCATGGTATAGACATTGCTAAAAGGTTTGTACTGGTCAGGTAGCCTTGCTGGTCACAAGAAAATGTTTACAAAATAAATCTTGGCATTTACTCTAAAGAAATGTATTCCATGTATTATTTCTGCAGCACTGAAGGTGTGAAATAGAGGCCATTGCATAACAGATTTTAGTTTCTGTCACAGCCGTAGCTATGATTATGCAAGACTGTGTATATTTGTTCAGATACTTGAATGCTTTCGACCATTCTGTTGTATTTGGCTGAGACGCTTATAACTGCAGGGGGCAAAATTATAAGTACGAGAAAAAGTCTTCATTAGTCTTAGGTTCCAGTGACACAAAGGATTTAGTGGCCATGTTATAAAAAGGTACTAAAATTATCACGGAGTACAAAAACATATTAAAAAAAAATGTCCACAGGTGCTGCTCTTCATTTCTACAGCCGTCCAATTTGTTTTTTTTCCCAAAAGTCAACAAGCAAAAATATAACTATTGAGCGAAACATATCTGATAAAAACGCTTATAACGCTGAGCCTCGGGGTGAGGAGCGGTGGTAACTTCATTGCTCCCAACGGCTTTAATGATAGATCTGCAGTACTCTGCCGATTGGACTTCCAGGACGCTGCCTTCTCTTCCGTGAAGGGACTTCTGATTTCTGCGTCTCACCGGCACTCTGGGAGCTGCCTTTGCGAGTCAACACACCAAATGCTTTTCCTTCCTCTGATTGGCTGGCTCTACAGTCAATTCCTATTGGTTTTGCCAATCAGGTTGGCTTCATTAGGGAAAGCCAACCTGATTGGTGAAATGCGTAGGAGTTGCCATGGTGCATCAGTGAGACATATGTGTTAGTTTGAAGCAATAGAAAGAGTTAAGGCATAAAAAGGTATAACTCATGTGTCCTATTTTGCCTTTCTCTCCATCAAACAAAAATCTGCCATGGTTTAGGTGCCATAAACTTGTCTAAGTATGAAACATTGTCAAATATAAGAAATGTTATTAACAGGTTGCTCTTGCATTTGATGTGACAAGAAACAGCATATTTTAATGTTCGCTAAGCTATCTGGTTAGCAGATATGCGACAAATATGATCAACAAGTCCCTGGCATGGGTTTATTTGGAAGCATTGTACATGCCGGGCGACGGGCCCATTACATTCAAGACCATGACTCCATGGAGAACCCAGAAACAACAGTGACAGTCCGGCTTCTCTTACTAGGAGAGGGAAATCCCTCTCCATACTTATGGATCAAGGGGATTAGGTGAGGCCAGGGGAATTACTTAATTGCTACAAGGAAATTGACCAGAACTGGATATATCCTGCTTGGTAATCAGCAGCTACTTAGCGTCAAAGAGCTTTCATTCTGACCTATCAACAAACCATCTTGGAATGCTGAAGAGCTTTGTTTAGAGCATGCTATAGGTCTAATAGCTGTGGTTAAGTTTGTTGTTGGAAGTAATTTGCTCTCCTCACAGTATACTGAATATGCCTCAATAACGTTCACTTAGCAGGTTTTTATTTACTAAGATGAAGCCAGAAACATGGTAACAAAGAAATGGACAGTAGATAGGGACCGTTTGAGTCGCTTAGTCAGCTGTACTTATAGATGCGTCTCCTGGGTCATCTATCCTCTCGGAGTATGGCCTCTGTGGACCTTCAGTCCTGTTTATGTTTATCTGTGGTCCGCGTCTCTCACCCACGTCCGCATGATGCTGCCATGTCCTTCTCTTGCAGAATCCCACAGCGTCTGCGTTTCAGCATTGGTGTCTCCCTCATTCTAACTGGAAATGGCCTATGTGAGTATCCTTCACAGACTGCACTATGGAGGTTGCCCTGTTTCTCCTTTTTGTGTATATATGTTTTCGTGTGTCTCAGTGTGTGTGTGTGTCTCAGTGTGTGTGTGTGTCTCAGTGTGTGTGTGTGTCTCACTGTGTGTGTGTATCACTGTGTGTGTGTGTCTCACTGTGTGTGTGTGTCTCACTGTGTGTCTCACTGTGTTTGTGTGTCTTACTGTGTGCTGCGCAGGGGGGGAGGGAACGGCGACCGGATGGCGAACGGCGACCCAGCTATATACTAGCTGAGAGACCCGGCGCTGCCCGGGACCAAAACCTCCTGCTCCCTCCTCTCTCCACTCCCCCCATCCCTCTCCGCCGCCCCCCCCCCCCCCTGCGCAGCGTCGGCTATTCCCCCCCCCAACACAGCTCCGGGTGTGTGTCCCCCTACACAGCTCGGGGCGTGTGTGTGTCCCCTGCGCCGCTCCGGTCGCCGTTCCCTCCCCCCCTGCGCAGCACACAGTAAGACACACAAACACAGTGAGACACAGACACACAGTGAGACACACACACACACTGAGACACACGAACACACACACACAGTGAGACACACACACACACAGTGAGACACAGACACACAGTGAGACACACACACACACACACACACACACACACACACACACACACACACACACACACACACACACACACACACACACAGTGAGACACACACACAGTGACAGAGACATTGACAGAGACACACACACGGTGACAGACACACACACAGTGACAGAGACACACACACAGTGACACACACACACATATTGTGACACACACACACACACTGTGACACACACACACACACACTGTGAGACACACACACACACACACACACACTGTGAGACACGCACACACACACACTGTGAGACACGCACACACACACTGTGAGACACATGTCCTCGGGCACCAACAACAACTGCATTGAGGATGCCGCAGCCCTGCCCCTCCCCCCCACCGGGGGACACCAGCCCCCTCGTCCAGTCTCCGAGCTCCCACCGGTCCAGAAGGCGCCTCTCTCCTATCCGGGCGCTCCACTCGGTCGGTCCCGGGCGTGGGGGGCGGAACATGAAGCACAGGCCACCGGGCAACCCGGAGCATGCGCGAGCCGGCGTCGGGAGAATGGTGAGCCGCTTGAGGAGCGGGAGCAGCCGCGGTCCCGGGCGTGGGGGCAGAGCATGCAGCGCAGTCCGCCGGGTGCATGGCGCCCCGGAGCATACGCGAGCCGGCGTCGGGTGGACAGTGAGCCGCTCAAGGAGCGGGAGCAGCCGCAGCGTGCGTGCACCGCCAGGCCGCTGGACGGCTCTGAGCACACGTGCAACACGCCAGTTACAGGGCGGCACCGGGGAAAGGGAGGGGGGACCGACACAGGGGGCAGTGGGGGGGAGTGATACCCGGAGGCAGGGGGGGCAATACCCGGTGGGGGTGATACCCGTTGGCAGGGGGACTCAGCGGGAGACAGAGAACAGGAGGGAGAGGGAGAAGAAGAGAGTGGCCGGACGGCGGTGCGAAGAGGAGGAGGGCCGGTCGAGGCCACAGAAGCAAGTAAGCCAATGAGAGGGGGGCGGGCCACGGAGCAATCTGATTGGCCAGAGGCTGAGTGACAGACCGGCGGACCAATCAGATTGCCCATAGGGATAGGCACATACAACGTTTAAAAAAATAAAATAAATAATATATATATATCTTACTATGTATTTGTGAAAGCGTCTTATGTTTCTATGTCTGTATGTGTCTCCCTGTGTCCCTCCCCGTGTCCCTAGCGGGAATCCCATTGGACCTTGAGCCAGGCCAATGACATTGCTCCCTTGGCCCGCCCGCCCCCGCACATGAGGTGGAGTGAAGGACACACACACACACACACCACCCCCCCCCTTGCCCATCCACCCTCTCACCCCCCGCCCTCCTCAATGGCTGCCCGGCCTTGACCCCCCCCGCCCTTCCCGGCGGCTGGCCCGCAACAACGGAACCCCCCCTATCACCACTCCGCGGGACCTAACAAACATCACCCTCTCTCCTGGTGCTCACCCTCTCCCCCGGTGCTCACCCTCTCCCCCGGTGCTCCCTACCACAGACCGCTTCCCCCTCCCCCCCCAGAGCACGCTCTCGCCGCTCTCACCTTCAGGCCTAGAGGCCGCGCACCCAGCTCACCATCCCCGCGAGCGCTGCTCCGGCTCTCTCAGTCGGGAGCTGTACGGGCCGGCTGCCCACACCACCTCCCCACCTGAGCGTCTCAGCTCTGCCTCGCCGGGGGGAACGGAGACTGCCGAGGAACCCGAGGAGGAGGAGGAGCGTGGCACGGTGTGAGGTAAGTAACCACACGGGAAGGGATCTTTCAACCCCCCCCCGGCCCTTCACCCCCCCGGCCCTTCACCCCCCCCGGCCTGGCCCTTCACACCCCCCAGCCCTTCACCCCCCCCGGCCTGGCCCTTCACCCCCCCCGGCCATGCCCTTCACCCCCCCGGCCATGCCCTTCACCCCCCCCCCTCCCCCCGGCCATGCCCTTCACCCCCCCCTCCCCCCGGCCATGCCCTTCACCACCCCCCCAACTCTGCCCTTCACTCCCCCCGGCCCTGCCCTTCACCCCCCCCCGGCCCTGCCCTTCACCCCCCCCGGCCCTGCCCTTCACCCCCCCCCGGCCCTGCCCTTCACCCCCTCCCCCCGGTCCTGCCCTTCACCCCCCCCCCCCCCCGGCCCTGCCCTTCACCCCCTCCCCCCGGCCCTGCCCTTCACCCCCCCCCCCGGCCCTGCCCTTCACCCCCTCCCTCCCTGCCCTTCACCCCCTCCGGCCCTGCCCTTCACCCCCTCTGGCCCTGCCCTTCACCCCCTCCGGCCCTGCCCTTCGCCCCCACCCTGCCTGCCCTTCGCCCCCACCATGCCTGCCCTTCGCCCCCACCCTGCCTGCCCTTCGCCCCCATCCCCACACTCCCTGACCTTCGCCCCATCCCCACCCTCCCTGCCCTTCGCCCCCTCTCCCCCCTCCCCCCTCCCTGCCCTTCGGCCCCTCTCCCCCTCCCTGCCCTTTGCCCCCTCTCCCCCTCCCTGCCCTTTGCCCCCTCTCCCCCCTCCCTGCCCTTTGCCCCCTCTCCCCCCTCCCTGCCCTTTGCCCCCTCTCCCCCCTCCCTGCCCTTTGCCCCCTCTCCCCCCTCCCTGCCCTTTGCCCCCTCTCCCCCCTCCCTGCCCTTCGCCCCCTCTCCCTGCCCTTCGCCCCCTCTCCCCCCTCCCTGCCCTTCGCCCCCTCTCCCTGCCCTTCGCCCCCTCTCCCCCCTCCCTGCCCTTCGCCCCCTCTCCCCCCTCCCTGCCCTTCGCCCCCTCTCCCTGCCCTTCGCCCCCTCTCCCTGCCCTTCGCCCCCTCTCCCCCCTCCCTGCCCTTCGCCCCCTCTCCCTGCCCTTTGCCCCCTCTCCCCCCTCCCTGCCCTTCGCCCCCTCTCCCCCCGCCACTGCCCTTTGCCCCCTCTCCCCCCTCCCTGCCCTTCGCCCCCTCCCTGCCCTCCGCCCCCTCTCCCCCCTCCCTGCCCTTCGCCCCCTCTCCCTGCCCTTCGCCCCCTCTCCCCCCTCCCTGCCCTTCGCCCCCTCTCCCCCCTCCCTGCCCTTTGCCCCCTCTCCCCCTCCTTGCCCTTCGCCCCCTCTCCCCCTCCCTGCCCTCCGCCCCCTCTCTGCCCTTTGCCCCTTCGCCCCCCTCCCTGCCCTTCCCCGCCCCTCCCTGCCCTTCGCCCCTTCGCCCCCCTCCCTGCCCTTCCCCGCCCCTCCCTGCCCTTCCCCGCCCCTCCCTGCCCTTCCTCGCCCCTCCCTGCCCTTCCCCGCCCCTCCCTGCCCTTCCCCGCCCCTCCACGCCCTTCCCCGCCCCTCCACGCCCCCGCCCCCGCCACAGCAATCACGGGCAACGCCGGGTTTATCAGCTAGTATATATATATATATATACACATACACACACATATATATACATATTCACTTTATTATCTTTTATTTCAATTTTAAAATGTTACCTTTAGTGCATTGTTTGGGTAATTGCTACTGCAGTGGGAATCAGGCCATTTTTTGTCTGGACTCCTACCTCACTAAGGACTACCTCATAGTCACACTTTCTTTGTAATAATAATGATGTCAGCAGCAAAATGTGCAGTAATATTATAATTATGCTTTATATAGATAGCACTGCAGATTTTTATATAAACTGTGGATGTAGCACTATAAGTAAAAAGAATATGGACCATGTGTAAAATTCCCAGCAATATAAAAATATGAAACATAGGGGAAAAAAACATCAAACCAGAAGGTTTAAAAAATACAAGAATGGAACAACTTACAGACAAGGTGGGAAAGCATAATTAGGAAAGCATAAGGATATCAGTGCACAGCAAAGAGGGTGAGAAAGTAATACTGGGTTAGGTGACAGACATACCTAATGTTTTCCAGACTATTGAAATTCTGTACTTAAATGAAAAGGTGGCTTTATAATTAAGCCTTGGAGGTAGGGAGAGAGAGAGAGAGACAGAGAGAGTGGTATATTTAGCTATTAGTTCTGCATGTCTGTTTGAACGTAGGACAGCCACACAATGTCCTCATACCTCAGTTCAATGACCTATAACTGTTGCCCTAACATTGAAACTGTAAGTAGTAATGCCAGGGAAAATGTCCCCTATTTATCAACTAGAGTTCTACAGAGAGGGTGTTTTCTTTGAAAGGGGAAAGGCTAAAAAACCCAAATAGTCTTCACTTTGTTAATTGCAATACTTAACGGCTGATTCATTGCTTGCTCACCCCCTACAAGTATACAGTATTGAAATATATGGATTTCAGGGCTGGCCTAAGCCATTTCGGCACCCTGTACAAAACAAATGTTGGTGCCCCCCTCACTCGGCCGCTCCCCCTCTTTCTTTCTTATAAATAGTCACTATAACCCATGTGTACACTTTTTCTTGCGTTTTCCTTATTGAAAATACATAAATGTTCCTGGTATCTTTCTCCCTCTCACCCCCCCATCACTTCTCTCTCTCTCCATCCCATCCCCTCTCTCTCGCTCCCCCATCCTTTCTCTCTCTCCCACATCCCTTCTCTCTCACTCCCCCATCCTTTCTCTCTCTTGCTCCCATCCCTTCTCTCTCCCATCCCTTCTCTCTCGCTCCCATCTCTTCTCTCTCTGCTGTCCCATCCCTTCTCTCTCTGCTGTCCCATCCCTTCTCTCTCTGCTGTCCCATCCCCCCTCTCTCTCTCTCTCTCTCTCTCTCTCTCTCTCTCTCTCTCTCTCTCTCTCTCTCTCTCTCTCTCTCTCTCTCTCTCTCTCTCTCTCTCTCTCTCTCTCTCTCTCTCTCTCTCCCATCCCTTTCTCTCTCTCTCACTCCCATCCCTCCTCTCCCCATCCCTTTTCTCTCTTAAATGCCTTTTCTCTCTCCCCCATCACTTTTCTCTCCCCCATCCCTTTTCTCTCTCCCCCATCCCTTCTTCTCTCCCCATCCCTTCTTCTCTCCCCATACCTTCTCTCTCTCTCCCATCTCTCCCTGTCTCCCTTTCTCTTTATTCCCTTCTCTAGCTCTCTCTCCATCCCTTGTCTCTCTCTTTCTCTGCCACATTCACTCTCCCTCCCCCGTCCCTTCTCTCTCTCTCCCCCCAGTCCCTTCTCTCTCTCTCTCCCCAATCCCTTCTTTCCCTCTCCCCAAGCCCCTCACTCTTGCCAATCCCCTCTCCTCAATCGCTCTTCTCTCTCTCTCTCCCTCCCCCTTCTCTCTCATTCTTGCTCTCTTCCCCACCACACACATAATACTCCCCTACCCCACATTTCAAATACCCCTGCCCCACAATACAAATACCCCATGCCACCCCAATACACACACAATACCCCCTGCCCCACAATAACCCCCTTCCCCACAATACACACACACACAATAGCCCCACATAAGCCTCTCTCCCCCACAATAGCACCCACGCACAATAGCCTCCCACCTGCCCCCCTCCACCACAATAGCCCCACACTTTATCTTGGGAAGACTCCGGTGAGCTCTGGAAGTTTATTTATTTATTTAGAAAAATGTTTTATCAGGAAGTGAGAGTTACTCTCGTTTTCAAGTATGTCTTGGGCACAGAGTTATTGTCAGGTCGAGCTCACCACAAACGAGACAGGACCACGGTGCTGAGGTGGGAAAGGATATAATGCCACCCACAGCCATGAGGGCACGTCTTGAGAGTAGAATGGTCTGGGCGTCTGAGTCGGGGCAGGAGAGGTACGGATGGTAGTGGGTGCTGTTAGCCCAAGTCCGGGGTTAGAGAGAGAGACGTAATTGTTTTACCGTTTGCCGAGTTCGGGGTGCCAAAGGTGCGGAGAGTCGTATTGCCATATGCCAAGTTCGGGATGCCAGAGGTACGGAGAGTCGAAGAGGAAGCCGATTCGGTACACGAGGAAGACTGCAAGACAAGACAGGACAGGACTAGGGAGGCAGAGAGTATTGAGAACAACTGGTTCTATGCTCAGCCGACGAGTTAGTGACACCGCAGGGTATATATAGGTGAGAGGGTCCAATGGCAGGGTAGCAAGGTGGGGGTGTGTGGGAAGGCCAGGCCTGCGACATGGATATGTCCAGAAGGGCTCCCGGGGGAGGAGCTATAGAGCCCAGTAGTAAGGCTGCATTTGATTGTAGCAACAGTTTGGGTTCTTGTGCCTTTAAGAGGCTGGTGCGCCCCCGTGTGGCCGCGCCTCCGCGTGGCCGCGTCTCCGCGTGGCTGCGCTTGCGGGCGCGTGACCGGGCATGCCCGCAGGGCCGACACCAGAAGAGGAACACCGGCGTGCGCGCGTGCGCCCACATGGAGCTGCGATCGGCGTCCTGGAGGGAGGCTGCCTGCGTGCCGCGGGAGGACCCGGCAGAGCTGCAGGTGAGTGGGGAGCACGCCGAGGGCGGCGTGACTCCCCGGTTGTCACAGTACCCCCACCTTCAGGGGCGACCTCCAGGCGTCCATGGCACAGTTTGGAAGGATTCCTACGATGGAATGCTTGGACAAGTCGAGGAGCGTGGAGATCTCGGTGGGGAACCCATGAGCGTTCCTCAGGTCCGAACCCCCTCCAGTGGACCAGGTATTATACTCCTCCTCTGGAGATCCTTGAATCCAAGATAGACTGGACCTCATACTCCTGTTGCCCTTGGATCAGAAGGGGGCGTGCAGGAGAAGTGGTCTTGGAGAAATGAGGACTCTGAAATGCAGGTTTTAGCAAGGATACATGAAAAAACGGAGGAATCCTCATTGAGAGCGGAAGACGCAGGCGATATGCCACCGGATTGATCTTCCTAAGCACGGGAAAGGGACCGAGAAACTTGGGTGCCAGCTTCATAGTGGGGACTCTTAGACGAATATTCCTGGATGATAGCCACACCCTGTCTCCCGGAGAGAATTCTGGGACCAAGCATCGATGGCGATCTGCCTGGAGTTTCTGTCTTCCAGTAGCCACTCTTAGGTTCTCCTGAATCTTTCTCCATAAGTCTTTCAGCCGGGTGATACGTTTTTCAACCACTGGTACCCCAGAGGATAGGGGGGAGGAGGGTAAACGGGATGGGTGAAACCCAAAATTTACAAAAAAGGGAGATTCTTGAGTGGAGTCATTATGTAGGGAGTTGAGGGCAAACTCGGCCCAATGTAGCAGATCCATCCAATTGTCCTGTGTATCGGTTATGAAGCAACGAAGATACTGTTCCAGGTTTTGATTGGCTCTCTCCGTCTGCCCATTGGTCTGTGGGTGGTATCCTGAGGAGAATTGTAATGAAATACCCATTTTTAGAGAAAAGGCTCGCCAAAATTTTGAAAGGAATTGGGACCCCCAGTCCGAGACGATGGTCGATGGCACTCCATGGAGACGAAAGATTTCCTGGATGAAAACATCCGCGAGCCTGGGGGAATTCGGAAGACCTCTCAAGGGGACAAGGTGAGTCTGCTTGGAAAAGCGATCAATGACAACAAGGATAGTATTCAACCCTTTGGAAGTGGAAAGATCCACGATAAAATCCATAGAAATATGGTTCCAAGGCCGATCTGGGATGGGTAATGGAAGAAGAAGGCTTGCTGGTTTGACCCGCTTTGTTGGTACTTTGTTGCGAGCACATGTTCCACACACCTTCACAAACTCCTCCACATCTTTAGACATCCCTGGCCACCAGAAGGTTCGTTGGATGAGGTCGTTAGTTTTCCATATCCTTTGGTGTCCTGCCGACTTAGAGGAATGGCACCACTTGAGGACTCTCTTGCGATGCGGTGTAGAGCCTTCCCTCTGGGACCTTGAGCCCCATAGGAGCTCGGATTGGATCTTGTCCATGATGTCGAAAGAGTTGGCGGATACGATAAATTTGGAAGGAATTATCGTCTCTAGCCGCTCTTCAGACCTATCCTCTGCAATGAACTGCCGTGACAGAGCATCTGCCTTCAGGTTTTTGGAGCCTGGGACGAAGGAGATGAAGTAATTGAACCGGGAGAAGAATAACGCCCAGCGGGCTTGTCGGGCGCTCAATCGACGTGCCCCTTCTAAGTAGAGGAGGTTCTTATGGTCAGTGAGGATTGTTATGGGGGTTTCCGTGTCTTCTAAGAGGTGTCTCCATTCCTCTAATGCCAACTTGATTGCCAAGAGTTCCCGGTTTCATTATAATTCCGTTCTGCGGAAGAAAATTTCTTAGAAAAGAAGGCACATGGGTGTAATCTGGCTAAGGGGGAAGTCCTTTGGGACAAAATGGTGCCAGCCCCGACGTCAGAGGCATCCACTTCCAGGGTAAATGGGAGATTAGGATCTGGGTGGGTGAGGATCGGGGCAGACACGAAAGCTTTCTTGAGAAGATTAAATGCTTGAATGGCGCTTCCCGGCCACGATGAGAGATCTGCACCTTTTTTGGTTAGAGCAGTGATGGGAGATACCGTGGTGGAAAAATTGCGAATGAAGCGACGGAAGTAGTTTGCGAAACCTAGAAAGCGTTGCATGGCTTTAAGGGTGGTCGGACGGGGCCAGTCCAGAATGGCCTTTAGTTTTGCTGGATCCATAGTGAACCAGGAGTCAGAGATAATGTATCCCAGGAACGCCACGGACGTCAGATGGAATTGGCATTTCTCCAATTTCGCAATGAGATGGTTCTCCCGGAGGCGTAACAGCACCTGCTGAACGTGTTTAATGTGCTCTTGGACGGACTTAGAAAAGATTAGGATGTCGTCTAAGTAAACGATGAGAGATTTGTAAGAATGTCCCGAAAAATTTCATTGACAAAGTCCTGAAAGACTGCTGGCGCGTTACACAGGCCAAACGGCATGACCAGGTATTCATAATGACTGTCATGGGTGTTAAACACAGTCTTCCACTCGTCCCCCTAGCGTATCCTTACCAAATTGTAAGCGCCCCTTAAGTCCAATTTAGAAAAAATGGTTGCTCCTTGAAGGCGGTCGAAGAGCTCCGAAATCAAAGGCAGCGGGTAGCGGTTTTTGCGCGTGATCTTATTCAAGCCCCGGTATTCGATGCATGGGCAAAGAGACCCGTCCTTCTTCTTTATAAAAAAGAAGCCCGCTCCGACTGGGGAAGAAGAATTTCTGATGAAACCCCTCTCCAAATTCTCCGTAATGTAGCTGTTCATGGCTTTAGTCTCTGGAAGAGAAAGTGGATAAGATCGCCCCCTGGGAAGGGCTGCCCCGGGCAGTAGGTCGATAGGACAGTCAAAAGATCGGTGCGGGGGTAGAACCTCGGATCGAGCCTTGTCGAAAATATCATGGAATTCAAAGTATACTACGGGCAAGGAGTTGACCTCCTCTGGCATGGTACGCAAACCTCCTACCTTCTGGGGCAGCCTGGTACAGGTCTTGGCACATTGAGCACCCCACTGGATAGGTTCCCGGTTCGTCCAGTCGAGGTGAGGGTTATGGAGTTGGAGCCAAGAAAGACCCTGGAAAAGCTCGACGGAAGGAGTGTGAATGACATCGAGAGTAATGGTCTCCGTATGAACCCCGATGAACTGTAGTTGAAGAGGCACCGTCTGCAGCGTGATGAAGGCCGGTTGTAGTGGTCGACCATCAATGGCCTCCAGGCCCACTGGAATCCTTTTGCAGGTAAGTGGAATTTTGTTCCGTTCTGCAAAGGCTTGATCAATGAAATTGCCTGCGGAGCCGGAGTCCACGAATGCCAGTGCTTGAGTATGAAACCCCTCTCCAGACAGCTTCACTGGCAGCAGGATCCTGGTGGGAAGGACATCCTTGAAGATGGGGGAGAGAGGCAGTGTTCCCAACGAGACTCCCTGGGATCTCATTGGGATTTGGCGTTTCCTGGTGTAACAGGGGACTTATCCCTGTTCACAAAGGTGCCTCTAATCCAGCAGTGTGGTGGTTATCTACTGGTAGCAAATTAACTAGCACCACCTGCCTGATTACAGGTAGTAGAAAAAGCCTGCCTTTGAGAGAGGAAGTAACTCCTCCCTAGCTCTGACTGAGAGCTGACCTTTGGAGAGACAGAGCAGAGGTTCTTGAGTCCCAGGAGAGACTGACCAAAAGAAACCCAGATCTCTGGAGCTGACCGGTCTTGAGCTCTGCACAGCAGAGCTGAATTCAAGACACAGGGAAAACTACTACACCTGAAGCTGAACCAGGAAGTGAGATTTTCCCTCCAAGAAACAGATAAGACTTTTATTCTTAAGAGACTGCTTATATCTGCTTATTTCATGTTATATGTTTTGGGGCTGTGAGAACTGCTTGACTAAGGGAGATGTGAATTATTGCATAGTGTTTCACTAGAAATACTCCCAAGTGAATGGAAGCTTTGTTCCCCCCCGTGTTTGGATAATTTTCCTGATGAAAAGGAACAGGCACAATAAAGTCTATTATAATTTCACATTATAAAGCCTCCTAATTGTGTACCTCTGTGAACGTCCGTCCACACCCGGCTTGTGGGGACACTGGAGAACCAAGTGACCGGAATTGCCGCAGTACATACAGAGACCTGCACTGCGCGGGCGTTGTTTTTCGGCAGAGAGCAGCTTATTCCCTCCCAATTACATTGGTTCCAGGGCGTCCAAAGACGGAGGTGCTGGGGAAACGAACGATGGGACGGGAGACCTTGAAAACCGTTGACGGTGACGAGAACGCTCAGTCTTCCGCTCCTGCAGACGCTGGTCCACCCGTATGCATAGGGCAATCAAATCCTCTAGGTCAGTAGGACGTTCCTGCGCTGCAAGCTCATCCTTTAGAGGTTCGGACAGGCCCTGCCAAAACGCCGAAGATAGTTCTTCATTGTTCCACCCCGTCTCGGCTGCAATGGTGCGGAATTCCACAGCGTACTGGGCGACGGGACGATCTGCTTGGGTTATGTGGAAGAGAGAGGAAGCTGCCGTTAACTGCCGTCCAGGTGTGTCAAAGACCCTTTGGAACTCACGGGCAAAGAGGTTGATGTCCTGGGTGATGGGAGACTGTTGTTCCCAAATGGGGGAGGCCCAGGCCAGAGCCTCGTCGGAGAGAAGAGCCACGATATAGGCGACCTTAGAGGTTGAGGAGACAAAACGAGAGGATGAGAGTTGAAATTGAATAAAACATTGATTAAGGAAGCCCCTACATCCTTGAGGGTCCCCGGCGTAGCGGTTGGGGGTCGGAATTTGGGGTTCCATAGCAGACGGAGGAGATGTAAAGACAGTTGCGGAAGACATAGAGGCCGCTGGTGAAAGTCCCAGACTGGAAGCTCGGGCTTGAACGGTAAAAGAGTGGAGGCTCTGCTGAAGCAAATCCATCCGCCTATAATTTTGTTCCAGATAAGTCTCTAGCATGGAGAAGAGATTAGTGTGGGAAGTTAAAGTATGCTCCACCTCAGCGGGGTCCATGTTTGTTGGGCTGAGCATAATGTCAGATCGAGCTCACCACAAACGAGACGGGACCACTGTGCTGAGGTGGGAAAGGATATAACGCCACCCACAGCCACGAGGGCACGTCTTGAGAGTAGAATGGTCTGGGTGTCCGAGTCAGGGCAGGAGAGGTATGGATGGTAGAGGGGGCTGTTAGCCAAGTCCAGGGTTAGAGAGAGAGACGTAATTGTTTCACCGTTTGCCGAGTTCGGGGTGCCAGAGGTGCCGAGAGTCGTATTGCCGTATGCCAAGTTCGGGATGCCAGAGGTGCGGAGAGTTGTATTGCTGTATGCCAAGTTCGGGATGCCAGAGGTACGGAGAGTCGAAGAGGAAGCCGGTTCGGTACACGAGGAAGACTGCAAGACAAGGCAGGACAGGACTAGGGAGGCAGAGAGTATTGAGAACAACTGGTTCTATGCTCAGCCGACGAGTTAGTGACACCGCAGGGTATATATAGGCGAGAGGGTCCAATGGCAGGGTAGCAAGGTGGGGTTGGGTGGGCTCCCGGGGGAGGAGCTATAGAGCCCAGTAGTAAGGCTGCATTTGATTGTAGCAACAGTTTGGGTTCTTGTGCCTTTAAGAGGCTGGTGCGCCCCCGTGTGGCCGCGCCTCCGCGTGGCTGCGCTTGCGGGTGTGTGACCGGGCATGCCCGCAGGGCCGACACCAGAAGAGGAGCACCGGCGCGCGCGCGCCCACGTGGAGCTGCGATCGGCGTCCTGGAGGGAGGCTGCCTGTGTGCCGCGTGAAGACCCGGCGGAGCTGCAGGTGAGTGGGGAGCGGGCCGAGGGCAGCGTGACTCCCCGGTTGTCACAGTTATAAAAAATACATGGTAACATTAAAAGAACAGAGGTTATACAGTGAATTCACAGACATTTCATGGACAGATACAGTTGGGAAATTGGGTACAGGGGATAAAGGGCTTGTGAGTTTCAGATTGAAATAGAGCAGAGGAGCAGCCACGCACTCGCAGGGGAGGAGGAGGGCCACACCAGTGACGGAGGAGGAGGCATGCATCAGCGGGGGAGGAGGAGGCGCGCTCCAGCGGGGGAGGAAGTCGAGCACACCAGTGGGGGAGAAGGAGGCGCACACCAGCGGGGGAGGAAGTCGAGCACACCAGTTGGGGAGAACGAGGCGCACACCAGTGGGGGAAGAGGCACACACCAGTGGTGGAGGAGGAGGCGCACACCAGTGGGGGGAGGAGGCGGCGCACACCAGTGGGGGAGGAGGAGGCACACACTAGCGGGGGAGGAGACGGTAGCAGCTTCCAGCACTTGCCGGGCCCCCGTAGTTAGTCTGACAGCCCTGGGGTAGATCGATAGGCGCGGCCCTTCAGCGCGCACAATTGCTTGGCATCCGAAACGACTGCGCCTATTGGTCACCCTAAAGCCGTGTCTGCGCTGTGATTGATCACATTTTTTAAAAGTCCTTGTGGGTTGACTAAATAAAAAGGAAAACTAATCAGTATGTGTATGTGATACTCCTTCTGATACCCGGGTTGTTAAATAAAGATACAAATAAATGATCACAAACCTTTAATAGCACAATATTTTATACAATGGGAACGAGCGGTGTTAGTAATGGCCAATAGAAACAAGTTTTTATGTAAGTACATACAAAAGGTATTTTATTTAATATATAGCGCCGATCATGTATGCAACCGTACGAGACATAATGCAGGGAAATAAAATATACCGTACTACAGGGATACGTGTAATAAATATTAAAGTGAACATTGCACATTATTCTAATTAAATAAAGATAGAAATTCTCCACAAAACACTATTTGGATTTCTTTTGGATTACAAATAAAAAACCATTATGATAGTGAACCTTTTTTCTGTCCCTGTTTGTGCTGTAACTCTTCTTCAACCATTATTCTATCTTAAATTACATGTATCGCTTAATCATTAATATCTGTATAATGCTTCTCATGACCAATTCAGCCATTTTTTATTATCCCTTTAGAACTTTAAATTATTGTCTTTTTAATTTTTGCTACTTTTTCTCTGATGTATTATGAATATTATTACATTGTTGCATCACTCTGTTGAAATAAAGAATACATTATGTATGTGGTCAAAAATCTATTAATTTAACAGCATACTGTATCTTTCTGGGTGGTAAGGTATAGAAATAAAAGAATATATGCACTGCAGACGGCATGAAATAGAGTATTGGAGGACTGCTCCTTTAAGGGGTAACTGTCCTTTTTACGATAGAGTAACATGGGTGAACATGATTTGCATCCAAGTGTAAACCAACCGTGACCTTGGGTCACTTTCTCATGCAATATAGAGTAAGTTAAAGCTTGCTAAATGCACTAACTACACTAAATTCCTACTGCAATGTTGTGGGCAAGCGTCGCAACAACATAATTTGTGACGTGAGAAGTGCTTTGTTTGATACGTCAGGTTGTACATGTCCCCATTGCAGAGGAATGCTGTGTTTTCCTGACATAGCCTGAGGGGCACATTCGGCTTTTTCTGTGGCAGCCACATGTACACCCAGTGTCTTTGTTATTGTATACCCAAGCAACAATGTCCAGAGATGTCAAGGTAAACAGAATGCAGAAGTGATCAGTAAAAGAATCTGGACTAAAACGCTCAGCTGAAAAAGCAACAAGGGTTATCATCAAAATGTTACTTTGTATTGTCTAATGAGTCCTCGGGACCTCAAGATTAACTAGTCCAGTTTTAGCGTTAAAATCAGTACAAACATATTGGTCCATATTTAGGCCTCGGTCAGGGTGGCGCTGAGCGGGCGCGCTCATGCTGGCCGCTCAAACACATTGAGGCAATGTGTGCGGCCAGCGTGAGCGAGCGCCTGCGCATGCTCGGCGGTTAGATGCTTGCAGTGCAAGCAAATTTGATTTTGCCTCTCGCAAGCGCGTCACGTGAGCGGTTCACCCAGTGAGGGCGAACCAGCTCCGTGACGTCTTGGCCGCGTCCGCAGAGTAGCGCACACCTAGCCGGCCACGAATCGCCCGGCCGAGCAGGGCGCAGCACACAAGCGCCAGCACACCCGCCTCTTGTCTGGCTGCAGCCTTAGGCCCCTAATATAGTGCGCGCATGGCAGTTATGCTGTAGTTGGCTGTGGTTATCCAGCCATTGTATGCTAGGCCCGCATGCGCGCACAGCAGTGAGCGTGGAGCCGGGCGATAGCGGGGAAGACTCAAAAAGTAAGTATTCGTGCCGCTGTAATGTATGTATGTACGTGTGTGCATGTATGTATGTGTGTGTGTACAATGTTAATAAATATTTTATTCTTATTACCAACATGTCTTTTTTTTTTTAAGTTTAAAAATCTATAATAAATTACACAAACACACACCTGTCGCTCCCAGCAGCACGGACCACCATACACACAAAAAGTGTGCGTCATAGAACAAGCCTTACTGAGCAGTGCTATTTCATAATACTTCCCTGAGCTGAAAGACACCTTACGGCCCATCCAAATGAATGGGCAAAAAGATTTCATGGCTATTTCTTAATATTTATATTGCGGTTGCTATTTTTAAATATGGCACTGCTTTTTGCACTACAGTTTTGCCAATTTTGCAGAGTGTTTAGCAAGCAGATTGTGGGGGTGGGGGGAGTGGGGGATGCAATACTAATACAAAAAGCACAGAGTTTAAAAAAAATCCCACCTGGGCAACATTTAGGTGGCAAAGAGGTGAAAGCCCACAGGTATATGTCATTATGGAATGTTTACAGTTTTGGCTCTCGGTGGTTGAGGTGGATTTTCGACAGTATTGGTGTGGTGAGACTTTGTGAATACAGGTAAAGTTTAGATCACTTAGGGCTTTTAAGGTGTTGGCTGCTAAACAAACACTTGAACCTATTCTTAACATACAGTTACAGTATATGAATTGTATTAGTTTTATTTACTGTAGCATCAAGTGTTTTACAGAGATACAGAGGCATAATGTGGGGTGAAAAATACAAGAATGGATTTGTGCATCATACTGTACTTAAACGTAAACATTGGAAGTAAGAACAGCCAGCAACCAAAAAGCTTAAAATTAAAGTGCTATCGAGGTTCTATGTCTAAACACAATCTTCTGTAATTCCACATTTCCTTCAGCTCAGTGTCATTTTTTTATGAATCTCCTTCTCTTTCTTCCCTTCTATAACTGGAATTCACGTAATAATAGACGTATTTAGAGAGAGGTTAGAAACACAAGAATACAGCATAACGTAAGCTTTCTTTCTCAAAGGAGCAAGTTATCAGTTGCTCTGCATGCGAGGTTCCCAGAGAAAGAAAGGTCCCTGTAACAGAAGGCAAGCCAAGAAATATAGGGCATTTCTGTGCCTGCACTGTTTATTTTATTTGGGTATCTCAGACCATTCAAGCATAGTGATTGTAAATGGCACAAAGATGCTATTTACTGGTCTCCAAGCCTTATCGTTGTGATATACACTTGGGTATTTCTTGTCATGGAACTAAGCCAAACTCCCCAAAAGTGCATCATATGTTTACTGATTGTGCCTACACGGAAAGTAAGAAACCTGTTAATTGAGCTTCATACATTAGAGCAGGAGAGGGCAACTCTAGTCCGCAATGGCCACTAACAGGTCAGGTTTTCAGGATATCCCTGCCTCAGCACAGGTGACTGCACCACCTGTGCTGAAGCAGGGATATCCTGAATACCTGACCTGTTGCTGGCCCTTGAGAACTGGAGTTGCCCTCCCCTGTATTAGACAGAGATGTGTGAGGCAATAAATGATATTCCATTTTAGCTTTACTTGGATAGTTTTCATACAGTTTGATGCAACCGTTTTGCAATTTATTAAGTCATCTAGTGGAATTTTGATCTTATTTTTACACCTTGCTGCACACTTTTGTTTTCCAAACTGACACTGTTTTTCTGCTCTTTGTTTTACGAATAAGGACATGCTGGGCAGAGTTAAGTTAAGCTTAGCACATGTAGAAGGTGCAGTCTATAGAGAAAGTACAGGTATATAGCAGCAATCTTTTGAAAGCAAAGATTAAAGGACACATGGGTGTGTTATTCTATCCATTACTAATTGGAAAGAGAAGGTTTCATTAAATAGCGCTAATGCCTCCACAATTATAATTGGTGCTGGAATGACAAAAAAGGGATATATATATTAAAAAAATATTTGCCAAATTAGAAATAATGAGATCAAAACATATTTGTTCTGCTACATGATAATTACCTGTGTTTTGGCTATGATCGGCATAATAACAGAGTGTAATTATCTTAATCCATAGCACAAAATCACAAATTCCTCCCTGATCCCAAACATTAAACAAATGTCAGATCTTGGACTCAAAATATTGGTGTTGCAATCCTTCGTTGTGCTCTAGCAATGGAAGTATTTATTGATATAACATTTAACATAACCTATATAATCCAACATTTCCATATATTCTTTCCCTCTAATTTAATTTAATATACTCAGGCTGAAAATTCAGTTATTGTAAAAAAAAAAAAAAATTGTCCTGGAATATCTGAAACTTTTGCCAACCTTTCTCTATGCAATTTAGTGTAATCATCATATGTTTGAGTTATGTGTTAACAAGTTCTCTAATACTTTAATATCTTCTGAGCAAAGATCTTCTTGCTCCCTGCTCATTCTGTTACATGATTCTACCAGAAAACATACTGTACATCGACGTAAACATGTTGTTTTCATGCCAT
This sequence comes from Ascaphus truei, assembly GCF_040206685.1. Taxonomy (NCBI): domain Eukaryota; kingdom Metazoa; phylum Chordata; class Amphibia; order Anura; family Ascaphidae; genus Ascaphus; species Ascaphus truei. The sequence continues at coordinate 50,654,473 of NC_134490.1, read as the reverse complement.
GGCAAGTACGATTATACAGTATATTATACAGTGATCAGCAGTTACAGTTACATAAATGTATCAGAACACAAAACCCCAGCAAGCTCTTTTTGGGAACCCCTGAGCCCCCACAAAATATATGTATGTATTTAAGTGTCAAAATGGAGTGCTATTGAGCGTGCATTGGGCTTCTCTGTCGTCTGTTGTATGCATAAATGTATCATCTGCAAATGCTATAACGTAGCCCAGGGGTGCCCAACTCCAGACCTCACCTCTCCCCCCCCAACCCCAAAACAGGTCATGTTTTCAGGATTCTTCGACTGAGCCTCTGATTGAGCCACCTGTGCTGAAGCAGGGACTGATTGAGCCACCTGTGCTGAAGCAGAGACTGATTGAGCCATCTGTGCTGATGCAGGCTTATCCTGAAGACCTAATGGGGAGGGGGGGGACTGGAGTGGAGCACCCCTGACATAGCCTATACCTGCTGTAAGACATATTTTAGACGTTTAATGAACAGGATAACACGTGGGAAGACATATGACTGTTCAGAAGCTAGTTTTAATCTAGCAAGGTCCTAGAAATGTAATGACAAGAGCTGTGAAGGTCATCATTGACGTTAATCTTATTTTTAACCACTTCACTGCTGGGGATGCCTGCATGCAAATGTATTATAGGGATGTGGGGCAGCAGCAGATTTCTCCAATGTGCATAATGCTGCCTTTCCCAATAATTAAAATCTTAACCCCTTTACTGCCAGAGTCTTGCAGTAGATTTCAAACCAATCCACTGCTGTCCTCTCTAAAGATGGGTAGGCTATGTAAATTGGGAGAGGTGTGAAGATACTCAACATCGATATAACGTTGCATTTCAACACAAACTTGCTTCAAGCACTTTTGCTGTGGGATTAACCTGAAACACATTGCGCTTCAATGCACAGGTGCTAAAGGGTTAAGACTGAAAGTCAATGGGTAACTTAGCAACCTCTGCTGCTTCCCATCCATCGCTGTCCAGCGAGCAGGCTTCCCCAGCCTCTGCTGACACTTCCTGACAAGCAGCTGTTGTGGAAAAATTTACCGTTGCATTAAGTCACTCCAGTGATATCCGAGAAACGGAGTGTATGGAAAACACGATGATCCATTCAATGCTTCTCTCCATAATCCCGCTCATTTGTATGAAGAATAAAAGGATATATCTGCGTGCAATAGCAAATGACTCTGGCGTCACAATATTTCTGTGTACTAAACATCCAATAAATTAATGAATGAACCCGTCAGTGCCAGTGTGGCAAACCCTATGCACTACTGCAGGGGTGGGCAACACCAGTTCTCAAAGGCCACCAACAGGTCAGGTTTTAAGGATATCCCTGCTTCAGCACAGGTGGCTCAATCAGTGGCCCAGTCTTCGTCTGAGCCACTGCACTGAAGCATGATTGTATTGACCAGGGGTAGCCAACTCCACTCCTCAAGAACTACCAACAGGTCAGGTTTTCAACATATCCCTGCTTAAGCACAGTTGGCTCAATCAGTAGCTCAGTCTTTGACTGAGCCATCTGCACTGAAGCAGGGATATCCTGGCCTGTTGGTGGCCCTCGAGGACTGGAGTTGGCCACTCCTGGCTATATATATATATATATATTAATTGAAAGATTCAACAGCGCCTGGGTGTGTACTAGCCCCACAGTAGACTCCTGACAACAAACAGACCACAACAAATGTTAGCACAGATGACCGTATAAAACAATTGTAAAAATGTATTATTATAAAATATATATAGGAACTCAGATGGTGGTCATAAGTATTGATGGTGAGTGTGTGTAAGATATAAAAAATGTAAAAATTGTATATGTATAATTGTTGTGTGTTAAAAAATATATTGAATGAAAAATGATGAATGATGAATGATGAACTATTATTGCAAAAAACACTGAAAAATATGATTATCAAAATATAATATGATTAGGTGAAATGTATTAACCAAAAAATGAAAATGTTAAAAAATAAAAAAATAAAAAACGTGTAAAAAATCAACTAAAAAAATATATATATGGGTTATCCACAAAAAAAGTTGATGATTTTGTATGGAGATTACAACGTCCGGGCTGCTTCTTCTTTGGGGTCAGCAACCTCCCAGCAAATTCTATTGGAGAAACAAGAGAAAAAGCGCCCGATCCATGTGTAAAATCTGGTAACAAAATTTTAATAAAAAAATCACAAGACAAATGCACACTCACAATTTGTCAATGCAAATTAAGCATTGTATGGGTAAACCCATGCGCCAACAAGTAGCTGCTCGCCGAATATTTACTTCAGTACATCAGACCTCACTGCTACCGGTGCATCACAGTCAGATGTCCCTCCAGAAATTCAGGTATACAGTCTGTTGTTCCAGCATTAGATGCTGTGTGTGGCTCAGAGAACGTCCTCCCTCTCCTGGCAGCAGACGCACGAGCTATTCCACCAAACGTAGCTCCTTGAAACCACGTGCCCTACGTGTACGCGTTTCTTCCGATTGACGGATTTCATCAGGAAGAAACGCGTAAACGTAGGGCACGTGGTTTCAAGGAGCTACGTTTGGTGGAATAGCTCGTGCGTCTGCTGCCAGGAGAGGGAGGACGTTCCCTGAGCCACACACAGCATCTAATGCTGGAACAACAGACTGTATACCTGAATTTCCGTAGGTACATCTGACTGTGATGCACCGGTAGCAGTGAGGTCTGATGTACTGAAGTAAACATTCGGCGAGCAGCTACTTGTTGGCGCATGGGTTTACCCATACAATGCTTAATTTGCATTGACAAATTGTGAGTGTGCATTTGTCTTGTGATTTTTTATTAAAATTTTGTTACCAGATTTTACACATGGATCGGGCGCTTTTTCTCTTGTTTCTCCAATATATATATATATATACAGTTAGGTCCGGAAATAATTGGACACTGACACAATTTTCATAATTTTGGCTCTGTACGCCACCACAATGGATTTGAAATGAAACAACTGAGATGCAATACAAGTGCAGACTTACAGCTTTAATTCAAGAGGTTGAACAAAAATATCGTATGAAACGTTTAGGAATTGCAACCATTTTCATACACAGTCCCCTTATTTCAGGGGCTCAAATGTAATTGGACAAATTAACACAATCATAAATACATTTTTCATTTTTAATACTTTGTCGAGAATTCTTTGCAGGCAATGACTGCTTGAAGTGTGGAACGCATGGACATCACCAAACGTTGAGTTTCCTCCGTTGTGATGCTTTGCCAGACCTTTACTGCAGCTGTCTTCAGTTGTTGTTTGTTCGTGGGTCTTTCTGCCTTAAGTTTTGTCTTCAGCACGTGAAATGCATGCTCGATCGGGTTGAGATCAGGTGATTGACTCGGCCATTGCAGAATATTCCACTTCTTTGCCTTAAAAGAAGGCAGTATGCTTTCACAGTATGTTTTGGGTCATTGTCCATCTGTAAAGTGAAGCGCCGTCCAATCAACTTCGCTGAATTTGGCTGAATCTGTGCAGACAATATATCCCTATACACTTCAGAATTCATCCGGCTGCTTCTGTCTTCTGTCACATCATCAATAAACACTAGTGACCCAGTGCCATTGGAAGCCATGCATGCCCATGCCATCACACTGCCTCCACTGTGTTTTACAGATGATGTGGTGAGCTTCGGATCATGAGCCGTTCCAAGCCTTCTCCATACTTTTTTCTTCCCATCATTCTGGTACAGGTTGATCTTAGTTTCATCTGTCCAAAGAATGCTGTTCCAAAACTGGGCTGGCTTTTTTAGATATTGTTTGGCAAAGTCTAATCTGACCTTTCTATTCTTGAGGCTTATGAATGGTTTGCACCTTGTGGTGAACCCTCTGTATTTGCTCTTGTGAAGTCTACTCTTTATGGTAGACTTGTATAATGATATGCCTACCTCCTGGAGAGTGTTCTTCACTTGGCTGGATGTTGTAAAGGGTTTTTTCTTTAAAATGGAAAGGATCCTACAATCATCCACCTCTGTTGTCTTCCGTGGACGTCCAGGCCTTTTTGTGTTGCAGAGCCCACAGTGCGTTCTTTTTTTCTCAGAATGTACCAAACTGTTGATTTGGCCACTCCTAATGTTCCTGCTATCTCTCTGATGGATTTTCGTTTTTTTGCAGCCTAAGGATGCCCTGTTTCACTTGCATTGAGAGCTCCTTTGAACGCAAGTTGTGGGTTCACAGCAACAGCTTCCAAATGCGAATGCCACACCTGGAATCCACTCCAGACCTTTTACCTGCTTAATTGATGCTGAAATAACGAAGGAATAGCCCACACCTGTCCATGAAACAGCTTTTGAGTCAATTGTCCAATTACTTTTGGTCCCTTGAAAAAGAGGGGGCTACATATTAAAGTTATGTCATTCCTAAATCCTTCCTCCAATTTGGATGTGAATACCCTCAAATTAAAGCTGATAGACTGCCCTTTAAGCCCATATTCATTATTTAACTCTAACTTGAATTTATTTTGGTACACAGCCGAAATAACTAAACTTGTATCAGTGTCCAATTATTTCCGGACCTAACTGTATATATATATAACCTCACACTGATGATACCCATCAAGGTTGAAACATGTATGTGAGTGGGTCTAATGGCTTTGCATCTCATCCCAGCCTCTGTCTAAAAGCTGTGTTTAAAACAGCATGCATTGGCTTGAGGATTGGCTTGTGTAATACGAGTTTGAGACAAAAGGTGGCACTGAGTGCTCATTTGCATGTCATTTCCCAGAATCCTTTGCTGCAGTGGAAGCGCTGTATGCTGGGTGACAATGGGGAAAGACAGGGTTGCAGACCTGTCTAAGACATGCAAATGAACATACAGTAATATTTACAGTTGCTTTATGCTTTACTGTGGAGGGTTTTTGTCACTTTTTTCACCCACCATAACCTTAATGACAGTGGTGATTACCTAGTCTAGTCTCAAACCTGCTTTGCCATTAAGACCAGCCTCACACTGATGATACCCATCAAGGTTGAAACATGTATGTGAGTGGGTCTAATGGCTTTGCTTCTCATCCCAGCCTCTGTCTAAAAGCTGTGTTTAAAACAGCATGCATTGGCTTGAGGATTGGCTTGTGTAATACGAGCTTGAGACAAAAGGTGGCACTGAGTGCTCATTTGCATGTCATTTCCCAGAATCCTTTGCTGCAGTGGAAGTGCTGTATGCTGGGTGACAATGGGGAAAGACAGGGTTGCAGATCTGTCTAAGACATGCAAATGAACATACAGTAATATTTACAGTATATATATATATATATATATACAGTGGTTGACAAATCACCAAAAATCTACTCGCCACACCCAAAAATCTACTCGCCACCTAGTACCAAACGTGTGCTGCTTGGGCCAATATTTGCTCGCCCGGGGCTTAAATCCACTCGCCCGGGGCGAGCAAATGTATAGGTTTGTCGAACACTGTATATATATATATATATATATATATATATATATATATATATATATATATAAAAAACAAACATCACAGCTTGCACTCAATGTACTGGTTCATATAGACAGGTGCTAGTCTCAAATAATAGAAAAACAACATTACCATTCTCTCATCCGGTAAAGAAAGACTGCACTCGGTTCAGTAATCATGAAAAACTGTATTGGGCATCTGAATAGAAAAGATAAGTCACCCAATCTGACGTTTCGGTCCTGGAATAGGACCTTTCTCAAGAAAGTCTGTGCTGTGCGAATGCAAACATGATTTGATGTTTTGTACATACAAGATACAGCTAGCTAGTAAAAATGTTTGGGGAGGAATAGCCCATGTGTACTCCTTTGGTTTGAAAGTGCAGTCTTGAGTAGTTTTTGAAGTAAACATTGTAGTTGTGACACGCATGTGAGAGGTATTAACGCAATTATGATGCAGCTAATACAAAAATGTATCAACATACGTTACTCCAGTCCGGCTCCGTGTGCATCCAGTGATGTTAGGGAGGAGTTCAATGATGCACATGTTATAATGAAATTCAACTTTTTCTAGAGTCAGAAACTTCACATGGATCCAAGGTCAAGTGAACCTCTCTGGCTGTCACTGTGCATGATAGCTCTTTGCATTTAAAGCATATGAAGCAGAAAATCATGATGTGAGTGGAAACAAACTGGTGTGTTGAGAAGAAAATGTAATCTCTGGAACTAAATTTAAAAAACTGCCATATTTCTTGAAAATATATATCAGTTGTACAATAAGTGTCCAATTTGTTGTATTTGTTTTTCTCTCCAACCTGGAATATACAGTAATAATATGTAAATGACACGCATCATGTCATTTACATATGTAGCGAAGTCACCTGATGTCTACTATTCTGCCCTTGGGCTGGCAGTAAACCCTGGTGCAATCAGATTGCCAGTTGTTGGTATGGGGTTTTCCCCCTCACCTTTGGTACTGCACTTGAGTGATAGCAGGGGGTGGTACATCCTGTTGTAGCTGGGACAACGGGGTGCCTGTCTTCTGGCTGTACTTAAGGGCAGGACCGCCCAAAGTTAGTAGTTCCTTCCTCCTCTGAGGAAGGCAGGTCACACAACTGGGAGATGAGATTGGGGCCTTCCCATGTACTCTTCCCTCCGGGGAAGAGTGAGTGTAGACCATACCTCTACCTCCGCTAGGGCGGTGGGGAAGAGCTAGGACGGCTGAGGGCTGCGGGTGCCCTTGGCCTGTAGTGGCGGTCCATGTACCATCATCCAGTTAATCCTGAGAGACTGTATTGGGCAGATCCTGCTTTGTTCCTGTTACTTCAGAGTGTAGTAATAAATCCGTTCCTGTTTGCAATATACCTCCTGCCTGGTGTGTGACCTTACTGAGGGGAGAGGTAATAACTTATACCGTGGGAGATCACCTTCAGTTCTTGGAGCCTACGGCAGATGGAGGCGCTGCACTGCTAAAGATATATGTGGGGTATGAACCCCAGAAACCTAGTCCTGTGTCCCCACTACCATCGGCGGATGACTCAGCCTTCCTGTTGCCAGCAGGTATATGCACCATACAACCTGTAATGGCCCCTATCTGCGATTGGGTGGGGGAAACACCGTTACACATATTACATACCAGGTTGGAGAGAAAAACAAATACAACATATTGGACACTTATTGTACAACTGATATATATTTTCAAGAAATATGGCAGTTTTTTTTAAAACAATCTCTGGAAAACAATCAGTGGTACTGGTATTGGTGGGGGGGGGGGGGGATTTCTAGTTGCACAGAATCCACCCCTCGATCAATGGCTTGTGATGTGGTGAGGTCACACATTGCTGTGTCCTTTGTTTTTTCAAAAAAGTTGCAATTTAAAAAAACCCTCAGCAGAGTGTTTCGAGGGAAGAAGCAGGAGAAGTCTATGTCACATGGCTCTTCCCTTCACATGGCTGAGCAACTCCTCACCTCCACTCTGAGCTGCTCACTCCTGAGCATCTGTAACCTAAACCCAGCCCTGAAACACATTGGTAAGAGACACATAGAGGTTGTTGGAGGATTGGAGCAGCAGTGTGATAGGCAGTATATGAGTATGCAGTAGTGTAGGTGCACCTCTCCCTATTTATCAAGACGACTCCCAGGAGGGAGATGTGGCTTACGGGAGGCCTGATCCTCCGCTGAAGGGAGCCTGGGGTGATCACGTTCTCTATTATACAGCACCTCCACCTGAGAAGGATCCTAACACAGTAGGATAGCCCCTCCCAGGACAATACAGCAGTAAATACATACACTTGGTAGGATAAAGGAATATTTACTGAACACATACATTCCACTAAACAACTATAAAACACAATATTAACCTCTGGGAGTATCCCCGCAGTACTTTGGCGCGATGGCACCAATGTCCCCAGTATCCATCCCACAATGTCAGTCCCCACCCAAAAGTGTAGGGAGTAGCGCTACCCCTGTGGACCGTTGGTGCACATTACCTCCCCGGGCACTCCTGTACCCAGGTACCACTGAATGAACAGAAGGAACCGTCTGATCCCACGACGTGAGGTCTCTCAGAATGCCTCCGCTCCGCGTGCTGCAATCCACCACGTGGGGTGAACTCACTGGAATGTCCCAACATTAGAGTCTCTGAATCAATGGCCTGGGTCTGGTCCCAGACTGCAGGCCGCAGATCGCTGCGGGGCTCTGTCACTGATACAGCAGCTCTAACAGCACACTAACAGGGTATCCCTAACTGACAGGGCCTTCCCTACACATGTGCTGGTACCCACTGCAAGTCAGGGATTAGCTGGGGCCTACAAGAGAAAACTGGCCTAGTGCCAGGGCTACTGGCACCTGGGACACTACCTGTCTCTCCTGCATCTTGCTCCCGACTGGCGTGGTCCCTGCAGCGCGCCAAATGTATCCATCTTAGTCTTCGCTATGCCTGCAGCCCTATTGGCTGTTATGCCCCCACGTTGTGTATGCCCTGGAGCATGCTGGGACTCGTAGTCCCTTGCAGAGCCTATCACTAATGGCGCCGCATTGTGCTCCCATGGGCGTGCATTCACAATGGCAACCCCCACTGTTGGGTGTGCCGCGGAGCTCCGGCGACTCGGTCACCCACCAGCAAGCTCTACCTGGTGGCTCCTACGCCACCCCCAGTCCCGCAGTAGCCTCCTCCTCCTGCTCCCGCATCAGAGGTAAAGGGCAAGGGGGACCTGGCTACAAATGTTAACCAGTAACCCAGCTAAAAGTTGCCTCATCCCAATGCATTTCCTGATGTCCAGGGAAGATTGCGATCACTTTTTAGGTATGGGCATAGGTGAGTGACGGGATGATTGGATGCCCTGTAAACCCCAAAGGCAATTAGGTAAATGGTGACTTGGGACTGAGGGTGACCCCTGATTCACCTCAGTCAGACTGGCCAAAAGGTGATTGGTTAATGGGAAGCTGGTGAATCAGGCGGGAAAGGTGTAGGTTGTTACTAGGTGGAGATAAGGCAGGTGTTTAGGGATTGGTTGAAAATGTGTTGCTAGGCTAAGGGAAGGTTCAAATTATTGGCTGAGGAGAGTTAGGCAGGGAGGAGTCAGGTTTGGGTGGGAAATTGGAGATAGTAAATAGAGGACAGAGGCAGCAAGGTATTCTCACTCACCTGAGAGGAAGTGTGGGTCTAGATTCCCGCTCTTCCCACCCTTACCTGCAGTTAATCTATATGTTTATATGTCTATTTATAAAAATAAATAAAAGAAAAGTGATTTGTTTAAAGCTGCAGTTCAGGCAATATCCTGCATGTGTGTTTTTTTTAATAAATCAGTTCTGTAGTAAGAAAAAATACTTTTAGCATTTTCTGTTTTTAAAAAAACAACTTTGAAAGACCAATTTTCTTGTATTCTATTTTAACAGCCATTTGCTAAGGCACTGCCCCTTCATGTCCTGTCACAAGCCCTGGCACACCCCTTTGTCAGCCCTGCCCTCCCTCTAGCACGTCAGTGCAGGAATGCTCATGAATATTCATGAGCTTTCACTGACAGACAAGCAGATTATAAACAAATCCCAGCTTTTAATATGTCACCAAATTTCGACCTATCAATACATGGAAACGAATTGACCTGCAGCTATACAGTTCTTTAGGTAATTAGAGATTGCACACATGAAACTATTGAAGTAAAAAAATAAATGTAAAAAAAAAAAAAAAAAAAAAAAAAAGACTGAACTGCAGCTTTAAGCACAAGGTTGGATAATGGTTACATTGTTGCTGGGGTATTTCTGAGCACGGTCTCAGGAAAAGTTGATTTACCAATTCTTGTCTTCTTAACTCTGATTGATTAAAAGCCTCCACTCCTCCAAAATAATTATTTGAGTAAATAAATAAGTTCCATCGTTATAAATCTGTCAGGATTTAAAGACCCAAACAAATGTGATTTCAGAATTCTGAGATAGTATAAATGAATTATTTTGCTAGCAGGAGGGTAGCAATCACACCATATTTATTTATTTATAAAATGTTTTACCAGGAAGTAATACATATGGCAACAAAAGAGTAAAAACAAAATATTAATAAAAAAAAGCCAAGTTGAGAATAAATAATAAATTCAACTTTACTTTTTCTTATATAAGTTACATACCTTTTTTTTTTTTTTAACTCTTTTCTTTAACCAATTAATGTTTAATGATCAGTTGGTTAATTACTCCTCTCCCCCAATGTATTCTATGAATACGTCCACACACATTGAATTAGGTTTGCATGGCCAAAACATATACTTGTGTATTGTGGCCTATACTTTTAGTTTTGCTCTTTTCTTTAGGAATAAAATTTGTTTTGGTATTAGGTGGCTCTAACATTAGGCAATTAGATCCCGCCTGGGGTTGCATAGGGGAAGGGAACCCCCGCACAGGCTCCCAAGAGGTGAAACAGGAAACAGACCGACATCAATGGGACATTATGTATCTCCCATTATTGTGTATTGTGCAAAACGGAAAATGCTGTTACAAAAAGGTAGCAAAACATTGCTAACGTTCTGCCAGCAATCCAAATGCAAGGGCTCACCGAGGTCAAACGTTAGAAATGAGATCTCCATCCAGTGAATGACATTTAAGACCCATGACCTCTGACAGTGGACAGCACCTTTTCAAGCTGATCCACAGTGCAACCTATTGGTATGCAAAACAGATCCACTATTGGTATGCAAAACAGATCCACTGTTGGTATGCAAAACAGATCCACTATTGGTATGCAAAACAGATCCCCTATTGGTATGCAAAACAGATCCCCTATTGGTATGCAAAACAGATCCACTATTGGTATTCAAAACAGACCCACTATTGGTATGCAAAACAGATCCACTATTGGTATGCAAAACAGATCCACTATTGGTATGCAAAACAGATCCACTATTGGTATGCAAAACAGATCCAACATTACGTAATGCTTTTCAAATTCTGCATCTACTGGTCGTAGATTTATTATCCTAATTATCAGTTATTTGTAATGATCTAGGAGCTTGCTCAGCACAGCACGCATCCAATTGTCTGCATTTGCAAATGTTCCCTGAGAAAACATAAAGTTCCTATGGAGACCACCTTCATTTACATGTGAATACAGTATCACAGTGGTTTACTATTCTGCTTTTTGATGAGGTGCCAGAGAGTTTTACAGCAGCAATCAGACAAATCCTCTGGCTACTGGGTTACCTCAGAGTTTTGCTAGCCTAATGCAGGAGTATCCAAATCCAGCCATCAAGGCCCCCCCCCCCCCCCCAACAGGTCAGGTTTTAAGGATATCCCTGCTTCAGCACCGGTGGCTCCATCAGTGCGATAGAGCCACAGGGTGCTGAAGCAGGGATATCCTTAAAACCTGACCTGTTGGTGGCCCTTGAGGACTGGAGTTGGCCACCCCATGCCTAATGTAAATCTGCTGTACTGCTAAAACTCTGACTCAGGCCCTCATTCTCTTCCGTCTTGATTACTGTAACCTCCTGCTGTCCGGCCTTCCTGCCTGTCACCTGTCTCCCCTACAATCTATCCTAAATGCTGCTGCCAGAATCACTTTAGGCCACGGATATAGTAAGCGGTTCTCACATGTGACCTGGCCGTTGCGCAACCAAATCCAAATCTTTTGTCTGCCCGGGAATCGTGCGCGTGGTCTATGGTCTGCTTCAGAGAGGTACAGCCTTTTGTCATGAAGTGCATGCCATTGTGCGCGCGGTCGCGGGGAGTATGGACGCGGCCTTACACTCTCCTACATCTGCCTCAGCCACAGGTGCTGAAGCAAGTCTACATCTCAGCGTCGCTCCTGCTGAAATCCCTCTCCTGGCTTCCTATCAAATCCTGTATTACACACACAATCTTTCTCACTTTTAAGGCGTTACCCTCCTCTGCTCCTCCTTACACATCTCAGCTCTAATTTCTCGCTATACCCGTCTTGCGTTCTGCTCAAGGATATCTTCTCTCTACCCCTTTGGTATATAAAGCCATTTCCCATCTAAAACCTTTCTCACTGACTGCCTCACACCTCTGGAATACCATTCCCCTCAATATCCGACTAGCACCCTCTCTATCCACCTTTAAGACCCACCTTAAAACACACAGCTTTAACGAAGCATGTGGGTAGCGCTGTGGCTGATACTATACACCTCGTACATTGATCTTGGCCCCTTGCAGATGTATTTGCCAAAACACCCTCCTACTGTCTCTGTACATTCTTCCTATTTACCACTTAGATTGTAAGCTCTGCGTGGCAGGAACTCCTTTTCCTAGTGTTACTTGTATGTCTGAAGCGCTTCCCGTTGTGTTATATTATTATGTCACTGGTATTACGGCTGTAAAGTGCTACAGTATGTATATAGGTGGCGCTATATAAATAAAGCTATACATACATACAAGTGGGTGTTTTGCTAAATTCTCCTGTTTACCTTGCATGCATTGCACTTCCATACAATAAACACTTTGTATAATTCTTTCTTCCTGGTTTCTATTTTTCATTACTGTATAAACTTAGGAAAATCAGAAAGTGATTAATTAAATTGAAAGTGTGTCTAGACAAGTGTTTATGCCCTTGCAGGAATGTACTATGATGAAGTTATAAAGCTTGTTAGGGACGGTTTTATATATGAGATTTTCTTCAATCTTATCAAATACTAAAAAAGCTTTCCAGATTTATCAATTAATTATATATTCTATAATTTTCAATGGGGAAAGCTTACAGTTTAACTTAGAAGGCAGAATATACATAGTTCTAGCCAAAATAGCCCAATTTGCTTAAAATGGTTGTTTGTGCTAATCAGATTCAATTCTATTCTCAGTATTTTGGTCATTGGTATCACCTGCAATTGATTGCATTAAAATATTTCTGCGATATTTAATTTCTACTGTCAGATAATATCATGAGATATTAAGTATTTTAATTAATCTGGCACACGAGGTGTTACACATTGTCTTGAAAACACAAATACTCCTGGCTAATCCTGTGTTTTATAGAATGATGTTATCTCAACTCAACATCTGGTTTTGTAAGTGGGGAAAATTAAATATGGCTTCCCTGACACTAGAATAAACAGGACCCTTTTAAATTTACCTTGACACGACATAGCATGCACAGTTAGAGATAATATATATTATAGGCGTATGTAACAGTTACAGACCAGATTCAAATGTGAGACAGCTTTAGTTTTAGAAGAATTTAGACTGGTGGCAGTGAGAGTCTCCAGTAGACTGTTCCAGTTGTGGGGTGCATGGTAAGAGAAGGAGGAGGTCTTCTATATATTGAGGCAAACATTAAATGTCAAAAGAACAGTTTTATTTTTTATTTTAAATCATAAAACTGTCATTAGTAATTGATGAAAGGAGTGGGCTTATGTTTTTCTCAATTAAGGAAATTTAGAATATATAGAGTCCTATTTTTTAATTATGGGGTAGGTTTTAACTAAGGGAGTCTCCATGCTGAAACATGAAAAACCTCAATTTCCACTCAAGACCCGTTGGGAAAGATCTGATCAATGTTAGACGATAACGTAAATTAGATTATTTGTTTATCCTTATTATTTTGATGAAACTGTCTGCATTTATTATAACTGTATGTTCTTGTAATAATCTTTTTCTGTAGCCTAAGCACTGTATTTTTGTATATTAAAGCTAACCATTAATAAGTATTACTTTGGGCTCTGCTTGAATTGGTGCACGCTTTGCAGAGTGTAATATAATTGTTTGGACACATTTTCCTACAACAGATCGTTGTGCGTTAATTGTATAGTTTTCTGACTGAACCGAGACCAGAGGCTCTGTATGTACCTTTTAATAATACTTTTGGGGGTGGCAGCGGATTAAAGATATATATTGTAGCATTGTAAGGGTAAATATGAACTAATTTGAAGTACCTTGCAAAGGAGAAAGGCGGGGCAGCAAGTTGGCTGTGTGTATTAACCCTGGTTGCATATATAAGTCACATGCTCACAAGTGGCTGTTCATGACAGATTGTATATTGGGACGGATTGAGGGGAGGTATTATTCATTTGAGGGACCTTGCGAGGTGAAGATTGGATCATCTGGATAGCTGTGTATATTAACCCTTGTCCCATTTACGGGTCACGTGCTCACAGGTTTGCCATATGTGACAACTACATGTAGAAACAACACACAAATCTGTATAATAAATATGAATCGGAAATAAAGTGCTTCTTGTGTAATAGTGGGCAATGGTTTTTACCATCATGTTGTGCTATTTGGAAGGAAACCAAATCGACGATTCATAGGTATTACATTTATACTTTTTTCTGGACAGTTTGAAGTATTTTTTAAATTCATATATCTTAGCATTCAGGGAGTTGTAGTTCTGTTCTATGTATTTGTAACCCTGATGAAGCGACATTACACTGAGAAAGGTGTCATTGAGATGCCATCATGGTTATGCTGTGTGGTGATTTTTGAAAGGGTTCATTAATACATTCTATGTCAGTTCCATAGTTGGGGTAAGCACAGAAGGGTGGATACACTTGGACTAGACATACTGTAGGCTGATAGTGAAGATGTTGGCGTTCTAATCAAGGTGCTCACTGTCTTGAAAATCAGGACTGCAAGTCCCTTTAGTGCAAACTTTAGGTATCGGTCTACATGTATGAAGTCCATAAAATTGGAGTGTATATGGTAAACTCTGAGAGAGAGGAACCTCTTTTATTTTATTTGGACTGGAAAAGAGGAATACTCAACCCCCGAAAAAGACTTCCCTGTATCTGCTTCAATGTTCAGAGCAATCAGTTTGATGGTACATTAGGCTTGTGGAATTCTGCACTCTCTTGTCTTACTGTTTATAGACAGGCAAACAATTGGTACAGGTAGGAAGCGGAAACTTGGCCCCTGTGTGGTATTTGAAGTCAATGATTTGGAAACGGTGAGTGTATGAGTGGCACCACAACAATATATACACTACATCTGCACACATTGTATCATCTTTATACACTGGACCTGGGAATATCTCTGGGAGGACTGGTGTCTTTCTACATTTGCTTTCAACAAATTTGCTACACATCAGATGTAAAGTACTAGGAAGCTTAATTTTCCAAAAAAACTAAAGTTTGCGAGTAAATCTTTCAATACATCCCCAAATTCGGTTGTAATAATCAGTAAAACTCTATTATAAGGTTACCAGTACAGTACAGCTTCTCTGATAGTCTAAGGTGGTTACTCATTAAAGCTGCGTTCAAGCTGCCATTTAAAAAAAATATATATATATATATATTTTTTTTCCCATTCAATGCGTGCATCAATACAATCTGCACACTGACAAGTGATTAGCTAAGCTGCAGATCAATCTGTTCTCCTGTAATCAATCGCTTTGCTCGGGGTTATTTAATTCAGCATTCTGGGCAATGTAGTCCTGGAATATGAGTGACTGGGCAGTTACTAGATACAATTTGTGCACTCCTAGAGAGAGGGCGGGGCTCAAGAGCCAGAGCCTATCAGAAGGGGGAGGGGGCTGTCACTTTGGAAATGCTTCTTACATTAGAAAAATTAAAAATGTCTTTAAAACATTTTTTACAATTTTTTTAATGCTACAAGTATTTTCTCACAGTACAGAACTGATTTATTAAAAAAAAAAACACACACACATTAGGATATTGCTTGAACTGCAGCTTGAATTCAGTACATGTGCCTGTGTGTTTCCATTATAACAGGGGTCATTTACATGCACTTGGTACAACCCTGGGACACTTACAGTATCTTATGTCTGTGCCCCAAGCAGTAAACACTGCATTGTAAGTTACAGTACATCTTTGTTTGTATTCTGCCATTATTTTGAGCAGTGCACTCCTGGTAGCACTACCTAGAATCTAGAATACTGCATTATTACCCATTACCACATGTCCAATACAGAATAATCACCTGTTTTGTGTTTACATGCAAACTGTGCAGACAAAATACATACACAGCTCATCAAGTGTTTTTTTGGGGGAACATATTAGAACAGTATCAGGACTGCATTTCTTGGGCAAAAAAACACCACACATTTATTTGAAAGATTATTATTTTAGCTTAAACTGATGTCCTAAGCATAAGTGAACGTGGAAAAATGGTTTCGGCTTACTGTTATTATTCAGGATTCTTAGAAAAAGCTGCATAATGTTCCACTTTGTAGTGCACATATCATTTATACTGTGTATTGATTCCCCCCACGAAGTGGCTGCACTTTCTGCTGTGCAGTTATTATTAATCCGGTGCCGTGTCTGTGCTTTTTTTTTAATGACGCTTGTGCTTTGAGTAGAAGTACTAGTGCTAGTGCTATTAACCCATCGCAGACAGAGGGGCGAGCTGTGAGTGGGTCAAAAAAATACACAGTGGCACCAACAGTAGTGTTACTACTAATAACTAGTCTAATTTGAGGAGCTCCTTGTTCAGGTAAAGGTTCATGCTATATTTATTTATATTTAAGCTGCAAGGGAGACACTCAAGTGAAATAATATGTTCAGAGCAATCGGGCCGAAACTCGCTTCGCAGCTGTTTTGATTAAACTTTACAAAATATTAGAAAAAAGAGCAAAAATTAAACATTTTCGATAAGGAAACAACCCAAATTGTTTAAAATTCACTATTTTGCTCTTTTAAAGTGGTGAAATGGTAGCACTGTGACACTTACATATGTATGTTGAAGTTTGATCAAACTTCAAAAGCAAGTCAGTGGAATAAGTCGAACATGCAATACCTGCTGACATTTAGCGTGTAGCGAAGTCCTTGCACCGAAGCAAACCTCTTCACTGAACCAAAAAGGGTGAAAGTCGCAAAGTTCGCTGATGCATGTGAAAAGTTCGCACATTTCTATCTATGATAATCCGATGAAGTCTCAATTCCTGAGCTACGCCTGTGTCACTAAACCCAAGGAGGAATGCGGTCTAGAATTCACAAAATGTGCTTTTACTTTCTTTGCCGGACGTACCACTAGATTAATCCTTGAATCAGTAAAATGCTGAATTAGTTATGCAGACAAAATCATTAAAGCTATTTCCTCAAGAGGTTGGGTTGGGGATAAACCAAGAAACTGCTGTCTGCTTTGCAAAAGGATTTATTTTTATTAGAAAAACATTTCTGTCCTTGGCTAGGTCACTGACAAATCCTGTCTGACATGCTTAGAAGCCCTGGTTTTAGCTATACTCTCCCTTCTTGAGTTTGGCCACTGGAGGTATTTTTAGGTGAGGGTTGAGTTTAGAAAAATACATTAGTGCTCTACTCCCCACTAGTGAAAACAAAAACGTGTGTGTGTATATATATATATATATATATATATAGCCCCCTGTAAACAGCACAGGCTATACCTATCTTTCTCCTACTGTGGTAAGTCCTGTTAGAGAAGGGCACCAGTAGTAATCATGGGTTTTCCCCCCTTCAAGCCCTGCTCTGATTGATAGATGCATGCCTCTGACTCTGCTGCAGGCACGAGACAGAGGGGAGATACTGCTGACATCATGATGGGTGGGGCTAAGCCTATTTAGCAGCCCATTCCTGTAAGTGATAGGTCTGTCTATTCTGGAGTCTACGAGGAGTGGACTCTGGAAGTCTGTCCTGGGAGTGAGAGGAGTATACCTAGCTCCATCCTGGGAGCAGCAAGAGAGAGAACTCTGGCATATGACTATTGGAGAGTGAGCCGAGTTCAGGTGGACCAATGCCCCTCACCCCGATGAGGGGGTGATGGGGAGAATCCATCCCCACCCAGAGGATACCCTCTGAGGTGGGCAGCGGGGTATTGAGGCCCCAGCCCAGTCCATCCTGTCGGAGTGTACGCTTGGAGGGAAGGAGAGGAGGAAAGGCCTGTACAGATTGGAGGGCAGTGTGTTTTGGGGACATTGCAGTTGTTGTTGTGGCTGCTTGCCACTACGCCTGCCGGGCACTGCTAGACCCAATAAAGAGAGACATTACCTTTTTACCAACGACTGCTGTGTGATTTTGGAGCATCCACCCTGGGACCAGGGTCACTCTTCTATACAGGTCCTACCCCATACCCTGGGAAGGTATAGAGGATGGAGGCGCTGCACCACCACTGAAACCATGGAGGCTACTATCCCAGAAGCCAGGTCCTGTGATCCCCCACACCACCGTGGGAGACTCAGGCCCTCCTGTTCCACACAGGTACGCACCACTCAGTACATGTAATCCGCCCTCACACACCGTAGATATGTCAGATGAATCTAGGGGGGGGAATAAGGGTTACATATGGAGGCGCTGCTGAGATAAACAGGACAGGCTTACAGCAAGGCAGAGCAGAAAGAGTGATGTGCACTCTCCGGTCCAGTGCTGAGGAACGTAGGACGCAATTGCACACCGGGGGTAGTCAGGGGAGCGTGGATCGCCGCTCCCGCACAGTACGTTCTGGGCGCCCTAAGCGGGTGGCATAAGAGGAGTGCATAGCTATCGCTGTCCTAGTTCCTTGAGGCAGGTAGTGTGAGGCAACAGGGGGTCAGCCTGCTAACTAGTCCAGGGACCATGGCCCAGGGCCCACACTATGAGTGGCCAATAGAGGGACGCCCGTACCTAGGGAGATGCCCGGTACTCTAGCTAGCATCCACAGAACGCACCACAGAGCACTGACCGGAACGAAAATCGAGCACAGTACACACACAGAAGGAGTTCTGCCTAGCCTGGGGTACGCCACCTCATATTAGTGGGTACCAGGATATACATGCAGAGAGAAGTGGAAGGTGTCAAGGAGATTAGTCACTGTCTAGGAGCAAAATACACCTTAGACATTGAGGAGAGTACACAATTACATGTGGTGGGCGCATCAAAGATGGCGGCCGTCACTACATGTGCTGAGCGAAGCAAAGAACCCTCCAAAATGGCGACCAACGCGCCATCCACGGCCCAGCAGATAGCAGCCGATCTAAAATGGCGTTTCCCGCCAATCCTGGAGCGAGCACGTGAATCGTGCAAAAGAACTGTACGAGAAATGTGGCGGGAAATGTGCAGGGGTTTGGCGCCAAACCCAGATCCCCTGCAAGAAGAACTGAGCGGCGCGAAAGCCGAAAAAGCCCACCCACCTGTGCTGTGACTGGTCAACAAACCAAGTCGCGTAACACTGAAAAAAGGAGGGCCCCGCCTCTGGATTCCACCAGAAGGAGGGGGCACAAGGAGAGCCAATCAGGAGCGTCCTTAGCAAGGATGTCCTTAGCAAAGGGAGGGACAGGAAGCGAGAGCGAAGCGCTTCACTTCTGTCTGGCATTCGAGGAGCAGGGAGCTGAAACACTGAACTGTTCAACCCCTGAGCTAACCATGTCGGAAATGAGCACTACTATCTACCAACTGCCAGGAGGCTTACTGGTGGTGGAGGTAGCTGAGCACGAATACCTCTGGTGTTTGTGTGTTCACTGCGGGATACCGGGCGCGGTACCAAGCACCAAGGCACGATGCCCTCAATGTGGCACGTTTTACCTATGGCCGAACGAGCCATGGCCTTTGATTGAGACCCCGCGGGGTGCCTCTCCGGGAACGTTAACGGAGGTGGCGGAAGGTAAAGACAAGACTGCCCTGGTTCCCCGTTACACCCAAGCGGAAGGAACCAAGGCCCAGCCCGCTGCAGAACCGAGCGAGCTGGCGACAGAGAAGAGCGCGACCGCAGTGGAGGTACCTGAGCGAGACTGTTTCGTACCTATACCCACTGGTTGTATCGCAGAAGAACCCGGTGACTCCCTGGCGGAGGAACCGATCCTGATATCTTCGGAGGAAGAGGTTGGCGTGCCATCGGTGGTGATGCGCCTACCGGCGAACCACCCCAGCGGTACCAAGAAGGAGCAGACGAGTCCGGAAACCTTCCGACGGCAAGCGCTGGTGCGGCCGGAGGCCCGTAAGAGTCCCACGGCCGTGGTGACTCCCAGTGCGGCGGAAATGGAGACCAAGTCGACCCCGGAGGATCCCAAGATCACCAAACAGCAGCGGAGCGGTAAGGAGACTCCACCACCCCCTTACTCCCGCCAGGCTACAGCAGCAACCGCGGAGGACGAGAAGGAGAGGCTTGCGGCCTACTTGTCCGTCCGTGAACCAGATGCTCCGCCAACGCCCATGCCGGTCCTCGACGCACTTCCGGTGCGTGACCACGGAGCGGAGGGAGATTCTAAGGGCACTGCTGATGACGTAATTTCCGGTTCCACCGGGAAACAAGGCCCGGGAGCACTGTTCTCCTCACGGAGAGTAGCCATGGCCGCTGCAATGGCCACCCTGAAGAGCCAAGGTCCATCGAGAGAGGCGCGACACATGGCGGAGAAAGCGCCCAAGAAAGCATCCCTTGGTCGCGGTATTACCCGTTTGCTGGACAATGACATGAACGTTGCCTCTGCCCCAGCCCCTAGCTCCATCGCCCCGGCCACTGCCCCTGCCCCGTCACGAGTGTTGTCACCGGGACCTAGCGGGGATAAATTAAGCAAATACCCTAAGTACTCCAAGGACTTGCGGGACTGGGAGTTGAGCGATGAGGGGTCGGATGGGGAGATACCTTATGACCGTGTGATACCTGTGTCTAACCCTGTGCCGTTTTCCCTTAGCGCTAGAGGGAGAGCCCGAGGGTCACATACTCCAGCAGAGTCTGGGCCTGTTCTGGAGGTGGTTCAAAAGATGAACCCTACCAGGTACTTTAATGCCAAAGGGAGGAGAGATTGCTCGCGCTCTACGGAGGCGGGGACGTCCGGTGATTCCTCGCAGGCAGAATCTGAGGTAGAGCACACTAGTCAGTCCACAGAATACGAGCACCGTGACAAATGGTGGGCGCCCCTGTTTACTGGGTACCATGCAGGGATGGACCGTACCCGATTCCTGCTCATTAAGAGCAACATCGTAGATCATTGGTGGGCAACAGGTGCCTTTACTCCTCAGGAGGTGGAGGATGAGATAGACCATAGATTCCGGGAGATCGAGCAGAAACTCATTAAACCCAAAGGCCCCAGTATACTGTATGATGAAATTGCTCCGGAAGAGCCAGAGTTCTGGGTACTGCCAAGCAGGGTGGGTCACCGCAAGCTCACTAAATTGAGCCGTGCCGACAGAGCCATAGTGGCTAGGTATAGGCAGTCACATGGATACGAGTACCCTTATGTGCCTGAGCCCATCATGAGGGAAATAGAAGAAAATCGGGATAGCTGGCTCAGGGATGCTGTGCAGGAATATCTTCGGACCAAGTTTGGTCAGGGAGATTATCATAACGAGGATAAAATAAGCAAGTTGGTTAGGATCTGGAGCATAGGGAGGTGCATATACATGCACAGCGTGATGTATCGACCGGAGCATGGGTCGGTGCAATCTTTCTATGTGACCATCACGGATCATAATAGCAGAAGAATAAGGAAGCCAGATCCAAAACATTATTTGTAGGGTTCTCCACGTTGGGAGTACCCGTGTTTATTTTCTTGAAATACCTCATGTGCCAATGTTATGATAACACTGCCATCATATGTGCTGTTTCCCATGTTGTTCGCCGCAGGATGGTGCTGCTAGAGCTAGGTCCAAGTGGGAACCATTGGATTCCACCAGAGGGAGAGTGTAGCCCCCTGTAAACAGCACAGGCTATACCTATCTTCCTCCTACTGTGGTAAGTCCTGTTAGAGAAGGGCACCAGTAGTAATCATGGGTTTTCCCCCCTTCAAGCCCTGCTCTGATTGATAGATGCATGCCTCTGACTCTGCTGCAGGCACGAGACAGAGGGGAGGTACTGCTGCAATCATGATGGGTGGGGCTAAGCCTATTTAGCAGCTGTGGGCTCTCCATTCACTTATATTCACACAGATACACACACACACTCTTACATCACTTGCTTTCAGGAACCTTTTGACACCTCTAGCCAAAACACATCCAACCGGGGGAAGGACAAGCACAGATAACATTCCAAGAGACACTGTTTTTAAGTATACCTTTTGCTTGCTTCATTCATTGTAACATCGCCGGAAAAAGAGATCAGTGTATCTCGAAAGCTCGCACAAATAAAAGCATTTCGTTAGCCACAGAACGGTATCATCTATTTATTTTTTGGATTATTGAAGCTCGGCTAACACGGTACTGATACCTCTACATGTATGTATATATATATATATATATATATATATGTATATATATGTATATATATATATATATATATATATATATATATATATATATATATATATATATATATATACATTTTACCATTATCCTTAGCCTCTATTTCTCATATTTAGAACTTAGCATTCCTCTATCTTTATATACCGTTATGCATTATACAAGAAAATATTGTTACATTCTTCAAGGTGATAATTCTGTTAATCAATTGCAAAGCAGTAATACTATGGATTATACAGTGAAATACTATTAATTTTGGTCTGTGATGCTGTAGCTCTTGATTTACCATTAATGATGCATCTACGTCTGCATTCAAAACACCACAGATCCTCGCAAACATGGATTTAGATCCATGCATTGCAGAGTGTCCTGAAGGATGTATTTCCCAGTTATAAAGAGCTTTTTGTGACAGGGATTCAATTTTCTTGTAATTCTTATGCCCTGGATAAAAGAAGCACTCTCCCTATTTCTTTTAAACTGACCCAAACAATGGGTCCATAGGGAGATTCCCAGTTTGGCCAATATCCAGAATTTATCTCCTGGTGCTTTGGTGGAACCAGACAGTCGTCACAATGTCCAACTCGTGAGCCAGTAACTGAGAGGACAGTATGACTTGTATTGATCTCTTTATTTATTGGAAGACTTCATCAGGGGAGGAACTGAATTTCTACTGAACCCCTAATTAAGCAAAGTACAAAAAATAAATGTAACCCTCCTTACCCGGCTCTAAAGAGGGTCACATCAGATTAACTATACACATTGGCAGTGCTACGTATCTCAGGCCTTTGAATGGTGCAGGCTGGGTGGAAATAAGCTTATAGGAAAAAGATGGACGCCAGGACCTTTATGAAAACACAAAGGTCCTTTATTAGACAGATGTCTACAATGCTTCACAGATAACAACATACATTATACTTGACAGAAACTCATGGAAAAACATAATACTCTGGACTTCATCCCCTGGTAGCTCTCACTGCTATGCTGGGAAAGTAATTTAACTTGTTGCTCGTAGTAAAGGATACTTGTGGCAGTCTCTTGCATACTGTAGTTAGTAATGCATATCACTTGTGGAATGAGCATACACCTTGGGCTCCTGGATTAACAACCCCCTATTATGTATTTGTCACGCTTGTGCTCTCCTCACAAGCGCAGGGAAGAAAGGGAAGGACCCGCTAGCGAGGTGGGGAGGCCGCAGGGGATACGAAGGGAGTAAGTTGCCGTGCAGCTGGGGATCGACGCACTCAGTCACGTGACCGCGCCGCGTGCATGAGAATGCGCGACGCGTCCGGAGGTGCGGTGCCTGCTCAGAGACACAAGTGATCCAGCTGAACGCGCGCGCACGCTCTGACAGCAGAGCGGGAGTGCGTGTGCTCTCAGGCACCAATGCGGGGGTCGCGGGAAGCCAATGCTTCAGCACAGGAGTCTGGAAACGGAAACCATGGAACATGGAGTCTAGAGCATAAGGTAACATCCAGAGAAGGACTGCTTCTTGGAGAACGTCCAGACTTCTTAAAGGCATAGTGACAGAAACAGCAAGGTGCAGCGAAACTAAACATAACATAAGGGTTCTTAGTCTAATCCATTGGCCAAGGAATTATAAGCCTGCTAGCACGTCAAGGTGAACCCTACTAAGCAGGTACCTACACTACCCGACGGTAAACTAACCTCAGTAGTATAAGAGTGACTGTCCCAGTCTTCCGGAATCCACAGGAGATAAGTAAAGGTCCCAAGGAGGTCCAGACAGGAACAGTATGCGATGAGTACTAGCAGGCACCAGGGCTGCTAGCAAAAGACTAAATGAAAAGAGAAAGTCAAAGAGAGGCTTACTTCCTGTCAGGAGGAAGAGGGCAGGGTTTGCCAGAAAGCAAGATGGCGTTGCTTGCTTCAGAATCCTTAAAGACACAGGATCTTGACTCGCAGCTAGAGGGCGGCGATCAGAAGTAAACAGGTAAGGAAGCCCATCGTTACAGTATTGCATACTTCCTCCATACCTATTCGATCAGGAATGTGCCAGGAATCTTCAGGTTGGGTCGGTACAAACATACTATGCCGAGAACTCCTTACCAAGAGCACGCTGCATCCTTTTCAATAGGGAGAACTATTGTGGCCCTTAGTGCTGGCACTTACCTAAAGGGTACATTTCTAACTGAAAAGAACAAACGGTTACAGGACACTTCTTAATACACATGACTATACACACACACCAACCAATTTACAGGACTCACACTGAGCACCCCAGTCAGAAATCTGAAGGATCTGCTTCTCGAACACACCAGTTTTGCTGGTGGAGCTATATATACCCTCTATACTCGCTATAGTGACATCACAGGTCAGAAGATATACTGTACAGGGGATGGCCAATACCGGAGTGAGCCCACCTAGTTAACCCATTAAGGCCGTTAACCCCTTATAGAACCAGTAGTCCTGAAGAGGGGGCTACATAAATAAGAAACATCGTTATCAAAGTTAGTAGGGAACTATGGCTTTAACACTATATATATTTATTAAATAATTATAACAATAATATAAACTTATACCATCTTTCAGTAGAATAAAGTTATATGTGAAAATATAATCCAACATCACCTCCCAACAGTGATAGTCTTTTATTCATGGAGGGTTTTCTAGCTAGAAAATTCCCTAAAGCTAGCATTACCTTACTACAGCCCCCAACAGGAAAACACCCCAAACTACCAAGCAAATAAGGAAGTATGGTAGTGGTCAGCGCAAAGTGTGGAACTCCAAAAGATAAAAGATAAAAGATAATAAAATACACAGGATTAGTGCAAAAATAAAATAAACATTCGTTGCTTCTGAAGTGAAATGATGGTGGAAGGGAGGGGGAAAGGGAGAGGGGGGGGGGAAAGGGAGAGGAGGGGGGGGGGGAAGGGAGAGTGGGGGGGGGGAAAGGGGAACTGTGTACAAATAAACAGTTGAAGTCAATAAATAATCTATGAAACATGAAGCATAAGTTTCAACGACTCACACGGGCTAGTGTGAGACTTCACCCTCAGAGGAGAATGTGCTTGGTGAGGGAAAGAAAAGAAAAAACTCACACGGCCATGTGTGAGCCCCTTCCCTCAGTGGATGTTGTCGTCAGTCTTATACAGATCAGTAACGTCTTAGCTTTCGTTCCCAGTGGGGGCAGTGCATGAGCAGCTCCTCTCCCAGGCGCCCATAAGCCAAAAAATGGGCAAAGCCTGGATTAGTCGCAAATAAAAGTTTTATTACAGTCATAAAAGAAAAAACTGTGAAACACTCACACACATATGGACAAACTGCCCAGTGTCAGCCGTGAGTCTATCCGGCAGACCCTCTTCTTCCGATTGTGTTCCCGCTAGCGCGTCCGACAGCGAGACCAGGAGGGAGGATCTCTTCCAGGATTCTGGCGGCTGCCCAGGTCCTTCACACAATGAGCTCCGGCAGGGAACTACGCGTTTCGCAGTGATGCTTCGTCAGGGAGCGCCCCAGTTTTACATTTTGTTTTTACATTTTGTTTTACCAAGGAAATAACCCTGTCAGGACCAAAGTCCTGCAACATTTTGTAAAGAACTGGAACTGAAAGGGGTACTGGCAGAAACCATTGCTTTTTTCAGCATATGATTTCAGATATCTGTCCATAGCCTAATAATATTCAGATTAATACTTATCTAGATTTGCTCAGCTTCACTGATAATAGCAAATCTCATCTCCCACCCCCTGCTCCATCAACCTGCTAAATGCCCTATCCTTATGGATGTCTGTGAGCTGGGAAGGAAGCTCAGCTGTCTGATTGGCCTTCCTAGGACATCTGAGGGACCTGTGTGGTCCATGTGTTGGAGTTAGATTGATTCCATGGCAGCTTGGGTTCTGTAATAATAGCAGATGAGCGCCTCTGCTCTGGAATACCTCTTCAATACTCTATGTTACCAGTTTGCAGTGTAGAGTACAAGTTGCATCTCTGATCCCAGTTACATCTGATTAACACACACATTCCCAGCTAGCTCAAACTCCTATACCCACCACATCATGAATATATATTTATGTAAAAAAGAGTGCTACTGAGCATGACAAATGTATACAACAATTGTTAATCAATTTCTGACTGGCAACAGTTGTATGGAGGTAGGTGGCACCTCCCCCCCCCCATAGCTCACTCCTCCTCATCTTTCTAACTTGGGAGGTCTTTTCACTTTGCTGCAAGAACAGGATCTACTATGGTTCTTTCCCTTCATACAGAGGTAAAGGGAAGGGTTCCCAGTGTAGTGTAGGACCTGCATTTTTGGTTATACCTTGACGTTGGTATGCAGGCTTATGACGCTTTGGCCAAAGGGTTTAACTAAATAACCAAGTAATTGTTATTATTATTAAAGTATTTAAACTTTATACTTATTACCATATATGTTTTGTCAATTGGATGTAGCATTTGGCACCCCTGTCTTTTGTTGTACCCAGTTACATCTGGTCTACTTAGTGAAGAAGGTACAAAAACAAGTGTTAAATGCTCCTTTTGTTGTACTTCCCTTACAATGTAAATACATGCAGCAAACTGGTTAAGAAATCTCATATACTGTAACCTTAGGCGGGGGGGGGGGGGGGGGGGGGGGTGGTGGAAAGGAAAAGCATGCCAATTGCTTAAAACAAACCCCAAGACATTGTTTTGGAGTGACACTATCTTACATCGTATTAATCTGATACATTTCTTCTGAATAAAATACATGCAGTTAGAATAGCATTGTCACGCTTTGCTTATGGCAGCAAAAGGGTTAAAAAGTACAGGTTCTGTGCCTGATTTCAAGGAATTCTGTCTGCTAACCGTTTTTTTTTTTTTTTTTTTTTTTAAGAAATGTTTATACCTAATAATGTTAAAAAAAATATATGTATTTTCTTTCAAATTAGCGGAAATTCATTTTGTGTATAGAAAAACAGTGGGTTTTTTCCAAATATCCCCTGGTACCATCGCACTTTCACTACTGATCGTGCAGCGATGCAGAACATTTTGTACACTCCGATGTTTACTCACTTCAAAACCTGACTGCTGCTTTGGCTCTTTGAAGGGTACAAGAGAAATACAGATGTTTCAGGAATGTAGATTCAAGGAAGTTCCAAACTTGATACAATGTACATGGAAAGGGCCCGAGCTCTGATTTATGGACTGATCAAACAAAACTCTGTTTCCCTTCTTTGGCCCTGGTATATTGGAATAACTCCCCAAATGTTTTTCTTCTCCTCTGATCACTTCCCTCACCTACTGAGCAGTTAATGAATCTTACGCAGCTGTGAGAGGGGCCTGCAGCGCCTCACTCTGCTGTCTGTCACATAGCCAGAGCTAATATCAATAACACATTATTATTTAGTGGTAATGAGTACTTCAGTATTAGGTGATACCTTTTTTATTTGGACTACCAATAGATATTATAAGACAAGCTTTCGAGAGTTCTCCTCTCTTCCTCAGGTCTGCAATTCTGATTAACAGAGATTCCATGAGTTAAACACAAGATAGCGACCTAAGGCAGATGATGCAGAGAAGGAATAAACAGACATGGCAATAAATGGATGAAAGGGACAGTGAGACACAGGACCATACATCTATCAGCAGTGTGCAGGGGGGTAGGGATGCAGAGGGGGAAAGAGGCAGTGAGACACAGGACTAACTACATCTATTAGCAATATGCAGGGAGGTGGGGATCCAGAGGGGGAGAGGGGGTTAATTATAAAATTCACAGAGAGGCAGGGAGAAACATTACAACAAATTATGGTAGTGTGTTAAAACCCCCATATCAGCATGAAGTCCTTTTGTTTTAGTGTCAAAGTGTATTATCATTTTGAGTTCAAATGTTTTTCGTTCTTGAGTATTTTTAAACATTCCTTTGAGGATTTAAATTTTTAATTCATTTAAGGAATGATCTGGCTATGAGAAGTGGTGACACCCACTGAAGTGCAATATCTTCCTTCATCATGGTGTGTTATTGTGTGTCTGTGTAGTATCTTACTTCTTCATGGTGTGTTATTGTGTGTTTGTGTAGGTTTGTTCTCTTGAAGTTTTTGGCTGATTTCACCAATGTAGCATCCTTGGTCACATTTTCTGCATTGAATCATATATACCACATTCCTGGATTTGCAGCAGAATGTTCCTTTGACATATTTAGTGGTAAGAATGAATGCATCCAAAGGAGTAAATCAAAGTATCAATCTGGCGCACGGAGATAAAGGGCCATATTTACTAAGAGGTGCTAAGATATAAGGCACCCTTATTCGTATTCATTGAAATGAGCCAGAAGACCCTTTATGGCTCAGCACCCGTTAGTAAATATGGCCCAAGTGACTTGCTCCTAATGCTAAGATATGCCAGCTGGCAGCTCCTACTAAAGTTACACTAAAAGAAGTAGTCAAAGTTCTGCGCCCTATGTAAATTTTCCTCTGATATGTCAGTTATTCTTTGCCAACACCAGTAGGGTTTTGTTCAATTCAGGACTATTCATTTGCGGCCTCTGGGCCAAATGCAGCCCACAAAAGGTCTCGGAGTGGCCCACACAAGGTCTTGGAGTGGCCCACAAAAGGTCTTGGAGTGGCCCACACAAGGTCTTGGAGTGGCCCTTGTACTGTCTGCTCCTGCTAATTGCTGAAACTCACTTCTAAACTAAAAACTAAGGTCATGTAAATATATATGGTATAGGTGCTGTAAATGCTTACAAAATGTTGAAGTGTAATAATTTTTAAGTCTAAATGTATCCAAATTTACGATGCAATATTCTCGTGTCCCTTCTACTGCGAATTCTTTTTTGTTTCAGATCCCTTTCGAAAACTAGTTGAGGAGTCCTGCTATATTTCCTCCCTCTCACTACCTTAAGCTCATCTCAATTTGTGTGAGGAGGTGAAAAGTAGGGATTTGGGCAGTATGTAAGTATGTATATCTTTATATAGGTCCTTTTAATGTACATAGCGCTTCACAGCAGTAATACATGTGACAATCATCTAAATAACAAATAATACAAATAACACATAATGGGAAGAAGTGTTTCAGACATAAATGTGACACCTAGAAAAAGGCAACGAAGAGCTCACAATCTAATTGGCAGTGATGTCCCCGTGTGTTGAGTAGGACTTTGACTAGGAATGTGCTGCTCCCTCTTCCACGTGGTTCCTGATTGGCGCCCTGGTAGGGGCAGGATGTACTAAGAGTCAAGAAAACCCGAGTCATTTTCAGGTTCCTTCCTGTTGAAAATATTTTTTTTTTCTAATAACTGAAGAGAACAAACACGCTTCATTAAGGATAATTATGTGTGTCTAAGGAAACCAATTACATTGTCATGTTGTTTACAACATGTTATTGTGCGTGTGACTTCATGATTGGGATCTCTATTTAAAAATGCATTGAAATTGCAAAGGTTAATGGGCTATAGATGGTGAAAGCTTGTTATTTAAGAGCGTCAGACAAGCTATCACCACTTTGTAAAGCTATGTGTCACTGGCCCCCGGGCACTCCAGAAAATATTTCTAATATAATAACGTGACATAAACTATCCATGTGTTAGATTGCTTTTGTGTGTTCTGCTATTATTCTTTACCTTGGAGATATCCATGACTTGCAATCCATTCATGACTTCATACAATATCAATAATGTGAGTATTCTGTATGGAAACTTCAGTTGCATTTCTCTCCTATAATTAATACTGGGATGTTAACTTGCTTGGCAGCTGGTTACAAAACAGTGGTCAAATGATTGTAACAAATATAATATTGTATTGTATTGTATGTCTTTATTTATATAGTGCCAAAAGTGTACTCAGCGCTTCACAAAGAATACAGTACAGGGAATTATAATAATACAATAAGTGCAGCAAAATCAGACAATAGGAAAGAAAATCCCTGCCCAAAGAGCTTACAATCTAAGAGTTTTGATGGGGAACTTACAGAGACAGTAGGTGAGGGAATAAGTGCTGTAGATGGCAGTGCTTGGCCACAATGGGTGGTAGGAGTGACTGAGTGTGGGACAATAGCCATGAGTGCAGGCTATTGGGATGCTTGATTTGTGGGGCAAGTTTTAAGTTTAGTCAAACAACTTAAGGGTTAACATACTTTACAGGGGAAGAGATGTAATTCATTTGTTTACTAAACTCCAGTGTATTTTGTGGAACACCGAAAAATAAAAGTAGGCATTAAAAATGATATTAGGTCTGGTAGTAAATAAGGTAATATGCAAAACCATAGCCATGATTAAACCAATACAACTAATACATCTATTTAGACCAGGGATAGCCAACTCCAGTCCTTGACAGGTCAGGTTTTCCAGATATCCCTGTTTCAGAACAGGTGTTGCAGTTTTTGACTGAGCCTCTGATTGAGCCACCTGTGCTGAAGCAGGGATATGCTGAAAACCTGACCTGTTGGTAGCTCTTGAGGAAGGGAATTGGCTGCCCCTGATTAAGATGTTAGCAAAGTCTGCTAACTGCAGAACGGGTGCAAAATAAATAGCACCAGATTTATCAAAGAAACAAAGCAGCAGTTTATCAATTTCTCCTTTATCTTTGAGATTTTCTGTATAAATATGATTCACTTTTCTGCACCCGTTTTGCAGACGTTTCACACAGCTCCCAGTTATTTGAGGCACAAATAACAGTTGCTCATTACTTTATTAGAAGACACAGAGCCCATCAGTAAGGTGATGGCAATCTGCTTCTTAGTAGTGGCAAATGGCCCAAGTGGATGAGATTATGGGGATGGGAGGTGGAGTGTAAAAATTGGGTGAATAAAATAACTAATTCATACAGATACTGTGGTGCTCAATTCCAGTCCTTAAGACCCCCCGCCCCCCCCCCCCCCAACTGATCAGGTTTTAAGGATAACCCATCTTCAGCACAGGTGGCTCAGTCTAAGACAGAGCCTCCAATTGAGCCACCTATGCTGAAGCAGGGACTGATTGAGCCATTAGTGCTGAAGCTGAGATACCCTGAAAACCTGACCTGTTGGGGTCTTGAGGACTGGAGTTGAGCACTCCTGTGTTAGGACATTTCAAGTAATACCTAAAATATACACTTATGATACATAATTGATCAAATGAATAAATAAATATTCTAGATCACCTACTGTCATTTTTAATTAAAGGTGGCAGCAATTGTGAGCTCTGCGTTGAAGTGTCTGCTGAAAAACACGGATTCTATGAATCACCGTTTGACTGTTTTTAAGCCTTACTGGTTTCTGCAGGGTGTGCTAATGCACCTGGAAGAGGCTTCTAACTAAATAATTGTGGCTTCCATTACTGGTAGGCTTTTAGTCTGATGAGCTATTCAGAAAAAAGGAATTATAGAACCCTTGCTGCGTGAACAAATGGAGTGAAAACTAAAAAGGTTTCCACTTGTGCTTCCATATATAGCATAATTCGTAAACTTGTATAAACCCCTGATCTGGTGGTTTAGGGCCCTATTCAATAAACAGAAAAGTAGCTTTGCCATTTTTCTTTCGCTCATTTCTATCTTCACTATTGTAGATGCGAGGTGTATATTGATCTGCGATACATACCTTGCATAATTGATAATAAAATGGCTGAATTATTAACTCACTGGTAACCACAGTGGTCGCTGAGGCATGAATCATGCTGCCTTCATGGCTGCTATGGTAACTAAAGGGTCAATGGTCCTGAACCCTTACCTCATACTAACTGCCTACCCATTGCATGCTATATAGGCTAGTAAGGTCATGCCATGCAATGGAACATACAAGAGGCTAAACTCTTCCACCTCCCCCTTGGGGGCCCAATCCCACTACCCCCACCACAATACACTTAAACCTTCACCACATACAAATGGCTATTGGTCTATTAGCGAAACATGGCTAATAACCCTGTACATATACAATATGTAATCACAATGTTGGCATAGGATTTAATAGTATGACACAATGGCAAGTACCAGATACCTTATTTCACCCTCGTTTACAAAAAGTATTTTTAAAACACATATTTGTATGGGAGGTTATCCTTAATGTGATAACACCGGTACAACGAATCTAGCACCTACTGGGAGAGACTTATTAAGCCTTTTATACACTCTAATTAAAATTGAAATAAAATAATTGTTTTATTACAAGACCGATGACTATAAAACTGTCCGTAGGTAGGAACACCCCTCCAGGGAGAGAAATTGTGGGCCTAATCCACAATCAAATTCATTTCATATTCAACTAGTGGTACATTCAGTGTGTGTGGATCTCACATCTTTAAACCATGACAGGTTGGGGGATTTTCTTCCGTATCATTTGAAGTGCCTGTTCACAACTATTTAATTTGGCAAAGTATTTGCTTCTGTTTTACTCCTGTTATAATAAATCTAAAATGTAATCAGTACTGTCTTCAAGCTCTAATTAAGCCTCTGTGCCCAGGGGAAGGATTTCTATCATTCAGTGTTTCCCCAATTTGGATTTGTGTTAAATTTGTATATTCTTCTAGGTGACTGGAACTCCTTAGGTGAGTAGGACTACTGGACGGCCAGGAATGCTAAAAAGTTGGAGGAGATTTTAAACTGATGGAGGGGAGAGGGGAATGAAACAGATAACGAGCAAATTGGAAAAGATGAGGAAATAAGGGGTTATGGAGGTAGAATGGGGGCGAGTTTGACAAGCAGTGAGACACCCATAGTAAATACAGATAATATTAGAAAACTTCTAAAGACTAAACCAAGTTGGCGCAGTAAGGAAGAAGAAGATAAGATAATAGTACAGGCTAAAAAAACCTTAAATGCATGCTTGCTAATGCAAGAAGCCAGACAGATAAAATGGGGGAGCTTGAATTAGAAGCTACAAGGAAGCAGTATGATATCATAGGCATTACTGAAACATGGTGGGATGAAACTCATGACTGGGCTGTTAATTGAGAGGGTTATTCCCTTTTTCGAAAGGACCAAGCAAATAGAAGAGGAGGTGGAGTATGTTTATATGTTAAACCGGATCTAAAACCTATTGTAAGAGATTATGGGCCTCATGCAGAGAGCAGCGTTATCGGGGGAAGCGCCATTTTTTGGCAAAATCTGCCTTTAGAAAGGCAGGTAATGGCGGGTTTTGAAACAAGCGCCATTTTTTTTTTTATTTGAAAATTTCGCCGCCCGGCTGGCGAGAACCTACATCTCGCCAGCTTTAAAAATTTCCAAATTCAGAAACGCGCGAACGCCATCTAGCGGCTGTTCGCGCCAATAACATGGCGCGATGTTCTTCAATTTTCTCCGCCAACTAAAGTTGGCAAGAAGCAGGAGCTCGCCGGCTATAGGAAAAAAAAAAAAAAAGCGCGAATTTTACTCATTTACAATTCTCCACATGCAGTAATGGTATAAATAGCGGATTTCGCCCATTTCTGCATATGGAGAATAAAACTCTCCATTAAACCAAGTTTTTATTCCCCTCGACAATTTTAAAAAGCGCTGCTCTCTGCATAGGCCCCTATGTTTATGAAGGGAATTATGAAGATGTAGAGACTTTGTGGATAGAAATTAGCAGTGGAGGTAAAAGTATAAAGAAAATGTTTGGAAAGATAATTATCCAGACACAGGGGTCTATGCACTAAGCAGTGATAAGTAATTTTTTTTTCCAAAAATTTTTTTATTAGGCAGTTAAACAATTACATGGTATGTACGGTATAAACAATATGTCAGCCTAATGTACATTTTTTTCTTTTTCTTGAGAGAAAAGAGAAAAGAAAAGGCTCAACGCCTCCCTGATCTCACGAAGTCCATCAGGGAGGCGCGAGTATGGAAACAGAGAGGGAGTAGAGAAGGGGGGGCAGGGTGTGGGGGGGGGAGGGAGGAGAGGGTACAAAGGGTATAGCGGGGGGTGGTCATGATCCCCAGAACCTTGGTGATTCTGGTTTGGGCTTTAATGTGAATTGGGCTTCTGGTTTGTTAGGGGGCGTTTCGTCTTATATGCGCCAAATAGGTGTACCATGGGTCCCAAATTGCTGTAAATGAGGTGGAAGACCTCTTAAGGAAAGCAGACAATCTCTCCATGTCCATTACTTCTTGCACCCTTCTTATTATTGTTTGTTTCGAGGGGGGAGACACTTTCTTCCAGGCGGCTGCCACCGCACACCTAGCCGCCGTGAGGATGAAGGAGACTAATTTTCCTGTTGGTCGGTCCAGATAGTCTAGGGGCCTGGCCAACAGGTAGGTCAGCGGTTCGACAGGTATTTTGAGGTCTGTGACCTCCTCTATTAATTTTTGTGTTGTTTCCCAGTATTTCTGAATTTCCGGACATGTCCACCAAATGTGGGCCATGTCCCCCTTTTGACCGCAGCCTCTCCAACATAGATCGGATGCCAGTGGGTAGATTTGATTTATTCTGACTGGAGTGAGATACCAGCGGAACAGTATTTTGTAAATGTTTTCTTTGATTGTGGTACATATGGAAGTTCCTGAGGCATTTTCCCAAATACTTTCCCAGTCCTCTCGGTCTATAACTATATCCAATTCTGCTGCCCAATGCAGCATGTAGTCATGCGTGGGGACTTCTGTAGTCCCTCCTAGCTCTGTGCAAATTTGTGTTATTAGACCTTTCTGGTGATCTGTTTCGCTGCAAAGTCGCTCGAAACCTGTGAGAGGGGGAAATTCCAATGTTGGGGATAATGTTTGGAGAAAGTGCCGAATTTGTAGGTACTTGAACACGTTCAGTCCTAGTATGTCATACTTGGTTTGTAGATTTTGGTAGCTCAGGAACTTCCCGAGGCTCAGGAGGTCGGCAATCGTTTTAATGTTTTTGGTTTGAAATTGGTCAAATTGTCTGGGCTCACAGCCAGGTGGAAATTTCGGATTTCTGTGGATTGGTATGAGTTGGGATTGTGGCGATGTGAGCTTGTACTTGAGTTTGCTTTTCGTCCAGGTCTCCCAAGTGTGTCTCATTGGGCCTAATTTGAATTTGTTATTTTGCATGTCCTCCCTGCTCAGGGACCATAGGCAAGCCGGCAGTGAAGGCGTTCCGGCATATTGCGTTTCTATATCCAGCCAGCAATATTGATTTGGGCTTGCGTTCCAGACTACCACCTGTCTCAATTGTGCGGCCAGATAGTATTTCGTAATGTCTGGAACTCCCAGTCCTCCTCTCCCCCTTGAAGCCAAGAGAACTGACCTGGGGACTCTAGGTTTTTTACCTTGCCAAATAAAATGGAAGATTGATTTTTGAATATTTTTCAATTCTGAGCCAGGGATGTGGACCGGGAGAGTCTGGAAGTAATATAATAATCTAGGGAGTATATTCATTTTGACCGAGATCATTCTCCCAATCCATGATATTTGATATCCTCCCCATTTTTCCAAATCTTGTTTGATTTTATGGAACAAGGTCGGATAGTTATGTTTATATAGTGATTGGTAGGTCCTCGATATCTTAACTCCCAAGTATTTGATACAAGAGGAACTCCAACGGTAATTAAAGTTTAGTTTGAGGAGTTTCACCTCTGGCTCTGGCAGACTTAAGTTCAGGGCTTCTGATTTGTCATTATTTATCTTATATCCTGAGATTTTTCCAAAGTCTCGGAGTTCTTTTTGAAGGTTGGGTAATGAGGTTTGGGGTTTGGAGAGGGTTAAGATGACATCATCTGCGAATAGAGAAATTTTATGCTGCCTATTTCCAATATCTATTCCCTGGATGTCTTTATTGAGTCGTATTGCTGAAGCCAGTGGTTCTATCGTTAGCGCAAAGAGGAGAGGAGATAGGGGGCACCCCTGTCGAGTCCCATTAGTTATCTCGAATCTTTGGTTAGTCCCCCCTGGTAGTTTTACCGTTGCTGATGGATTTTGGTATAGTCTACGGACCCCCTCTAGGTATGTGTCTTTAAAGCCAAATTTACACATAGTCTGGTCCAGAAATTGCCAGTATATTCTATCGAACGCCTTCTCTGCGTCTAAGCTTAACAGTAGTGCTTTGGTGCCTGTGAGGTGGACATGATCGATAATATCGATTATTTTTCGGGTGTTGTCAGAGGCTTGTCTCCCCGCAACAAATCCTACCTGATCAATGTTGATTAACCTCGGTAATATTGGGTTTAATCTGTTTGCTAAAATTTTGCTATATAGCTTGAGATCACTGTTGAGGAGGGAGATTGGACGGTAGCTTCCACATTGCATCGGGTCTCTGCCTTCCTTGTGTATTATTGCCAAATTGGCTAGAGACATTGTTGGAGGGATTTGGTTCCCTTCCATGAAATGGTTGAATGTTTTTAGCAGATGCGTGGATAGGGTTGGCAAGAATCTTTTGTAGTAGACATTTGTGAAACCGTCAGGGCCAGGAGACTTAGTGAGCTTTAGTGATTTGACCGCCTCTTCCAGTTCCTCTTTTGAAATCTCAGCATTGAGGACTGTGTTTTCCTCCTCCGTCAGTGAGGGGAGTTGACATTTATTTAAATATTGAGTTATAGTTTCTGACGCTATCGGTTCGGGTCGGCCGTTTTTAGTTCTTAGGTTGTATAGTTCTGTGTAGTATTTAGTAAATTCTGCTGCTATTTTGCTTTCACTATATTGAATTTCTCCAGACCTACTCTTGATCGCCGTTATCTGGGATCTTTTTTGTATCCCTCTTAATTTACTGGCTAATAGTCTGTCAGCTTTGTTCCCTTTGTCATAATATTGTTGATTGGTCCATTTGAGGGCCTTTTCAACGTCTTCCAGCTGGGTTTGTCTAAGTTTTGTTCTAGCTTCTATTAATGTTTTGTATACTTTTTTTGATGGATTTGCTTTATGAGCTTGCTCTATTACTTTTATATTCTCTGTGAGTTCTTTGATTAGCGTTTGGCGGGCTTTTTTCCTGTGGGATGCGATGGAAATAAATTTCCCTCTGATAGTTGCCTTATGGGCTTCCCATAGGATTGCTGGAGAGGAGACTGTTCCCACGTTGAGGGAGAAATAGTCCTTAAGTGAGGATCTTATCTCTCTCTCAATCTCTGGGTGATTAAGTAGTGAATCATTCAGTCTCCATGCATATGTTGTTGTTTTTTCAAAGGGGATTGACAGTGTCAGGGTGATCGGGGCATGGTCTGACCATGTGATTGAGCCAATGTCTGATTCTATGGCTGCCGCCAGCACATTTTTGGTGGTCAGAAAGTGGTCTATTCGAGAGTAAGTCTGGTGAGGCGCTGAGTAAAAAGTATAGTCCCTCTGACCCTGATGTTGGGTTCTCCAAATGTCCACTAACGAGAATTCGCTCATGATGTCCCTAAACCTTTTCCCCTTGATCTGGGAGTGGGTTGTACGGGAGGGGCCCACTGTGGTTGATCTGTCCTCGGAGGGGTTTAAGACCATGTTTAGGTCTCCTCCCACTATTATCGATGACAGATATCCCGGGTCAACGCCCTCGAGAACAGTTTGTAGGAATTCTGTTTGGTTCTCGTTTGGGGCGTACACATTGATTAGAACGATTGCTGAGCCCGCAAGGGAGCCATATACCATTAGAAATCTACCCTCTGGGTCCGCCGTTGTTTTGACATGATTAAATGGGGTGCCTTGTCTGATCAGGATAGCCACACCCCTTTTCTTGCTACTAAATGATGCAAAAAAGCACACTGGGAAGAATTTTTTGAATAAATTTGGGGGGTCTTGTGATGTGAAGTGGGTCTCCTGCAAGAATATAATGTCTCCCCCTGATTTTTTCATGTCCATGAAAGCTAGCCTTCTTTTTCGGTTATTCTGTAGTCCTTTAACGTTCAAGGAACGGATTTTTATTGGGGCCTTAGTGGCCATTGTTGGCTTCTAGTTGTTCGGGGTCTTGGGGTCCCTCCTTTCCCACTAGGGGAGACCTTGTTTTTATATTCTAAAGACCCTGTATGATTGAGGTCGCCTATTGGGCTGGGCCTCCTTCTAGGGGGGGTGTGCTGGGTTTGCCTTTGGGGAGGGGGAGAGGGGTGGAGAGGAGGGGGAGGGGGGGTAAAGATCTGCTGGGACAGGACCAGCAGGTGGAGAAAAGATAGAAGTAGGGCCAGTTTTGGTCCTGAAATGGTTTCGCCTGGTCTTTGGTCGACCGGCGTTTGGGCTTGGACGCCCTTCTGGGGTGTGTCTGGATCCGACGGTTGGGTCGCAACAGAGGGGGGCCAGACCCTGAGCTACTGTTGTGTGGCTCCTTTCCCATTCGTCACCTTTATTCCATTTTAGAACCTCGCCAATTATTATATTTGCTGGTAACTAGATGGGGGGAGGGGGGGAGGGGACACAGGGGGGGGGGGGCTGGTGGGGGGAGGGATGTAAGCACGGAAGAGAAGGGAGGGGTAGGGAGGGGGGGTGATGGGGAGGGAGGGGAAGGGAGAGGGAGGGAGGGGGGGGTGAGGGGGAGGGAGGGGGGGGGTGAGGGGGAGGGAGGGGGGGAGGGAGGGGGGGGGTGAGGGGGAGGGAAAAGGGAGGGAGGGGGGGAGGGAAAAGGGAGGGGGGGGGGGGTGGGAGGGAGGGAAAAGGGAGGGGGGGTGGGAGGGAGGGAAAAGGGAGGGGGGGGAGTCTATGGTGTTAGTTTTATTAAGTACCTGTTACATGAGCAGTCATATATCATATATCCAGGATATCATCACATTTTTGTCTAGGAGAGAGACTACCCTTGCGGATCTCACATTTTTGGCATTATATAACATAATTTAATTTATCATAACATAACTCAACAACATTTCGCATAACATTGCATCATCTAGTGCTAGATAACATTCTAGTCCAGTTTGAAGCAGATTTTAACATTGTCCTGATGTTTTGTTTTGCCTCACCGCCTTGTGTAAACAGAGTGTATTTTATGTGTTAGCTCTTTTTCTAGGTTGTGTACTATGTGCTCTTTGGGTGGGGGGTTGTAGTTGTGTCTAAGTGTGTGGTGGGGGGAAGTTCTCTTAGTCTGTCCTAGGGATAGCTGGGCGCTTCTTAGAGGTAGGGAGAGGGGGGGGGGGGTCGAGGGGATGGCCGTAGTGTGCCGGGGTGGTGTGAGGGAAGGGGGTCTCCATGTGGGGGCGGAGGGAGGGGGGGAAGGGGAGGGGAGAGGCAGGACTTTAGGGGGGGAAAGGGGGGAGAGGGGGGGAGGGTAGGGGGGGAGAGGGGGAGAGGGGGGGAAGGGGAGGGGGGGGAGGGGGGGGAAGAGAGGAGGGGGGGGGAAAGCATTATATGGCTGTCTAGGGGGGGGGGTTGGTGGGGTGAAGGATGTAAGCATGGGGGGGAGGGGAGGAAGGGAGGGGGGAAGGGGGGGGGAAGGGGGGAGGGGAGGGGGGGGGAGGGGGGGTGGGAGGGAGGAAAGGGGAGGGGGGGTGGGAGGGAGGGAAAAGGGAGGGGGGTGGGAGGGAGGAAAAGGGAGGGGGGGTGGGAGGGGAGGGGGAGTCTATGGTGTTAGTTTTGTTAAGTACCTGTTACATGAGCAGTCATATATCGTATTTCCAGGGTATCATCACATTTTTGTCTAGGAGAGACACTCCCCTAGTGGATCTCACATTTTTGGCATAATATAACATAATTTAACTTATTATAACATAACTCAACAACATTTCACACAACAAAGCATCATCTAGTGCTAGATAACATTCTAGACCAGTTTGAAGCAGGTTTTAATATTGTCCTGATGTTTTGTTTTGCCTCACCGCCTTGTGTAAACAGAGTGTATTTTATATGTTAGCTCTTTTTCTAGGTTGTGTACTATGTGCTCTTTGGGTGGGGTGTTGTAGTTGTGTCTAAGTGTGGGGGGGGAGGGGGGGGAAGGGGGGGAGGGGGGGAGGGGGGGAGAGGGGGGGAGGAGGGGATGGGGGGGAGGTGGGTAGGGGAGATGGGGGGGAGGGGAGGGGGGGAGGGGGGGAGGGGGGGGAAGGGGGGAGGGGAGGGGGGAGGGGGGGGAAGGGGGGGAGGGGAGGAGGGGAAGGGGGGGAGGGGGGGAGGGGAGGGGGGGATGGGAAGGGGGGGGAAGGGGGGGGGAGGGGGGGAAGGGGGGGAGGGGGGGGGAAGGGGGGGAGGGAGGGGGGGGGGAAGGGGGGGGGAGGAGGGGGGGAGGGGGGGGGAGGGGGGGGGGAGGGGGGGGGAGGGGGGAGGGGGGAGGGAGGGGGGGAGGGAGGGGGGGAGGGGGGGGGAGAGGAGGGGGGGGGGCAGTCTAGCTATGTTGTGTTGGTGATGTTTGTTTTCTATTTGTGTATCTGACTCTGTCGCGTGATCGCTGTATATGGTGTTTGTTCCTGCTAGACGCAGCCTTTGTGTGTATGCTTCGGTGGGTGGCTTAGCAGTTCCTTTAGCCCGAGGCCATTGATGCTTATTTTTGCCTCTGCTTGTCAGCCTTTCCCTCAGCCCATATATTATGCGTTAGTCTTAGGTCACCGTTCCTTATGGCTAAGCGAGTGGGCGGGGTGGCAATTTCAAACTTAATTGTCCCGGCTCGGTGCCTCTTCTCTGTCAGGCCTCCCCCGGCTGTGGGGCACCAGGCCGTGAGTATGGGTATCGCCCGAGGGGAAAGCGCGGGGGCACCCGGGGAGGGGAGAGGGTCCGCTCTTCTCAGCAGAACCAGTCCATTCAACTCGCTGCGTGACCCCCCCCCCCCCAACCCGTCCAGCACCGTCAATCTCTCCAGAGATTTTTTAGGGATTACTCACGGTTGCTGGAGCAGTTCGACCTGGGCTCGGGAGATCATAAGGCCGGTAAGGACCGGCTCTCCACCTCCAGGGGCCCCACACGGGGAGGGTCGGGGGCCAAAAGAAGCCGAAAGGCCGTAGGTAGCCAACAAGAGGACGGTGACATGGCGAGAAAGGGGGAGAAAGAGGGGGAAAAAAAAAAAAAAAAAAAAAAGAGAAAAAAAAAAAGAGAAGGGGGGGGGGGGGGGGGGGGCGGCGCCCCCCCCCCCCTCCCCCGCACCGCAGAATGCTGGTCCCTCCATCTCCCGCCGATCGGAGCCCCGTCTCACTTTTCAGGTAAGTGAAGTGGGTGTTGCAAGCGGTTGTGAAGATTTGAGAGCGGTGCTGTTCCCTCGTCAGCTGTCTCTCCTCTCCCGGTGGGTCGGTGTAGTCATCTCCGGCAGTGCTCGTCCTCTCCCTGCAGTGCTGGTAAGGTGGGGTCTTTGTGTCATTCTTGAGGATGGTGCCTTTGTATGTGCTGAGAGTGTGGGGTTGAGTTCTTCTACTTAATCCTCTGACCCCTCTGTCCCGCCAGCCTTTCCGAGGCCCTGGTTGGGGGCTCTTCTTGTCTGGGTCCTTCGTTTCTCCAGCTGGCAGGAGGGGTGAGGTTTAGAGCTTTAGCAAAGTGCTCCATATCTTCTTGATGTTTAATTGAGAGCATCTTTCCATTGCGCTGCACCATTAGTCTAAATGGGAAGCCCCATTTATACTTTACTCCGCTGTCCCGCAGTAGTATGGTTAGGGGTCTTAGTTCCTTGCGGCGATCTACAGTTCTTTTGGATAGATCGTTGTAAAGTTGCAGTTGGCTGTCCTCAAATGTGATGAGATCTTTGGTTCGGGCAACCTCCATTATTTTTTCTTTTGCCGAAAATTTATGAAGTCTGGCTATGACGTCTCTCATCCTTTTTGGATCCTCTGATCTAGGGCCAAGGGAGCGGTGAGCCCTGTCCAGTTCAAGGTCCGTCTGATTCAAGTCTCCACATAGGGAGGTGAAGAGCTCCAGGAGGTAAGTCTTTAACTGCCCTGGAAGTACCGACTCGGGGATGCCTCTGATTCTTATGTTTTGTCTCCTGTCGCGATTCTCCTGATCTTCTAGGGAGTCGCGGAGACTTTCTACCTCGGCCCCGAGCCGGAATATCTCGTTTGCAGCCAATTCTTGGGCCTGTGCGAAGGTCTCCATTTTGCCTTCCAGTTCATCCGTGCGCTCCCTTAGGCCTGTCAGTTCTTGCTTTAGCTCAGTGACTGCGGATCTGAGATCGGCCTTTAGCGACTTGTGCAGGTCATGCAGCATTTCTGCCATAAGCTCTTTCATGTCCTCTCGGGTGAGTGTTGCCGCCGGCTGCGCTGGCATTTCTTGCCGGTCTTGCGTTTGGGCAGTTTGTTTGGGGCCTCGTGCGCCTGATGGGCCTGCGCCATCTTGGTTTCTTGCCGCCGCCTCTGAGTTTCGCGGGGAGAATAGCTTGTTAACAGCCTGGGCTGTTTGGGATTTTTGTTTGTTAGCCATTTCCTCTAGGGTTGTGGGTCTAGGGTAGTGCTTTAGGAGGGGGAATTTTCGGGGGAAAAGAGCCTCTATTTGTTTATTTGTTAGGGGGTCTGGCGAGTTCCTCTGCTACACGTCCATCTCCGTCGGCGTCCTGGCCACGCCCCTACATAGTTTTGTTTATGTGTTCATATGTTGTAGCGGGGGGGGGGGCAGGGGGAATTGGGAAGCGTGGCTGTGTAGCTTTTCTGGCTCTCAATGTTGGACACTCATATATTTGTGGCAGCTATTTTAGAGTGTTTTGGGCGATTTTGCCGGTTGTGCTGCCAGGAAGTTTTGTGCCAGGATGGGGTTGGGCCGTTGGTTAAGCCCGTGGGTCTCGGACGGCAGACTCT
Source organism: Ascaphus truei (assembly GCF_040206685.1). Lineage (NCBI taxonomy): Eukaryota > Metazoa > Chordata > Amphibia > Anura > Ascaphidae > Ascaphus > Ascaphus truei. The sequence goes on along the minus strand of NC_134490.1, from coordinate 50,612,073 downwards.
GGCAGCTGTTAGAGATTGGCAACCTCAGGTTTTTTTTTTTTGGGGGGGGGGGGGGGGGAAGGCGGGGGGGGGCCCTGTAATTATGGCTTTGGGTGTGAGGGGGAGGGTGAAGGTTCACTTTGCAATTGTATTTCTGACCAGGGGGGGAGAGGGGGCACCCACTCCTTCTGCACTGTTTTTGTTGGACCCTGCTGTGCTCTAATGGCAGGGTGTCTCTGGGCGCTTCTGTACAGCAGGGCTCCGTTGTCCCCCAACTGTCTATCCCTCCTTACCCTTCCCCAGCTCCGGCTGAGCCTGATTGTCCCTCCGCCGTCCTGCACGCCTCCCCTCCGCCTCCGGTTCTGTAGCGTGCCGCGGATCCGCCTAGGCTTCCGATTCGGCAGCCATCTTGGTTCCTCTGCCTCGTGGGGAGCGCTGTCGGCTGGCTGCTCTATTTATTTCCCGCTGTGGGAGCTCCCGGCGCCGCCCGCAGGGCCGAGGTCCCGTGCGCGAAGCTCGCCGTTCAGGCTGAGTGCCACCGCTGCAGGGCTCCTTCAGTTGCGTCCGGCGGCCATCTTGGGAACCTCGGCTGCAGGGGCTCCGGGACTCCGGCTCTCCCGAGCGCCTGTTGCTCGCTCGGTCTGCCGCCACGGGGCCTCACGGGGTGCGGGTGAGTCTCCCCCGCTTTTGTGGCACTTTTTCGCCGCTTTTTGGCTTGTTTTATGGGCTTTTTTGCCGTATTTAAACTGGGGCCGCACGGAGCTCTCTGGCTGTGCTGCTTCCCAGTTCGGCTGCTGGCCACGCCCCCCGCAGTGATAAGTAATTTTAAGAGCGTAAAGTGCTTTTAGAACGTGAAGTTCCGCCGAGCGCTATGCACTAAGCCGCGCAAACAGGCACTTTGCGCTCTAAAATGGGCTTTTCCAAGAATTTTTTTCTAAGTCCAACTTTGATCGTACGAACAGCTGTTTGCGCTGAATCCTGCCCTTTTGCGGGATTAACTAAGCAACGCAAACTGATCGTACGTTAAAGTTGCGCTGAATAAAGCTCACCAGCTAAAGGCTGGTGATAAAAAAAGCTGGAATTAGAAAAAATTCTTTGTTTACCTTTTTGCAGGCGCAAAACCAATACAACAGGCCGGCGGGTGTCCCCGGCTGACCCTGCAGGGGTCCCCGAGGGAGGCCGAGGGTCACGCGGGTGTTCCTGGCTGACCCCGCGGCCGTCCCGGGTCCCCGCGGGAGTCCTGGGGTATCCGCGGGCCTGCGGTACCAATGTTGTGCCAACAAAAATACTAAACATTATTTCTAACTAAATACACCCCCCTAACACCTACAGTACAATAATGTGCAAAATAACTATTATCCAGATATGGATAATAGATTATTTGCCCATTATTAAACACTGCATTAGCATACCTAAATAAAGTCAATAAAAACAGTAGCCTGCTAATCCAATCAATACAAGCAGTAACAACATCAACAATTATTTAATTAAACCATTAACCAATGAAACCAATTAATTCCTAAACCAACTCAAAATGAATAGTAACACTAACCAATCAAACCAATTAATTACTACAACATTAATGAATGTAAACATTAAAAGACAAATAAATACATTCAAACAATCTCTGAAAGAACCATAAAACGCATTAGCCAACATAATACAACATTAACTACAAACAAACACCAATCGCAAACATTTTATTACATTAAGCAGGAAAAATACAAACAATTACATCCACATAAGAAATTGACATTAAAAAAACCAACAGCAATACCAAGCCAGAAATGCCCCCAAATATTGTAATAATAATGTATTAATCTGTACCCTAAAGTGGTACAGATTAATATATTATCAGTCAATGTGCCTCCCCCAAAAAATCAACAATCACATCCAATGAACAAACCTGTAAAAAAAGACATTTACAAACATTCTATATATTACTTACCATTAGAAGCTGTGGCCCTCCGATTCTGATTGGCTGGCATCATTCCCTTTAAGTGACGTCATGTAAAAAAAAAAAAATTAAAGTCGGAACATGGTTTGAACAGCCAATCAGGTGGCTGTTAACCATTTTGAGGCTAAATGTGACGTCACTAGCCATATTTAAGGCCGTGACGCCTCATTTGAGCCCAAGAAGCCGACGAGACAGCATCAGCTGGGATTTAACTTGGGGTATTTTGGATTGACAGATGAAGAAAGAAGATAAAGAAGAACAAGAAATGGTTACAGATGAAGATAGAAGAAGGTGATTAAAAAAAGAAAACTGAAGATTGGGGTACCTGAGCCGGATCTTCATGGCGGATGGCATCGGATGCTGTTGGAGGCCTTCAAGGTACGTGAGCTTCCTGTTACCCCGGGAGTCGGAGGGCCATCGCTTCTAATGGTAAGTAATATATAGAATGTTTGTAAATGTCTTTTTTTACAGGTTTGTTCATTGGATGTGATTGTTGATTTTTTGGGGGAGGCACATTGACTGATAATATATTAATCTGTACCACTTTAGGGTACAGATTAATACATTATTATTACAATATTTGAGGGCATTTCTGGCTTGGTATTGCTGTTGGTTTTTTTAATGTCAATTTCTTATGTGGATGTAATTGTTTGTATTTTTCCAGCTTTATGTAATAAAATGTTTGCGATTGGTGTTGGTGTGGCCATACACACACAGGAATATTCTCGAACCTGACACTAAAGTAATGGATTAAAATGTAGGTAGCATGTGGCAACGCTTGGTGGTGTCATGTTATGGTGGAAAAAGTCATGCTACATCTCCCCGCCCCCCCTCACCCCCCTCTGGTACATCTCCCCCCCCCCCACCCCCTCCCCCCCACCGGCACATCTCACATCACACACACAGAGACACACACACACATCCACAGCCCCGATCCAGCCAAGGACACGCACCCTCCCTTAGTAGCCACGCCCCCTGCTCTAACATTTTTGCAGGGCACCCGATGGAAACTTAGAATGTCCATAATTTGGGAGGTGAGTCATATTGGAAGCTCAAAATAGTTGCGTTGACCTAGAAATCCGCAGCACAATGTCCAGTAAAAGTTTGGTTGTGCTATGTCGTGCCGTTTGAGAGATTTCTATGCTTCGGATATACAAACAAACAAACGGAATAACAAACTTAGAAATATAGTATAGATAGATGTACAAACCCAACAAGAAGAAAAAAAACAGCGCTCAAATACAGTGAATATAAGTGATGATGTGTGTACTGTGATAATAATCTAATTGAAAATATATGAAAACATACATACATAGTGCATGTGAAAAAATACAATAAAAGTCCAATATGCACATAAATCTTCACATGTAAAATCCAGGATAGACAAATGGGTAAATACCACTCTGAGTTAAAGTCCTGAACCAGGAAAAAGGCAATCCACAGGAGAGGGGCAGCTCTTATGGGAAGTATCACTTCCAAGGAAGAATATCTCAAATATCTTCATATATATATAAATATACACATATAAAACATATGTATATATACACAAGAAGGACCTGCAACAGACACCAACAGTATATAAATGTAACCCAAGTCAGGTAGAAGCAGGCAAACAATAATGCCCCTGACGGTGCTAATGGGATAGGAATATAGTCAAACAGATGAGAAAAGCTTCCCCAAAAGAACACTCTGGTATACAAAAGCAAGCATCATTTATTATAATCACAATCCCTAAAAACACAAATAAAACAGTCTCTCTGGTCCTACCAATATATAGACATGTGGAAATCCTCTAGTAAGCTAAGTATACAGTAAGTGTGCTACATAAAAAGCTGAAGTAGTAATATTACGGCACTGGAGAAAGCTGATACCTACAAGTAAACGCACAAATTCCAGCAGTCTGCGTTTATCTGCGCCCCGCCTGTGTGTCCCATCTGCTTGATACCCACATATGTTTGTGACTTTATAAGCTGTAGTTTTATAAATGTAAATAAAATATATATGTTTCCTCATATCTTTGAGGTAATTTTGAGGACAGCGTCTATTACACACACCCTGCAACAAAGTGTTATCTTTGAAAAACCAGAAAATCCTTTACACTTGTGAGGGCAGCAGCCTTTTCCCATTGGAAACACTCATCATTTTTTAAACATATGCCACTATTTGTATTCTTTGTGTTTTATCTTTTATATATCCCGGGAGGATTTCCGGCCTGGTATCATTTTGGAATAATCTGTTTAACGATACGCTGGAAGGTCTTTACTCGGAGCTGCATTTCACTCAGGGTTTTGTATATACACATTTTGATATTATTTGTATCACTGGGAATTCATAAGCGCTACTTCTTTCTGCATCTGAATATTAGGAAATTAGTCGTTTGGTGAGGTATATAAACAAAAAAATAAAGCTTTCAAACTTTTTTTAAAATTAGTTTTGGACCCAGTAATAAAGCAAATCTTTGACTATGGGATTATAATTTTTTCTAAAATCCTACGCTGATTTCCAGGAAAAACAAGTGCACAATTTTGTTAATGTATTATAATCTCCAAAAAGGGATAATACTTGATAATTATTCATTCTGTGCCCTTTTTCTTTGGCTGATATTTGATCACATCTCCGAAATAGTAGAAGTGAAATCTTGTGTAATAATAAAACGGACCTTTCTAAAACCCCATGTGCTTCGTGATCCAGATAAAACACACGCCCTTTGTTTCCTGAGTGACACACTGTGCTGTTATCTCTTACTTTGTTTTAATCCTGAGCGCCGCTATAAAGAACTGAATACATTATATTTAAGAAAAGTGGGAAAAATTACTGGTTGTCTCAAGGAAGCTTTTATTAAACTAGGCAAAGTTCACCCCACAATTCCAATTCCTGATGAACCATCATGTGCACATGACAAGGCCATTTAAACATAATCATACATCTGTCATCGTTTGCATGTGCTCTGAAGAGGCTGACAGCACCAGAATCAACAGTTGATGTGGGGGTGGGTGCAAGTGTAGCCGCATTTCTCTTCAGCTGCTTGGAAACCGCTCCAGGCCGAACCAACGCTCAGTAAAACCATAGCCTCCATCTGTACCTACAGTATTTAGCGGGTACACATGTTTTTGGCTCCTGAAAGACCCGCTGTATGTGTTACACAGAAAGGTTTGTGCGTGGGGTAAGCTGCAGGTTATGGGACTCCCATAGGGATTCGTTGGAAGTACCTTCATCCAGCACGGATAGAGGAACAACAGAGGCACCTACTTTATATCCATTAAATGTTTGCAGATCTGTAAAACAGTGTTGAAGGCCCCAACACAGCCTAAAAGAAATGGGGTCTGTGGATTCAATTGCAAAGTTGGCAACTTCACAGTTAAATCTAACTTAATTTAAATATACATCACCTATCAATGTACCAAGCTGCTTTTACTCTAGTATTGCCCTCATTTGTGTCATGCTCCAGAGAGCATGATGGGAGGGATTATATGGGGCAATAGGAAGGGTCAGGATAGAGCTATAGTACTTGGTGCAGATACTATTATAGACTATACTGCCTCATTTCTGTCTTGGAGAAACATCCAGATATCATTTTAGGACCTCTTCCAAAAATAATGTTTGGGAGGGAAAGGAAAACACAGAGAATAAAAACACACTTCAAAATCTTCTGTTTACACTTGTCATTAGTTATAATGAAATCAGTGCTTATTCGCATGTCATCTATATTACTTTTACATTAGGAAACGCCTGTCTTGTAAAAGTGGTTTCGTTTCTAAAAGTGGATATCTCCGGACTGCAGCAGCAGCAGCAGCAGCAGCAGCAGCAGCAGCAGCAGCAGCAGCAGCAGCACAGAAAGGAAAATTCACTGTAGACAGTATTAAAGTGGGTGTTAAAAAGGATGCATCAACAAAAATGAGTATTTGGTTGAGGCGGGTGGCAGAGATTGAGTGAGACTGGGGTAATTGATGGAGGGGGGGAGAGTGAGAGGTGAGACATGGGAAGAGGGAGGGAAATAGAGGGGCTTGTGAGATATGAAATGAGGGGGCTTGCGAGTTGTGAAATCGGGGGGCTCACAACACTGTCGAGGGGGGGGAAGGGGGACACAGTCAGAACTCTAGTCCTGGGCCCCAGGAAATTTGTCTGCGGCCCTGACTGCAGTTGCCCGCCCCTGCACTAATTGAAGCACGCTTTAACCCTGTCTCATTTCCCTCATCACAGCATTTTTGGCCCCAGAGACCTCTATTACATTCCTCTTCCATACATGGCCAGCTTGTACTAAAGCCAACAGTTTGGTGGAATAAATTGGTTGAGTTCACTGCAAATGTCACATTTGGAAGCACAGGGGCGAGTGAACTCAGCAACAATAAGCACGTTAAAGCACTTTAATGTTCTGTGCTCCTTTTATTCCGGGTTGTTGGCTACAAAGTCTGATGAGAGAAATTGCAATTCTCTTCAGATGAGGCTGTGTTCCAGTAACTTTGTTGAAAGTACTGCACATTAACCCCTTATTTAACTAAAGCTTGGTCAGCATGCAGGTTAAGCCCTTTATTCAGGTTGGAAAAGTGGGAAATTTTGGCTGATATGAATGTCATGATAATGTCATGAGATAATAGGTATGTTTTAATTCCTCTGGTGCTTGAGGGGTTAATGAGCTACACTTCTTGTAACAAAATGCTGAGTTTGGAACCGGTCAGGACTGTTTCTTTGAGCTGCTCTGAACTTCACAGGAACTTACTTGGGGCGGGGGTCCACGCGGATGGCCCACTCAAGGTGTCAATTGTTTTAATCAAGGGAGAGCAGCTTCAAAGTATTCTGTAGAAGGGGTGGGCTCCTGCCGGGGCCTGGAGAAAAAATGTATTTAAGACTGGGCCAGGTTGTTAAACGTCAGATGTCCACAGAGGAGTATTTGAGACCAGATACGGGATATTTCATTGTTTCTTACCAGCGACCTCTCTAGGGAAAATCTATGTAATTTGGTAAAGTATAGATTTTCTTTTCTGTTTATTATCTTTATTTTAAGAAGCTGTTCTGCCTCATATTGTAACCGTATGTTTATTTTGCATTATCTTTTCTGTAATTCAAGCACTGTATTTTTATATATATTAAAACATTTAATAAGTAATGCTTTGGGCTCTGAATGAATTGGTGCACGCTCTGGAGAGAATAACTTACTAATTCGGGCACAGGTTACTACAACTGATTTTTGTGTGTTAACGTGCATAGTTTTTCCTATAATAAACAGGGACCCGAGGCCTTGGCAAATATTAATTGACATTTTATCATATTTGCATAACCTCAGGTGGTGGCAGTGGATAGTTATGATGTGCAATTGAGTAGGGGTTAATATTAACTCGCTGGTTCCTTTCAGAGGAGAAAGGGGGGTTGGCTAGTCTAAGCCATGTGTATTAACCCTGTTGCATATCTAAAGTCCCGTGCTCACTTGTGTGCTGTTAGTAGCGGTGGTATATTGGGACAGCTTGAGGAGAGATACTCATTTGATGGACTTTTGCTGGGGTGAAGAGTGGGGCATCTTGTGGGTTGTGTATTGATCCTTGATCCTGTAGAGCAGATATTGTCCATTTGATGAACCTTTGCGGAGGTGAAGAGTGGGTGCGCTTGCGAGCGTCAGTATTAACCCTTGTCCCGTATGCAGGTCGCGTGCTACCTGGGGGTCGTGCGTGACAACATGGTCAGCTTGTACTAAAGCCAACAGTTTGGTGGTATAAATTGGTTGAGTTCACTGCAAATGTCACATTTGGAAGCACAGGGGCGAGTGAACTCAGCAACAATAAGCACGTTAAAGCACTTTAATGTTCTGTGCTCCTTTTATTCCGGGTTGTTGGCTACAAAGTCTCATTAGAGACATTGCAATTCTCTTCAGATGAGGCTGTGTTCCAGTAACTTTGCTGCAAGTACAGCACATTAACCCCTTATTTAACTAAAGCTTGGTCAGCATGTAGGTTAAGCCCTTTATCCAGGTTGGATTAACCCCTTTTGGCTGATATGAAGTGAGTAATGACTCCTTCACTGGTGACTTTAATTCTCTTGGCTCCTGCTGTTGGGACCGACACCCAAAGGTGTTTGAGGGCACTCTGTTACTGAAGGTGTTTAACATGAAATCATATTGTGGCACTGCAAGGTTAATTCCATCCTCTGCCATTGAACAGCTGGGACAAAAATCAAATCACTCTACAGTCTCTCCTGTAGGCATTGTGATCTAAGATAAACCAACCCATTTCATGTTGGAGACAATAGACTAAATGCATTTCTACTGTATTACATGAAATAGGAGGGGCACGCGGGGACAACTTGGATATTGAGCCTTCAAGACTACAGGGAAAATAATGTCATTCAATTCTTGGTATATTTCTATTATAAAACATTGCACATACTTGCAGCACTGTATACAAATATAATAATACCTTCACTGCCCAAATCAAACAGCAGCTGTAGCATAATGCACTTGGTGATGTAATTGGCTTTTAGTCAATGAAGCTGAATAATTTGTGTTTAAGTTCTATAAGTACAGACCTGATTTAGCTCACTACGTTTTGTTCATGCTATACGCTTATTTCACACACCTGGAAAAAGAAAATCGTACTCCTTTAAGGATTATAATATGACGTATTATGTATAAAAAAACCAGAGACAGAACATAAAACACAGACAGAGCTCAGTTTTAGCACATCCAGTGACACTCATACACGGGACAGTGCCTAAATATATATGTATAAATATCTATTAAGTAAAATGGTCTTTTAGTTTAACATTTTTGGCCAAAATTGTTGTAAGCCCCTGAGCCAACTGCACGGCAGACCACAATTCAGGGGTCCCTAACACTAATATAAATTCTTAATAACCTGTGTAATAACAGGAAGAATGATTTATAGTAAATCTGTCAATATTAGTTGCAAAGTTCTAAGTCTGATTGAAGCCTTTATTAACCTGTACATTACCAGGAAAAGCACTCTGTATTAGAGTTGTCACAACCATCCTGCAAGCAAACAAGTTCCCCTGGGTGGAAGATGCTATGGAGTGAGCCCTTAACCATTTAAATGTGGGAGGGGGTGAACTTCAATTAAGTAGGAGGTTGCCACCCTCCAATCAGCCAAGACTAGCTGAAACACAATTGTGAAATATACTGGACACCTAACAAGCTCCTATTGAACCCCCAAAATAACCACAACATATATATATAAGCATGTGAGTGTCACAGAGGAGTGCTACTGAGCATTAAAACCAGAGACAGAACATAAAACACAGACAGAGCTCAGTTTTAGCACATCCAGTGACACTCATACACGGTACAGTGCCTAAATATATATGTATAAATATCTGTTTGCTTGCAGGATAGTTGTGACAACTCTAATACAGAGTGCTTTACCTGGTAATGTACAGGTTAATAAAGGCTTCAATCAGACTTAGAACCTTGCAACTAATATTGACAGATTTACTATAAATCATTCTTCCTGTTATTACACAGGTTATTAAGAATTTATATTAGCGTTAGGGACCCCTGAATTGTGGTCTGCCGTGCAGTTGGCTCAGGGGCTTACAACAATTTTGGCCAAAAATGTTAAACTAAAAGACCATTTTACTTAATAGATATTTATTCATATATATTTAGGCACTGTACCGTGTATGAGTGTCACTGGATGTGCTAAAACTGAGCTCTGTCTGTGTTTTATGTTCTGTCTCTGGTTTTAAATATATATTGCCATGCTCAGTAGCACTCCTCTGTGACACTCATATGCTTATATATATGTTGTGGTTATTTTGGGGGTTCAATAGAAGCTTGTTAGGTGTCCAGTATATGACGTATTATGGTAAGATTTCCTTTATCGAGCAGGTTGTTGCCCAAGTACTTTCAAGCAATTCTCGATTACTTCTTATGGTGTCTGCGACACATTTAATACACATTATTGCATTGTATTGTATGTCTTTATTTATATAGCGCCATTAATGTACATAGCGCTTCACAGCAGTAATACACATGGTAATCAAATAAATAACAGATAATATAAATGAAATAAATATGTCACTTTTCCCCTGCCTTGCTGTTGTAAAAAGATATTCAAGTCGTGTAGAAAACCTTGTATAAAGTAACTTATTTTGTGACTGCTGAAAATATGACAAAATACATACGAACTATTCCAGATTCAAATGCATTAAATCGGGTTGAGTTTTACATTTTTGTAATAAGATGGCCTTGCTTTATGCAGATCATTAGCTATACTCATCTTTACAACTTTGCTGTAGAAATAGCCAATTGGGCAAATATGTGCTGTTCTTTGCAAAAACAGATTGTGAAGCATACAAGCAAAGTTTCACACATCTATGGTATAGAGCAGGGGTCAACAACTGAGCCACCTGTGCTGAAGCAGGGATATCCTTAAACTTGACCTGTTGGTCGCCATTGATTGGAGTTTGCCATCCCTGGTATAGAGTTGATATATGATAGATGGTGGTTTCATTGAGGTACAGAGGTTGTAGATGAGGTTGCGGGAGATGAAGAGGTTTGGTGAATGTTGCTTATAGTGAGCTGAATGCTTTTGGGATAATTGAATTGCATACATTGCCTAATACCTGTTGTTCCTGATGCAACAGGTAGTGGCAATTCCATTTTGGGATCTTGATATTGGGCCTTTTCAGAAGCATTAGTACAGCCTGGTCAATGACTTGATGTATTCCAACTGAACAACAGATGCAACCTAGGCTAAATCTGCCTTAAAAATATAAATTTACATGAAACATCACAGAATACTGTGAAGCATAGCTTATATCATTGTAAAATCTATTTCTCATTTAAAAAGTTATAGGTCATAATTTGATTTATTTCTGATTTTGTGATGTGGAGTTGGCAGTGAATTCACTTAACATGCACTTCAGTTTTCTTCCTCCGTTAATTAATCTTTTATCTCAATCTTGACATGACAATTAGCGTTGACATTAATCGGTTGGAAGCGTGAATTCTGATTCATGCGCATCCTTGATACACATCCGTGGGATTGAGGTGCGAGATTGCTTCCCCCCGAGACTTCCGAAAAGAGAACAGACAAAAAGAACAGAAGGCTGATACAAAAAGATATTGATTAAAAAAAAACTACAATGACTTCATACACTGGCCCCCAAAAGTGAGGGCGGCTGCCAGGAAGGTAGAAGACTTTTTGTACACTGTATTAATACGGACAATAACAAAGTCTCCCTGAGTAATCAAACTGCGCATACACAGAATGAGGATTGTGAATACATTTTAGAAGGTCCAATGCAAAATAGCCACTTGCAAGTTAGAAAATAAAATGACTACGCACACAGAATGTGATTTCTCTGGCTAAATATCTCAGAAGTTGAGCAGTGCAAAAACAAGGGTATCATTTTACAGCACAACTGCACAAAATATTGGGGAGTTGGAGAATGGGTTTATGGAGATCATTTGGTACTTCTAAGCCACGTCGTTCTCAAAGTGTACCACTGAAATTGCTCATCGTATTCTCCAAAGTAATTTAGTCTGGCATTCCTCCCAAAGCCGACAAACTTCAGCCCAACTCCCGTCCTCAAGGGCCACCAGCAGGTCAGGTTTTCAGTGTATCCTTGCTTCACCACAGGTGGTGAAGTCACTGATTGAGCTACCTGTGCTGAAGCTGAGATATCCTTACAACCTGCCCTGTTGGTGGCCTTTGAGCACTGGAGTTGGTAACCTCTGCTGTACATGGAGAAAAAGCAACAAAGCTTTTAAAAACAAAGATGACCACCCCTAACAATGGCAACTCCAATGTGCTGCTATAGTACACGAGAGGCTGTCATGTAACCCTTTTCAATGTGCTTGTTGTTTTTCATAAGTTTTATAAAACATACTTAGCGGGTAAGTATACAGTATCTAGCCTGACGCAGCTGTTTTCAGACGAAAATCCATATTGACATCAATGTGGATTGTTGGCAAAAAACGGCCCCAACTGCCACATCGACTATATACTGTAGAAAGATATTTACTTGGATGTTTACATTTTTGCATAATAAAAAAAAAACATGTAGGACAAAGTGATATCTTGTAACATCAGTTGGCTATTAAAAGATAACAGCAAGTTTTTAGTCAGGACCACTCAGGTTCTTTCTTCATACAAGTGTTATCAAGTGTTACTTTGGTTGTGTTAACACTTGCCAGAATAAGGATAATAAAAGCTTGAAATTATCCTATAACATCCATTTGCAATTCAAAGGTAGCATATTCACACTACGTTTGTCTTCATTTTCTATGAGAAATTGTTTTTCTTATATGAGATAACACCACCGTTCATACACAATGATTAGGCCTAAGCTCCACACCCAGTATACACATTTACAAAGATATCAGCAAATAAGCAAATTATCCTATTAAATGGCTGCTGGCTCATGTAATGTAATCTATACATTCCCAACATGTTAATACTGTTAAAGCCTCTGTTAAGCCGATGAAGAGACATTTGTATGTCACATCTCCCATACCACTCTTTAATGGATACTATGCATCCACTTCTTTCTTTGTATACCAAGAGACTCCGTACTAGTGCACGTGTAGGAACGTAGGGAGGACATCCATCCCAGACCTACAACCGGGACCTTCTGAAAATATATAGGGGGACCATGAGGTAGACCAACAAAGGCCGGGAAAAACGAATGGGCGCAGGAAAGATGGCTGCCCAGCTATTATGTTTGCCATGTTTGGTTTAAAAGGAAGGTTTTACATTCCTTTCTGAATGGAAGTAAAGCTTCCTGATTTCTTAAAGCAGCAGGTAGCTTATTCCATAGTCTTGGGGCTGTTCTTGGAAAAGCTCACCAACCGGCTTTATTACCTTAAACCAAAGCTCAATCAGTTGAGGGGCGATGGCAGATCGAAGGGCCCGATTGGGAGTGTTACTGATTAGGTATGGACTTCTGCTGCTGAAGACTTTTTTTTTTACAGTACTTTTTTTTATTTTTTATTGTGTCCAGGCTGAATCAATTTCTTTCCCCTCCATAATATTTACACCTCTTTCACATCACTTTTGCCAGATTCCTTCCACATGTAATTTACAATCGATCATGGCTTCTTTTATGGTGTTCCACATGTCAGAACTTTACCTTTATTGCCCTTAAAGGGAAGTTCAAGAAGGTGAACAAGTGTTGTAACGGGTTGTAGGAGTTCAGAGCATTTCAAAAGGAACATAACCAAGAGGCATTTATAAGCTGCTGGTTTGCGAGCTATGACAGTTGACCGGGCAAGTTGGGATTTTTTCATCTGATAAAAAGGTACTTGGCAGTTCACAATATAACCCGGCATGAATGTTCCAAGTGCAACTCAGGTTAGAAAACGTACTTTTGAGTATGGATATTTCCAGCGTCTTATTCATTCTGGCGTCTGGCTGGTACATTTCCAGGCAGCAAGTTAATGAATAATGTTTTGTAACTGTTTTTTAAGTTTGTGAATATTTAGTGAGATCTGTAATATTCTGCAGCAAGTTCACACTAAAACTTTTAAACAGTCATGTATGTATTAGGAGGAACACTATAGACAGAGGTGTATTCAGCAGTGCTTTGTGTATTCAACAACAGCTGTTCTTGTACCTAAAACCAAAGAGTCTCTGTTGCTCACAGTAAATTGGAATGCACGGCGCTCGTCTTTATCCTGGCGTCTCTGCGGAGGGATAGTCGCTGGTCGAATTTAGTCCTATTCAGGTTGCTTTCATGCACACCCATGAGCGGATTGCCGTATTGGGCGATCGGGGCGGCCCCGGTGATGCGGCTCCCCAGCTACCTGATTGCCTGCAATTCTGCACCCTCATTCTGTCGGTACTGGGATCCAACTTCTGCCCGAGCGGAGGACGGAGCGGGGGAGTCCCCGGACCGGCAGGACGTTTTGAAACGGGGATGAGTGAGAAGGTGTCTTACCTTCTCCGGAGGGACCGTCCTCCAGCAGCGTTGTGTTGTCATGGTGACTCAACATCACAAAATATATTCCTTGCAACATTCAACTTTATTATGTAGTTAATTTTTTGAAGTGAAACTTCTTTAGTGGCACCTATTCTGATGGGGTAAAATGGGAGAGATGGGGGACAAATGTGAAACGGAAGTGACGTCACGGCTCCCCCCCTCCCCCCCTGCATCTACTGTGACGCTCCTAACAGCCGCTGCTCCCCCACACACACCCGCTGTGACATGCTGCCCACACACCTGCTGTGACATGCGGCGCCGCTCCTAACGGCCACTGCCATGGGTATAGCAAGATGGCTGCCGCAGAGCTTCCGGTGCTGCGGGTGTAATAAGATGGCGGAAGCCCCGCAAGTACTCCGGCTGAGAGAGGAGGAGGAGCCGCTGCTCAGCCTCTCTCCTCCCTCTTCCCTGTGTCCCGCTGACTAAAGGGTGCCGCTCTCCTCACACGGCCGGCCGCTGCGCCGCTCCTAACGGCCGCCGGTCCCAGCTGCCATGCCGCGCATGCGCAGTTGTGATGGCGCCACTGACGGACGCCACACATGCGCAGAAGCGGCAGGCAGCGGCGCCATTCCCCCCCAAACGTGCACTGCCATGCCGCGCATGCGCTGTTCCCCGCGCCCGCTGACATGCCGCGCATGCTGTAGTCATGGTGACGCTCACGGACGCCACATGCCTGCCTCCTGCTGCTAGCTCATCTCCGGGCCGGTCACCGACCCCCTGCCCGGCGGGATGTCTGTCGGACATGGAGACCCGCGCCCTGCTGGATATCTGGGGGGAGGCGGACGTGCAGGGATCCTGCCCGACCTGAGTCCCGGGATCCTGCTTCTCCCCCTGGACCCCCGTGCAGGGGAGGTGAGCAGGCGGAGGAGACCTAGGAGCTGAGGGGGGCATGCGCAGATGTGACCGCCGGGTACCTCAGGCCAGGAGAGGGCGGCGGCGGCAGCAGCAGCTGCGAGGAGGAGCCATGCGTGCCCCCGTTAGGTGAGGGAGACCCCCAATAATGTCCTGCTTTGGTAACGGGAGGAGGGGGTAACGGGACCACGTGTCGCCGGGGGGGGGGGGGGGGCTGGGAGTCCGCAGCTCCGTGTCCGCAGCTCCGTGTCCGCAGCTCCGTGTCCGCAGCTCCGCCTGGGGGAGGGGTGGGGGGCACAACACAGAGAGACATTCACAAAACACAGAGAGAGAGAGACACACACTGACTGACACACACACACAAACACACTGACACACACACACACACACACACTGACTGACACACTCACACACTGACTCACACTCACACACTGACTCACACACTGACTCACACACGCGCACACACACACTGACTGGTACACGCACACGCGCACACACACACTGACTGACACACGCGCACACACACACTGACTGACACACGCGCACACACACTGACACATGCGCACACACGCTGACTGACACACGCACACACACGCTGACTGACACACGCGCACACACGCTGACTGACACACGCGCACACACGCTGACTGAAACACGCGCACACACGCTGACTGAAACACGCGCACACACGCTGACTGACACGCGCACACACGCTGACTGACACACACGCACACACGCTGACTGACACACACACTGACTGACACAAACACAAACATACACTGACTGGCACACACGCTGACTGACACACACGCACGCTGACCGACACAGAGAGACATTCACACAACACAGAGAGAGACATACACACACACACTGACTGACACGCACACACTGACTGACACACACGCACACACTGACTGACACAAACGCACACACTGACTGACACACACGCACACACTGACTGACACACACGCACACACTGATTGACACACACGCACATACATACTCACTGATTGACATACACTGACTGACACGTGTGCCGAGCACGCGCGTTATAAGTCAATTTCTGCGACAAAAGTCAAAGAAGTTTCACTTACTATGCGCGTGCACAGCACACACAGCTTTTTTTTTTTTCTAATTAGGTGACACTTGCCTAGAGCGGACAATACTGTACCTAAATACATAAAATGGATGGGCTAAACCTGAAAAGGTTCTCAGCTTTTGTATGCACAATACCTCACACTTAATTTAATCTCCTCCTCCATGGCCAATTTGTACATGTTCAATCCCAATGAATTGTAAATGTGATGGTGAACTATGATGAACCTCTGTAAAATATACTGCTACAGTGTTATCTTTATTGATTTATCGAATATTAGAATTGTGAGCACTAATTCTATCTTTGAACATTTGAGTAATGCACCGTGGCCGGTGCAAGAGTATTCAGCACCCTAGGTGAATCTTCAGCTCTGCTGCCCCCCTGTTATGACAGCCCCATTCTCTCACCCCCCCCTTCTCTTCCTCTCATCTCACCCCCTCCCATTTCCTCTCACCCCCTCCCAATCCCCCTCACACCCCTTCCTTTCCCCCTCTCTTCCTCTCTCGTCCCACCCCCCTCCCATTCCCACTCACACCCCTCCCTTTCCCCCTCACCCCTCCTTCTTGCCTGCCTCTCAACCCCTCTTTCTCTCACCCTCCTCTTCTCACCCCACTCCTCCTCCTCTTACCCCTCCTTATCCTCTTCCTCTCACCCCCCTCCTATTCCTCTCTTACCCTCCTTCTCCTCTTCTTCTCATCCCCTCCTCCACCTCTCACCTGCCTGGCTTTGGTGGTCTGAGGTGGAGCAGAGCAGCAGACGAGGACATCAGGCGTCGTCGGGAGAAGAGGACCACGGGAGCAGAGCAGGATGGCTGGGGAGGAGCTGCGCTGTAGCAGCGGCAGACACTGGAAGCCAGTGAAGACATCTGGGTCGGAACACTGGGGTATGCTCCTCACCGGCCGTCCGCCTCTCCCGCCACCGCTCCTGGAGACTGCCTAAGTCGCCTAGTGATAGCACCGGCCCTGAATGCACCCAACATAAAACAGAGAAAGTAATAATGTAAACAAGAAAACTAGTCAAACAAATAATAAAGCTGCTAATCTTTCTCCCTATTCAAGTATAATGATGTTTAAAAGAAGAAGTTTTATTGCATTTGCCACAACGTATAGTGCGCAATGGCCACATTTAAAGTTGTCATTAGATATTTTCCCAAGCCAGGTGTTACTTCTATATGATACAGATCTGCTATGCATGAGCATGGTTACTAATGATGTAAGGAAACATGGGTCCAGATTCATGGAATGGTGCTATCCCTTAGCTCCTGGTCATATGAATGGGAGTAAAGGTATGTTAAAGCTTAGCCACCTTTAGGGATCTGGGCCAGAGGGAGTTGTTTACTTATGTTTCTGTCTGTATTTCTTTCTGAACTATATTCCATTGTTTAACTAAATTCCTCACACAATGTGAAGTTCTAGAAAATATCCAGTACTACCAAGGTTGCAGCTATTAATTTGTTCTGGTCTATGTGGTTTGTCTAATAATAATGTCTGATGATTTAGACCAGGCATGTCAAACATGCGGCCCGCGCCCGCAACGGATATTTTTGCGGCCCGCTCACAACCAGCGTGGCGGTCGTGTGTGTCGGCGAGCGCGTGGGCAAAAAGTTTTGGCCGCGGGAGAAGCGAGCGCGGGTGTGGGGGAAGGGAGTAGCACGGGCGGAAGTAAAATCTGTCCTGCAGGGGCTGGAGGCGTACGGTGGCCGGGTGCAGTCAATCTGCACTCGTGCCGTGTGTGGGAGGACATGGGGCGGAGTCAAAACCCCGGCGGAGAGATTGCATTCTCCTTGAAGCCTGGTAAACCAGAGAGATCATGGCCGCCCCCCTCCATGAGGTACAGAGTTCAGCAGTTCAGTGGAGATCCCACGGACAGGGGTATGTCTTCACAGCAGCCCCCCTCCCCCTGTCAAATCTCTGTGTGAGCTGCACGTGCAGAAGGAGATGTGTGTGTGTGTGTGTGTGTGTGTCTGAGTGTGTGTGTGTCAGAGAGAGAGAGAGAGAGAGTGTCAGGGAGAGGGAGGGAGAGAGAGTGTCAGGGAGAGGGAGAGAGAGAAGTGCCCCTGTCCCTGTGCCCCTGTGCCTCTGTCCCTCTGTCTCTGTGCCTCTGTCCCTGTCCCTCTGTCCCTGTCTCTGTGCCTCTGTCCCTGTCCTACTGTCCCTGTGCCCGTCCCTGTGCCCCTGTCCCTGTGCCTGTGTCCCCGTGCCCCGTGCCCCTGTGTACGTGTCCCTGTGCCTCTGTCCCTGTCCCCGTCCCTCTGTCCCTGTGTCTCTGTCCCCCTGTGTCCCTGTGCCTCTCTCTCTCTCTCTGCGCCTCTCTCTCTGCGCCTCTCTCTCTCTGCCTCTCTCTCTCTCTCTGCCTCTCTCTCTGCCGCTCTCTCTCTCTGCCTCTCTCTCTGTCTCTCTGTCTCTGCCTCTCTCTCTGTCTCTCGTTTTTATCTTAACTGCCCTATACCTACACCGAAATAACCTATTCTGCTTTCTTCCGGATCTGACTCAAGTTTCTCACGGGGGACATCGGAAGACAGGTAGGAAACACCTCCCCTCCAGTATAGTACCTTGAGGGACTTCGGATCAGGTAAGATTCCAGGCAGGATTGCTGCTTTGGAAATCAAGAGGGGCATCCTTACACTGGTTAATGGGTTCAGAAGTCATTCACATCTGGCTTTTTTAGTTTTTATTTTCGTTTTGTGAGGCGCACACACACACACACACACACACACACACACACACACACACACACACACACACACACACACCTTTTCGAAATAAACCTACGTTTCTATGAAAATTTTTTTTTTTTTTTTTTGCAGCCCACCTAGACTTAAACCTTGTTTATTTGGCCCTTGTTAGCATTTGAGTTTGACATGCTTGATTTAGACAATTTCCTGTACTGTTTTTTTCCCCCACTTCATTTTTTATTAGCAATGTTTTTTTTGGGGAAGGGTAAAGAAAAAAAACAGGGTACTGGGGGAGGAGGGGGGATTTGGTACATGGCTATCATCCATCATTAGCACAGCGTCATTCATTACAGTTACATCTTCTTATTCACAATGTATGTACAGGTTATGTAAGCTTGAAGGCCTGTAGACCTTTCGTGGGGGGATTTTCATGAAGGTTTTGCCATATTATCATGGAATCTATGACCAAATGTGGTGGTGGGCACAATTTGCACCATGGTTCCCAGCTTGCAGTGAATTTATGCATTGTGTCATTAGGAACCCTGTGATCTTTTCCATATACATTATTTTTCACATCTTATTGAGGACATTTCACAAGCCAGATGCTTCTAATTGGCCGCTATCCTACACCTGGTGGTTGAAAATAAGTGGGTAATTAGTTTTTCTAGAAATGTGGTAATTTCTGGGCTAGGTGTGTTTAACAGTGCTGCCCAGGGGTCTAAGGTCAGATTTAGTCCTAACATTCTATTTATAATCATAATAGATTTGGGTCCATAGGTCTTTGATATCTTTACATTCCTAATTCCTTTAAAATCTGTTTGCCTTCGAGAATTTAGTTGAATGTCTTGGCTAGATAAGTGGCGAGGATTCCTTTGCATTCTTATAATATTGATTTGTGTGTCGGGTCCTGGGGTTTTTGATGGCTTCAAAGATTTGATTACTTCAGTTACTCCTTCTGTCATGATAAATTAACTTAATTTGTCTAGTTCGTTTTTAGAAATGGAAGGGAGCTTAGACATTTGAAGAAATTGAGACGTTAAACCATGTTGTGACTTTGACTCTATAGTCTTGTCATCATAAAGTGAAGAGTAGTAGCTATGGAATTCCTCCAGAATTAGTATAGGTTCATAAGTCAAAGTACCCAATCACCGGCAAATAGACTGAATATTGCTTCCTCTAAGTTTCTTACTCAATCTTCTCGCCAGCATTGTGTCTTGTTAATTACACTTATCAAAAACAAAAATCTCTGTCTATCTCATTGCCTTTTCTTTTTCATAAAGACAAATTAATTTCTCCTCCGAGTCTCTCTAGTTCGTTGAGCAATTTATCATTGGGGGTTGTCTTATGCTGGGGTTCCATCTTCTCTAATTGGGAATTAAAATCTCTGTTTTTCCATTCACTTTCTCTCTCTTGGGGAAGGATATTTTTATAAGGTATTCTCCTATTATTACTTTGTGAGCTGTTCATAAACTAAGGATTGAAAGGGTTGATTTATTCAGAGAAAAGTCATCAGTTATTTGCAGGAGCTGTGTCGGGTCCTCTTCTGCTCTGAGTACTCCCAACCCAGTCTTTTTGTGAGACCACGTCTAAACGGTAAGCCTCATCTGTATTGGATGCCTAGGTTCTTCAGATGAGTCGTAAGTTCTTTCAAATTAAGTCTCTGTTGTAATGAGAAAAAGCCAAGTCATTGTATACCTTGATGGTTGCGTTTTCAAAGATTATTTCTTTAATTTCTCTTGCCTTTTTCATGAGGACTTTATCAATGAAGTTATGTATTTTGGCCACTGTCTCGTGGTGAGTCTTCCGATGTTGATCTGGCTTTGAGAGATTTATGGACTCGGTATAGTTTTATTATGACCTTCAGCTCAAAAAGTTTGCACTCCCCTGGATTAGAGAGTCTCTGGTATGAGGCAGAAGGCCTACTTTTTCTCCAGGATCGGATCTTCAGATGACGTTGGTTGCCTCTTGTTTCCCCCCCCCCCCCCCCTTAAGAGGTAAACAATAAGATTAAAAAAAAAAAACAATAAAGATAATCAATCACTTGTATTTTTCAAAGGCTCATCATGATATACATTTAAAATTGGGTTCAAGCATGTAAAAATTGGCCGTTGAGATTAAACTAAAAAAAACTCTTCCAGTGGAGCTAATTTTTTAATTAAGTGTTTTCTTGAATAATTGATTGGAAACAATTGAACAATCACTCTTTGCCTAAATATCCAGTGTGGGGGAACCAAGGCTATTTCCCCTGACAATGGCGTTATTAAATTCTATCATTTTTATCCTTTTTTCGTTTTGCCCATCCATTTCATGGATTTAGGGACAGTCTAGTCAGTTCTAGGAATAGATGATTGTACTAATAACCCATTCAGTTAGCATTTATTTGTTGCTTCTTCCGCTGTAATATTGCCAAGATCCGCCCTTTCCTCTGTCAATCTACTGCTAAAACTTTAATGCATGCCTTTATCCTCTCCAGTCTGGATTTTAACATACTGCTAACAGGCCTCTCTGCCTCACAACTATCTCCCCTGCAATCAATCCAAAATTGGGCTGCTAGAACTATTTAACTTTCTCCCAAAACAGAATCTGCTAATCTCCTCCTTAAATTCCTCTCCTTGCTTCCATCAAATTTCAGATCACCTACGAAGCCATGCGGTGCAAGAGGAAGTGATGTCACGCTCACAGACCCAAGGGAAGGCAGGAGAAATAACAACAGAGGATGCCGGGTTGTCTTCACCAGAGGGGACATATGGGCTCTAGAGAACGGTCGCTGCCTGACTGAAAACCTGTCGCGCACCGCTGGGGAAAGGTGCGCGGCAGGGTACTCACTGGGACCGGCCTGACTGGGGGTGGGGGGGGGGGGGGGGGCAGAGCTTGAACGCACAGCGCACGCCCCGACTGGGGCCGTGGCCTAAGTGATTGTTAAATTGTAAGTGCAATATTTACCTATGAATTCTTGATAAATGGATTGATTGCTCTCTACTTTCTTGCTGAAGACTTTCTGCACTTCTCTTCTGTCCCACTCTAACCATTTCAACGCGCCTTCTGTAAGAAAGCTGCGGGCGCCGGTGGAGATTTAAAAAAAACAAAACATTAATCCGAGGTTTTGATGTTCTTCTGATAAGTCCGGATCAAGATCTGACGTCCTATACACCTCATATTGTGAATACTAGAACTCTTGCACTTTTTGGACACTTCATTATTATCATATTTTCTATTTAGATTTTTTTAATATATTCTTTTCATACAAATATTTTTATTTACATGTTATTTAGCAAAATGTAATATTGTACTGTATATACTATATCAACTAGATAAATGTACACCAATTAAATTATCACTGCTAGAAAATTCAATATACTATTATGCACTCTCTTTTCTGGTATGTCAATTCAAATGCCATCATCTTCTTGCTCTGAGCTCTCCAGTTAAACCTAATCTGAATTAACGTTCTGTAACACCAAGTATTAATATAAACCAATGTTTTATCATGCATGCCAGACTCCCTCACCTCATCACTGTCATTCACATTCCATAATAGCGGTCTGCATCGTGATATAACATGAAGTATAATATTAACAGCTCATCCATTGAGTTGGTTCGTTTAAAGTACTTTTTCTTAAATAGAAAGCACTCTGTTAATTTCTTTGGCAGTAAAAGCATGTATTCCTTTCATAAGCACCTCTATAAAATCAATTATTTTCATGACAATACTACACATTACTTCATGTACATGT
Organism: Ascaphus truei; assembly: GCF_040206685.1. Taxonomy (NCBI): domain Eukaryota; kingdom Metazoa; phylum Chordata; class Amphibia; order Anura; family Ascaphidae; genus Ascaphus; species Ascaphus truei. The sequence continues at coordinate 50,589,853 of NC_134490.1, read as the reverse complement.
AAACTTAGAAAGATTCAAAGGGTTTTTTTATTTTTTTTATTTACTGTACTTAGATTTTTCTGTGAACTCGTTAGCTTGCAAAATAACCTGATTAATACCAATGGTGTATAGGAACAGTAACATTGTCCTCATAAAATCAACATGACACTGGAAGTATCTGCTGTACTTTTTTTTTAAAGGAATAGCCTGAAGCATATGTGAGAAATCTGTCGTTTTCTCGTTAACGTGTCAGAGTTCAAAAGCAGCAGCTGAACCAGGCAGAGCTTCACGTGAAACGTGGCTGATTCTCAGAGCCACTTGCTAGGAGTACCTGTATTAATAAATCACTGCAATACATGGATGGACATGGTATGAGAAGGGGAGGTCCTTGTCTGCATTTGCAGTGCGGTGTTCCATGAAGATAGTTTTCCAACACAGTAGCAGCACCTAAAAAGCTCTTTTACCAATTCCAAGCCAGCGCTGCATGTGTCAGGAAATGCAAATAAACATTTTTAGATCGCGGATGCAATCAAAAGGTGCAAATTAAATGCGCTTTACCCAACAAATGACTAGAAAACACGCACAGATACAGTTCAAAACTATCTAGTTAGATATTTGCTATTCTGCCAGTGGCTCGCTCACCAGGGACCGCCTCTGAATACACACAATGTTCATTCACATCTGCAATTTAGTTTTGTGTGTATGTACAATCATAGTATATATACATATATAGTCCGGGACAGGTTTAAAACTCCTGCAGTATGCAACACACGGAGACGTATTTATTAAACTTGATTTTGTTAACTGGATTTCATTCAGCTTTAGAAACATAACAATAATGTTAATACTGTACTAGTTTTGTTATGTTCTCTGATCCTAACATCTGAGCTTATCTTTATCTGCAAAAGTTGTCTACTGAATACTTTTGATACACTTAAGGCTGCGGCCCTGTTGGCGCTGACCGCGCTCATGCTTGAGCGGTGGCATCACCAGCTCTCCAAGCATGAGCACCGGGTGTCCTGGCTATTTCGCAAGCGCGTGCGGGGGAGCGTTGCTGTCAAGTTGAGCGCGCTGGAAAGACTATTTTTTTTGTTTACTCAAGCGCCAAGATTGGGTGAGCGCGCACCACGTGAGTGGGGACGGGACAATTTGAATTGCCGAAACTAAACTCGGAAAGCACCACGCGCTCACCGCCAACGTGGCCGCAGCCTAACTGGTTTAATTTTGTAGCGTATCACTTGGCTAAATTCGGATAATCTTTCCAAAAAATGTAATAAAATAAACTTAATGAGCATTGCCCACAAACAAAAGGACACAATACCCACATGTCCAGTGTCATAAGTAAAACAATGTTGCAAGGTGGATGTGGCTTATCTTGTTTTATTGATAAACAGTTGCACAGTAGACAAGTCTGTTAAAATATATGGCCTACAGCATGTACTAAGATGATATTTTCATTGTTATTGTGCATCAAAATGGCAGTGCAAATAGTACAAACTTTCATAAACCGGATTGATACAGTTTAAATTAAAATCACATTGTGTATTTATTAATTTTATTTATAACTAAATACCAAATTTATTGTAACATTATTACATACAGTAAAAATAACCAATTTTGTTAACCTATTTAATTAAGCCTCCATACTGCGTCAAATAGATTTTTGGTTGATACATAGTACATAGTTTTGCTTTATTTTACGCTATACTCCACTTGAATGCTTATTTTGACACACTTTCTTTGGAATATATAAAAAAAATTTTTTTAGTACATACAATTTACATCTGTAGTCATAGTGCAGTTATTTCTGTGTGCTAAAGAAAAGATGGTGAAACTTCAGGTTAGTACATAGGCACACGCATGCGCAATTTTAAATGTGAATTCTGTGCGCCAATTTTGTGCCAAAAATGTAGTTTGTGAAACTTAATATATAGGCTCCATAATGAGACTCTTTAGGCTTGTTTATGGGACTATAGTGCATACTAATTAGCTGCAGCTACTTCCAAGAGACTGGAAATGCTATTTTTATAACATATACATCTTTTTGTAGGTACGATTTTGTTTTCTTCTGCGTTTTAGTTTGAACCTTTTTGATGCAATTGGGCTTGTGACACATTAACTGCTGGCCTCTGTGGCAGTGAAAAAAGCTAAAAAGAAAAGTGAATGATTATTAAGTGCATCTTATTACTATTCGTGCTATACTTTGGCATTAGGGGAACATAAAATAGACTGCTTAAGGCACACTCGGTTGCAAAGTGCTAGTGTTTTTTTTTACCCGAACATTTTCATTTTAAAAAACAAACATTCCTTTCTTTTGAATGGTGCAGCAATATTACATAATATAAGAGAGATATAAGTGCAGGACATAGCAAGATGTGAACTCTACCATCTATTGACATGTACTGTAGGTTCTTTTTGGTAGACTAACATGAGAGTTCTTTGTACATACTGTAAGCTTTCAAGACCTCACAAGACTCTTCTTCAGACCTCTAAGTAAAGAGGAGACTTGTAAGACCAGAAAAGCTTCTCTACAATTATGTACTTTCAAGATTAACTTGTGTTGGTCCATTACAAGTTATCCCACCTGGCAAAGAAATAAGGCTTCTGGAACTCTAATTAGTTTACAGATGTTCATTTTGGATCGATATTCATCGGACACCAGGAGTATATAAAAATATCTCCTTGGTGCAATATTTGGACATAATAATGTATTGGAAAGCAGATCTAAATAGGCAAACTTTGGTATTTAGTATTTTTTAACACCCCTTTAAAATGTATAGGTGAGATCCTGTGAGGCTGGGCTACTTTGGGTTCCAGGAATCACTTGTAAAGGCTGAATAAATGATACAGCCTTCATCATACAGAGACTGCTGTCCTGGCTGCAATAATACACACAGGCGCCGATACACAATACAGCTTCTGGGGTCGGTGATTTCAAAGGGATCTTCAGGTCTATTTGGCTTGGTTTGGATAGGCTTACAATCTTGCCGTGCGTCTTTTGCCCTTCGAGAAGCCATTCATGACCTGGAAAAGCAAAAGTCAATTATTCACAGGTAGTGAAGAATGCTGCCCAAAAATGCCTAGCAAGATCACAGCGGAACACACATTTGATTGATTACAAAATTCACTAATGGATAACAGGAGAAGGTTGCGGAGGAATCTCCAAGCTTGGCGTCTCACCAGGGGGCGATGTCTTAAATTATAACTCTGCTTCTTAGGATCCCTGCAGCATTTCTATTCATATACAGCCAGATTATAAACCATTTAACATGAATATCAGTGTTGTTTAGGAGAAAAGAAAACCAGTATATAGTAACTACCTTCTGCTGTAAGAAACCAGAAACTAGGAGCTCCTTCCGTCAATTCTGATCCCGCAGGAAGTTTCAGAGTTAATAAGTATTGCAGAGCTTTGTTGGGCGAAACCTTTAAAGGAGTCAGCTGAACAATGGGTGCAGATTTGGGCAACTTTGGTATCTGGATTCTTGTTGGCAATACACTGTCCACAACATCTACTTCAGGGGTCAGTACGGGAAACTACAAAAGAGATGAAAAACAGACATCTTCTAATGTTCCCACATTCATAATCATACTACAATTGCATTTTGGTCACAAAGCAAAAATCTATATGCTTCATTTTTAACCATTGTAGACAACTCAGCTTTGTGGTATAGCAGTGTTTGGGAAAGAGAAAGAAACATGTACCTACAAAATATACAGGGAAAGAAGTGAACAGTAATGAACCCCATATATGGAGCGTATTGTCAGCTAAAACGTTCTTAAGAGTGAAGTTATACCTTCAAATGTTCATGGGGTATCTAACCATCTAGGACCTGCACAGAACACTATTTATTTATTTATAAAATATTTTACCAGGAAGTAATACATTGAGAGTTACCTCTCGTTTTCAAGTATGTCCTGGGCACAGAGTAAAACAAATAATACATGGTTACAAATACAGTTACATAAATGAACAAGGTATACATTTATATACAAGACATTGCATGCACAGTTAAAGAAAATATATATTATGAGCGTATGAAACAGTTACAGACCAGATTAAAGTGTGAGACAGCCTTAGATTTGAAAGAACTTAAGCTGGTGGTGGATATGAGAGTCTCTGGTAGGTTGTTCCAGTTTTGGGGTGCACGGAAGGAGAAGGAGGAACGTCCGGATACTTTGTTGAGTCTTGGGACCATGAATAGTCTTTTGGAGTCTGATCTCAGGTGATAGGTACTGCATGTGGTAGGGGTGAGGAGCTTGTTCAGGTAGCTGGGTAGCTTGCCCAGAAAGTATTTGAGGGTGAGACAGGAAAGGTGAACTTTGCGCCTAGACTCTAGTGATGACCAATCTAGTTCTTTGAGCATTTCGCAGTGATGTGTGTTGTAGTTGCATTGGAGAACAAAACGACAAATTGAATTGTAGAGGGTGTCAAGTTTGCTAAGGTGGGTTTGAGGAGCCGAGCCATATACTATGTCTCCATAGTCAATAATTGGCATTAGCATCTGCTGTGCAATACGCTTTCTGACCAGGAGACTTAGGGAGGATTTGTTCCTGTAAAGTACCCCTAGTTTGGCATAGGTCTTGGTTGTCAGGGTATCAATGTGCATCCCGAATGTTAAGTGGGAGTCAAACCATAAGCCCAGGTATTTAAAACTAGTGACAGGTGTTAGGGTGGTTTTAGCGTTGGTTCTAATCAGGAGCTCAGTCACTGGAAGCTTTACAAACTTAGTCTTGGTCCCAAATACCATTGTTACAGTCTTGTCAGTGTTTAAAAACAGTTTGTTTTGGGAAATCCAGTTTTCGAGTCTCAAAAAGTCAGACTGAAGTATGTGTTGAAGGTCAGAGAGGCTATGGCTGTGTGCATACAGGATTGTGTCATCTGCATACATGTGTATTGAGGCTTCCTTACAAGCTGTGGGAAGATCATTAATGAACACTGAGAAGAGTAGGGGCCCCAGAACAGAGCCTTGCGGGACACCACAAGTGATATCCAGGGGGTTGGAGTTAGAGCCTGAGATGGACACATGTTGGGATCTTCCTGATAGGTAGGACTGAAACCAGTTTAAAGCATGTTTCCCTATTCCAGAGCTCTGGAGTTTGTTAAGCAGGATAGCATGATCAACTGTGTCAAAAGCCTTTGCAAAATCTAGGAATACTGCACCAGTGAGTTGTCCCCGTTCCATTCCACACTGGATTTCATTGCAAACTTTTAGCAGGGTAGTTACGGTGGAGTGTTTGGGACGAAACCCAGACTGGAATTGGCTAGGGAAATTTGTCTTGGTGTAGAAATCGCTTAATTGGGAGTGGACACATTTTTCCATAACTTTGGATAGAATTGGGAGAAGTGAGATTGGCCTGTAGTTTGAGACAGTGTTTTTGTCCCCACTTTTGAAGATTGGGACAACTCTGGCAGTTTTCCAGGTCTTAGGGATATGGCCTGCAGACAGGATAGAGTTGACTATGGACGCAATTGGTTTGGCAATGGCTGGGGCACCAAGTCGTAGGAACCTAGATTGTAGTAAGTCGGGTCCACATTGGCTGCTTAGTTTTAGTTTGAGGAGCGCTTGTGTAATCTCCTCTTCAGATACTGGGCTAAATTGAAAATTGTGGGCAGTGTTGGGAGGGGGTGGGACTATAGGGGTACTCCCAGGATGAGATTCAGGTTTGGGGTTTGTGCTGCGTTTCGCTAATAAGTTAGTGGCACACCCCACAAAGTAATCATTGAAGGCTGGTAAAAAATGTTCCTCTCCTAACTGCAATAATAAATAAGCAGATATACAGTAGAAATATGACTGGTTGTACTTTTGTGTTGAGTTTGGCCACCAACATTTTATTTGCATATTTGTTTTTCTCAAATGAAACACCGCTTTAAACCATCCTTTGTCAAAGTGAATGTAAAAATACATAAATATTGATATGATGTGTGGGTGTGCAGGGTAGTAATGGAAGGGGGGTGGAAGAGTTTATTTGATGACTGATCTCAAAATTGGCAGGTCTGTGAATATAACTAACCTTTGAATTCTCTTCTATCTTCAAGATTGATGTGAAGACGCCTACTTTACAAATAAAACAAAAACTATGGGTTTTTTTTCCCTTTTAGTTTGCAGTTGTAGGAAAAACTAAGCATGATGTAATCAAATACAACACTTGTTTAAACATTTCTCAGAAATGTATGGCTCCAATTCTCATATACTCCCTGTTCTTTGTACAAAATGCAACTTCCCTTTGACAAGTGAATGTTAAACAATGAAGAACAAGAACATGTATAATCCAGTTTATTAAAATAAAACACAGCACATGTTTGGTATCTACAGTTACAAAATGGGACTCCATTGGTACTGGAGATACCTTGGTTGCAAAACAAAGCAAGGTCCCACCACCAGTGTGTTAAAAAGGTTACCACTGTATGTACAATTTATTTATTTATATAGAGCCCTTGTCCAGGGCGTTGTACTTTAGTTATTAGTACAACAATGGTGGGGTTGCATATGGAACATTTAATGTGATGGGCATAGAGTCATTGTTAAGATATCTTGGTGGCGGGGAGGGGTGGGAATATTATGGTCGGGCTATGGGTTAGGTGCATTGAGAGCTTGCTTTGTTGGTGGGCAGGAGTTGGGGTCAGGTCTCTGGTTTAGCCTTCTCAGTGGCATGGTGATGGGTCTGACAGTGGAGGCGATTGGATTGTGAGATGAGTGACTTTGGAGGGTTTTGGGGAGAGTTTAAGAAGGGATGGGTGTAGTGGAGATCATGGGTGTTGGGGACGGTGAAGGAGGGGATGGGATAGAAAGAGGTTAATTGGGAATCATAGAATGTGATGGAGAACAGATTAGTTTTGAGCTAGCTTCTGAAGATAGTTAGGGAGGTGGCAGATTGGATGTGGTGGGGGAGCTTGTTCCAGTGGAGGGGGGGGGGATAAATAAGGCAAATGATTGGTATCGAGAGGAGGAACAGGGGACTGGGGGAGGGGATAGAATGAAGATTGTGGCAGTCAGGGAGCAAAGACGACAGGAAGGGGTGTAGCGAGAGATGAGTGCTACAAGGTAAGGGGGCAGGGAGCAAGATCATGGACAGATTTGTCGACGAATTTGTTGAGGAATTTAAAGAGGGAACGTTGTCGGATGGGTGGCCAATGGAGTTGGGAGAGGCAAGGGTGGCAGGTGAGATTGAGAAGTGTACGGGCTGCAGCGTTTTGGAATTGTTGGAGGGGTATGGAGTAGTAGACGGAGAGAAAGTGGTTACTGTAGTCGAGACGGGTGAAGATGAGCGAACGGATGAGAAGTTTGGTCGAGCAGAGGGAAATGAGTGGACAAATTCTTCTTATATTGTATAAGTGATAGCGACAGGTGGCAGTGAAGCGTTGGGCGAAGAGGAGGGAAGGGTCAAAGGTGACTCCAAAGTTGCAAGCAGAAGAGGAGGGGGAGATGTTGAGGGGGAAGTGGAGGGAAAAGGAGGTGAGGGGGGGGGGAGGTGGAGAGGGAGGAGGAAGCGGGAGAGTTGAGGACTTTAGACATAGCTGAGTTTATTTGTAGGAAGTGGGAGGACAGCCAGGTGGAAATGGCAGAAAGGCAGGCAGAGGTGCGAGTGGAAAGTTCAGGTGAGAATACTGGGAAGGAGAAGTAGATTTGGATGGTGTCGGTGAAAAAATGGACGTTGTATCCATGGGAGGAGATGAAATCAGAGGACGGCAGTGTAGAGGGAAAAGCAGAGAGGACCATTAATGGAGAGACACAGTGAGAGGACAATGAAAAGAGAAACAGAGGAAAGCGATTGTAAAAAGCGTGTTTCACACTTAATTAAAACGGCTATGAAAGATTTTAGTGCAATGTTTGGGAACTGAAGGGCTTTGTTACATTAGTAAATGAAAATGACTGTTAGCCATTTACTGTTTTATGCAAAAATATATTTTTGGTTCTCAACTAGGAGATTTCAGTTACAGAACAAGCTCTAGCTTTTGTGTCTAGTCTAGCTGGTTACTTGATTTCCAAATGCCTCAGAATGAATATTAAATTGAGCGCTCTTCCAAGGCTTTCATTGCTGGACTGTTCCAATATGTACAGCACTGTATACACTAATTATATAGTCATTCAAATATTTGATTCAGTGTAGCATATATTTCTAGTGTAACCTCAGTTCTAAAATAAATTCTATTTACAATAACTCTCTGGTATACTTTGACTTGTCACACTGCTCACACTATTGGTAGTATAGATGGACTATTTGTTTTAAGCTGAACATGATATCATTAGAGTGGAAAGGAGCTGGTCAGGTTATCATAAAACATGCTGGGAATGCATTCTCCGCACGGGCTGAATTCCTCATAACGGCTGCTTTGCACAACCACTAACTTCAGTGATAAAGGCACCCGATTACAGTGGGAGCTTGGCACAAATAATATGACGTCTGTATGCTCAAAATATGTATTGAACATTTGACATTCAGCAGGAGTAGCCAAGGGATAGAAGCAATGACCTCTAGGATTGGAGGCCCCAATCGGACTCCAAGCTCTTACTTCTACATTATGTGAGGTATACCATCACCAGATATATACCAATGTGTGGGGGTAATTTATTGAAGTGTGCAGTGGTGCCCAATCTGCACTTTAGTGAAGAACCTCCAATGTATATTATTTACACTTTCTATACTGTTCTAGAAACTTGTAGTACAGCATACAATTGTGGTTGACCAGCACTTTGTATAAAATGCATAACTGAACACTGAAATAACGTTTTACTCATAAAATAAATTGGGCAGAAAGCCATAACCTGGTCTACTGTGCTTAACCAATACAAAGAAATCATACGCCACAAGCTTATTCAGATTATCCAATATTAGAAAAAAATAATAATAATTTAAATGTAGAGATTGCCCCTGGATCAGAACAGGTTGTGATTTGTGAGTTAGTAATGTTCATAACTGTGAATTACCAAAATGTTCAAACTTGTCCTACAAAGCTACATCAATATTATATGTTAATATACAATAAGTACAATTCTCTTATGTCCAGATGTGCGAATTTTAAATTTAAAACATTTGCTTATATTATTTCAAAAAATATTTTGCAAAAATGGCAAACTAAGTCAACACAAAAGCAGAAAGACATCAGATTACATGATCCTTAATATATGACCCGATTGCAAAATTCTGGGAAAAGTCACAATATTTTCCGGAAATATTGTGAAAACGTGAAATGAAGGGACAAAAAGTGAAAAGGTTTGCAAACCGAACGCCGACATTCGCATATCTCTGCTCTAATTATAATTCGGAGTTACATTAGTACAGGGGTGACCAACTCCAGTCCTCAAGGGCCACCAAAAAGGTGAGGGTGTAAAGATACCCCATGCTTCAGCACAGGTGGCTCAATCGGTGGCTCAATCAAATTTTGGCGTAAAAAAAAACAAAGATGTTAATTCGAAACTATTTACAAATGTTATTTTTACGTACCGCAGAGACCGTTTTGGTTTCCAAATCCAACACTTTAATCTGATGATTATTTGTGTCTGCAACATACAACAAACGCCCGTCACCTCCGATGCATAAACCTCCAGGTTCATTGAAAGTTGACTGTGTAAAACTGAGACCGGCGACATTACCCAACTGCCCGGTACCTGCCAGGGTAGCACAGTTCTTGGTTTTCGGATCTACAACTTTGATCTGACGTAAATAGGAAAAACACTAATTAACTAAAATCCAACAACAAGGTCAGTTTGATGTCATTGTGATACATGTTGGAGGTGATTATAATGGAAACTGTAATTGTAAATCAAACTTGCTCCTATGGAGGTCATTTGAACTAAAGATCTCACCCTCAAACTGAACAAAACACACATTTAAGTGCAGGCTAGAATAAGCTGTTCCAGGGTTGAAAACCAGCACCTAGGAGTTGGGTTACTATCAGGCCAGTATAACATCTTTACACTGATGAGACCCAAAAAGATTTGAATCAAAAGGTGACACTGTGTGCTCATATGCATGTCATTTCCCGGAAACTCTTGCCGCAGTGTAAGGCTTTGGTCCCGCTGCGTCCGGCGGCACGCGCTACTCACCATGTGATGGTGTCCTCCCGAGCAGGTCCCAGTCCCTCCTCCCTGCACGGCTCACTACACGCTGTGACGCGTCAGCCGCCAGGGGATGCAAGAGAATTGTAATCCCAAGTGGCGACGCGTCACGTGGTGTGGCTGTGAGCCAATGAGGAGAGGAGGAGGGGAGGCTTCGGGGAGCGGGGAGGAGAGGGAAAGCAGCTGCAGCACCAAGGGAGCCCCCCTGCTCCCTCCCACAGACTCTCTCCTCAGTCTGCAGTGGCAGCAGATGCACGGGGGGAGGGAACCTCTGGCGAGGAGGATGGGAGGCTTCGGGGAGCAGGGAGGCTGCGGGGAAGGGGAAGCGGGAACCCCTGGCACACAGTGTGATGACCCCGCCCCCGACATCATTGCCACGCCCACCCGACCCGTTTTGGCCACGCCCCCCGCTCCAGCTCCCACTCCCTACAGACCGCAGATAGCGGGCAAGTGCCTCTCCACGCGCCGCCTGTCTGCAGTGCGGGCGCGTGGACTGAGGCTGCGGGGCCTAAGCGCTGTATGCTAAGAGATGATGGTGAAAAGCAGGATTGCAGACCTGTTTGAGACAAGTGAATGTGCTCACAAGTGATATTTTTATTTGCTTCATCAGGGGAAGAAAACTTGTGGTTCTTACAGTATGTTAGCTTATGAAATTAGGAGATCCCTGTTTGACACCCAGTAACAGTTCTATTAGACCTTGTGCAAGTAATATATCTATGTGCTTCAGGCACCAAAAATAGATAGTAGGATGTTGCAAGATCTACAAATAATATAGGCTCTATAAACTCCCAGGGGTGACCAACTCCAGTCCTCATGGGCCACCAACAGGTCAGGTTTTAAGGATATACCTGCTTCAGCACAGCTGGCTCAATCAGAATGACTAAGCCACTGATTCAGCCACCTGTGCTAAAGCAGGGATATCCATAATACCTGGCCGGTTGGTGGCCCTTGAGAACTGGAATTGGCCACCCCTGCTGTAAACCTACTGTATTATACAGTGGCACATACACTGGCAGGGTGTATTACTATTGTTGAGTACAATACATTAAAAAGTACTTTGCTCACATTACTCATTTACTGTTGCCTTAATCATTTGTTTTATTCATCTCACCTTCATGTCAGTGAGCAATCGGCTAGACTTACAATTTGTCTTAAGACCTGAACATTTTATCTTTTTTTTGCGATACGATAGAAAAATGCCAACTTTGCCCCACTGCTCATAGATAATCTTAACTGGCAAACAGTGCAATTTATGGCCATGTAGCAAGAGATGATAGAAATGAGAGAGATTGCAGGGGCAGGTACAACACACCTATCCAAGTGTACATTGGATTTTTATGATCTGTAAGAAACAACGCTGCAGTTCCAGCAGTTAATGGGAGAAAGAGAGAAAGGTAAAAAAACAAGAACAAAACCCCACTCAAAATAGGTGCCTATGCAAACATTTGTTTTTTTAACATGTACTACTGTGCAGAATCAGTGTAAGGGGTGTTTAATAAAAAATAGTTGCAGTGGTGTTGCCCGTTAGCAGTGAGCGTTATTAAAGTATTGCAATGCAGCCCTTTAAGTGTGGCAGCAGTTGTAATGGGGTGGCACCCTATCCAAATAAAATAACTACAATAGCACCTCATTAAACATACAAATTGTTGCCCTTTTTTTTACATTTATAAAATCATTCTGTTTTCATACACTACAGTAGGTCTCAGAAAGAGTTTAAAAACGAATGGGGGTTTAAAAGGTAACCTCCATCTAATCAAATTCCTAAGAAGACTGCTATGGTGATGGCAGTAGTGACAGCGGATCTGGTTTCAACGCTTAACCTAGGGGAACGCAATATTTTTCCCCTGCACCCCCCTGCCGGCTGTCCCCCTCTCCTCGTGCCCCTCCTGCTTACCTCGACTCAGACGGCCTGGCATCATGACCCCGCAGCGTCATTTGACGCAGCGTTGCCATGGCGACGCGTCACAAGGAGCCGTCTGAATCAAGGTAAGGAGAAGTTTACCGAGGCCTTGCAGCTCCCCCGGCATTAATTTAAATGCCTTCAGGAAGCGTGCGGGGCTTTTGCTAACCCTGCACCCCCCACAGGGCGGGCGCCCCACACTTTGCGCACCGCTGGCTTAACCTAACCTTAACACTTTAACGTATTTTACTAAAACAATGTTAAAGAAATAGGGATGGGGTACAGAAATGAAAAGAAAGGGTCAGGAGAGGGCGTGGGTGGTACATTTGCACGATTAACACAATACAAACATTTAATCCAGTTATAAAGTCTACTAAAAATATAATTTTTTTAATTTAAAAAAAAAACACATATGTAGATATGAGGTGAGTAGGGGGGGTGGGTGGGAGAATCGTCTGTTTCCAGAGGCTTGCTATGGAACATTTGGTAGCCATAAGAATGCGAGATATTATTTGATCATTTTTCGTTGTTTGGAATATCCATATTTAAATTTAGAAGGACCATACAAGAGCTTAACCCACTCTCGTTCAGGTAGAAAATGCAACTTTTACGTCTTTGGGGCACATGTACTCTTTGCCATTGCATCTCTGTTCAACAGAAATAACAGGTACAGTAAAAATACTCCTAGCCCTCTGCCAAGTCACATATAATAAAGGAAATCATTCATTATAAGCCATGTGATTCGTAACTGTGTCCACATTACAACCACAATGTTGCACATTTGTTTCTTTTCATTTGCTTAGTTACGTTAACTCCGCCTCAATGAGATAACTGCCATTTAGCAAAATATATTTTTTTATAGTTCTGAAAACAGCTGAAGAACAGAAGAACAGCAAGTGCGTCTCCGTTTGCCAATGTTTGGGTTGTGTGGTGTATGCGCCAACTTCTTATTCACAGAGAAAGAAATGATGCTAATGGGCGAGTAAATGTGTAATATTAAACTACAAGCATGTGCTACTATTGTGCGCCGTAAATACGCCAAAACAATCTGTCAAGTTTTTCTTGGTGTTAAAGAAAAATGCGCGTAGGCGCAAACAATTCTTAATGCTTTTATATGTATGAACATAGCGCAAACCGTACAAAGACAAAGAAAACACGGCCAAGTGTCAGAACACGAATAATCATACATCTGTCGCTAATGGTTATAGGTGAGAATTGTATTGTTTGACACAATGCATTATTTCAGTTCGTTTTCAAAAACAATTCTTTACACATAGTCCCCAAGGTGTTTCTTTTTTCATATTTTTGTACTGCTCAGAAAAATAGCAATGAGCTGGAAAGTATGCTCCACGCGTTGTGTGTTTTCTCTTAGATCCAAGCGAGGGACGTAGCAGAATGTGTCCAGTGACCTATTAAGTTGCCTAATTAAACTGGCAAAAACAAAACTACCATTTGAATAGAAACGGACAAGCTATACTGAGAACACATTGTCTTACCTTGTGATTATATGAATCTGCCACATACAATAGGTTTCTTTTCTGGTCCCATGCTACTCCCAATGGATGCTGGAGCTTGGCATTAATCCCTATTCCATCAATATCACCAAAGGCAAACAAATTCTGAGGAGACAGTAATGCAATTACAAAAGCAGCTATGTTTACTTGGCACCGTCCTAAGGTGTATATGGAGCATTACCCCAAAACAGGTTAAAAAAAAGGTGTCATTTTCACTGTGTCACTTTGAATCAATGTATCAAGGTGCTTTGCTCCTATTTTGATCCACTTGCACAAGTTGGCGTTTTGAGGGAGTGTATACAGGAGGAGTTAAGGGAGGAGAGAGCCAGCCCAATATTAAACACAGCAAAAGTTGCACCATAACTGATGCAATTTTCCTTTGTCTTCGCATCAGTTAAATCTGCAAAGTCTGAATTGGTGATGACTGTGAAAGAGCAGCACCAAATGTAGGAAGATTAACAAGATTCTTATGTCTTAGACTTAGAGCAAATTGCACCATCTTGATACTAATCACCCTTAGTTTCCAAAAACTCCAATTTGACATGCGGTCTTACTCTTACCAACATCATATTATAATTTGTAGGTGTGATTAAAGAATGACATTGAAGTGCTGATGGAGAAATGGCACTGGTGCACAAATAATCACACAAAGCATCATGTGGCAATCTGCCCTCAGACATGCATAATAGCCGTAATAAGTTTATTTTATTGACAAATTTACATCAAATCTGTTATATTTTATTAGAGACTTTTTAGTATATTGGTTAGTTGTGATCACCTGCTTCACATGCAGTGCTAATACACACATCTGTGGCTATTATGCCACTAAAGCAGCAACTTATAATGATGTGCACTATGATCACGGATTAATGCTTTAGGTTTGTACTCCTTTCCATAGGGAACCAAAAACTCCAATTTGACATGGGGTCTTACTCTTACCAACATCATATTATAATTTGTAGGTGTGATTAAAGAATGACATTGAAGTGCTGATGGAGAAATGGCACTGGTGCACAAATAATCACACAAAGCATCATGTGGCAATCTGCCCTCAGACATGCATAATAGCCGTAATAAGTTTATTTTATTGACAACTTTACATCAAATCTGTTATATTTTATTAGAGACTTTTTAGTATATTGGTTAGTTGTGATCACCTGCTTCACATGCAGTGCTAATACACACATCTGTGGCTATTATGCCACTAAAGCAGCAACTTATAATGATGTGCACTATGATCACGGATTAATGCTTTAGGTTTGTACTCCTTTCCATAGGGAACCAAGCTGCTCAAATGTTTTAAAAAGAGGGACATAACGTACACATCACTTTAAGGTCATAGTATAGTCACTGCACTACGCAAAAAATGAACAACTAATTGGTAACTAATGGTTTCTCCCATGCTTTATTACAGGGGTGGCCAACTCAGTCCTCAAGGGCCACTAACAGGTCAGGTTTTAATGATATCCCAGCTTCAGCACTGATTGAGCCACCTATGCTGAAGCAGGGATATCCTTAAAAGCTGACCTGTTGGTGGCCTTTGAGGACTGAAGTTGGCCACCCCTACTTTATTGTAACAATAAATATATTTTCCTGTTCGAGCAATTGGCTGGAATTCCCCAAATGTTAATGTTCCACCCTGCATTGATGTCAGTGTCATTGTTTTCCGAGTGAGTGACTTTACTCGCTGACTTTAAAGCACAGGTCATGGTTCACATCCCGGTGTTGGCTCCTTGTGACCTTGGGCAAGTCCTTTTATCTCCCGGTGTAAACACTGTCCAGGATATATAAGAAAAATATATTCTTATAATTCAAATGTACAAACGCATTATTAGTGTTCGTTGTGTCATCTGGGCTGTGTTGACTGTAAGCTTTCAAATATTATGCTTTCAAAAGTCACGCAACACATGGTTGAGGGTCAAAAAAATGTTAAACCACAAAAAACATAAAAACATGGCTAACCATTAGTTGCGCTTGGTGCCATGGGATAAAAAATGGATGCTCTGTACTTACAAATACAGTACTTTTTTTTTGCAGTAAGTACAGAACATCCATTTATTTGTTAATGTTTTTAGTTTTCATTACATGCATTAAAGTAGCACTCCAGGTTGCATTTTTTGATTTGTTTAATTGTATTTTTTTTAGTTCCAGGATTGAAGCAGGGGGTCTCCGGAGTTGAACTGTGTTAATTTCAGCTCTGGGGACCCCCTGCTTCCCGAGATACTTACCTCTGTAGGAGGTGCTGGTATCTCCTTCATATTTAAATGTCTTTCGTCATGCGGGGCAATAGGAAGCTGCATGGTTTGACGCTGCGGCTTCCGATTGGCCAGCAAGACGCAGGACATTTAAAGTCATCATTATGTTAGCCCCATTGCAGCTGCTACCTGCAGAGATACCGTCAGCCCCTAAGGAGGTAAGTATCTCGGAAGCAGCGAGTCCCCAGAGCTGAAATTAACGTTGTTCTGCTCTGGAGCACCCCCTGCTTCAATCATATAATTAAAATAAATTTTTATAATCAATCATATAATTAAAATAAATAAATAAATATACCAAGCAAAATTTAAATATATTTATTGTAGGTGGCAAAAAATTGTTTTTGTGAAGGTATGAGGTTGAAGTTGGATTTTATGCAGTATTTTTTGTAACACAAATGTTAAATTACAATTTCCCCAATAACCATAAAAAATGTTGCTATTTAATATTCTTTCCCAGATCTCAAAGTCATTTTATTTATATAAGTTTCTTTTGGGCTTCTTTGGGTCATCGTAATATCCTATAAATTAGTATTTTCCAACACCTTTTTCTATTGTGATTTGTGAATAGGGGTTAGTAGAGATTTAGGGGAAGCAGTGGAGGTCAGTAGCTATAAAAGCAGGTGGAATTATTCTTACCAACAATTTGCATTTCTTGAATCCCTACATAGCAGTACAGCAAAGTGTAGAAACTTAACTTGAGTATATTCACTGCCATCGAGCGGGAAAAGGGAAAAGTAATATTTGTGGATCCTTATGTGTTTGAACTACACTCATTTAAAACAAGGTAACACGAGCTAAATTATACTGTTCCGTCTAAAACATTGTACAATTTGTAATTCATTCATCTTTGCTCCTGTTCAACACATTCATCAGGTTTCAAGAAATGAGTCAGATAACAGATGTTATTACCATTGGATCTCTCTCGCCCCCCACAATGTGTTTCACTGCTCCATCTTTCAGAGAGATACTCCGAACCGTGCTGCTCTCACTGTCAGCAACAAAGAGGCAATTCCAAGGTTCCTCAGGGCACACGGAAAGGCCAGAAGGCTGGGCAAAACCAGCTTTATGTGGATACGAATTGTTTCTATTTTCCTCGTTACCACTTCCAGCAAACCGAACGCACGCTCCTTTCGGAAGATTACTACAGGGAAACCGTTTCACAATCACAATCTGTATGTCAAAAGCTGATTAACGTTCTATACAGTCATGTTGTTAGTCAACATGCAAGTGGGCGCAAGTCATCAAAATATTTATCCTGTGCATACAAAGAGGGTGATGGCTACAAAATAGATTCATGCTTTTATGTTCCTTTTGGTTACCTGATAGAAAGTATGTTCAAACGAAGTCATGGCATGACACAGCTAAAATATTTCCATAGGTAAGACTTAACAATAAGGGAAACAATGTGACAGATCACGTTACATTTTATAGTTCTCTAATTATAATCCATGTTTTCTCCTAACAGTTCCATTTGACAATTATCAAAAATACCTCCAAGAGAGAGAGGTCTGAAAGCTCCTGTAAATACACCATTTATAGAAAAATACAAATTGGAACATGGTATTCTCCTCTTCTCTAGTTATGTGTGACTTGCATGTTAACCACAAAAATATTTAGGCCCAGCTAACACAGCATGTCAGGTGGACTAGAGCCAAGTAAATCGAACACTCAAAAAGCAGCGAGGAATAATAACCATTATTATTATTAGTATGAACTACATCAACAGATGGATTCTAACATTCTCACCAGAGAATAAGCCATTACTGGCTTTAAGACTGTAATGAGGTTAATACACGTGTTTTTCTACAGTGCACGTAAATACAGGAGTAAAAGTAATTGTAAAATATATTGACCATATGAATATTAAAATAAAAACCCTCTAGTTTGGCCAGAAAATGTTATACTTGTGTTAACTAGAACACAATGTCCTAACACCTACCTTCCCTTTGGCAGCTTTCCCTCTTCTAATAATAGTGCCCAGACTTGGTGTGTTCCAGCCATGGCTATCCACAGAACAGATTGTTCACTTGCACCTGAAAAATTTATGAAATTAATAAATCCAAGCCATCGATAGCATACGGATTGATGTCCTTTGCAATTAAATAAAAATCATTTGTTACAATTGACCACAACTTTTTAAGTCTGATCTTTGCCAACTAGACTGTGTTGCTGGCTTAAAAAAACATGATTAGGAGTTAGTTTTATACTGTAAGGAGATATACACGGGCATTCAAATTTTTCTTTGCAGAGGATGAAGTACTGCCAGAATGGCAACGTTCCCTTGATGGACACTCACCTAATCGACATACTTTAGCACCTTCCTCCCCATTTTGTCCCTAGGGCATTAGGAGAAAGAAAAGAGATGGAACACAGCCTATGTCAAGAGTGACAGCAGTGCCATGATCGCAGAGACAGCAGGAGAGCCCTCCAATAGAATATTAAGACAACTGATGGAATATGTACTTAAGTATTCAATATAGTGTTTTAAATGTATATGCTCTATATCTTACAGTTAATGAGAGAAGAGTGAATCTTTAAAAATTGCTTCAGGCACGAGACTCACTCAAAAGTTGAAATCACTCATCCATCTAAAGTTCCCTTTAATTCACTAGTTCTGCATAAAATGTGGTAGATTTTTTAAGGCTCAAAAGCGATGTAAACAAACAGCATATCCAATACCATGAAAGATGCAATGCTGTTTCTACTATATTGCTTCAAGGAAACCACCAAATCTAGACCGCAGTTTCCCACCATATGATATTTGCCAGTCTTTGGGCTTACAAATCTGCTGTGTATTGATTTGGTAAGATGTTTACTTAATTTTCCAGTTTCAACCTATCTGCTAGTTCTCTAATTGGAAATTATTTTGTGTGTGTCCCATCTAGAAAGATCAATACTGCAAATCATGTATGGAGGAGGACATGATATTCAAATAGCAGCCATGCACATGGCAGCTAAAAGGCTTTATTATGGGGGCAGGTTCAGGTTAGCGCACCCGATTCAGCGTTATCGACTTTTGACTTGAATGGGAGTTTACACCGGATCGGGTGCGCAAATGTGTACCGTCCCTTTATGAATTTACCCCTATATTTTGTCCTCTCCACTCCCAGCACTCAGCATCTACATTGCAACATACATCACTAAATAATACTGCCAAGCTAATAAGGAATATCTCTAATTACATTTCTGTGCACACCTTGCAATCCTAGTGACCCTTATTAATTCTGTACCCTTGCATGTCAGAAGGCTATATTTCTTCATGAGATCGTTTCAGCACATTAAACCATAGCTATACCGTGTGTAATGCAGAAATCTTACATTGGCGGTAACCATACATGCTTTAAACTATATATATTTTTAGCATGTTTGCTGACAGATCACTAAATGGAAAATGTTAAAACCTACTGCAAATCAAGACCATTCTCGTTTTCAGCCAAAATAATGCATGCCAATCTTAATGCTTAATCCGTCAGGCTGGCCCCTTATTTGGATATGTTTATTATTTTCTGTTATTTGGTGTATGACAGCAAGTGTTTGACTCAATAAATGTAATCTTGTTGTGTAATCATAAACATGAATAATATATTGCTGTTTATGATATGCCAAACTTGGAAAAGCTTGTTATACAAAACTGTAAAATCTAAATAATTGTACACTTGTGTTATGTAGATAAAAACTCTAATACTTAAATAATATTATGATTTCTAATAACTTGAATCTGTGGTTAATTAAGAATCATAAAAATCTTGCTTTCATTTCATTTTCCTTAAATGTCTTAACTGGTACTTGTGAAAGATTTACATTGAAGGACTGGTACAGCTCAACCCTGTTATAGCGCGGTGCTTGGGGTCCAAAGAATTTCATCACGTTATATGCAGATCGCGTTACAAAATTTTATTTTGCGAAAATTGCACCCCTCAGGGGTTCCGCGGCCGCCGGAGGGGGGAGAGCTGGGATAACTATCCCAGCTGTTCCAGACCCAGCGGTGCAGCGGCACCCCCACGCAGGACTGACCCGACAGCAGCTGGCTGCTCTCTCGTCTCCCGGCTTCTGCCTCAGCTTCTGGCTGACGGAGAGGAAAATCAGACCCAGATCCCTTAAAGAGACAGTATGTCTGTGTGTGTGTGTGTCTCTATGTGCGTGTGGAGGGGAGGGAGAGAATGTGTGTGAGGGGGGGGAAGATTTGACATAATTTGACGCAGGAGTCAAGGAGGGGGCGCAGGCAGCCAGCTAGCTCCCTTCCACCTGGGACATGACAAGCCCTGGTCACCCCAGCAGGGCACAGGAGAGGCTAGAAAACGGCATGGTAGGAGATCTGCATCATGGTACTGCATATTATTGGGAGCCACGCTCACGTCGCGTTAGAAGCAGATTCGCGTTGTAACGGATCGCACCATAACAGGTTTGAGCTGTACTTGTGAAGGACATTAATGAACACATCTCCTGCAATGTACTGGGGGAAAAAACACATACACTGTTCTCCCTTTTCAAATGCACGTCCTCAAACAATCAGACATTAGATGTTTGTGCAATCTACGCTGAAGCGAGATGAAATATTTGACAAAGCAATATGTTTGATGTTTGTTTGGTCTGGTTCTTCAGAATCTTGAACGTTGTCCCACATTTTGAACATTGCTTTTTTGTATATTTTTATAGCATTTTCATTAAAAGAGATGCACTTGATCTTGGTATTTAAGATAATTTAAAATTGATATTAAAAAGACAGAATACAAATTTGAGTTATAAAAAAAAACAAAAACCAAAAGACAGAATACGGTCATCGTATCTGCTCATAAATGAATCCAATAGGAGCAAAGTCAATATAGGTTTGATTAAATAAACATTACAGGTTGCTACAGAATACACTAGGTTAGTTGGTTTGGCAAGAGCCCCTCTAATGAAAAGGTAGAGATTATGAGCCTATAATGTTTTTAAGCTTTTCAAATAATAAACTTCTCCATGTTAATTATTACTTAACCCCAATGTCTAATAATGAAAAACAAGACAGGATCCTAAACTACACAAGAACGAACTGAGAACACCTGATGATTTCAAAACTATTGTTAACCAACTTAGCATGTGCAGCACGCCCACCGTGTAATACAGAAAGCACTTTACAACAAAGCATTTTATACATTTATTTACACTGAGGAATAGTGCACTTTGAATCGTGGCATTATTCCTGTCACACTTTTTGATTTCAATATTCTATTTTATCTATGGATAAACTATATACGGTAGTCATGTCGATGTTCCACTGCACACTGCACATCATGTTGATGTTCCACTGCACATTTCCAACATGGGATTCATGAAGGAACATTTTATTTGCAACAAGAATACAAGTTTTTTATTTGGGGGGTGGGGGCAGGGGGGAGGAAGGGTTCATATTGTATTTTAAACTATAAAAGGTGTAAATGCTATATACCTCTTATTTGATTAAATAGCAAAGAAGGAAAGGAGTCATGGTGTACTAGCACTGACACAATCTCTGCATATGAAGACATTAGTCATTGTTTAATTCTCATAGACATGAGGTCTTCTACATAACTTGCTGAAACAGTCAGACATTAGGGTTCTTAGTTTATTGGTTTTATGTCAGTATGAGTAAGCATGGCAGTAACGGTTACTCAGCCCAGGAACTTCCTAGAATAGGCAACTTCAATAGAAACACTGTACTTCCTGAACGGGCGGCATCAGTGTAGAACTGTTGACTTCCTGAACCAGGTTACTCTTAGTTTAAAACACAAATATAATTTTAACAGAGCCCTGTTTAATTATTCAGTAGTTTTTTTTTTTTTTTTACCAATAGTTATGTTACTTTTTGGATACTGAATTATACGAGTTCACCACTTATCCCTCTATGTTCCTTTGTACCCATAACAATGCAGCTATCAAAAACATTTCACACTTACAGTAAGTCAACACTCTTCCCCTATCTCATCTTTTCAGCAAGGGTCAGTTAAAAATAGAAGGCAGCACACAAAGGTGAAATTCATCTGGTTTGAAAGAACACGCAATGGCTTTTAATATCACGGTAGTAGAATATAGTAGTTGTTACGATCATACTGGAAGAGATATTACACATTGCTTTATAACCATTAATGTCAAAGTAGGTAGGGTGATGACAATGCTTTTTAATAATTAAAGCAGAATCTGGTACTCAAAACTAGACTGTGGTTTGAAAGGTTATTGGAAACAAGCCTCCAAATGGCATTACAATGTGTTTATTTTAATTAACTGCTTCTTTAATCACTACAATTTACGGTCTGAAAGCTCACATCCATCCATATATATATATATATATTGGTTCATCACAACCTGTAAATAATACATTTGACTGGTTTTGGGTGGTCTTCTGCTCTGCATGCTATGTAATGTACAAATCAAGGCTCATTGCTCCTTACATCTCCTCTATTCAGTACACTAAAGCTGTATAAAAAGTGTAACCCATGTTTATGATTGGTAATTCATTACATAGATTCAAGTATTAAAAGATTATATTTTGATAGCGTTCTGGTTTATATTAGCATACAATAAGTTTACCAGGGGCCATTATCTACAATTTTGTATAACAATGCTTTCATATTTTATGAAAAATATTGTAACCCTTCCTGTTTACGATATTCTTAGCCCCTTAAAAAGAATTCAATGAGATTTTACCCTCTTTCGCCATATAAAAGGTGAAGTCCTTCATAGGCCAAATTCAAGTAATAACAGTGACATGTTTAATATTAGGAATATGTAAAGTTTTCTGACATGGATTTAAATAAATCTCTCCCATTAGTTCACTTTGGCTTATGTGAAGCTGAAACATATTTTATTTATATTTAACTATATTAAAATGCAGTAGGTACTTTGGAGAAATAGTGTTTTAAAAAAACATTTTTTTTCAGTGGACACATTGACCGTTGTCATGAATTTGAAAACAATGCTTTTAAGGGAGCATCCCACGCTTTAATATTTTTTTTTATTTTTATTAAATAGGACCATGTTTTTAAATAGGATTAGAAGCGTGTTAATGTCAGCTCCGGGGAATCCCTGGTTCATGAGATATTTACATTTATAGGTTCTGCTGGTGCTACGTGATTTTTAAGTCTCCCACAGCACATGGGCCAATAAGAAGCTGCGAAGGATGCGCAGGATAGCGGCTTCCTATTGGCTTCCCATACTGTGGGAGATTTAAATCACCATATTGTTTACCCAGCATGGCACGCTACAGGCAGCACCTTCGGAGGTAAGTATTTCGGGAAGAAGGGGATCTCTGGAGCTGAAATTATCATGGTTCAGCTCCGGAAACCCATGCTTCCCACCTAGAAGTAAAAAAAAATAGAAACCCTAGGTGGAACCACACCTTTAAAAGTACTGCCCTAAAGATTGCAATTTAGAAATTGCTGCTGTATTCTTTCCACCACGGGCTAAGTCTAGCTCAAACTTTTCCTTATCGTAGACCACTTCAATATAAGGAAACATGTAGAGCTGGGCTCGTCAACTGGTCACCTACGGAGGGCTTTGATGTGACCCTAGGAGTCTCGGTTGGCCCAGCAACTAGTATGAAATTAGCAGGAACAAAGTGCTGTGTTTCACACCAAAACACACTTGTATGTTAAGGTAATGTAAATATATATGGTACAGATGCTTGAAAAATGTTTAGCTCTTAGAATTGTAAAGTTTTTATATGCATCTAAAATAACAGTGCAATAGGTCTGTGACCCTTCTACTCCTAAATGGTTTCTGATCTGGCACTTTTGGAGAACTGGTTTAAGAGCCCAGATGTAGAGCATCACCATACTGTTACCTAGCTCCAGCCTTTCATATATTAATATACCTAATACAGGCATACCCCGCTTTAAGTACACTCACTTTAAGTACACTCGCGAGTAAGTACATATCGCCCAATAGGCAAACGGCAGCTCACGCATGCGCCTGTCAGCACGTGCTGAACAGCAATACCTGCTCCCTACCTGTACTGAAGCTGTGCGCAAGCGGGGAGACTATAGAGCCTGTTACACACGTGTTATTTACATCAGTTATGCACGTATGTGACGATTGCAGTACAGTACATGCATCGATAAGTGGGGAAAAGGCAGTGCTTCACTTTAAGTACATTTTCACTTTACATACATGCTCCGGTCCCATTGCGTACGTTAATGTGGGGTATGCCTGTAGAGCTGAATCTGACTATAATAAAATAAAAAATAAATCAGCTTTCAGCACTGAAACACTAGAATTGAAAACAAAGAGAGCTGACAGGAGTACGAATGGTTTTGTGGACCCCCAGTTATCCTGGGACAGCAGAACACCCTGGTCTAATTAAAGTAAATGCATCTTGTATACCTCCTGATATTGGTCAGAGGCTAACAATATGGTAAAACTACTTTCTCTTGGGAATGAATCATCCGAAAGGTACTTTGTACTTCTTAATACTGCAGCATGCTAATGAACGGATGTTCACAAGTACTACTAATATGTGGCACAACACTGAAACTCTTATATCATGTGCGTTGTAACTTTTTTATTTGTATTTTAAAAATATGTAGCTCTATAGATACAGCACTGGCCTCTGAAGTGGGAGGCACCAACTCCTTGGCAAATCCTTTAAAAGGCCAAACATTGAGCTCTTCAGGTTGTTGTGCCATCACCGTGTTACTCTGTATGGTGCACATATATACTAAGCAGTCTTCTGCTATAAAACCTCTTGTAGTGCTGGAAAGACTGCCTTACAACACATCATGGACGTGAACAGGCTGTAAAGTGTCTTCCAGGACCAGAAGCGGTCTTGTAGCAGAAGACTGCTTAGTACATATGGACCACAGTCCTTTCTATTGTAGAAAGTATGATTTGTATATAGAAGTCTCCTCGTGATGAGTTTAAGACACATTGTATTTTCTTTGCAGATCTTCATTGTTAGATGCGTGACTATCGTACTCTCCATACAAACAGTAATTGCTATGACATTGACAGCTCTTTGTAAATGTTAATGATGGAGAAAGTTTATTATTATTTTTGGTGTGAAAACGTGCTGAGAAACTTAATGACACTTGAAAGACAAATATAATAGTTTTTCTTTAACTGATAGAAAAAGTCAGTTGCCTTAAAGCACAGTGATCAACCAGTTTGCTGCTTGGGGAACAAGCACCAAACCACAAAACAATATTCATACACAGCATTTTTTTTTTTTTATTCTTGCGACTACATCAAATGTAAGAAACTTGTTCATCAGCTTTCAGAAAGATGCCCAGATCCTTAGCTCAGGTGATGAATCTCACATTGGATAAAAAGTAAGGGCCATTGTATTTTAAATTCTTCTTTGACCAGATAGTCAAGGACTTAGCCACTTGGAATCCATATATAATATCTTGGTTTGGGAGAATAACCGCTATTAAAATGAACATTTTACCTCGACTCCTTTATCTCTTTCAAACTCTCCCGGTTAAAATCTGTCAGAAAGATCTAAATAATATTCAGAAGAAAATTTTGAAGTTTGTCTGGCAAAACAGACGACCTACAGTTCGCAAAGATATTCTTTATAAATCCAAATCTGAAGGAGGCTTAGCTCTTCCGAACTTACAAAACTACTATAGAGCAGCTCAATTGGGGCAACTTGTTAGCTGGCATGCAAACCCAACCGAAAGGAGGTGGGTCGAGATAGAGGATTTGATTTGTTCCCCATGCAGAATAAAAAATCTTCTCTGGCTCAACAAAAAGTCTAGACCACCCGAGAGTTTGAAGAACCCGGTGATATCCTTTGCCTGTAATCTCTGGGACTCCCTCAAATCCAAGTTCCAACTAACCGGTACCCCTTCCCTCATGCAACCCCTATTCTCGGACCCCTCTCTTCCCTTTTACACAGAATACCCGCTCTCCCATACCTGGGTTCAAAAAGGACTCACGAGAGTCAAAGATATTCTCGTTCAAGGGAAAGTCCCCCCATTCGCTTCTCTACAAACGAATCATGATATCCCCGCTTCCGATTTTTTCAGATTTCTCCAAGTTAGGCATTATATCCAATTAGTCTACAAATCAAGCCAACTCCATGCTTTAACTCTGTTTGAGGACTGGTGTCTACACCAACCCCACACAAAGGGCATTATCTCCAGAATATATCAAAATCTATCCTCTATCAAAAGAAATAAAAATCCCGATAAATATATGGTATCCTGGGAAAAAGACCTCAACTTATGTATAGATCTCGATACCTGGAAAGACATCTGGGAAGCTGCCTCCAAAAATTCATCATGCGTTGTAATAAAAGATAATATTTACAAGTTAATACTCAGATGGTATATGACTCCTGCCAGACTGCACTCTTTTCTCACAGCGGTCTCCCCTCTGTGCTGGCGTGGTTGTGGTGAAGTGGGGAATATTCTGCATATATTCTGGCCATGTCCCAAAATCCAACAAACATGGACGGAAGTGTTCACCTTAATACACAAGAGCCTAGAAATCACTGTCCCACATGACCCAGTATATACTGTATATTGCTAGGCAAGCCAATAGCTAATATTCCCCGGAAAAAAGCTAGAGTACTAGCCCAAATGTTAAATGCTACACGGTGTACAATTGCCAAAAATTGGAAACAACCTGCCCCCCCACCCTTAAACTAAATAAATAACAAAATTTGGCACATAGTTTATATGGAAAAACTCTCAGCATATCTGAATGGCTCTACCTCGCAATTTTCTGAGATTTGGGCCCCTTGGTTTCGCCATGCAGGTATATCCCCATATATAGATTAGAATATTTGGAACAGAGTGATACACGTGGTAATTAAATTGTTGTGTACAATGCTATATTTTTTTTACAAATGCTACCCCTCTCCCACCTTCCCGACACCCCCTTTTATCTGTTATATGTTTTGTTAATTATTATTTTGTATGTTAAAAAATGCTCAATAAAAAATTTAAGTAAAAAAAAAAAAAAAGTAAGGGCCAAACTTAACCGAAAGAGAAGCAGAATTTAATACATCTTACAATCTGTGCGTCTTTAAATGTGGCCCTTGATATTGAAACTCAAAACAATCTTGATAAACTGAAGCTGCAAAGCTCAAAATAAAAATGCCCATCAGGGGCTTTTTTCTGCCAAAGTTGCCTTGATGCACAGACCCCATAACTAACAAACAAAAACAATGAGTACTTCAGTATTAGGTGATACCTTTTTTATTTGGACTAACAATTTATGTCATAGGACAAGCTTTCGAGAGTTTTCCTTTCTTCCTCAGGTCAGCAATACAGATATTGATAAGGTATCACCTAATACTGAAGAACTCATTTATTCTGCACTCTGGCAACTGGACTAGCACGGCTATTTCCGCTTTAAACAAAAACAAGGTTGACATGTTATAGTCTTTTACCTGGGGTAAAATTTGACATTTTTTTTTCTCCTCTATGTTTGTGTTAATACATCTCCTGCCTTTCTCTTCTCATGATTGCATCAAAAATACATATAAATGGCTGGATGGGAAGTATAAAGTGTAATTAACTAAAACACATGGAGGTGCCCTTGAAATGAAGACGTGTGTAATTATTGTATACTTATACTGCAGTATGCTGAAATTAATAACATGCTGGCTAGCTCATTAGCTCTAAAACCAACACAGAGAACCAATTTTTAGTGTCAATACAAAGATAAGTAATAAAGGACTGGCACAAGAAAAGTTCTAATACAATTCAGATGAATGAAACGTGCTGGGTTCTAGGATCATAACTCAGATGCCAAAATGTTTTAAACTACAAAAAAAAAAAAAAAAAACACATAAAAACCATTTACTGGCATTGATATACACAAGATTACAATTGTGTTGTTACCTGGAGCCCCAAAAGTGACATCCCAGGGAGAACCGATTGGCTGCTGCTCTCCTGAAGCTCCACCCTCTTTGTCTGCACCTTGCCTTCCTATACCAGCCACAGTACTTACTATGTGTGTGTCAAGGTCAACCTAGAGGACAAGATATTAAAATGATCAATGTCTGGCAATACCAATGTTTTTCTACAATAGTGTACATCCAATTTTTCCCCAAGCGGTACCAATAAACCGAACCATATTAGTCTCACTTATTTCTCGCTTTATTTTCGGTGCTAATAAACCCTCTCCCTCAGCCTGTTGGGCACTGACATATAACAGATTGGCTTTTTTTAAATCCGAATGCAAGTCTGTTTTTTTGTAACAAAGTATCTGAAGATTTTGTGGGGAAATACTTTGAGTATGGCAAATTAAAAATGGTTTGTGGATTCTTATTTTGATAAAGACAGGAGAACAAAGACTATTTTGTAAACTGTATTTTAACATGTTACTCTGCTACAAGAGTACCGTAATAGAGATTGTTTTCAGGATGTGAATAAGCACACTTTTGTTAGGACTTTACGGGGTTATGTGCAATTCATACAGATTTATGGCTTTATTCTATATTGTCTGAAGTGGCCATTTGGGATGATTACGACTACAAAAAAACCTCATTAAAATCAATAGGGATTTGTGGCTGAAAATGGCCTGAACAGCTACTTTGGACATTACTCCCTAATGCATACTAATACGAAACACATCACTGGTCTGTATAGTACAGAAATATATAGTGTTTTAGATACCACTGTATTTACTAAAGGGCTGCAAAACCTTCTAGAGTTGCTTTAAGATGCACGTACATTCATAAGTCCAGAAAATAGGAAAATGGAACTCACTTTTAGGAATCCTATTCAATCCTATGGAGGTCCTGTGATGTGCTGTCCGCTGTGGTTGAACAACAGGTAAAAGAGGAGAAACGGAGCACTATCAAAGTGAAAAATAAGGATCCAGAGAGTGTATTCAATAAAAAAAAGTTAGAGCTTTAATGGATCATATATAGACCCCCAAAAAACACACAACACGTTTAGCGCATATAGCGCTTCACCATGATGAAGCGCTATATGCGCAAAACGCGTGGTGTATTTTTTGGGGGTCTATATATGATCCATTAAAGCTCTAACTTTTTTTATTGAATACCCTCTCTGGATCCTTATTTTTCACTTTGATAGCACTCAGTTTCTCCTCTTTTACATAATGACTTCAGTAAGGAATATATAATATTGGAACAAGTTTGATCATAATTCTTCCAGGACACCTGCTTTTACTAGGGCTTTTGAACTTGAACAAACCCATTAATTATACCATCCCACTGAGTTGAGTACTAAAGCTACTGTATGTAATCACAATGCTATGTTTAATATCTGAAATATGGTTAACCACTGAATTATTTTAAGACCGCAAGAAATAGTATTAAAAACTTTTTTCATAAAAATGTAGATTCATATACATTTCTTCCATTACATAATGCCTTGCAAATTACTTTGTGTTAGCTGGGATATCATCATAATGAACACTTCAATTTGAGTGCGAGCTCAGTCGAAAGGGACAAACCTCTTCCGTGATCCATCGGCAAAGATCCTGCTGCCCAGGGCATGCCTATTTCAAAAGAGGAAGTGCTGTAGCTTCCTAAAATAGTTGCTATAACAACCCAAGGAAGTTGAAAAAATTAAAAAAGGCATAAAGAGCGGGGGAGGAAATGCCCTATTATGTAATACTACACTGATTTATTTAAAAAAAACAATCATATAGAATTGTGAATGAAATGCTGCTTAATTTTATTACAAAATGTAAAAGTTCACAACTAGATTTCCAGTCCCTAATTTATCATTCCCAGTACAAGCACTTGTAGCTCAGGTCTTCTCAACAGCAGAGACAAATTCCCTGTCTGAGCACCTAATATAAGCTTGACTCTCTACTGATTGCGCTATTGTGACTATGTCGAGCATTAGGAATACAGGTTTATTACAAGAGAAATGATTCTCTACTGAATAGGCTTTTGTTAGTTTTTAATGCATTCTCGTACACACTTACACTGATAGATTTAAGTTAAATAGGAGGCGTGCAAATTATTCCAGCCCACACCAAGCCGAGTAATTTATTTAGTGCAATAATTATACCGCAAATGAAAGGAGTTAAGAAGTACAGTGTGTACAACAGACAGGGCTGGTAAAATACCAGAGGCAGGTGAAAGCATGTGGAATTATACTAGGGGCAGAATATGTCCACGCTGAGCGAACAGAGTAACAATCACAATCAGTGGAACATGGAGCAGACATGTTGTAAAATGCACGGTTACCTTTCTAATCAAATGGTTCTCAGTATCCGCTACATAGATGACATTGTTTTTAATAGTCACTCCCTGAGGTGACTTAAAGGCCGCTTCTGAAAAACTTCCATCCTTCCATCCACTTTTAGGCCCTGTCACAGGATAGAAAAAGAAAGAATAAAGAGGTTTCATACTTCCACCTCTACTATCAAAGTTTACCGTTGTTTGAAGTGACAAGAAAATGCCATTGACTGTCTATAGAAATGTGAAGCATACAGAGCTCAGCTACACTTAAACCCCATGGACTGCAAATAGAACCAACATTACTCCATATTAGTGTAAATGTATTTCTTAATGAAAACACTCAGTCATATAAAACATTTGTTCTTAAACCTATCCTCAGGGTATACCACCCACACCATGTTTTTCAAATAGACTATGACTTTACATACATGTCACTGCACTTAATTAATAAAGAAAATTCACTCGTAATGCAAATAATTCTACACTGGCTCAAAGAAGATGTTCTGATCTAAAACACTTATTTCAATATGAGCAATTAGTAAATGGTTGATAGCATTCCTGATACATAAAAGGTTGACAGATTCAATCCTAAGGGTCCCTAATTTGCATTTGCTGCGATCATAAAGTGGGCTGGAATAATTCAATGCATGGGCACTATTGTCCCTATATTGCAATTCATTAAATAATGAGAACTGTTACAAATCAATTTATTAAAGGCAATACATCTATTGGATCGGGTGTGTGATATATACATACATACAGTGAATTCAAAATACTTAGCTATATTCCCCCACTATGGTATAGGTTATACATCCTATGGTTGGTGCAAACATTAAGTTTCTAAGAGGCATAGACACCAGAGATATTGAACCTGATATCTGGATGAATACTTACCTTAGCTATTTACTCAATAACAATAGACTATTGGATGAGTCCTCACATACAAACTATAGATTACACACGTATACATCCTATATCAATTTGCACCGATGGTGTTAATACGATTTCACGTATCAACTTTTAGCACATGTATACAATATACTTTTATTTCTTATTCTATTAATTAGTATGAGTCTATAACACTAATAGGTGGGGATCCCGGTATATGAGTACAGTCATATACTCCAGAGGTCCACAACTCCAGTCCTCAAGGACCTCTAACAGTGCAGGATTTAAGGATAGCCTCTCATTAGCACAGGTGGCCCAATCATTTTTACTGAACCACCTGTGCTCTAGCAGGGGTATCCGTAAAACCTGCACTGTTAGTGGTCCTTGAGGACTGGAGTTGGGGACCTCTGATATACTCACTTGGACCAGCATGGTCTTTTAGAGGCGGACCACTTCAAATTTATCACTCCTACACCATCACTCCTCTTACTTTTTATCCTTATAGTAATACTTACCTTCACATCACACTACCTATTGGTGCCACATACACAGTCACATCCAGCACAAAGTTTTGAGGTTTAGAATAGAATTCATGCTGACATTACTGTCAATTCAGGGTAATATTATTATAATTAATAATACACCTTGCACATAATCTCTGGGTTGAATATTATAAGATCATCCTACTTTATAGAATATTCCCAGACTTATTATCATAGTCTGTGCGCATATATATATATATATATATATATATATATATATTTTAAATATTAATGGTTGCTCGTTTTCTATTTTCCATCTGCTTTCGCTGTAGGTACATTATTTGATATCCTGGTTTACTGCCTGGGATTCATAGCCCATTAACATTGCCGCTACATAGTCTGGGTAATTTGTATATTGCCTCATGACCATTGCCATCGCTCGTGGTCTCGTTTATTTCTACAGGGACTGCTATTTATTCATCAATAAGGTCCCAGCGAACCTTCAGTATGCTATTATCCCTGAGCATACTGATCTGTTTAATTTATGATCAGGACACACTATTGAACAGTGAGACACTATCTTATCCACTTTAGGTTCTCAATATAGAGAATGTGCTTCTGACTTACAAATCTGGCGCAATCATAGCCGATCAGTTTCTAACTAGGCTGCTAGCACCGGGGAAGAGAAGAAAAAAAAAAAAGGAGGTGGGGACGACGACAACATACACATAATTCCATTAGACAGATGACTAATGAGGGAGGTCTGATTGAGTTTTCCACTGAGTCTGCCGTCATTGGCTCTAACGCTCAGACACACCTCCTACCCCGGTATAAAGGGTTTGTGTGACGGAGTGTAGATAACTCCTCCTACCCTGAAGAAGCATAACGTGAAATGTACGTCGGTTTTATGATGTCACCACGGTGACGCCAGTGGAGGGAACAGCTGATCAGGAGCTAAGCTTACACAGCTCAGGTCGTATGGCGATTTTTAGAATATTATGACACTTGTGGCAGTATATGCACTGGCATTTACTGGCTTGCCTCAATGACACACACGATTGATTATTTGTGGTATAATATGTAAAACTGTGATTGAGGATACCTGTTGATATTCATAAGTAGTTAACATCAAATACCTGCTGTGGGTTAATAATCATATAGCTACTGTTGATGCAAAATGCAGTAAACCCTGTGATCGGAGGTACCTGCTGACATTGAGAATTGACTAACACCTTGTATCTGCAGTGGTTTTATAACCTTGTAGATACTGTTGTCACAATACCACAGTAATTATAGCCAATCAAAGAGTGCACTAGCTTTGAATTCATGTATTTGTCCAAACCAGTTTACACTGCCAAGTGATGTCTGGCAGCTGAATAACTAATAATTAATGAGTTAAGCTAATTATACTTTGGGCTGCAGCATTTTATGTTTTTTGCTACTAACTGCGACGTGCAATGTTGCACTTATTGAGAAGCAATATCACTGTGTTGAGCCATTAAGTTCAGCCCTAACCAATGCGGTCATTGCAACTGTTGCATTTATAACACCTAGCAACAGTTGTGTTAATAATCGTTTGGAGGGCCACCATAATTAAAAACTTAGCTTTTTTCATCCACACATTTATACAAGTTATAATAATTATATCTATAGTTACAACTGAAACTTCACTAATTTCTTCTGTTTGTTACTAAATCATTGTTTCGGTTTTATTTTACTTTAACTGCATTACAGCACAAAAGGCCTTAAGATGAAATGGGGTTAAAATGAATAGAAATTTATTATAAAAGCTTTTATAATTTCTCATTGTGCTATGTCTTCAAATACACTACTAGTTTACTTCCAGAGTTATTACTCATTTTGACAAAGCACTGTGCAATTTGGGCAACGTTGGAGAACACTTCATAAGATGGAGACACTTCAAAGCTTTCAACTCAATTTCAGTTACTGAACAGGATTTGATTAAAAATGTAGTTTCTCAGAATAGGAAAAATATATGAAAAAACAGTATTCTGCTCCAGAACAAAACATTGCCCTTCAGCTGAAAAATGTAAAGTAAATCGGGCGTATTTCGCACTTGGGGCATGTAAGGTGAGATGTTAATACACTTGCAAACAGAAGAACGGCTCAAAATTATATTGTACGGCTTTACTGCAACGCCGACTGTCCCCATTTACACTAGTTGCTCATTTTAGTTTACCAGATCTACAGTATTTATTGTGTTGTTGAGTTTAGGCAGATTCTTCCTGCATAATATTTGCCTTGATATCCCAAGAGAGCTACAACTAAAATGAGATTAAGTATTTGTTAGGAGAGGTGATATACTGTAACCATATTAAAAAAAAACTAAGAAAACACCAGAGTTCTATAGTATATGGTGCTATAATAGCTTCCATTTCTTAATACTGTACAATCATCTGAAGCAGAGAATGTTCATATAACAGAGTAAAGGACTTGATTGATCAATCTCTGCTTCTGTTCAACCCCCTCTGCAAACTGCATACTCTCAAAGTGTAATTCAGATGTTGGTGATGTAAAAGTGAGAGCCATTTAGAACTATGATATTCAGAGAGTATGCATTCACTGCTGGCTAATCAATCTGAACTTGTCCATGCAATTGTGTCTTAGATTGTATATGCAGCCTAACAGCCTATATTTTGAGTGGAAGAAAAAGCTTCTATTTTAGTACATAGATAATAATAAAAGAAACAGTTAAAGAGAAAGCAGTGAAAGAAAATTGTGCTAATCTGTCGCATGTTACTGTATTTACAAAAACAGATTGCTTTACATTTTTGGTGCCTTACCTCCTACAGTGTGTAGAATTTGTCCATTTTTCCTTACAACCAAAACCCTATGATGCCCTGTATCTGCTATCACCAGTTTGTCACCTGAAATATCTATTGCCACTTTTCCAGGGAAAAGCAAAGGAGATGGTGGCAATGAATCCTTGTACAACTTCACTGCAATGCTCTTATCTTTTATTTCACTTTTCTCTTTGTAGTATTTTAAAGCTATGGAGGTAAATAAAAATAGCTTTTCTTTGTGCCCTTCCCCAACAAGAGAGAACAGAAGGTTTCCTTGGGGACCCAATATGACTAACGTGGGCCAACAGGACACTTCCAGCTCTTGCCAGAGTGTTGCAGCAGGATCATTCACCACAGGGTGTGTGATGTTGTATCTGAGAACCGCACTCTTGATATTATCCAGAACTCTTTCATTTGGAAACTTGGCCGAGTGTACTCCAACAATGACGAGGCCATCTGAAAGAAGTACGAGAAAAAAGGAACACACATCACCCACATGTCAAAACACGTGACTTTGCAATGAGAATGTCATTCACAAATGACACCAAAAAAGTTGTATTATTTTACTCATGCTCATCCCTAAAAATGACAATATGCCAACATTCTTTACAATATGTTAAGAGTAAGGAGCAAGTCTTTTAGACTTTCTATTAATGTTTTTAAAAAAAAATTAAGGACTCTGTGATCCAGCAACTGTAATTAATACCATTAGCCAATTGTATCTTGTATTTATATATAGAAAATAGTGGACCTATGTATAAAGACAAGCCTTAATGTTCAGGCTGAAGGAGAGAGCAGCTTGTCATGAATTTTGAATGGCTTAGGCCAGGGGACCCCCACTGATTCTGGTGGTCTGGGGACTGCAGTTTGGGAACCAATGATCTATTGTATGTAATTACACCTACAGTATGTTGGTATATTCATCTTGCAGACATTCATAGTAGTGTCAGTTTTAGGTAAGAAGATATTTATAGCAAATGTCTATGTAGATGGCGACTTCAGACTATATGCCAATATTCTTTTGGATATATAACAATAGTAAATAACGAGCCTTTAAGGATAAAAGATTATCCATTAATGTTTTCTTTTTTAAATGTGGGCAGTTTAGGCCAGCAACTTTAATTAATACCATTAGTCAATTGTATTTTGTGTCTACGTTTACTGTACCAAGCAAAATTAGTGCTATGATTTGACCTGAATTGAATATTGCAGCATGTTTATTTTGTAGCAATCTGAAACTGTACTTCCATGGCAAATCCTAAAGCAATTCTCATTTTCAGAAAGATATTGTAAAATATTTCAGAGGTATTGTTAATTAATACTTGCGTAGCATGTTAAATATAAGTAACCATGGTGAATTATGTTAGGGCTGGGACCAAATTACTGCAATTTTGGAATCATTACAATATTCCTATAGGTAGGAGAACTTCAAATAACAACAGTATGTATCTTATATTCTGTTAGGCGTCAAGCGTTTTAGAGTTTGAAACTAAATACAATTTGAAGAGTTATTAAAACATTCTTGAAACTATGAAGTGTTGCTAACTAGAAAATGTGTTGCATGCTTTCACGTTACCACAGCTTAGGCCTCTCGCATGGTCAGCGCCGTGCTGAGGCGTGCTGCTGCTCGGCACTGAGCCCCTGCAGCCGCAATGAGAGCGACTTTAGCAGGGGCTCGCGCACGCGTCTGCACTCTTGGGGAAGCGAATGTCTGACGGAGGTTTGAAATTTGGCGCTCGCCGGAGCGCAGGGCCGGTCACGTGAGCGGTCTGCCTAATGAGGGCGATCCAGCTCCGTGACGTGACTGGCCCGTCCCCGATACGCCCACGGACGGCGCGCTGTGTAAGGCCAGGGAAAGCACCGCTTTCCCTGAGCCTTAGCGCGCCACAGCCCGGATCAAAGCACTATGTCCCAGGCCTTAGATTTGTGTTCTCAAATGAAAACTCAACTTGGGAAATTGATAGCTGAAAGACAGTAACCCAAAATGTTTGCCAATAAAAATATACCACTAACATAATGTTTGTGATATTAAGTATGTAATACTATTAAAAATATCACTATTTAACCATTTCAGTACTGTATGCATTACTTGCAAACAATGCATAATTTGCCCCACCAGCATTGAAGGGGATTATTAGACACATACATACATACATACATACCCCAGTGCTCATAAAATTCTGCAATCAAGGAAAATATGTTGCAGTTGGCATCAGCAGCAAATAACAGCATCAGCTGCATTGGTGCAGAATTCTGCAGAGAAAGAGCTTCACTTGACAAGAATTGCAACAGAAAAACTTTGGGTAAATTTGAATCTCACACACACAAAAAACAAAAACAAAACCGCTCCAAAACTCTGCTGGCCAATTTTAATAGTGTATAACTAGTGCTGCAGCACTTAAACCCTGAACTTAGAGCATAAGTGAGGGTGGGTGCAGCTCTGAACAGACAACAAAAGAACAGGTACTAAGAAATAAACCCAAAACAGTTCACTTGGCAGCACACTTGTGATACAAGTTAAAACTTGACTATTGTTATATCATTTAAAAAAAAAATCTACATCGCATGCTTGATAAAAAAAAAAAAAACAGAGGTGAATCTGGGAACGAGATGGTAATTTACCCTATAATAACTTTATCATAGAGCAACTAAATAAAGTGTTACTCTTTGACGGTAAACTACCAGGAAATACCAATGTTGAGTCAAAGTAGACTAGCTGAATAAACTATGTGGTAGTTAGTAACAATGTATAATGATATAGTAGCTAATTGATATCGTACAGAATGACTACTAGCCTAATATAAAGTGTAGGCAACAGCCCTGATATCAGCAAACACTAGCGGGTAACAAAATGTCCAGATGGATACTTATAGAGAGCAACAAACAGCTTAAGTAGAGGTCTAATACCAATGTACAGTATTATGCCAGGCTGTTACACTGATCTACAGTAATTGCAACTATTTGCCAATAGAGCCCAAATACAGTAAAGTATCAGTATAGGAGTCTTCCAACTAATTGAATCTGATAATAAAAAAACGATGCCTAACGATTACAATCCCCAGAATACCAATCTATGTTGAAGATAGGACTCATATGAGCGTAGGGTCAAATCCTGAAATCTCTGCCAGATCTAAATAGAATAAGGCTTGTTTGTACTGGGGGTATTTTATTGTCTCATGCAGGGGGGCTCAACTCCAGTCCTCAAGCACCCCCAACAGGTCAGGTTTTCAGAATATCCCAGCTTCAGCACAGTTGGCTCAGAGGCTCAGTCAAAGGCTTGTTATATAGTAGGCGCTGGTGCGCCCCGCCGTTGCGCATGGACGTGAAGCGCACGTTTCGTTTATATATTGTAAGCGGTGGCGTGAGCAGCTATAGACATCACAGTGATAGCCGCACTGTGATTGGCTTGGTAGTGTCATGTGGCGCGGCGGCAGCGCAAAAATATAAATTTTCATGTATTTGCTGTAATCTGCCGCGTCACCGCTCACTGCCGTGCGCGCAGCTGAAGTATAGAATGCCAGGCCTGGACACAGCCAATTCTAATTGACGTGCACGCACTATATTACACGCCTCAGACTAGAAGATTGCTGTGATACAGCACTGCTAATCAACTTCTACCTCTCCTGATTTGCGTCCCACGCCTACAACCGATGCGCCTATGATGTTACTACGAACTACGCACATTTTCTCTCTAAGGTGCAGTTTGCCTTTATAAGAATTGGAGAGGTAGGGCCTAGGAAGGCGTCCCGATTGGAGAATGAGTAGCGGGTGCTGACAAATTTAACATGAACTTTGACGTTTCATTGGCAGGACATAACCGGGAGGTAGAAAGTCCGCTTAAGCTGCAAGCGACCATGATTGGTCAGTTTTTTTTAATGCCCTAATATTTTACTGCATTAAGTGGTATCCTATAAGCTAAAGTGGCCAACTTGTGGCCCTCGGGCCACTTCAGTATTTGGAATGACCCCCGTCCACCCCCCTCCACATCCATCCAACGCCGGATGTTGGGCCCACCTTAAACATCTGCCTGCGGGGCCCCAGCTCCCCTCTGCCACGGGACCGGAGGCCTCCTCTCACCCCCCAGGGTAATTTCTTTTTAGAGGCGTGGGGGATTGAGTGAGAGAGGAGAGGGTGTGTAGGGGGGTGGGGGGGTGAGACAGGAGAGGGCGGGGGGGTGAATTGAGTGAGAGAGCAGCAGGGGGTAGAATTAAGTGAGAGGAGGATGGGGTGCGTGAGAGGGGAGGGGGCGCTGAAGGATCAAGCCTGGGAAGAAAAAAAAAAAAAAAAGGAAGGGTTGGCTGCCCCTGTTATAGGCAATAACAAAATCACCAAGAAATATTGCAGAGCATATTCTCACAACAAAAAAGGAATGTATTAAATAAGCAACTATACAGGTATATTACAGTGCCTTACGGTCCTATCTTTCAGGGAGCACCAACACCAGGTTTTAGAATACAAAATTTTAAATGCACTTAGTTTACAATTGACTAGAAAACTGGCTGGTTATACAAAGTGTGATCTGGCTGGGATAAGATTTGGATATTTTAATAAATCAGCATTAAAACACAATTATTTAGCAAAAACACATTTTGAAGCAATTACAAAAGGACCAAAGCATTTAGTGAGCTAGGCAAATCAGGAAGAATTTTGTACATTAAGTCTTGAAATACAACTATCTAGCATTACGTTTCCTTTTTAAGAGGAGACAAGGCAATTTTCAAAGTATCTCGCTCTGCCGAATCCTTTACAGTGTTTATCACATTGTGTTCCTAATATGGAGATAGCAACAGCACATGGAATACCTCACATTGGAAGTTCATTTCATTCTGTTGCAGACAACTTAACCGATTTCCCACATATATTTGTTCTCTGTGATAAAGCCAGGCATTATTTGGCATAAGCTTCAAACCTCGTAAAATCAACAAGTATTCTCTCTGGCACAAGGCACATTCTGATTTCACTTTCAGTCGTGCTGTCTTCCATCACGGAACGCTTCATTTAACACATCTAATAACATTAAGTTGTCACTATTTCATCACTTTAACCCCTTTAGTGCCAATGGGTTGCAGGGTCCTCAGGTATAAGCACTATAGATGGGAAGATCTCTCCATTCCACTATAAATTAATTTAAAATGTTAGACTTATTTGTTACAAGAGTAAATATAAAACCAATTAACTTTGCATTAAGGTGATATTGAAATGTGACTATATTTACCATGTTTAAATAACCCTCAACATTGTGGCACACATATTAATGTGTCCATGCTGCATACGACAATCTTTAATTATTTTTGTGGGTGGGAACTGCAAACACATCATAATACTCAGCATCATTAAACATGTTCATTTATTACTACTTTAACCCATTAACCACGGTTTTAAACTCTTCGATGCGACAGAGGCTGACCACCTTACTCACACCTCTGGTCAGCAAGGGGTTAAGATTGCCTCATTCGTTGCAGCTTTGTACATAGTATGAACACTTAAAAAAAAAAAATAATAATAATTAAATTCACTATGCATAAGGTTTTTAGGGTGATGACGCATGCCACTGAGAGAACAAGAACAGTCATTCTGCGCAATAAATCAATCTAACCTTGTAAGGAACAGGTTTAATTGGTCCCTACAGATGGAATATTTTCAACGCTACGAGTTACATCAAGCTTTCAGCATATCAACTGAAGCAATATAATTTATTAAGTCATGCTAATATATTGGTTTATTAACCATTTCAGTGCTGGAGTGCTACTGTAATACTTTCCCGTACAGAACTAAAAAAAAAAAAAAAAAGAAAGAAGGTGACATATTCCACGTTACAGAATCATCTCTATTCTACAGCAAGTATGATGTGTTTTAACCTTTTTGTTGCCAAGGTTCTAAAAATGTTGCAATATATTTTTTTTACCCATGATTCCTGTGAGACTTTCTATGTACCTAGGAATACTATACAAGGCGCGAAATAGCATCCTGCCATCTTCCAATGGGGGCTAACAATATTCCATATTGTATATTGCAGCCTAAATTTTGTGGCCACTTTCCAGTTCTGTCTGGTCAAAAAAAAAAACAAACAAAAAAACCACTGGCAATCTATAGGGATCTTCATTAGGGCAGTGTTGAAAGTGCCTTACTTTCAACGAAACGTTTTTTTTTTTTGGACTAAAACATTTTTACAAACATTTTAAATGTGCTCTGCAGTGCTGTGTCTTTCATCGGACTCAGGTTTAGGTGAAATATTAATTATGTTTTATTAATTCATGGTGCGTGCACTTGCCTTTACGATTCATTTATGGGGTGCCTAGTATTTATTATTTGCGAGATTCTCTCTCTCGCATTGAAATTGTGGGAGGTCAAAAAAAGCGGACGTTACTGATACAGTATAACAGGGAGGCAATCAAAAAAGATATATTTCCTGCCCTGCTACAGTATAATTTTTCCAGCACTAGTTGAGCCTCTCTCGGGTGGGAATTTTCATCTGAAAACATCCAGAATGGAAGCATCAGTCTTTATTAAATTAGCCCCTTTGGTTATTGCCCTGTGTCCCGAGTACACGAATAGCAGCAATTTATAGGTGTACATGGTTATTTGGCCAATGCAGACCCCAAATTAGGAAGACTGGTCACACATGAATTTTCCAGGGCTGAGAGAAAATAGTGCAGTGCATCACGGCAAAAGCACCCTCTAACGCAGGGGTGGGCAATTCCAGTCCTCAAGGGCCACCAACAGGTCAGGTTTTAAGGATATCCCTGCTTCAGCAGAGGTGACTCAGTGACTGACTGACCCAACTGTACTGAAGCAGAGACAGCCTCAAAACCTGACCTGTTGGTGGCCCTTGAGGACTGGAATTGCCCACCCCTGCTCCTACATAAAAATACCCCCAGAAAAAAATATATTGTATGAAAGCTTGTGCGCAAAGGAATTCAAACATGGGTAACTTGATTTTCCCCACAAAAAGTTCTGGATGGTAATCTTTATTGAAAACAGTGTAAATTTACGAAAAAAATATCATGCCCACCAGCTTGAGACTTTGCATCA
The DNA here is from genome assembly GCF_040206685.1 of Ascaphus truei. Classification (NCBI taxonomy): domain Eukaryota; kingdom Metazoa; phylum Chordata; class Amphibia; order Anura; family Ascaphidae; genus Ascaphus; species Ascaphus truei. The sequence goes on along the minus strand of NC_134490.1, from coordinate 50,548,810 downwards.
TAATGTCTCATAGCAGCTTAGTAAAACCATGGAAAGGAATAATAAATGTAATTGCACTGGATCCCCTGATTACACGGATACCATATACTTTATGTACAGGTCTACATACTATTTTGGCAAACAGAGGCCCCAAATTAGTAAGACTGTGTAATGCCCTTCACGCCTGAATGCAAAATTGGCCAGACACCACGCCTATAGCATGAAAAAGAACCCCACTAAAGTATATATTTTCTGTAAGTAGAAACCCAATGACATGTAGATATGGTTATTTTGTCTTTCCACACAGGAATCTTTCTGGGAATCACCTACAGTATCCACTGACAAAGATAGTTGTTGGGGCCAATGTAATTTTCACATTTTTGCAATAAAATTGTCATAAATCCTGCATCAGAGCTGTGGTGTACCCTAGCACACTATGCAGCATATGTAAAGTGGAATTTTAAATTGGTGTTGGTCCCATGTGCATTAGTATGCACAACATAAGGAATATTTTGTTAAACTATATAATGCAGTATGTAATGTGGCTATCCATATATTGTCTGGATGAGCCAGATCACACACACCATAGAAAATATTATTTTATCTTATATTTATTTCCTTAATGTTTTTACGTGGAAAAGTGTGGTGTGTTCCAATTTAGCATTGGGCTGCGCTTATAGTGCCGGCGACATAGCTTCAAAACAATTGTATTAATGCCATAAGCGGACGCGACGGCGCAACGGAGCTACCAAAATCCTTGTAGTCACTAGAATTTGATTTTGTAGAGACGGTCTCCCCATGTGACTGCCTATAAGCCAATCACATAGCCCCTCTGCCTTCCCCCTTGCTGACGTCACTCCCCTTGTAGCCAGCGACGTCTCCAAACCTGATTACAACTTTCGCAATGGCGACAGCGACAGGTGATGTCATCGGTCGCGTCGCCGGCACTATAAACGTGGCCTTAGACAGGTTGACATACCACAATTGTCTTATGTATTACAATAACTAAACCGCAATACACCCAGACACAATGTAAATGTTCTGAAAGTAGACAATTAAGAGTAATCCTGGGATGGGACAGTTTAAACGATCATATAAAAAGGTGACTATGTTGTCACTTTCTATAATGGATAAAATGGACATTTTCTGTGATGCTTCTACACCAGGGTGGCGGTTGCATTTTAACAGTTTTAGCAGTTTTATTCTTACAGATATGGAGTTAACCCTTTATTGATACTACCAAAATCAAGGCTGACTACATAATTGTAGGTATAAAAATAATGTCTGTGAAATAGAAGTGTTCAAATACAATGAATATGCAACAAATTTGAGTTAATTTAAAAAGATACACCAGGAACAATTTTACTCGCACAAATATACAGGTACCCATGATTTACAGCAAGGGTGCGCAAAGTGGGGGGCGCGGGGTTTACAGAGGCCCCGCGCGGTTCCCGGAGGCACTTAAATTAAGTGCCGGGGGAGCTGCAGGGCCTCTGTAAACCTACTTACCTTGATTCAGCTGGCATCTGGAGACGCGTCGCCATGGCAACGCGGTGTCGAAAGACGCCGCGGGGTCATGCGACGTCACGTTGCTATGGCGACGTGACGTCATTAAGTCCAGACGCCGGGAATTAAGGTAAGGAGGAGGAGGGAGGGGGGCGCGTGGTGAGGAGGACAGGGGGGCGCAGGGAAAAAAGTTTGCGCCCCCCTGATTTAAAGGGATTCTGTCCCCCATCCAAAGTACCCATATTCATTGTTATGGGGGGACACCCGACAAAAAAAATATATAAATATGAAAATGGCTATGAATGGTGTCAGAATAGTCCATAAAACATAATTGCTCAGTCTCTCAGCCATATTCATGGTGTATGGATGAAAGTGCAGTATAGAAATGGGCTCTGTGACAGGGTAAATAAAAGCCACCAGTTATATGCCTGGAAAACCTATGTCTAGTCTGCAGTGCAGCAATGACTAGGTTAACTTCAGCTGGGAACCTCAGGACAATTAGTTGGATCCCAGCTGCCTAATCAAGGTGTGTTAAAACCCAGGCTATAGACACATGGATCTTGGTTGTTGATGAGAGAGGAGTAAGCTGCTGCTAAAGAGATTTCCTGATACAAGGTCTGATAAACAAAGTAACTGAATTATAAACTGTCTGTCTCCTGCTTAGAAAAGGGATTGTTGCCTGAGTTACACACTGTCTGCTAAAGAGAAACTGTTTCGTTTTGTTTTTTGCTGAAGAAAAGCTATTTTTGTTTTGTGTGTTGTATATCTGTTAAGGCTAAATAAATAAGCCTTGGCAAGAAACCCACGTGTGTAGTTGCATTTACCCTGCAACATATGGTGTCAGAAGTGGGATGGTTTTTTTCAAAAGGCTCCTGCAGTTAAAGGGCCACACACACACAAGAATGGAAGAAATGTTGAAAGAGTTTCTGTGTGAGCAAACCAGACAGCAGGGACAGTTAATGCAGGAGCAGACCAAACAGCAGGGACTGTTAATGCAGCAATAGGCCCGGCTGCAAGCGGAGAGAGATGAAAGACTACAAGCAGCACAGGATGAACGGATTGCCAAGCTGCTGACCGAATTCCAAGGGTCTGCCAGTGCAGAACTAGCAAGCAGACACCCTATACTCCTGAGGAAAATGGCTCCGAACGAGGATCCAGAGGCTTTTTTACTGACTTTTGAAAGAGTTGCCGAAGCTCAGGGCTGGGCAACAGATCGCTGGGCAACTGCTTTGGCCCCGCTCCTCATAGGAGAAGCCCAGGCCTCATATCAGGGTCTCCCAGCAGATCAGGCAATGGACTACCGACAAGTAAAAGCCGCCATACTGGATCGCTTAGGTCTGACCCCAGAGACTTACCGGCAGCAGTTCGGGAACATGAAGTACACCGCTAAGATGAGACCCCGGGTCCTCGCTCAGCGATTATTGGACTTATGTACGCGCTGGATACAACCCGAGGAGTGCATTAAGGAGGCAATTCTTGAGCAGGTGGTTTTGGAACAATTTCTACAAATAATACCCCCTTCCGCACGCTCGTGGGTAAAACGCCACGCTGCTGAAACCCTAGCTTTGGCGGTCCGACTCGTGGAGAACTTCCTTGGGGCTGAGCAGCAGGCGAGTGTCCTGGACCCGACTCCACCGGCACTGGCGGCTGCCCAAAGAGGGAGGTCGGATCAACGGGGAACCTACGGCCCGTCACGGAACCGCCAAGTCCAACGGAAGGAACAGTCGTTCCAGCAAGGACGGAGTCCAAATGCTGGTCCCCGCCGAGACCCTCATCTCCTTCCGGATGTTGGCTCGTCGCAAAATGAGAGGAACTTCCGAGGACGGCGCCCACAGGACCCACCAGATGCCTGGTCTCCAGTAACCGGTCCAGCGGAGCGCTATCCACAACCCCCTCCTGCGAGGGAACCCTCTCCATGTTCCGCCTGCGGAGAACAAGGCCACCGGTATGTGGACTGTCCACAGATGGATTGTTAATTCAGCAGAACCGTCGCCTCGGCCTTTACTGGGGAAAATTACAAGCCCTGGCTACTTCCAGCCCTGATTGGGGGAAAAAACGTCCAGGCCCTTGTAGATTCGGGCTCTGGGAAAACTCTGGTCCTACAGGAACTGTTACCGCCCAACGTGTGTTCTTTTGACTCCCCGTGGAGCATAGAATGTATACACGGCGATGTAAAACGCTATCCGACGGCCAACATCCGGCTACAGGTAAAAGGTCAGGAGGCTTACCTCGAAGTAGGAGTCGTTCCTTGGCTTCCTGCCCCCGTTGTACTCGGTCGGGACTGGCCTTTCTTTTCGGACCTAATGGCCCCAGTCTTTCACGAGGAGCCTCCTTCTAGGGCTCAGGAGAACCCTGGCAAACTGTTCCCCTTCTCGGCAGACCTTTTTCCAAGTAGACACCGGGTTCAAAAGACTCGGAAGCAAAGACGCGTGGACAAACAGGACTGGTTGCAGAAATCTGGGTCTCAAGGTGACCATTCTAGTAGTCAGAGGTCACAAGTGATGGCTGGGGATGGCCAAAGGGAGGGGGATATAGGCCCTGGAGATTTACCAGACCTGTACCTCTCTGACTTTCGCCAGAAGCAAAGGGAAGACCCAGTCCTTGCTAGACAGTATGACAAGGTGGTGAAAATTGTTGAACAGATTTTAGATGCACAGGGGGTGATAGTATTCCCCCATTTTGAGCTTTCAAAGGATATCCTTTATAGGGTGAATAGGCAGACACAAACAGGGGAGGTCACCAGACAGATATTGGTTCCCAAGGCGTTTGTTAAATCTGTGTTCACTCTAGCCCATACTGTCCCTTGGGGTGGTCACCTGGGCAGGGATAAAACATTGGACCGTATTTCATCCCGATTCTATTGGCCAGGGATGCATAGTGATATTGCTAAGCTATGTGCAGCATGTCCGGAGTGCCAGCTAACTAGTCCAAAAGGACAAAAACCAGCCCTTTGGTTCCTCTACCCTTGGTGTCAGTTCCCTTTGAGAGGATTGGGGTAGACTTGGTAGGACCTCTAGAACCTTCTGTGAAAGGACACAGGTTTATCCTTGTAATAGTGGACTATGCAAAAAAGTATCCTGAGGCGTTCCCCCTGAGAACAGCAACGGTGAAGCAAGTAGCCAACAAGTTGTTGGAACTGTTCTCACGGGTTGGACTTCCCCAGGTTATGTTGACAGACCAAGGTACAAATTTCATGGCTAAACTGATGCAGGATGTCTTAAAGTTACTAGAGGTCAAGTCTGTTCGGACATCGGTCTACCATCCACAGACTGACGGATTGGTGGAAAGATTTAACCGAACTCTAAAAGGGATGCTGAGGAAATTTGTAGATTCAGAGAAGAGAGCCTGGGATGAACTTCTCCCTTTTCTGCTGTTTGCAGTGAGAGAAGTTCCCCAGGCCTCCACGGGATTCTCTCCATTTGAATTGCTCTATGGCCGCCAACCCCGGGGTATCCTAGACCTTCTAAAGGAGTACTGGGAGGAACAGCAGTCCCCTTCTAAGAATACCCTGCAATATGTACTAGACCTTAGGAAGCGCCTAGATGTGGTCGGCCATTTCGCCAGGGAGAATCTTAGATCAGCCCAGGACAGTCAGGAGAGATATTACAATCAGAATGCTCGCATGAGAGTGTTTCACCCAGGAGACCAGGTGATGTTATTATTACCCAGTTGCGAGAGTAAACTCCTGGCCAAATGGCAGGGCCCATTCGAAGTACTCCGCCGTACAGGTGATGTGGATTACGAGATCGCTCAACCAGGGTCCAGGAAGGGTAAACAAATTTACCATGTGAACTTGCTGAAACCCTGGAAGATGCAGCGGTCTCTATTCATCCACCCGGTGGAGGAGGAAACGGACTTGGGTCCTCAGCCTCCACGGGAGAACATTGTGAGTGACGATAAAATCCCAATGGGTAAACAGTTGTCCTCTGAACAAAAAGGGGACTTGTTAGCAATAATTACACAATTCCAGGATGTTTTTTCTGACTTACCAGGACAAACTAACTTAATTTCCCATGCAATCGAGACAGCACCTGGGGTAAAAGTACGTTCCCGTCCTTATAGGTTGCCTGAAAGTCGTAGGGCTCTGGTAGAGAAGGAGGTACAAGCAATGTTACACTTAGGAGTGATTGAGGAATCATGCAGTGAGTGGTGTAGTCCACTAATTATGGTCCCTAAACCCGATGGGAAGGTAAGATTTTGTGTGGACCTCCGAAAGGTCAATGCGGTATCCAAGTTTGACGCATATCCGATGCCAAGGGTGGACGAATTAATTGACGCCCTTGGTAACGCGGAATATATATCCACGTTGGACTTGACAAAAGGATATTGGCAAATACCCTTAGAGGAAAAGTCCAAATGCAAAACAGCCTTTGCCACTCCCATGGGTTTATACCAGTTTGTGACAATGCTATTTGGACTGCATGGAGCCCCAGCCACATTTCAGAGACTCATGGATAAGGTACTTAGGCCCCATAGGACTTATGCCGCAGCCTACCTAGATGACATTGTCATTTATAGTAAACACTGGCGGGCCCATCTAAATAGGCTGAAAGCGGTCCTCAAATCTCTAAGAGAGGCAGGGCTCACAGCCAACCCTAAGAAATGTGCCTTGGGTAAAGCAGAAACCAAATATTTAGGGTATGCAGTGGGAAGTGGAAAAGTAAGGCCACTAGCCGACAAGGTAGCTGCCCTGAAAGAAGTTCCGACCCCCCAAACAAAAACGCAGGTACGCTCTCTGCTGGGTTTAGCAGGGTACTACCGGCTGTTCATCCCCAACTATTCGGAAGTGGCAGCCCCTTTAATGGACCTCACAAAAAAGTGTGCCCCTACACAAGTGGTGTGGTCAAGGGATTGTCAGAAAGCCTTTGAGGACATAAAAAGGTGTCTATCAGAGGGTCCCATCCTTAGAAGCCCAGACTTCAACAGCCCTTTTATAGTGCAAACAGATGCATCAGAGATAGGGCTAGGGGTAGTGTTGTCACAACAGTTTGAGGGAGTTGAACATCCTATCCTTTTCCTGAGTAGGAAATTGTTCCCAAGGGAAAAAATCTACTCAGTGATTGAGAAAGAGTGCCTCGCAGTAAAGTGGGCAATCGAGGCTTTGAGGCATTACCTTGCAGGAGTCCATTTTACTTTGGTGACGGATCATGCTCCACTGAAGTGGTTAAATAGCATGAAGGATTCCAATGCTAGATTGACTAGGTGGTATATGGCCCTCCAACCTTTCTCATTTGAGATTCAGCATAGGCCGGGAAAAGAGAACGCAAATGCTGACTTCTTTTCTAGAGAAGGGGTGGATGGTCGGGCTTCAGACGTGCGTAGCCCCAGCCACACACAAACAGGGGAGGAATGTGACAGGGTAAATAAAAGCCACCAGTTATATGCCTGGAAAACCTATGTCTAGAGTGCAGTGCAGCACTGACTAGGTTAACTTCAGCTGGGAACCTCAGAACAATTAGTTGGATCCCAGCTGCCTAATCAAGGTGTGTTAAAACCCAGGCTATAGACACATGGATCTTGGTTGTTGATGAGAGAGGAGTAAGCTGCTGCTAAAGAGATTTCCTGATACAAGGTCTGATAAACAAAGTAACTGAATTATAAACTGTCTGTCTCCTGCTTAGAAAAGGGATTGCTGCCTGAGTTACACACTGTCTGCTAAAGAGAAACTGTTTCGCTTTGTTTTTGCTGAAGAAAAGCTATTTTTTTGTGTGTGTTGTATATCTGTTAAGGCTAAATAAATAAGCCTTGGCAAGAAACCCACGTGTGTAGTTGCATGTACCCTGTACCCACGTGTGTAGTTGCATGTACAACAGGCTCCATGAACTTTTATAAAACAAAAGTGTTTATTGAACTGCCGTCTAAAAACAGTTCATATTGAGAGTCACAATACATGTGGCAAAGTATAAGAGCTCAGGGGAATCATCCAGTAGGTTTCCGGTCCTAATCAGAGGAGGTATTGGCTTAGTTACCTGTAAAGCAAGGGTACGCAAACTTTTTAAAGTCGTGCCCCACTGCCTGCTCTCCAAACTACTTGCATCCCCCCCCCCCTTTATTCCCCTCGGCATCTCTCTCTGTGATGTTGCTACGTCATGTTGTCATGGCAATGCAACATTGTATGGTCATTTGACACCACGTTACCGTGGCAAAGTATTGCCATTTGATGTCACATTGTCATGGTGATGCGTGTGAGGACAAATTGGTATAGCTTGTAGTGAGGCAGGGATGTTAGACGAACCGGTCAGTTGGACCACTTCACAGAACTACAGATTGTGTGGGATAGAACAGCGATGCATCCTTCTCCTACAAACTTATACTTCCTGATCATCTAACAGGTGCTTACTGAATATCGGGGCACGTTACTGAACTGGAAAATAATAAATAGTGACAATAAACAAAGCTAGCTGCAGACTTGACAAACATATACAGAACTTACAGTGAGGACCCCAGTCAGAACTCTGAAGAACCTGCTTCCACAACAAAGGGTGGGGCTATTTATACCCTACATCACAAGGTAGAGAGGGCAGTAACCTTAGTGAGCCCACACAGTTAACCCCTTAAAGTAATTAATCCCTTACAGAAGCTGTTACATTTACATTATATGTATAAATGTATGACACACACACACACACTTTAATCCCTTACATGCCTCTTCAATAACCAAGGGTCCTTCCTGCTTCCCCCCTGCACACAGAACAGTATGGGAGGCTGCACTGGAGCTCATCCAACTGCTAGGAAACACAATTGTCTCTCCCCCGCCTGTATAGACGGTGGAAAACAGACTGGTGCTTAACAATTTTAGTAGATGGACCCCCCTGGACCCTCCCCAAAATCCTAGTGGGGAGATCAGAGTTATTTCAACTCATATACACTTCTAGGAGGTTCTGATTAACTTGTGTAGCCGGCAGACGCCAAAGTTGAAGCCCCGTTGGCTGCACAGTATGGGGGTGTTTGGTACTTCACAAGGGCGCCTGGTGTGTAGCCTCCTGTACCTTACCAAGTACGTCACTAGGGCCCTCTAATTCAAGAGCAGCGCATGTTCAAGGGCAAGATACTAACATTAGGAGTTACATTTATATAGGTTTCTGGGGGAATGCAGCTTTAACATCATTTTATAAATGTATCAAACATTGAAGCGAAACATACTATTTTCAGAACAATAAAGTCAAATTTAGGTACCTAAATCCCACTTATCAACACAACATGGAGCATTAAGAGCACTTAGTCATGTTATGCTTTATCTGCCATTTTCACAATTGTTTTATAATTTGGGAGCTTTGCAAAGGTAAGCCTTTGGAAAATAAAGTACCAATGGCTTGTAATGAGGAAGTAGATTTCTTTCCTTGACGTGCAATTGCACCTCCGATAAAATCTTTTTATTTATTTCTTAAAAATACTAAAAGATTTCGTAATATTCTCATGAGGAAACGATGCTAGTAAAGGCAAGGTTTTGACACTGCAATAGGGGGGTAACAAAACAAATCAAAACTGCTGTGACTACACAAGAATCAATTACATTTAAAACTTCAGAGGTATAAATAAACTTATAAAAAGTTTACTGAAATCTTCCCAAAAAAGTAGTGCCTGTTAAGAGTGACTCTACAGCTTGTCTGTGTTTTTGCAAGGGTTATGTGCAGAAAGCAAAGTACTGTATATATTTGGTACCTGTATCGGAATAGGTGTGCTCAAGGGCATGCAGGTCAGGCAGAAGATGCATACAGTTGATACAACAGTATGTGAAGAAATCTAAAACCACCACTTTTCCATGTAAATCTTTGTGCAAAGAAATTGGACCTTCTGTGTTCAGCCACTCCAGACCTAAAAGTCCAAGATTTAAAAAAAAAAAAAAAAAGTAATTAATCTGAGTCATGCATTCCAAATGTGTGCTTTCTGTTAGAAATCTCACAACAAATTAATTATAAAAAGAAAGAATACGTTACTATAGTAAAATCCTTTATTATAAGTCTTATGCATGGCACTATCTGATAACCGTTAAACAAAACACCTGTATTACTTTGATGCAATCATGGACAATTTGGAGAAGGTGGGAGCTTATTGTCATTTTGCTAACATGCTTTACAACAGTCCAAAAATGTACTACAGTGCCCAAAAGTGTTCTCTCTTTTAGAAAAGATACCTTATCTTACCTTAAAAGTTGCCAAACATGGTCACAGTGTTTGTATCATGCATATTCATCCTGATTTTGATTGAACACATTGCCAATTCTTTTTTTCTACATCCCCAAAGCTTACTACCCCAGCAAACATACCTTTCCAATAAAATAAATTACCATTGAAAAGCCTTTATTGTACCTGGAGAAAATTACATATTTTTTCCAGGTAATAATATATATTTTAATAGCCTAACATGTCATCAAAACTAAATACTGTATAAGTATTCCCAAAGGAATATCTGCTTTTCTAGTTGACTAGTCTGGTTTTACAGCAGTTTGAAATAAGAGTGCTGATGTAAATACAATGCAAAATAAATAAAAAACTACTGAGAACGCATTCCAATGAGTGTGGCTCACTCTTAATGGGTGGCACTGCCTTCCAGTGAATCAAACTCACACTAGAAGACTGAGTGCTTCCCTATCAATGAGTCTCACTGTAAACAGAAAAAAGCTCACCTTGCAAAGAAGCATTCACTAAATGAGTGAAATTGGCGTTCATTGAATCACTCAAATGTAATGGTAACTAGACATACAGTAAAAGACAAGGCCTTTATTCAACATGCAGTGAACCAGTGTTCCCTGTGATGGGGGAGATTTTACTCCCATTCATGTGCACCTTTCTCCTCATTGTAAATAAATATTAACAATAACATTATTGAACAGAGACCTACAAGTCACTCAATCTAAATGAGAGCGGTCTTCCAATCAATCAAATTGACTGAGTGAAACTGGCAGTAAATTAATGATACTCCCACGTAGGGGCTACCTACCAGAGAGTTAGAATCACACTAACAAATCTACTTCCCATACCCTCCAACTGTACCTATTTAGCAGATACTCACGTCTGGACAAAAAAAAAAGAGATAGGGACCTCGCTCTAACTTCAGGTTATCAATAAAGTACTGTGTGCTAACAGGGAGGTAAGCAGACTAATCGAAAGAGACTAATGAGTGGTGCCGAGAGGGCACGACTCACAGAAAGAAGTCCCTATAGTGGTCCACAACAGACAAATATGTACAAGTATGGCTAGTTCTACAAACTGAAGAATTCAATATAAAAATCAGTACTTTATTAATTAGCAAAATAAATTATTCTTATGTATTAAAACCAATGTTAACCGCTGTAGAAGTCAGATAATCTCTTGATGATTTAGCTGTATAAATGCATACAAGGGACTCCCTATGTAATTTAAGTGCAGAGTGAAGCACATGCATACCAGGGTAGTGTAAATACACACTAGTATATGGTGTATGGGGTCAGTTGGCCCTCAGGGAAAACTATGTTCAATTGCTTGCGTTGGATTATCTGTAAAGTGAATCTGATAGGGCTTACCCTGGTTACACTACAGTGTTAACATATAAACTGGTGTAATCCATAATGGTCTTTGAAAACTGCATAGTATACCACGCGCTCAATGTAGAGCCTATGTCTCTTATATAGCTCTTTACATACTCTGGTTTTAGGCTTTTAAGACAGCTTTCTGCCTTCCTGAGTTGATGGCTCGTTCTTATTGTGCCTTCTTTAATAATGGGGTCATATGTAATGTATAGACCTGCGTTTTAGTTTCCACGCTCAGCATGCAATGTGCATGAGACGGCAGTGTTGCTGAAACTTGTTTTTTTTTTAAAGAGTTACTTAAAGTTGTGCTGTGAAGGGTTAAAAGTAGCAGAATGACCCCTTCTGTTTGCGCATTGAATTCTACGCTTGTTTCATGCCTTAACTTGCTGCATAAATGCCTATGATCAAATCAAAATCTGCATCGAGAGACAAATCAGTCAATTTGTGTCCACTGAGATGTATATTTGGAGATAGCCCGGTTTGGTGAGTAGAATCTATTTCAATGTAAACTTTGTTATCCACACTGTTTCATTTTTGAGCATATACACTTCTGTTTTAACCCTTATTGGCGAAATGGGATCAATCAATGTCTAAATGACCAGTATAGCCGAGCAGTTTGTTTACATCTGTGTACGCGTGCAGTGCAGACCCTTCTAATCACCCAGTCAGACGCTGTTGTCTTTCACAGTAGCCAGAACAGGTATGTGTAGACAGTCAGTGTTCTGCGTCTTGCTGCAGTGTTGTCTCTAATTTGGTTGTGTAATGACTAGTGAAGTCAAACAGTATCTTTTGGTCTGTGTCCGTGTGCCGCACCAACCTGAGAGATCACGCAATCAGATGCAGAGCATTAAACCAAATTGTCTCATATTAACACTGTCTGTAGATGTATGTATAGCTGGCTGTAGAAAGAGTTCAACTCAGTAATTAAGTCTCTAAAAACAGACAACCATTTGTTCAGCTCAAGTCTTTGATATCATATTTCAGACCGGGAGGTCTATTTTGCATAGTCACAGGATGACTAGAATGAGCACATAGTCAAAGGACCAGGTGGGCAGTTAGAACTTCTTACTAAAGCTTAACATAGCTAGCACAGTAATAGCCGGCTAACGCGACGTACGTTTTGTCGTCTGTTTACACGAATAATGTATTTTGCTAATTAATAAAGTATTGATTTATATATTTCATTCTTCATAGTTTGTAGAACTACCCATACTTGTATATATTTGTCTGTTGTGTACCACTATAGGTATTTCTTTCTGCGAGTCGTGCCCTCTCGGCACCACTCACTGGTCTCTTTCGATTATTTAGCAGGTACTGTGCCTTTTTTTTAATGTTCTATACCTATTAATTTCAGTTGTACCAATTGTACCTTTTTTTTTGCTAGTGGCTGCTAGAGTTTCAGAAAATAAAAGCAGCTGGGATTGATGAGTTATATGCTAATCATAAATTGGTTAAGGGTATTTAAAACACTATACATATCTACTATATATTTGTGAAAGCACTGTATGTTTGTCTGCATGGCCTGTGTCCCTAGGGGAAATCTCATTGGTCCCTTGGGCCGCCCGCCCCCACACCTCTCATTGGCCTGAGGCAGAGTGACGGGCCAAAACACAGGCCACACACACACACACACCACCCCCCCCCCCACCACACCTCTCTCTCCTCTCCCCCCCCCCATCACATTCACCTCCTCTCCCCGCGCTTTTTCCCCCCGAGCTCTCCCCTCACCCGGCGCTCTCCCTCACCCCCCCCCCACACACAGAGCACGCGGCTCTCCCCTCACCCGGCGCTCTCCCTCACCCCCTCCCCCCCCCCACACACAGAGCACGCGGCTCTCCCCTCACCCGGCGCTCTCCCTCACCCCCCCCCTCCCCACACAGAGCACGCGGCTCTCCCCTCACCCGGCGCTCTCCCCCCTCCCCCCCCACACACAGAGCACGCGGCTCTCCTCACACAGGCCGCTCCTCCGGCTGTCTCCGCCTCTCCTCCGGCTGTCTCCGCCTCTCCCCGCGAGAGGCCCAGCACCTCCTCACCGGAGCGTCTCAGCCTCTCCGCGGAGGAGCCGGAGCAGGGCGGCCGGTATCCGGGGGAAGAGGAGCACGGCCGTGTGCAAGGTGAGTACACACAAGGGAAGAATGGCTTATTTAACGCGTCCCTGACTCCCCCTGCCCTTTGCCCCCCCTGCCCTTTGCCCCCCCTGCCCTCCCTCCCCCGGCCCTTTGCCCCCCCCTGCCCTCCCTCCCCCGGCCTTTTGCCCCCCTGCCCTCCCTCCCCTTTGCCCCCCCTGCCCTCCCTCCCCCTGACCTTTGCCCCCCCTGCCCTCCCTCCCCCTGCCCTTTGCCCCCCCTGCCCTCCCTCCCAATGCCATTTGCGCCCTGCCCTCCCTCCCAATGCCCTTTGCCCCCTGCCCTCCCTCCCCCTGCCCTCCCTCCCCTGCGCCCCCTGCCCTCCCTCCCCCTGCTCTTTGCCCCCTGCCCTCCCTGCCCTTTGCCCCCCTGCCCTTTCCCCTTTGCCCCCCTGCCCTTTGCCCCTCTGCCCTTTGCTCTCTTGCCCCCTCCCTCCCTGCCCTCTTGCCCCTCCCTCCCTGCCCTCTTGCCCCTCCCTGTCCTTAGCCCCCCTGCCCCTCCCTGCCCTTTGCTCCCCCTGCCCTTTGCCCCCCTGCCCTCCCTCCCCCTGCCCTTTGCCCCCTGCCCTCCCTCCCCCTGCCCTTTGCCCCTCTGCCCTCTTTCCCCCCTCCCTCCCTTCCCTCTTGCCCCCCTCCCTCCCTGCCCCCTCCCTGCCCCCTCCCTCCTCTTGCCCCCCTCCCTCCCTGCCCCCTCTTGCCCCCCTCCCTCCCTCCCTGCCCCCTCTTGCCCCTCCCTGTCCTTAGCCCCCCCGCCCCTCCCTGGCCTTTTCCCCCTCCCTGCTCTTTGCCACGCCCCTCTCTGCCCTTTGCCCCCGCCCCTCTCTGCCCTTTGCCCCCGCCCCTCCCTGCCCTTTGCCCCCGCCCCTCCCTGCCCTTTGCCCCCCCCGCCCCTCCCTGCCCTTTGCCCCCCCCCGCCCCTCCCTGCCCTTTGCCCCCCCCTGCCCCCTCTTGCCCCTCCCTGTCCTTAGCCCCCCCGCCCCTCCTTGGCCTTTTTCCCCTCCGCCCCTCCCTGCCCCTTTGCTCCCCGCCCCTCCCTGCCCCTTTGCCCCCCCCACCCCTCCCTGCCCCTTTGCCCCCCCCACCCCTCCCTGCCCTTTGCCCCCCCACCCCTCCCTGCCCTTTGCCCCCCCACCCCTCCCTGCCCTTTGCCCCCCTGCCCCCCCCTCCCTGCCCTTTGCCCCCCTGCCCCCCCCTCCCTGCCCTTTGCCCCCCTGCCCCCCCCTCCCTGCCCCTTTGCCCCCCCCCACCCCTCCCTGCCCTTTGCCCCCCCACCCCTCCCTGCCCTTTGCCCCCCCCCCCTCCCTGCCCCTTTGCCCCCGCCCCTTTGCCCCCTTGCCCTTTGCCCTCCCGCCCTTCCACGCCCCTTGGCCTCCCCCCCCCACCCTTCCACTCCATGCCCCCTGCCCTTCCACACCCGGGCAACGCCGGGTATACCAGCTAGTATATATATATATATAGCGCCATTAATGTAGATAGTGCTTCACAGCAGTAATACACGTGGCAGTCACATAAATAACAAATAACACATAATGGGAAGTGCTTCATACATAAAAGTAACAGTTAGGAAAAAGTCCCTGCTCCGTTCATATACAGATATTATTGAGGTCACTTGCTTGGAAGCTTCTCTATCTCACATTGACTAAACACATATTGGAGGATCTGTCTTCCCAATGAGACACTGGCACTAAAATAGTGACATTGCCACAGAGACCCGCAGTGAGTGGTGTATTCTAATGAGAGAATAATACTGCATTTAGTAACACAGCCTGCCCTCCCCTAAGCCAGCCTCACCTTGCCCAAACTCAGGCACCTGCAGGTCCACGGCACGGCCGCTCACTTTACCCAGGTACTCAAGTACCAGCTGCTCCTGCTCCTCCGCGGTTCCGGCCAGCAGCAGGGCGCTGTCCAGCGGGCTCTGCAAGGAGAGCAGGGATGTGAGAGTGCAGGCCGCCGCCATCTTCCTATCAGACTGAGCCGCCCGGCCCCACGTTACCAGGCAACGGCCCGATGTTTACCAGCCTGCTCGTTCACCACTGCACATTCGCACCTGGTACTTTTCAACTCACATATAGCTGTTGTTATTTTCTATGGGTGCATACAATAAAATGTATTTGTGGAAGTAATGTATTTACTGTAAGGCTCCTACCTAGAAAGCTGGAGCAATCATAATACTAAATAAACGGATATAAAAAAAAGTGTAGACAACTTTGATGCAGAGTCTAAATTCCCTGTGTTATTATTCTTGAAACGAAAAGTCTTCTTGGAAGAAGTGAACCATTCAAATGCATGACAATAATAAATATTGTGTATATAGCCTTTTGTGTGTGTGTGTGTGTGTGTTTGTGGATTAGAGAAAACTACAGCACAGCTTCTTGATTTATATTCATAATCAAATCTTGTATTTTTTTTTTTTTTAAATGCCAGTGTATCTTTTTCATTTAAATTGCCCACATGTTTACAGTAAAACTAATTGTTACGAAAGTGCAAACGGCAACCCTTCCCTGGGTGACCACTGGAGGCCCAGCTTTTCAACGGCATTTTAAGATTCGCAAAATATGTAAAAAATTAATAAATATTGAGATAATAAAAATGTTGTCGATTGACCTTTTTTGTACCTAGTAGATGTCCGGAGATTGAACATATTTTCTTCTATGCACTGTAGGTGTACCAGCCGTTGGAAAGTGCTGCAGCCAATGTGAAGCTGAAGAAGTGGAAGAAAGAGGCGCCTAGTATGGAGCAGACCGAAAGGGACTAGTAACTGTGGGGGTTTGTGACAGGTGGGCCTGTACAGTGCTGTGTATAAGCTGTAGCCCTCCCTATGACAAGCTTATGTCCCTGTGGCTGCAGTAAGTGCAGGAACCTGGGAGCACCAATCCTATACAGAGCAGTTACTTTGTGTTTATTTGTGGCGGGTCTGGTGCACCCAGGAGATATTAATACATAACCCTTATTGTTACTGATCTTTATTTAGACTGAATATTTAATTTTATTAAATATATATATATATTTATATATATATAATATATATATATGACACTTTTTAAACAGTCTCACTTTATGTTCGTGGATGACAAATTCAGCAGAATTGTTTTGAAAACGCAGTGCATGTTCATGTAATCATATTTAACAGAATCCTCCACTGCTGGTTGTCCGACAAATTCTCCAGTTTTCAGTTGCTAACATTTCTTTGTTCAGTCTCAATTTTCTTTACCGTTTATTCTACGCTTATTTTTTTTCTTTTACATATAGTTTTTAAAATGTCTGACAAAGAAATGCTTGAAGATGATATCTGGGAGTATAAATCCATAAGGAAAACCAAACAGTCAGACAAACCTGCTGAGATAAACGCTGCCAAGAAAGAGCAAACAAAAGCAGTAAAACCAAAGCGAAGAGGCGTCAGGAGAGCAGGTTCTGTGGCGAGTGCTAAAAATACGAAGAGAAGTCAGGTGCCAAATGGAAATATCGCTCAACCTTCCCCAACAAGAGATCAAAATAAACGAGAACAAATTCCTCAAGCTGATGCAACTACACCAACAAAGAAACATACTGTTAATAAGAAACAAAGTCCTAGGACTCCACAGCCTAAACATGATGGGCACTGCCCCAGCTGCCAGATGCCATTCTCCATATTGCTGGTTCAGACGCCACGATGGCACGTGAGTGAATGTTTGGACACACCAGGATACAATGAAAAGGGTAAGAAATTCTGTCACTTTTCTAAAAAATATTTTGCCACTAATGATAAATTGATAGTTACTTATTTCTAGGTATATTATTGAAACCAGAGCTCAGGTGTATATATCGACTTTACCGCTGTTTCGGGCACGGTGTAAGACTTATTTCTTCCTTCTGGCTTTTCCTGTCTAACAAAATTAATTGCGTATCATTTTACTGTAGTTTGTTCTTAAACCGACTATAGAATATTGTGGTGCTCCCTTAAGTGGAGGAGTGCTTTTAATTAAAAAGTAAATGATGATGAAACTGTACCAAGCTACTGTTTCTACAGTGATTCAGATAATGTACAAACAATTACACTTGATTGTTTGTTTTAACTATACATAGAACTATTTCAACATTTACAAATGTTATTTTGTTCTGTATCACCATAACAATTTCTAAATTGTTTGTACTATCAGCTTTTCCCTTGTTGTTTTGTGTCTTTTCTTATATTAAAACTATATCTACATTTTCCCTGGGGTTTAGACAATTATGAATGAATATTACTATTCACCTTCATCTGGTGAACTATTATTATGTAGAAGGATTCCCCTATGTGTTCTTCCTTTTTGCTTAGCATGGGTGGACATAATACTTAGGCGCCACTGTTTTTTTTTGGGGGGGGGGGGGGGTGAGAGAGGCAGCTGCTGTGTATCTGTGACACACTAAAACACACACAGACTCTCTGAGATACAATCACACTCACTCACTCACTCTCACACACGCTCCCTCCTACCATAATGTACATTGAGAGCACGGATGGGGTACTCACGCGGTCCCCGTCCTCACTTAGCTGCGCGGTGACTTGACCTGTCAATCACTGCCACTGCTGGTCCCACCTGCTTAGATCCGGCTTTGATGCCACAGTGGTGACTAGAGGTCACAGCACAGGCTCCGGGGGGGGGGGGGGCACATTTTAGTCGACCAGGCATCCAGGATTTTTACATTCCTGGGTTAGAGTTAATGGGTATTCCAGAAAATAAGGGTCTGAGTGGGTTATAGCTTAATTTTTAATTTCTCTAAGGGGAAATATGTTGGGGCAGGTGGTATATAGTTATTATTCAATACTACTAAAGACTTTAACACAAGCAGTGTCTGAGTGGTTCTTTTTGCCCCATTTAGGCTGCATTGCTACAATTTATGCTTGGACCACAATAGTTTTAAAGACCTTAAAACCTGTGAGAGGCATTCAGCTTGTTGGTCTGCAAACTGGTATATTCCATTCTGCAGACAACTGGTTAACTGTTTTTATACTGCTTCCTAAAGCTTTCCCTTTCCCCCCAGAATGTCCTGATGGTGTAATGTGCACTTCAACCATTCCTTCTCACTACAAGCGATATTCACACTTCCAGCTTGCCCAGAGCAGAGCCATGGATGATTCTGTCTCTTCAAGAACATACACCCCAGACTGGACATATTCTAAACATGCCACGTCAAATATCTCAGATAGTTTTCACCTTAAAATTGGAGTGGCAGAAAAACTGACTAATAATTTATTAAGTGCTCAAAATGGCAATAGTGCGTTACAATTGATTAATAAAAATGTGAACACAAAATCTCCCAAATCCACATCTCCTGCAAACTCTCAAGACAGAGGTGAGAGGTCCTCACTTGATGCTTGGCTTTTCTCCCCATCTAAAAATGATAAAATCCTCAGATCACTGTCCCAGGAAAGCCTTAGTAATAATTATACAGGCTCTCTGGATGCTGCTAAAACTTCTCGCCTGACACAGCAGGGTGTCGATTTGAGTGATTATGAAATCTCCTATTCTCCACTTGCCAGCGATGCGGAACCGGGTGATGATGATGATAAGGATAAAATAAAAAAATCAATTAAAAGGCTATTTCCTAGTGAATCATCTGAGGACAATTGGGATGGGACAGAAAAGAACCTAAATGGACAACAGCAGGGTAGAGATAATATCTACCATAGCAATAGAGAGAATGTAATGATAACTCAAAAAACTCATATGAAAAGGGACGATGAGGATGCAAGTGTTTTAAATGACCAATTTCCACCAGGTAATGAGAACACTTCATCTCAGACCTTTACATGTGCTGCTAATCAACCTGAATCCCACTTTAAAGCTGCAAGCATCAATGAAGGATTGGATTGGTCAGAATGCAATTCACCTGAATCTGTTGCTTGTGATTGGGACACACAGGCGTTTGATCCTGATTGTTGGTTTTCTGAGGATTTGGACTACAAATTCACATCTTCTGCTCAGGGAAAGGAAGAGACTTACTCAGTTCCCAGTAATGAAATAAGTAACTGCATGAAAAGCAAAGAGAGGGACTTTGGCACTAATTCACAAAGGTGTGAACGGCAGTTACCGAAATACAAATCAAGTTTCAGTAGTTTGCAGACTGTTGTTGGAGAGGAAGAAGGTTTGACATTTACCCAAAGGACTTCTACTATGCCGTCAAAAAGACAGCCATCTGTACCAGCTGTAAATGCTGTCACTTCAAAGGGGATGAAACAAATGGATATTGGTGTATTATTTGGATTAAAACCCAAGGCCAAAGTAGAGAAAGATGATGTAAAATTGTCCTTGAAGAGCCAAAGTGAAGTGGGACCAGTTGGTGGGAAAAAGCCTGGTAAGAGGAAAGCTGACGGGTCAGTAGGAGACACCGAATCCTTTGCTGATATTAATAAAATTCCAGCAGGAGCAGTAAGTGGGAGCCAACAAAGATGGCGGAAGAAATTACGACAATCTTCTACTGGAGAGGAAGGAAAAGGGAGGAAGCAGTGTCCCTTCTACAAGAAAATGCCAGGTATGCAGTGCATTGGTAGCATGTGTGAGGGTTACCCAAATCAACTATTAGAAGGCACCTAAACACTTTATTCTTCTTTATTTTTCTGACTAATGATATTAGAATTACTTTACATTTTAAAAAAAAATTTAGAAAAATTTCTGTGAAAAATTTCTGTGAAATTTGCTGTGAAAATACTTGTGGTTGTTTATAAGTTGCCGGTCACCTGTATTGGACTCATTAAACATGAAGCTAACATTAGTTCGCTTTGGTCCTAATAGAGAGCGCAACATAAAGTATAAAGAAGCATTTTTAGGTAAGATGTTCAGTACATGCTGAATCTGAACTGTTTATGGTCATTTATATGTTTGCCTTTAATGTGCCACTCGGGAGCGGTATATACATGTTTACATCGTAAGACTGGATGAAATGCAAACTGTTAAGTCTTTATGATTGCTCAGTTGTCTAAAACCACACATTATTTGCCAGATAAATACATTTTAAGCTCATATATATATATATATATATATATATATATATATATATATATATATATATATATATATATAAAAAATTTAACTATGAAGTAACATGCCAATGGGAATACTTGTGTGCCGAACAATGTAGTCAAATCTTGTCTTGGTTTTTTTTAGGGACTGGCTTCACTGTGGATGCTTTCCAGTATGGGGAAATAGAAGGTTGCTCTGCCTATTTTTTGACTCACTTTCATTCAGATCATTACGGAGGACTGACAAAAAAATTCCGGTTCCCTATTTATTGCAGTAAGGTAAAGAAAACGTGTGGTTTTAAATGAGCGTTTGCAAAACAATTTTTTTTTTAATTCTGTCGGAGTAACCATACTGTATTAAAGGTTTTAAACGGTATGCGCTGACCTGAGAAATAAAACGGTTAATGAATCGCCAATGAATTTATACAAAGTTGTCCTGATCTTTTCCCAATGTTTTTGGCTTAAGCACAGGATGTAAAGCCACACAGGAGATGACCTCTGGTCTAATGTTTATGAAAAAAAGGATTTTGCTGATGGGTTAAGCCAGGGGCGCTTAACTCCAGTCTACAACCTTCCCTCCCCCCTCCCCCCCAAACAGGTCAGGCCTTCATGATATCCCTGCTTCAGCACAGATGGCTCAGTCTGTGCTGAAGCTGGGATATTCTGAAAACCTGGCCTGTTGGGAGGGCTTGAGGACTGGAGTTGAGCACCCCTGGGTTAAGCATTTTTATTGGCGTAATGACTGAATACCATTTCAACTTCAAGACCTTACAGACACTGGAAATGGAAAGTTGCACTGAAGCAGACTGTAAGAGCAATCACAAATGCTCATGAATGTATTGCCTTGCTACTCCAGTGGAGGCTTTTTGTCACCACCTCCACCCACCATAACCAGTTTAATGTCTGGTCATGCCGACTTACCAGCACCACATTGCAAAGCCAGCAACCGACCTCACACTGAGACCCAAAACGTCCGTCTGTGAGTAGGTAAACTGGATTTACTCTTCCGGAGCTGAACCGCTTTAATTTCAGGCCCTGGGACCCCCTGCTTCCCGAGATACTTGCCCTCCATAGGGGTGCCAGTAGCAGCTCAAACCAAGCTCTGTGGGGCTATCGAAATGGTTGATTTAAAGCCTTGCGCCTTCCTATTGGCTACATGACCGGGACTTTTAAACGTGCAGAGCTGCTATTGGCACCACCTACGTAGATATGTGTCTTGGGAAGCAGGGGGTCCCCGGAACTGAAATTATTAAAGCGATTCAGCTCCGGAAGTGTATACCCAGTTAACCTACTCACAGACAGCTGTTTTGACCTTTTGGGTCTCATCATTGTGAGGTTGGTTGCTGGTTTTGCAGTGTGAAGGTTGTAAGTCGGTTGCAGTGTGAAGGTTGTAAGTTGTAAGTGCTCTCCTTGGTTTCCGCTTGCCTCTTCCATCGTACTTTTAAGGCTGCGTCCATAGAGGGTACAGCTGTGCGGAGGCTGAGGGAAAGCGGGTGCTTTCCCTGGCCTTAGTACGCGCACCGTCCGGGACGTGTCTATGGGTGGGCCAGTGATATCACGGAGCTGGTACGCCCTAAAAGGGCAGTCACGTGAGCGGTTCGCCCAATCGCGCGAGAAATCAGTTTTGACTGATTTCACTTGCATCGCGTGCCCCCTCCCGCACGCTGTATAGACACGATCACTGCCTTTAGACAGTCTGATCGCTTAGCGTGCGGACCCGTCCATGCGGTCTGCCCCTGTATGGACGCAGCCTAAGTGTCTTGTTTGCCAACACCACCTCCTCCTCTGTCGATCTCTCTGTGGGGGTAGCCCAGGGCTCTGTCCTTTGAACCTTCTTTCTCTCGCACACTCTAGGTGACCTAATCAGATCTCTGGGTTCAAATATCACCTCTATGCTGATGACACAAATTTAACTTTCAACCCCTGACCTTACACCTGTTATACAGACCAAGTCTTTGAATGCCTCCCCACTATATCATCCTGGACGGCCCTCCACCGACTCAAACTTAACATGTCGAAGACGGAACTCCTCATACTTCCTTCCAAACCTGACCCTACTGCCCATTTCTACATTACTGTTGGCAGCACTATCATACACCCAGTATCACAAGCACACTGCCTAGGGGTCACATTTGACTCCTCCCTCACATTCTCCTCTCACGTTCACAATGTAGCTAAAACTTGTATTTCATTTTTTTAAAGCTAAGCATATGAGTAGCTCAGCTGGCTGATACTTTTCACCTCATACATCGGCCTTGGCCCCTTGCAGGCGCACTTACCAGCACACCCTCCTACTGTGTCTGTACATTCTTACTACTTACCGTATTGGCCTGAATATAGTACGGCCTTGCACATAATATGACCCTAAAGTTTTTTGACGGTGTTCTACATGAAAAATAAAAGGTGTTAGGCTGCACATGTAATACGAGTACAGTTTTCGGAAGGACATTTTTAGGAAAAAAACATAGCACTATATTCAGGCCAATACAGTATATTGTAAGCTCTTCAGGGCAGGGACTCCTTTTTCGTAATGTTACCTTTTGTCTGAAGCGCTTCTTTCCATTATGCGTTCTATTGTTATGTCACGTGTATTACTGCTGTGAAGCGCTATGTATATACAGTAGATGGCGCTATATAAATAAAGATATACAACATTTAGCATTGCAGGTTTCATCATCAGATGGAAGGCTTTAAACGAGCAATTAATGCCTATTATTATTTATTTTATTTTTTAACATGGGTTTGAAGGAGAGAGATTTCCGGAGCTGATTCCCCCCCCCATTAATTTCCGCTCCAGGTACGCCCCCATTCCCAAGATACAGACCTCCAAAGGGGGTGCCAGTAACTCCTCAAAGTTTAAAGCTCTCCCGTCACGCGGGCCAATAGGAAGCCGACCCTGGTGACATCACAGCTTCCTATTGGCTCGCAGGGCTTTGAAACAGAGCTTTGAAACTCCGCCATTACGTGAACCCTGCTTGCTGAGCGGCAACCTCTATGGAGGCAAGTATCTCTGGAAGCGGGGTCACCGGAGTGGAAAATAATGGGGTTCAGCTCCGGAGACCCCCTGCTTCAATCCTGTGTTAAAAAATGTAAAAAAAATATCACCAAATAATTGCGTGCTTGGATTGATGCTTTAAGCAGCAATTCCAGCCAGAAGCCTGGATGAGTTTCTCGTATAATGTTGGCATGTTGCCCCCTAAGCATTTATTCGTTTTCTAGTGTTAAAAAATAAATGAAATGATTTTCTTAATCTCTAGCGTCTGTGTTTACCATGGCAACCTTTAGACTACACTTACCGTGTATCTCCTGAACGAAGATTTAAAAATAAAAACGGTTGTGAAAAAACAAGGGATCTTTTAAAGTGAATAAAATGTGGAAAAATTAACAGGTCAGGTTTTAAGGATATCCCTGCTTCAATAAAGGTGGTCCAATCAGTCCCTGACTCGGCACAGGTGGCTCAATTAAATTGAGCCACCTGTGCTGAGGCTGAAATATCCTTTAAAACCTGACCTGTTGGTGTCCCTTGAGGACTGGAGTAAGCCACTCTTGTATTATGACTCTCCGCATTTGTTTTTTTTAAGATAAAGTGAGTCCAATAACAATTCTCGTCTCCCTTTCCCCCCCCCCCCCCTCAGATCACTGGGAATTTGGTGCAGAGCAAGCTACGGGTGGAGAAGGAATTTATAAACACATTGCCCATGTACACGGAGTGCGTGGTGAACAATATCACAGTGGTGCTGCTTGATGCAAATCAGTATGACTTATAATATTATTATTATTTTAGATACGTAGTTGAATAGGAAATGACTGCACATGTTTACTTATTTGAGCCTTCATGCTGTATGACGTATACCAGTTTTTTTGTTTTGTTAAGCAACTCTATCATTATATTGTGACGTTCTGCGAACCCTGACACTCTCTAATAGTGCGTCTGAGATCAGATGCATTGTAAGGAACCCCAACCCTCTCTAATAGTGCGTCTGAGATCAGATGCATTGTAAGGAACCCCAACCCTCTCTAATAGTGCGTCTGAGATCAGATGCATTGTAAGTTCTACGGCATTTGGTAAACATTTTTTAAATGACTTGAACATTGCAGTGAGGCTTGTGGAACACAAGGTCTACGAACCACTGTTGAAAAACATGGACATAGACTCTACAGGATAACAATATTGGAGCATTATGAGCTTCTGGTTATGTGACCTATGTTTTGGTGTAAGACCTGAGCTGTCCTCCACATTACAGTAGCTTCTCTTCCACAAAGCAGAGTAACCAGTAACCTCTGACTAATGCAGGTCGTGTAAAATTCTACCCAATATTGGCATGGTAGTTGGTACGATAAACCTATTTGTTTCCTTTTCAGTTGTCCAGGTGCTGTTTTGTTTCTTTTCTGCCTTCCGAATGGAACCAGAATATTACACACTGGGGACTTCCGAGCAGATCATTCCATGGAGAAGTATTCCGCACTTATTGGTCAAAAAATCCACTCGCTCTATTTAGACACCACGTAAGGCTTTTTATTTACATGTATCTGTACTTCACATCCTATTCAGGTAGATTCAATAAATGACAACACTTAAGTGCACTTGCCAAGTGATATTGCTTGTGTACCTATTCAGAAAGCTTCGATAAACATGGCAATATCACTTGGAAGCGGCTTTGTAAGGAGCTTTGGATCGGACAAGCTGTGCGGTAACAAAAAGATGGCCAAAATCGCTTTCTTCCCCCGCCCCCTCCCGCCCCACCCCCCCAATAACTTTATTTGGGTAGCTTTGATATGCACATCGCAGCTTAAACCCGCATATTCATATCTCAGATCGGATTTGCGATGTGCATGTCAAGAAGAAAAATGTATTGTTACTACATCGAATTGAAGTCGGGGGTCTCCGGCATTGACCCGCATTCATTTCAGCTCCAGGGACCCCCCTACTTCAATCCTATGCAATAAAAATAATTTTTGCAGCCCGCTTCAGTACCTTAGGTGGCTAACCGCGAAGGTAATGAAGGGGTTAAATAGTGCCCAGTCTGTTGGTGGTAGAGGGGATGGGTGAAGATTGTAGTTGTCCCAGGGTGGGTGCTTAGCCCTACCTGGAGGGTTGCGGGAGTAGTTAACCCCTCCCTTACCATAGCAGTTACAACCGCTAAGGGAATTTTAAGAGGTTAACCCTTTCCGCAAGACCTAAACACCCACCCCGTGGCAACTACCCCCTTCACCAACACCACACAGGAATGGGCCAAAAATGACTAATAGCGCTTTTGCCCGTTCAAATAATCATTACAGTGCAATAAATTTAAAATACATTACTTTAAAAAAATACATTCCTACGAAACAAAACTCTAGCCATTTAATCCATTGATTGTTACTGTGGTAATCCGTTTCCCCAATGGCTCACATCCACACTGGCAAGTAATGACCACCCAACTTCCCACCTCCCAACACACTGTAATGGGCAAATAGCCTATTATCCATGTCTGGATAATAGCGCATTTGGCCATTAAAATGAACACATTAGCCTGTATATAGTAAATAAAAGTTGTACTTACCCCTACTAGTATGAAGGCCGTCCTCATCTTCGGCCTCCACGTCTTCAGTGGGCAGTAACAGTAAAATTAAAAAAAATAAATACTTGCCAGTAACACCTTAATTACCACAGGGGTACATCGGGAAGCAGAGGATCCCCAGACCTGAAATGAATGGGGTTCAGGTCCAGAGACCCCCTGCTTCAATACTGTTAATAACATTTTAATACAATCATGGTGATCGCCTGTGAGAGATGGGCAGAGAGATGCAGCTTTCACCGACTGCTGCAGGCAGATCGCACGGGCAGATCTCTGAAAAAGAAACGGCTAAATCCATTGGTATGGCATTTTTGTACCAAACAGTATGCACCAAGCGATACATCTTCCAGAATACTGGTTTTACAAACAGTGTGTACAGTGAGGGAACATGTCAAACCGATCGATATAGCAGTGATCTTTATCGACGCTACCTGAACAGGCCCCATACAGTTTCTCAAAGGTAAGAAAATGGAAAATAAATTGTGATTCTTGCGTGCAAGCAATACGCTGGCTACGCCAAAATGTCTATAGAAGTGTATATATTCCACTTGTATACTCCAGAAAGCAATTGTTTTATTTATTTTTTTGCTTTGTCACTGAGATCTCTCACGCGGGGGTTTAACGTTGGTCAATCTGTAGCTTTTGGAGGAAAGGCTTTTACAAAAAATTTATTTGAGAGGTCGAGTGAACCGTCTTCACTTGACTTTGTGTACACCAGGGGTGGACAACTCCAGTCTTCAAGGGCTACCAGCAGGTCAGGTCTTTAGGATATCCCTGCTTCAGCACAGGTGGCTCAGTTGAACACTGAGCCACCTTTTGCTGGAGCAGGGATATCTTGAAAATCTGACTTGTTAGTGGCCCTTGAGGACTGGAGTTGGCCACCTTTGGTGCAAATGTACAAAAAAAAATGTTGCCAAGTGTTCTGCAAATTATATTGCTGCAGGAACCCTACAGAAGAAACTGGGATTAATGAGGTGCAGCCTCTAGTACGATCAAAACGATGAGCACAAAACTTTAATTAAAGTACAAGTCCACTTTATGCGTTTTAGTGCTTAACATTTATAAATTGGGAGCTTATCAGCCTAAGAGCCAGGGGCTGATTAGCTCCCAACTAATAATTTTAAAGAGCTGCCCTCAATCTTACAAATTACCTATTTCCATACCAAGTATGCAAATGAATGTGGTCTCACGAGCCAGAGATTATTAATTCGAATCGAGAGGACACTGCAGTGTGGGATGGACGGATGGGAGTGCTGTTTTGGGCTTATCTGAGGAGGGCAGTCATTTATTTCTGCACTGGAGGGTACAGATCCTTATCTCAAATTGTGACACTATGATTTTGTTTTGAATTTCAATGTGTTTTTTTTTTTTTTTTCTTTTTTTTTAATACATGTAATATACTTGTGAAGAAATTTTAAAGGTATTCACGTTAAGGCTCCTATTTTAATATTTACACAATGACCTGTGTATCCATGCTCGCCCAGGCATGTTTGCCCTTATTTAAACAGCAAGATTCATTAATAAGGTTTTTTTTCAGATTCACTTCTGATATTGTTTGTTTCAAATCTTGACCTTGCTGTTTGAAAATATGTTCCTGTGTGAAATTGGTGTATTATATAATCTTCATAAAGCACATAATAGTCTGGGAAGACCTGAATCCAGTGTTATCACTGCCATTTTAGTTGATGGCAATTGTTCTCTGTTTCAGTTACTGCAGCCCCGAATACACCTTCCCACCGCAGCAGGAAGCCATCCAGTTCGCTGTGAACTCTGCCTTTGAAATGGTCACTTTATATCCACGCACTTTGGTTGTTTGCGGTACTTACTCTGTGGGAAAGGAGAAAGTATTCCTAGGTAGTGTATCTTCTTGGTTGACAGCCACAGCATTCTTGGCAAATTATTTGCTTCAGTGGCAGATGGGCACACCGTTCCCTGTGACACGAACTGGGTTTACACTTTTGTGTATGTTCGAAGCAAGGTAGCCATTATAACTTTGATGGAAATTCAAACCTAGCATACTAAAAGGAGTGAAGAAGTTGGTCTCGAGTGATTTTCACTTAGCATTGTCTGTTTTTTTTGGAGGGGTATTCAGAATGCCAAGCGCACTCACAAGGTTTTCGACATGTTTGTTCACAAGTATGTTTCTTTATTAATTTCAAAGTTAAAATGTCTCTCTAATGTACAGTCCACGCTTTTTCTTTGCTGGGGTTGTATCTAGTCCTGACATTGCCACTGCCGAGGTGTCTCAGGAAAAATGACATGTCCGTTTCAATCCGCAGCTATTGCTCACATCTTGGGATGTAAAGTAAGTATGTCCCCGGACAAATGCAAAACCATGCAATGCTTGGAGTCGGAAGAAATCCGTTCACTTGTAACTACAGACTGGCACAGCACTGCTCTTCACGTACTCCCTATGATGCAGGTTAATTTTAAGGTAGGCATGTGTTTTGCATTTTGTGATGCTGATATTTCAAGTCTGTGGCGTCTTGCGACTTTTGTCATTTCTGTGATATCATTATTTTTGTGCTTTTAATTCATGCTCTGAGAAGTACTTATATTTAATTAAAAAAAAACATTTAATCGGCACTCTAAAAATAGAGAGAAAATCAAACTCACATTTTCCTTTTGGTCTCGCCAAGTTTCTTCTTTAATGTATCAAAAACTGCGACAATACAAAAAGAATATCAGAACCCACAAGGGACGTCAGCAGACACACACTGTTAAATATGCACACTAGAATTTCCTGATAAATATTTATCATACATTGCTTTTATAATAACACACAAATCCCTAGGCTGGAATCTTTGTGCAATGTAGAAAATAGAAGTATGCACACAGGGCTCCAATGGTGTACAATCTTGTATTTAATAATACAGATATAAAAGCAAATGCACTCCCATCTGAAGTACTTGCTTCAATGTTGATCAGTAATGCTCAACTCCTTGTAGGTTCTTTGCCTGAATTGACCGTCCAATAGGTAGCTTCTCTCTCCCTGACGCTTCTCGTTGGGTCCCATTGCTCGCTCCTGGAGGGAGCTCTTAGTGCATTGGGTTGCAAATTGGCGCTATGGTATGTGTCCTTCAAGATCTGGGGAGCGGTGTCTTGTCCGCGGTGTACCACGCAAACGCCGGGAAACTATAAGAGAGCAGGTTACTGTGGAGGATCAATCCAGGCACCCAACCTACACAGAGATTGCATTATTGATGAGCATTGAAGCACATATTTAACTGTATTCTTGTTGAAGATTGTACACCATTGGCGCGGTGTCTCTATAGTCACTTCCATTTCCTACATTGCTCATTTTAACCTTACAAGAAGCTTGGAAGGAACTTTTTGTGGGAGCAGCAGCATCTACTGTACGTTGGATCAATAACCTCTCACGTACCCTCTTACTTTATTTTTCCTTATCCTTTATGTTCGGTTTCTTGCGCCTGCGTATATGTATGCTATAATCTAATCATTGGGATTGTGTATGCTTTTTCAAACATCTATTTTGCAAAGAAGACTCCCTTTTCTCCCTGCAGATGTCACTACACCGCACCATAACTCCTTAAGTGCAATATTTTCGTTCCTTTTCATGAAAAACAAAGCATTACATGTTAAAGTAAGATGCAGGTATCTGGTATATTATCCATCAGCTTTTGTTTTGCGTGTGCTCACTCGTAGGGTTTGCTTAACCATCTCAACAAGTTTTCTGGAAAATATGACCGGGTTTTAGCGTTCAAACCTACAGGATGGACCTACTCTGATCGCTGTGATTCAGTGGCAGATATCAAACCCCAAGTCAGAGGGAAAATCACAATGTATGGTATGTACACATCTCTCAAAAGGGACTTAATGTTTTGGTCCAATGAGATCTATAACAAAGTAGAAAACAACATGTATTATAGGTTACAAAACCTCTGGCATGGGATTGAAGTAAAACAAAATCACACTACCCCCAGAAGCCTGTACGAGTGTAACTTCTGTATTTTGGGTATATTGCCCCCATAAACATGTGAACATTGTGATTTCTTAATCCAGGAGTTCTCAATTCCAGTCCTCAAGGGACCCCCAACAGGTCAGGTGATTTGAGCCCCCTGTGCAGAAGCAGGAATATCTTGAAAACCTGACCGGACATGTAATATTTAAAATGCTTCTCTCCTAAACTAAGCATCAGATTAAAACATATTTAAATCTGCATTGTAAAGAGCAAGACAAGATGTATAGATTAGTTAAGGGAGGGAGTGGGGGAAGCATGAAGTGTTAGCAATGAATCAATACCATAAAAAACATTTCTGGATGTAGTACAATGGCTAGGGGCATCGTGAAGTCATTTTTTGGATTATATTTCTGCCTCCCCCTGGGATGAATACACAATCTTGTGCTTTTTGTTGTCAGGCATTCCATACAGCGAACACAGCAGTTACTCGGAGATGAAACGTTTCGTCCAGTGGCTTAAGCCTCAGAAAATCATACCAACGGTTAATGTTGGCAATTGGGAAACCCGCACTACAATGGAGAAGTATTTTGCTGACTGGATTTCAGAAGCTGCTCAGAAACCAGCTGGTAATAAGAGGCTACTCAATGTGACCACGTCCAGTCCCCCAGTGGGTCATATCTGAATCCTATACTATTTTTGTATTGGTTAGCATCTTATTCCAAGAGACAGCCCTTCGAAACAGAGGTATCTTCTATACATGGCTGAACTCTTCATTAGTTTTTAAACTATTAAGGAACTGCAATTTAAAAAAAATTTATGCGCATTTTGGGCTATTCTGCTTCCCTGCTCTTCAGCAGTTTAATAAACCATACATTCAAACCATGTACATAAAATAATTACTTGCCATGAAGGGAAGTTCCTTCAGTACATGGTGTAACAAAAAATAATGTATTAAAAAAAATATGGATCAAGTTTTAAATATGTTTTCTGCCTTGTATTAATAATGTTGTTATTTAGCAAATAAAAATACTGTATAACTGATTGTGGGCACGTTCATGTGACAGATTTGCAACCCTGTCTGTTTACTGTTTTACTCTTGTGTGTAATTATAAAAAATATACAAATCTGTATTTTTTAAAAGTGGAACACTATTTTATATATTAACTCATAATTTTAATGTAAAATAAAGGTTAATTCAATTTCCTGCTCAAATATTTTTTTTTCGTTGTCTTTCAATTTATTATTGCATGATAAGTTGCAGAAAAGTGACAAAATAGGCAAAATAAATGTATGGCAAATCGAAAACTAGGTGAAACATAGGAGTGAGCATGTGTATTTACATTCCTGCCTCTGTCACCTAAACCGGTTCTGAATGAATCTCCAAATTTTAAATTCAAATACCTACATTTAAATTTGTATTTTACTGTGAAATAGCAATTTGTAATTCCCCAATTTATCCCACCCAGTCTGCCCATGGTGTATTATTCGTTTCTTTTTCACACCACTCCTTTATGGTGTTGACCTTGATACTGGAAGGCTATTCGATGCACCGTCTTTGTGAAAATGTGTTTCAAAAGTGCATTTAAGAGCTGAAGGAGCGGCTCCGTGAGTAAAGACACTGACTCTGATAACAATGGAATTGCGTTGGAATCGGGGGAAGCTGGTTCAATTCCTTGTGTCGGCTCCTTGTGTGCTTGGGTAAGTCATTTTATCTTCCTGTGACCCGGGTACCGAAAACATAGATTGTTAGCTCTGCTTGACAAGCCTCGTCTGGCCTACATACTGCTTCAACCTTTTTACTTTGTGATGGGCTTGAACAACCAAAAACTGAATATAGCTGAAAGCATCATGAGCAACAGTTAAACAGTGTGTTTAACACACTGAATGGCGTCTCTAGAATAGAGTCTAATAACCATAGGAAGGGAGATGAGTGTTGGTGATTGGAGCTCACTGATTATACATCTAGATCTGGAGTAGCCAACACCAGTCCTCTAGCTACCAACAGGTCAGGATTCAACGATATCCCTGCTTCAGCAAAAGTGGGTCAGTCAATGATTGAGCCACCTGTACCGAAGCAGGGATTTCCTAGAAAACCTGATGGTGGCCCTTGAAGAACAGAGTTGCTCTCTCCCCCACTCCCCCCCCTGCCCTAGATGATGCTAGTTCACTGTGGCTATTATTCAGTGACCTATTTACAGTACGTTTCTTCGCTATATCCAACAACAACAAAATCTTGTCACAAAATCAACCTCATGCACTGTACAGTGATACTAAGTATTTCTTTCTCTTTGGAGAGGGTATCCATGCTATTGTCTGACACACTAATGGGCTACATTTTTCTGAAATCCATTTGATTGTTTCAGCTCTAAGGATTTGTCAAAATCCAGAACTTCCATAGAGCACTTAGTCTGTCTTCTGTTTTTTAAATAACTTTTATTTGGGGCTACTAGGTTTAGAGCATTAATATGGAATATATTTGGCAAAAAAAGTTTGGATATGAAAAATGGAGCAGTGTTAGCCTGTCACCTAGTGGAACATTTTAGACATTAAGTGAATTTAACCAAAGGCAAGTCATAAAGCAAACTTTTAGTCCTGTAACATAGGTTTCTTATATAGCAACGACTGTGTGCAGCACTATACGTAGATTAGAAGCTTTAGGTTGTGTCTGCAAAGTTTGATCTCCCATTGCGTAGGCACCAATATTAAAGGGGCTTGCCCAAGGTCACAAAGAACTGACACTGGGATTTGAACCAGACTTCAGTATCATTGTGTCTAGTCACCCTTTCCGCATGAGACGTCTTGTACCTTTGGAGTCTGCTGGAGCTCTTCCTGTGTGTTCAGTGAAGCCCCAATGTATTTGTCTGTCTGTCCTCTTCCCCATCACACATTATACCTCTCAATGGCGACACAAGAACGGCTATCTTGATTAATTATTTCCCCCCTGTGGATATCAAGACTAATGGCTTTTGTATGTTCTCTGTAATTTAACACTACCTTATTAATTATATTCTTGCATTATGAAGCATGCATACTGTACACAATGAAACATTGATTAAACAAGAGCATGCTACAGACATGGTGAAAACGTGGTGAGAGGAAGTCCCATAGAAGCAACCGTCCGCTCTGATTGCCATTGTTTTTGCACGTTTTTATTGAATTTTTTACTTTTAAGTGATCTTTTCTTACCCCTTACTACACTGTTTTTTTTTAATCTAATGCATTGGTAAAGGAGAAGCATTTGAAATATCAAGTGTTCGGAAAGGTTCAATTGGAGCTCTCCCCAGAGCCCAGTGTAGTCTAAAGGTTACAGGTCATGTATGTCTTTATTTATATAGCGCCATTAATGCACATAGTGCTTCACAGCAATAATACACGTGACAATCATATAAATAATACAAATAACAGGTCATGGGAAGAAGTGCTTCAGACATAAAAGTAACATTTAGGAAGAGGAGTCCCTGCTCCGAAGAGCTTGACCTATGGACAATCAGCCAGCTGATGAATCACGTTGTTACCAGACAGAGAGGCAGTGAACAGCAGGAGCCAGTATAGCCCCACACCGGCAAACAGTCACTTACCAGACCTGCGAGCCTGGCTTCCAAGGGAGGGTAAGAAATTGCGTCTTTCTGGTTTGCTGGTTAGGTGCAAGGCCCTCAAGCGCTCCCTAACAGTTTGTGTACATGGATTCCAATTTTAAGAGAATTCTGAGAGATATATTTCTAATAAAACAATAATGGTAGACAGCACACTTGAAGCAAGGTAAATATGATCTCGTTTGCAGGGTGCAATAAGGAACAGCGAGAGGACCCCAGTTCCTCCCCAAACAATATATAAACACACTGAAATGTTCCAGCATTCACTGACTATTGGAAAAATGGTCAAGACCGGAATATGCCAAAATGTGAATTTTAAGGAAAAAAGCTAAATCTTCAATAAACCTGGAATAATGTCACGTCAGCAGGAAATACACAAAATGGACCCAAGAATAGTGATGTGGGGAAACTGTACAAGGGAAAGGATACCACAATGGGAAAGGAGGAGGGAACAAAATAATAGGGGGGGGTAACAAGGGGGGCAACGTTTCGGGGTAAGAACCCCTTCATCAGGCCCGTTCCCTCAAGTCCAAAGGGACAAAAGATATTTCCCTAGACCCTTATAGCCCCACTATATATAGCACAACCAAACACAAAATGCTATGAAATAGAATAAAGCAAAAAGTTCAATGAGTCCAGATCCTAGTAGAATACAATTCTCACGAGATACAAAGTCCAACCATAAAGTCCTTGGTCAGAGTCTGGATTATCCTCACTATCTCTCCTGCTGTGTAGGTAATGCCGCTTTGTAAATGCATTACCTACACAGCAGGAGAGAGAGTGAGGATAATCCAGACTCTGACCAAAGACTTTATGGTTGGACTTTGTATCTCTTGAGAATTGTATTCTACTAGGATCTGGACTCATTGAACTTTTTGCTTTATTCTATTTCATAGATTTTTGTGTTTGGTTGTGCTCTATATAGTGGGGCTATAAGGGTCTAGGGAAGTATCTTTTGTCCCTTTGGACTTGAGGGAACGGGTCTGAGGAAGGGGTTCTTAGCCTGAAACGTTGCCCCCCCCCTTTATTTTGGTGTATTCCCTGCTGACGTGACATTATTCCAGGTTTATGGTAGATTTCGCTTTTTTCATTAAAATTCACATTTTGGCATATTCTAGTTTTTGACCATTTTTTCCAATAGTCAGTGAGTGCTGGAACATTTCAATGTGTTTATTTATAATAAGTTTGCTACTGGCTGATTCTCCCGCTGTAGTTACAGTAATAAACTATAGTTACATTTATGTTAACAAGACTAATTGTTTAAATATTGATGGTTTTAATTATTACAAATAATAATGTATTTTATATATTGTATTATGACTACCAAGTGGATTGTCATTTTAAAAACAGTAATAGTTCTTATCTACTGATTCCCAGTTGATTTTTTAAATATATTATGTTTAATTAAAGCTAGGGATGTGTATATAAGAGAATCATTTGCCAACTGAAGTCACACCCCTGCCGAAGAGGTACCGCCTCGAAACGCGCAGGGTGGCTTTTCGTTGGCTATCAGAACATTGTGGGTGTAGCAGGAACTGTTACACAGGAGAAAGAGCTGGTGGAGCTTGCAGTGTTGGCTCTAGCTCAAACCATCCTCTGTACTTTGTCTTGGGACTGCCGTTTTGGTCGCAGTGACATCGTGACGCAGGTGGCGCATCACATAGAGGTACCACCGGACAGATCAGTCGGGCGGACGCACCAATGGGAGCGAGTGAATTCCTGCATAAACGGTTGCAGGACTACAGAGACCCTACATCATTTCTGCTCTTTATGCACAGATACTTTAAGTGCATTTTTACTTGTTGTGACTAGTAAAGCTAATAATACTACACTGAGGGGTGCGCTTCTCTTTTTTTATCTTTATATAATTGTTCTGTGGAATGCCTGGGTTGCTTCCTGTTGAAGATAGCAGCACCCTCAAGATTGGACTTTTTATCTCTGGTTTTTATTTATATTTTGTATATATAAAATGTGGAATTGATTATTGTGTGCTCTTACATTTAAGCTTGTAGCTACAAACAAAGGTTTTTGAGTGCCCCTAGCTGAGGCTTGTTTTTGATACAAGCAGAGGATTTAGAAGCAATTTATCCATATTATTATTTATTAATATATCAGCTATCTTAACAAATTTATCTCGGTTCAATAAAACTATGATAAATTAGCATCACTGCTTTAATGTTGTTGCATATATAGTCATGTTGCTCAAAGTGAGACCACCTTTAATAATTGAAGTATGAAAAAAAGATACAGGATTGTTTTGGGATCTTAAAAGGGGCCATCTCCTTGCACCAGTGTATCAATGGTAGTGAGATGTTGAAGGGGTAGAATATGGATCGCTGATGCCTTCCTTATAACATTAGACACCTATACACCCCCCCTCCACCCCCCCCCCTCCAACAGGTCAGATAATAAGGCTATCCCTGCGTCAGCACAGGTGGCTCAGTCTTTGACTGAACCACTGAATGAGCCGCCAGTGCTGAAGCTGGGATATCCTCAAAATCCAACCTGTTGGGGGATCTTGAACACCACTGGAATGGAATTTTAATGCAAAACTATTTTTTATTCTGCTTATGAGACTTTCTTAGAGAGTTTGAAAATGCTTATTAAAAAAAAAAAATTCAAAGCAGTTGAACAAGGTTGTCTTGTGCAGACGGTTTTGAGACAGCAGATGTATATGCATCAGATGTCATCTCCAGTTTAGCCCCCTGTAGCCACAAAAGCTTATGCACAAGACAACTGTGTATGATTCAGATGTTGGTCCATTACAAAGGTATCACAGCCAACAAGGTATCTTACTCTTTCTGGAACCAATACACTACTTTGCACCCCTTAATCATTCTAAATCAAAGGGGCTCCTAGAAAATAAGTGAAAGATGGCACATCTATAAATCAAGAAAACATCACTAAGGTTATTAGCTTATCGATCATGTGCTGAACATCATGCTCCATCCAGTGATTGTTTTAATTGTAATTATTTTTTTTAACTCATTCTAGTTATTTTTGTTAGATATGTATTACGCATGCGTTGCAGAGTGCAGTATCAAGTGCAAGCAGGACATACTGTACTATTCGGTATAAACCACTTAACTAATAGTATACTTAGGCGTGTGAAAGTTGTTTCAGGTTGCACACCCTGCTAGAGAAAAGAAGTCAAGTGGGTATGGCCCGCATTGGATTTTGGACCAAAGGTGCGAAATGTTGGACCCTGAGAACCCTACACTTTACCCTAAGAGGATTCTGGGTAAGAAGATACAGTGTTCGTCGAGAGACGAGGCCAGTGTAAACCAGCAAGGATTGGGTTAATGCGCCATGGATGCAAAGGCTAGTTTGAACCAAACTTCATTCAGACTGGAGACACCCAGCTATACAGTGCAAAGAGTGATCTTTGAAATATCCTTGCCTGACTTTAGAGGCCTGAACACCCGAGTAACCTGGAAAAACTGATAAGGAACAATGACACGCTTCCCGCATATACAGTACCAGACTTGAGAAAAGATGGAAGGCAGCAACACGCCGCATAGTGTATCTCTCCCGGTCCGGAGGGGTGATCATGGAAGTCATTGATGCATTTAGGAAAATGAAATGTAATAATGGTAGGTGTTTAGGTAAATATCGTGCGCAAAAAAAAAAATGATAATTTTTTTATTATTGAGTTGGGAAAACATTTCCATACAAGAGGTCATATACACAGAGATCAATACATAGTATTATACGAAATCTGAACTGTATACAATAATTCTATTTTTACAAACCCGGTATACAAGGTGCATAGAGCTGGAAATGTTGGCAGATAAAGTGACCTGCTCAAGATAAGGTGTATCTTGGACAAAGATAACCTAAATGAGTGTGTTGTTGAATGCCAGCAAAGTATTTTATTGCTAACTATAAACTTGACTTCTGAACCTTTTAATCGGTGCTAGATGCATTAAAATTGCATTTAAATCAGAGGGATGGGGATGTTTGGCATTAGAGGTGGGTAGAACATTCACACCCAATTGTGAAACTGTCAATTTTTAGACATTTTGTGAATCTCATCCCAAAGTTTAATGTGTTGGTGATGTTTGCAAAACGTTATAAAGCTGTAAATAAGCGTTAAGGCTAAAAAATAATAATGAAAAATAGATTTGTGCATGAATTTAACATTTGAAAAATCATAAATCTACTGTACATAAGTCACATTTGGAAAGTGCATTGCATGGCAGATGTATCTCTGCAGTAGAGAACTTAATAATAACAACAACCACAACAACAACAACATGTTCTTGTATAGCGCTGCTAGTTTTTGGTGTCTGAGGCACAAAGAGATAAAGTGATAAAGTGATTTGCCCAAGGTCACAAGGAGCCGACACTGGGAATTGAACCAGGTTCCCCTGCTTCAAACATCACTGCCAGTAAGTGTCTTTACTCACTGAGCCGCTCCTTCTCCCTAACTAAACTTAAACTATTTAACAGCCTGCAAATAGATACTCTTCATGGATATACTTGCAAGGGTAAATAATGATATGTTAATAGGCCTAGAATACATTTATAAAAATTCAACTACTCTTACAAGACACATTTGTGAGGTCCACTAGTAAATAATACATTCATAAACATTTACACATAGATTGTAAACTGTTTGGGGCAAGGGACTCCTGTTCCTAAAGTCTACATCAGGAGTACTCGCCACCAGTCCTCGGGACCCCCCAACAGGTTTTAAAGATATACCTTCAGCACAGGTGCATCAGTCAGAGATTGAGCCAGCTGGCTTATCCTTAAATCCTGACCTGTTGGGGGGCCCTGAGGAGTGGTGTTGAGCACCCCTGGTCTACAACTCTACATTTATGTTGAAGTGCTTATTCCTGTTATATCACATGTATTGCTGCTCTAAAGTGCTATATAAATAAAAACATAGTGTACATACAACGTACATACTAACAAATTACAGAGAATCCATGTACACAATCAGTGCCACAGATGGCTCGTTGTACCCCTGTGTGCATTGCACATACCTGTAGGTAGATTAATAGGTGACCATAGAAATTTGTCTCTGCCAATATACCAGACCTTTTAATCATACGGCACCAGTAACCAGCCGCCGATAGAAAAGTCATTAAAATCAACTTCAAATAATTAGAATATAAAAACCTATTATATTTAGGACAGGCTGTAGTTCCTGACTCAGTTAATGTCTTAAAGTGCAATAATAACCATTAACATCTGAAAATGCCAGTTGGCTTCTACTAGAAGCTACTATGTGTTCCTCTTCTGGACTCCGATATGTACACTGCACAGCAACAACTTATCCACAACATCACTGTGCATTATTAGTTACTCTGTACAGAAGGTATTTCATATGATTTTTCATGTTTCTGAAGAGGTTTAGGATCTTCTATTCTGATACTCGTGAAATTCTCAATTACTGTAGGTAGGTATCTAGAAAATGGAAAATAGATGTCATTATTTAATAACATACATATACATACATTACATCCATACATACTTATTTCCCCAGCACTAAAAAGCTATACATGCAATAAATCGTATCAAAGGATGTAAATAAATACAATGGTGCCAGGTGTATAAGAAAAGGATATCGGGTATATGGCTCAAATGTGTCCTGGGTTGTGAGCAGCTTCAGAGGAATAAACCAAGTTCCAAAAGAATCTAAAAAACAAAAAGCGGAAGCACATGCCCCATAGTGTGTTATCATTTAAAACAATTGGCAGGTAGAAGAAACCTTATAAATGCACACTCACAAACATAAGGGTTAAAATCACATTATAGGTAAACCTATAACAGGTAAGGGTTTCTGCTGAGCTGTAACTGCGGGTTCCACGTGGAGCAAGATGGTGCAGCTTCCTGTGTACTCCGATCTGGGTGTCCTCTGCTGGGCTCCAGTCATGCTATAATGGTGTCCCAGGGGTACAGGGGGAGAGACTCCAATGGCGCCGGGATATCAGCTCACTCGGTGTCCTGTGGTTGATGTTTTTATTGGCAAACAGTTGAACAGGTAAATCCCACAAGCTTGTGCGGTTAGCGGGCGGGGATTAGCGTGGCTTGTCAAATGACATCACCACTGAACCACCAATCAGAGGCCCTACACGTTTCGTCGCTATGGCATATGGACCTGAGAAAGTTGCCATAGCGACAAAACGCGTACGGCCTCTGATTGGTGGTTCAGTGGTGATGTCATTTGACAAGCCACTCTATTCCCCGCCCACTGACCGCACAAGCTTGTGGGATTTAGCTGCTCAACTGTTTGCCAGAAGAGAACATCAACCACAGGATGCTGAGTGAGCTGATATCCCGGCGCCATTGGAGTCTCTCCCCCTGGGACACCATTATAGCATGACTGGAGCCCAGCAGAGGACACCCAGATTGGAGTACACCAGGGAGCTGGATCATCTTGCTCCAAGTGGAACCTGGCAGTTACAGCTCAGCAGAAGCTCAGCAGAAACCCTTACTTGTTATAAGGGTTAAAATCACATTGTAGATAAACCTATATTTGTGAGTGTGCATTTATAAGGTTTCTTCTACCTGACAATTGTATTAAATGATAATACACTATGGGGCATGCGCTTCCGCTTTCTGAGATATATATATATATATATATATATCTATATATCTATATATCTATATAGATATATATATCTATAGATATAGATATATATACAGATATATATATAGATATATATATCTCTATGTCTATATAAAATGCATGTTATAAAAATCCATAGAAATATATGGGATCATGTTCACTAATCGGTGTTATTCCATAAGACATCTTATGGCAATTCAAAAAACTCTGTTAAATCGCTTGCATTGTCTGTTAAAATAGAATTTGTAGGTTCAGAAAAGAGATCTGTATTCCAAGGAGAGAAACACATGGGATACTGCAGGTAACGGCATTTTATTTATTCCTACCTGAGTAGATGTCAGGAGACGTCACAGGTACAGCCTTCCACATGGAAAACGCCGGCATTCGGGTCACGAAGGACAGTGAGTCTCACCTGCAACAAATGAAATACAAAATGGTCATCTTTCTTTTGTGTAAGGCAGATGCGGCATCAGCACATTTCTCCATATTGTGGTCTTTGTTTCCCCATCTGTAGTTTTTTCCCCCATAGTGATGGATTTATTTTTTGAAGTTTATTTTAACTTTAGTTTCTTTTTTTTTTTTAAAGGCAAATTAAATGACACTCTGGCTTTTGATCAGAGAGAAACGCAAATGCTAAATTGCTTCCTGCTGGACGGCACAACAGGCATGTCCGAGGAAACATTTAAGGTTGCCCCGTTGTACACAGCTTGGGGGCCTATTTAACAGTCAAAATCAGTCAGCTTTAAAGGGCATTGCCTTAAAGCAGGGGTTCTCAACTCCAGTCCTCAAGACCCACCAACAGGTCAAGTTTTAAGAATACCCAAGCTTCAGCACAGGAGGCTCAATCATTGGCTCAGTTTTGACTGCACCACCTGTGCTGAAGCACGGATATGCTTAAAACCTGAGCTGTTGGGAGGTCTTGAGGGCTGGAGTTGAGCACCTCTGCTTTAAGCTCATTCCTAATGTAGGCATTTGTAATAATAATAATAATACAGTAATAACAACAATAGCATGTTCTTGTATAGTGCGGCTAGTTGTACGCAGCGCTTCACAGAGACATTTTGCAGGCACAGGTCCCTGCCCCGTGGAGCTTACAATCTATGTTTTTCTTTTTAGGAAGATTGCCCCATTAAATAAGTAATGGTACCACATACCAGAAGGCAAACTGGTATTTACTGTAATATGTATAGAGGCCAAAACATTGTTTCTGTAGAGTTGTTTTATGAGTAAAAATGGTTTCAGGAACATTTGTTACACACATTACAAGTGCGTTGTACTACAATCCCCGCAGCGGCGATGTATAGGATCACCCTGGCTTCCCTGCAGGTAGAGATGCGGGTGTGTGT
Organism: Ascaphus truei; assembly: GCF_040206685.1. Lineage (NCBI taxonomy): Eukaryota > Metazoa > Chordata > Amphibia > Anura > Ascaphidae > Ascaphus > Ascaphus truei. The sequence continues at coordinate 50,507,714 of NC_134490.1, read as the reverse complement.
TGTATCATTTCCACATATCTACCCTCACTAAACAAGATGTGAAATATAATATACCACAGGCAAAAACTCACCTCATCTTTTGTGGACTTGTTCAACAAATGTTCAACATCCTCACAGCTTTCTGGCTTCAGGTCATTGATGGCTTCTATCTGATCCACATGGTGAAACAGACATCCAATTTCTTTTGGTCCTTTCCATTTGCACACGCTATATAGAGGTAAATAAAAAAAATATACATAGTTTTATGCCCAGGTACACAGAGCATTCATTAGATATATATAAAAAGTTAATGATGGGAACAGTTTAACCCAACAGGTGCTCAATTCCAGTCCTCAAGATCCCCGCAACAGGTCAGGTTTTCCGGATATCCCAGCTTCAGCACAGGTGGCTCAGTCTCTGGGACTGATTGAGCCACCTGTGCTGAAGCAGGGATATCATGAATACCTTTTTAACCATTCTCCAATTTGGTCTGTGACAGAAATGTTGCTAAAGCCCTAACATTTGATATCATATAAATGAGTACTGCACATACAGTATCATGCATGGATCTTTTACAATGTGCCTTAGAGCAGGGGCGCTCAAGCCCCCCACCCCACCAGCATGTCAGATTTTCAGGATATCCTAGCTTCAGCACAGGTGGCTCAATCAGATGCTCGGTCTGATTGAGCCATCTGTGCTGAAGCAGTGATATCTTGAAAACCTGACCTGTTGCGGAGGTCTTGAGTACTGGAGTTGAGAACCCCTGGGTTAACCCATTCTCTGCCAGAGGGTCTGCATTTTAATGGTCGTTACAGTGTTGCTGTAAGCTGTACATAAAGATTCGTCCTGCCAACAGCTCTCCAGTGGCACCAGATTGCAGAGCGGGTGGGAGGGTTGCTGAAGGGTAGTTAAGGGTGGGGGAGGGGAAGGTCACTGACAAGTTGTTCAGCACTTATTGCGGCGCTCCTCCCGTCGGAAGCCCTGCCCATGAGCCATACAGATAGCACAATTATCTTTTTATTGTCTTTTCAGATCTAGGAGATTTACTAAGCAGCGTTCCAGACCACATCATGTTTTCTGGAAGACGTTGTGTGGAGAAGACCCGATCCCCCGTCTTACATTAAAATGCGTTCATTTAAATGTACAGTACTGTAGGGTTGGCACATATTTACTAAATGGTGCTACCCACACTGATATCTCCAGAACGTGTGTGGATATCTTCCAGCGCACTTTAGGACCCAGACTGCTATAAAGCTGCATTAACACCATAGAACCAATGCATATTTAGGCTTTATATGATTCTGTAATGATTGTGAATGCAGAATTTAAATAAATATGCTAATTAAAAATGCACTTTTATATTGTAAGTAAAATACAAGTATCATACAATACACAATACTTTAGGGGTTATGTAAATAAACAAACACATGAAATATAATCACAGTCTCTCTATATATACACACACAGATATTCAAATGATTAAGCATACATTTCCACTGGTTTACAATAATGCTTTGGTGTTAATGCAGCTTTAAGTCAATCCAGTCTTTCAAGGGTGTCTACTTGAAGCAGCCAGTCAGGTTCATGCATTCTGGGCTGTGTCCTATAGAGACAGTTGGAGCAAGAAGACGTCTTATACTGTGTAACTATTTAAATGCATTCCCATTAGCCTTAGTCCGATTTCCGTAAGAAAGCATTGTAAATACGGAGCACTTTGCCATATCATGGTCTTCCAATGAGGTCCGAACTGCAGTTTAGTAAGTCTCCCCCTAAAATGTTCTCTTTAGAGTACCCCCGGTGGTATAGCAGAATAATGCTGCCTCTGCCACTGGTTCCTCACTAGCACCACTTGTGTCCATAACACTTACCATAATCGATCTCCGACTTGTACAAGAATGAGATATTTCTTCAGATGTTCCTTAGGCACAATAATGTCCAGCGTCACCAGCGAGGTTGCACCGGACTGTTCACTGAAAGGAACAATTCTATTAAGTGTGTGTGAATAATATCATGATTTAATCAAAGACAAACACAACCAATAAACTACTTTCAAAATAGACATTATACAATTGAGAGGAGAAGGCTCATTACTCATATTATCAGTCTTTGCCCCAAGGAAGAATACAAAGAAAACAGCAATCTGGAACCAAATGTAAAAACAAGTACTAATAATATTGGTTGTTTAATTTTTATCTGTCACTTCCATCCCTACTCTTGCAGAACTCGACCACTGCTCAAATTGTGAAACTTAGCCAGAAATCACCAGCTGTGAATATCTTATTTAGAAGAAACTTGATATCAACTGTCAAAAATATTTTCAACTACAAAACTGGGCCAAACCAATGCAGAAAACCAGAGCCATGTCCTTGAAAGAACAAGTATTCCAATAGATTTTTTCTTTGGTTTTGCAGCTGGGATCCTTTGCTGAATAGCCTCAATACTGGCCAACTTACTCTTTTGTCAGAATCCCTACTTGTCTACAAGAAAGCAAAACAGGAATACACTTTTTTTAAATTTCCCTCGTACCAATGCAAGTCAAGGAAGAGACCTGCATAATCTTCCCAATTGTTGATAACAGATACATTCACACGTTGGCCAGTGTGGTTAAGGTAATGCACTGTAGAGCAGGTCTGCACAACTCCAGTCCTCGAGGACCGCAAACACGCCAGGTTTTCAGGATATCCCTACTTCAGCACAGCCTGCTTAATGAGTTGATCAGTCATACTGAGCCACTAATTGAGCTAGCTGTGCTGAAGTAGGGATATCCTGAAAACGGCCCTCGACGACTGGAGTTGTGCAGGCCTGCTGTAGAGTATCATAGTTTCCTTTGGAACTAGTGTATAAAATACTCACATAAAGATGGGCAAATGTCATCATATTTGCATTTTAAAATGAGCTAATTTGCATATTTACATGTGCCTATTTGCCAGGTATTTCAGGTGTGTTCACAGATCTCTCCACATGTTGTATAGATCGGTGGTGCTCAACTCCAGGCCTCAAGACCCCTCAACAGGTCAGGTTTTATGGATATCCCAGCTTCAAAGGTGGCTCAAATCAGTCCCTGCTTCAGCACAGGTGGCTCAATCAGTGGCTCAGTCTTCAACTGGGCCATCTGTGCTGAAGCTGGAATATCCTTAAAACCTGACCTGTAGGGGTGTATAGAGGACTGGAGTTGAGCACCCCTGCTTTGAATTTCGCTTTGATTTACCAATTTCTACTAAACTGCTTTAGCTAAAAACTTTTTCAGATATTCAAGCGAAACATAGATGGAGAATTTGGACAGGTTTACCTATCTCTACTTACTAGATCATTTTACTCATGAATACTCTGCTCAGTTTGCTTCCTTGTCGTCTGATCAGATCACTGCTGACCCTAGGTTTGTGCTTCTTGCTGGGCTGTCGATGGCACGTGCTAGTAGTACTTGCTGTGTTCACTACAATTGGACTAAAACAGAAATCAACAAATCATTAACGAATTCCATACTGAAGAGGGCTACTTGATCTGTGAAAGCTTCACTGGTGCAAACCTAAATGGTCTTGCTAGCTTTTTGGGTACTATGGCCCATATCCACAGAAGTGTGTTAAGCTTTACCAAACCTCAAAGCAGCTTAAATACATTCCCCCCTTTTTTATATGAAAAGCATGTGACAATGTATTATTCTACATTCTTACCTAAGCTGGTAATCGTTTGGTGCTCCTGTTATAAATCCTGAATTGTGTGCCTAACTAAATGGCTGCCTTCTAACTTTGTGTTGCAGTCTGTGAAATGCTGCAGATGACATTATATTACTAAGTGTAACACATTATCGTTACAAGTTTAAGAGCAATAGACAGTCTGCTGTTTGGAACACAGCAACAGATCTGTTTGTGATACTTTGTTGCCAAAGGGAAGAGCTCAAAAAAGGTGTGTGTGTTCGAGCCTGTTTAGTAGCAACCAAAGGCTGATCGGTATATTCAAGAATCAATAAAAGTGCCTTTAGGAGTTAAAAAAAAAATGCAGACAGTATTATCCAATACTACAGAAATGATTAAAAAAAAGATCTTTCATGTTGTTTGCAAATGAAGGTGAGTTAAAGGGTGCTCAAGCTTAGCACCTTTTGTGAATCTGGCTCTATATACTCTAATCAGGTCTGACTCCTTTATCCTCTCATTTCATTTAGATAAAATGGGAGTAGTGGGCAAAACAATTAAAACAACTTATACAATTGTGTCCATTACAAAGATCCAGTCACCTTTAAAGTGAAACACTTATTTAACAAAATAATATTTTTTTCAGGTTCTGTGGATTCATTCTCGTCATTGACTTAGACTTGTATCTGTTTGTAATTTATTGAGGGGCGCTATCTGTTTTTGAGTATTTGCCTATCCCCCAAGGACCCAAACAATGAAGTCTGGACCAAAAACGTTTTTAATAAAACAATTCTCACAACTTATAATATAACTTTTGATGGTTGAGGAACAGGGAGACAGAGTAACTTTCCAACATACTGATATCTAGTAGAGGCATGTGACAACTTTGCAAAAGTTCACAATACCGGTCAATATTGGACTTTGCTGCTCATGAAGATTTCACAAAATCAATATTTGCAAAAATAATGTGTTTGTCTTTGAGGGGCAGGGTTGGAGCATCTATGAAGTGTATCTACTTCTCTCTCTCTCTGTCTGTTTTTCCTCCCTGTCTTGTATTCTCTCTTTGCCATTACGCCTCCAGAAAGAAAGAGAGTCAGAGCAAAACGTTGCCAATTTCACAAGAATCATTGCCGATCCTGTGAAATCTTCAAACTTTACAGGAGTGTAACACTTTTGGAAGATGCACAAATCTTAAATAATATCGTGATCAATTTTCATGACACTAGCTCTGAGACATTTGCACATCTCAAATATCTACCACTCTCATAGAAAGACGAGTACTATACTTACATAGGCCCCATAACCTCATAGGTCTCCCCGTCATCATCTTCTATATCACTGGTTTCCTGAGGGTCGGAGGACTCAGTTGAGTCACTGAATTGCTGCACGAAAAGGAGAGATGTGGTCAATTAGAATTTTTGTTTTTTCTTCCAGTCCAAGTGCCTATGACGCATTGTGATGTACCCGTAGTGCAAAGCTTATTTGTCAGTAAATGAGTTAAGGATCCGCTCCCACCCCCCCCCCCCCAAAAAGGAATTCCTGTCCATCCAGATATATATATATACATTTACTAACATCCTGTAACTCCTTAATAAGGACGGTGCTGTATGTCATTTTAATATTATACATTACAAATTATGTCTATCAAAGAGACACAAAGTGTACCCATGGCACTCTAAGATCTCCCTCTAGTTTTATTTGTTCTAAGACATGGGTGGCCATCTCCAGCCCTCAAGGGCCACCAACAGGTCTGGTATTTGGGATATCCCTGCTTCAGCACCGTTGGCTCAATCAGTGGCTCAGTCAAAGACTGAGCCACCTGTACTGAAGCCGACACTGATTGAGCCACCTGTGCTAAAGCAGGCATATCATTAAAACCCGGCTTGTTGGGGGGCCTTGAGGACTGGAGTTGACCACTCCTGTTCTAAGATTATGTTTTCTTTGAACCCGCTAAGTAAACAGCTGAGACCTTTCCATGATTGCCAATCAAGCAGTTCGTTTGACAGCTAAACTTGCAAGGCAAGTGGTAATAAATATCTACATTTTTGGATGTTGTGAGTGGAAACAGCTTCTTCTAATGTGTCAGGAGAAAAAATGGCTTTTTTTTTTTTACAATAAACTCTAAAGAAAAACTCTTTAAGTCCCATTCAGAGAGTAGAACATGCAACACCAACTGCACAATGAAAACAAAACTCAGAAAGAACTTTACCTGATACATTGCCACAGGTAAAGACGATGGAACATCATACACATCATCATCACTTCCAATATCACTGTCATAATCTGGCTGTGGGAAGTTTTCTTCATTGCATTCAACATTAGACTTTACTTGGCTGTCCTATAAAAAAACAAATATAGCATTTAACATTTAGACTTGATGGGGAGAGGGCAAACTAGTAGTAGCTTAGGAACTTTAAGCGTTCAAATTACTACTAGTAAATGGGATACAATATAAAAATGGAGTAACACAGAGCTGAACGTGAAGTATCAGAAGGTTCATTAAATTGGCAGTGAACATGATAAAGAGAGCAGACTCACCTGCAGGAATGTGCTGGAGGGAGGGTAGGATTCCATGCGGGGATTGGAGCATTGGTGATAACAAATGGGTTTGTTTGGGTCTGTGTGGGATCTCATTCTCTCACATCCCTGTACACATATACACAGAATGAGAGTATGGTCAGAAGTGAAAGCTTTATTGCAAAAAGTGACAGTCACACAAAGAATACTGACTTAATTGGATAAATGCCTCAATAGAAAATGCAGCTCTAAAGAAAGTATATCATGGAAACAATGTAACATCTCTCTTGGTCCAGATTTGGATTACATTAAATACCACAATCATCTTTTTTTCCATATTGTACTGTTTTTACATTTACATTTGATATACCATCAACAACAAAAAAATACATCTGAAGGCTACTGAACAGCAATCTGTGTGTGAATATACACTGTGTAGGCACATATTTCAAAATGTTCTCATAATTGTACACAATGGGACTTATTCTGTAAACTGCGATAGTGCAGATCTCGCTATCAAACGGAAAGTCCCACTGGCTTAATTGTATTTATACCCAATGTCACAAGTATTACTAAAATAAATATTAATTAAAAAGTAATAATAGAAGGCTTAACATTTGTTAACCTAAGTGATTGAAGTGCCACTAGTTATGAAACTACAGTAGTATCTAGCTCCAATTGAGAAGACACAACCTTTTTAGACAGCAAGATGAAGGTGTGTAAATACTACAACAGAATGGGAGAGGTCCTTTCATATATGAATCAATTATCAAAGAAAGTGAAATTTAGGTTTGTAAATGCCAACTAGTAAATAACACAGACCTACCCCTGACCTGCCTTTAGAAGAGCAGTTTCACATAGGACTACAGTTAATTTTTGGCAGTTTCTAGTGACTAGTAACAGATTCCAGGAAACATTAAGGAAAAATATTGACACTTCTTATTTTTATTTTTTTAAACCTGCTGATTAAATCACTGGCATTAGTTCACAATGGTTCTACATACAGTATTTATTTACAAAATGTTTTACCAGGAAGTAATACAGTGAGAGTTACTTCTCATTTTCACGTATGTCCTGGGCACAGAGTTATGATGACAAATGCATGGTTACATTAAATGGGACTGCACAATGAAACTAGAATGTTGGAATACAGGGCTACTTACATCGGTCATTTGGATTCCAGACGTGGGGTGATTTGTTGGATAGGAGTTGGGTCTTATCATTTCTTCAACTGCCTTAACTTTGTCCTGATGTTATAAAACAACAAAGGATTATGGGTTAGAAAAATCCCACCAGCACTGATCGATACGGATTAACCGCTATTCATGGCCAACTAAATAATCTCACAGGCCCAAAAGTCAAACCCGGCCCTAATACTGTAGGATTATTTCAATATAAATTAATATTAGATTGTAAACTCTCCGGGGAATGATTTTTCCATGGTCTGATTTTATGTTTTTGTATTACAGTTCCCGGTGTTGTCTCTTTTCTAAAGTGCTGCATACAGTACATTGTTGGAGCTGTATAAATAAAAGTATACAATCATATACATACAGTATCCCAAAGAAGAAGAAGATGTTTGTAAATAAAAGTTGGTAATTAAACAGGCCAAATACTGATCTGCCCTTAAAAGTGCAGGTTTCACATAGGACCAAAATGAAGTAATGGCCGAAGGTCCCAAACTAGACTTCAGGTTAAAATACCTGAATTTCCAGGATGAAAAAAAAATCATTGTAAAAAATACTGGTATATTTGAAACCTGCTGAATACATCGCGGGGATACGTTCACAGTGGCCCTATGTGTACATGGTACGGCATTTTTAAGTTCACATAGGATTCAACTAGAATTTCAAATACAGGGCGCCTTACCAAAGTCATCACAATGTCAGGCCGGTTTGTAGGGTACGAGATGTTAAAAGGTCTTTTCACTTCTTCCTCGTCCTTAACGTCTCCCTGATCCATGCAATAAAAGAACAAAAGATTTTAGGGGTTAGAAAAAGACATCAGCGCCCCCCAGCTCATTACTGGAGTAACCACTACTCATGGCCTACTAAAAACAAAAAACTGTACCATAGGAGAAACGTTTCCAGCTCAGGGTAAGCAGCTCTCATGCCGTAAATACAACCCAGAAAATACCTCCGGAATAGGACACATTTAGTGGGACGTGAAGTATGAAACAGTACCAGCTGTGCTACAACTTGCCAGTGAGGGTTCCTGATCATCACTGATCACGTGAGTTTGCAAGGCATTTTTTTCAAAGTGCATTTCTTTTAAACAAAAGTTTTAGACAATATTATGTATTCCACCATTATATCAGCAAATGCTGGAGTAGAGCAATCCTCTTGCTAGAAATATATAATGACAACGATGACTTTTTATTTGGTAAAAGGGGATTATTTCAAAGAGATATAGATAGAGTGTGTCCTTGATAATCACAAAAGTGATTTTTGTGTGACAATTACAGTATGTGATGGAACATTTTATGCGGCACTAAACTGCAGGGATGTTATAGGGTCGGTAATCATAGCAAAAAGCAGTTACAGATGAGTCTCTCAGTAACCAAGTCTCCCATCTTTTTTACACGGCCTGTACATCCAACAGCTGAATAGGCAGTAGTGACTGGAGACAATGAGAAATTGTCGCGTGGCAATGAATGGGCTGTGCTTTCATGCAGTAAAGTGCAGTGTATGTGATATTGGTAATGTCTTACTTGTTCTGGGCTTTGTTTTTGCTTTGATCTCTGCCATGTTTCAGAAATACTCATGTACCAGTCATGGATTTCAGCCCTGCAAGAAGATTGAGACAAACCATCAAAAAGATCAAAAGAAGATTCAACATTTGTTATATTATTATTATTATGTCTTGGGCACGACACAATAAATACATACTAACTATGCTTGCCCCCTTCACTGCCAGCAACACCTTTCTTTGTGAAGTATTACTGGCCACTTTGGTGGCATAGGCGTAAATGTAACAGTGTTACACACTTAGCCACTTTTAGTTAAATGATTATGCAGCAACAGAGATCCCCTTGTTAGCTATAAATTCAAGGTAAAAACAGAACAGCAGCACAAAGTTTCCCAACGTTGCCATCCTCCTCTCTGATTAAATGACAATCAAACAACTGGAGGACATTTCAGGATACTTCTCATTTTAATTCAGTACTTTCTATCACAATATGAAAAACCTCTAGGAACACTACAGTTATTAACATTTGGGGCTTCTATAATTACAACCAAATGCACCTGGGACGGTCCCAGAATGTGCCTCTGAATCTGTATTTTTCCTGGGTGTATTATTTGGGGACTGGGACCTTTAATTTACTATTTATACATTTACAACAGGGTTCCTTGCAATCGCAAACATCTTCTTTCTTTAGCTGAATCAGTGTGTCAGACCTTGAACAAGGTTAAATAATAACGCAGCACTTGCAGGTAAAACCATAAAACAATAAAATATAATTAATTACAAAAAAAAAAGTCATACACAATTCATGCATTATGTGCAATGACTGATGGATGAACAGGTGATTTCCATGAATTGTTGGCAATGATTCAAACAAGAAGAGCATATCTTTGTGTAAAAAATGTTCAATGAATACAATATAATCTGTGCATGATTTCCAACATTTTTTTCCCTCAGAAGCATTTGTGATTTCCTTTGAATAGTCGCTGATTCCACATAGTTGTATACAGTATCAGCAATTTAGTAAGCACCACACCTTGCAATATATGAGTCTGAGTCACATCATGGTGACTAATTAACAAGATCCCCAGGTATGGCAGGTAAAGGTTGTTATTTTTTTAACAGTGCTATTAGTTTGTAACTTTAAACTTACTCGTTTTCAGCAACAAAGAAGTACTCTCGCGCCTTGGTATTAATGCAGAATACATTTTGCGGGGAACAATTACAAATCTTTTGAATAATACCAGACTTGTCATTGTTATTCAATCCTTTTTCAATCCCAGTGATTCTGTAGAAGAGAAATACAATTTTAATTGCATGCAAATAACAAACCAACTATGTAATCCTAACTATATCAATTGAAGTGTTTACATTCCCTGAATCACTTCCAAATCTTTCAGGATAGACTGCGGGGGTTTTCTTTCATTACAATAATTATACCGATTTATTTGGAACATGGGAAATATCATATTCCCACCATCCCTCAGTTATTATACGGTTTTTATTGTTTGAACAATACGTACTCGTTGAAGTTCAGGATCCCTTTTGGCTCTTCCTTCATATTCTCATCTGTGTAGTACATGAGCTTGTACATGTCCCCGGAAGATTTGCACAGAACGAAGTGTCGTCTCTTCCACGAAGACTGAAACATGAAACACAGTCAGATGAAGAATACTATGTAGCCAAGAAGCTAACATGCTTCAATTTCAAATTCCACCCATAATGAAGTGGGAAGGTTAATTAACATGGTACACAATATACGGGTACTACATCCCATATAAGTTTATTTACATAACCCCGTATTGGTTAAATAGTCAAGGGGTTAAAAAACTAAAACCGATAACTCCCACTGTAAAGCTCCCCTCCTACAAAAATGTTTTAATGCAACTCAATGTGATGATAATGTGATGGATGATCCTAAGAACAAAGAGATTCTTTTCCCCTGAAAATATTAGCCACATCACAGCAGCCATTGTCAGACCTGTGAATATACAAAACAGTACTGACTGAAGCAGCTTTGTGCATGTCAACTGCTGTAAATTCAGAGTGTCCCGGGGCAATAAGACCAAGGACCTCCTTGCCAACCTGCTCCTGGCATTAGCCAAGCTGGCCATATATAAGACCAGGAAGCAGTGCTTGGAAGGGGAGTCCCAATGAACATTGTGGGGATGTTCCGGGTGCTGGTGCACTCCCGTATCCGGGCAGAGTACACTCATGCCGAGTCCACTGGGACGGTGTTAGAATTTGCCTACCAGTGGGCATTAGATGGAGTGCTCTGCTCGGTGTCCCCTAATCTGGATTCATTTAAATTCACCTCCCTTATTTAGTGCACTTTATTTATTTTACAGTGCACAATGATATGGTTTCTTTTGTATTTCAGTTTCTCCGGTTTTCTTTTTACTCATTGGATCACCAACGAGTAGTTTGTTTCCTCTGATTGGTCGGCTTTGCCGACCAATCAGTTAAAACCGGTAGAAAATAGGCTGTAAATTCAGATCAACAGTGTGATAATGATCCCGGTCTGTATTCTCATGGTCAGTTAGCATAAGCGCCAATCTGGAGAAAGGGCAGCTGGAATCATTAGGGCAGGAAGAAGGCATGGTATAAAGTGGTAGTGCCATTGCCTTTGTAGAAGGAGCACCCAGTGTCAGCTCGTCACCTTAGGGCAGGGGTTCTCAACTCCAGTCCTCAAGCCCCCCCAACAGGTCAGGTTTTAAAGGATATCCCAGATTCAGCACAGGTGGCTCAATCAGAGGCTGAGTCAATCTTTGACTGAGCCTCTGATTGAGCCACCTGTGGTGAAACAGGGATTGATTGAGAGACCTGTGCTGAAGCAGGGATATCCTGAAAACCTGACCTGTTGAGGGGTCTTGGGGACTGGAGTTGAGCCCCACTGCCTTATGCAAATCACTTTGTGTCCCTGGTCAGGGACAGGTCTCTAAAAATGTGTATGTATGCCTTTGTACAAAAAATATTATATTTATTACATTTACTGCTGCTTTTATGAAATAACTTTCAGATAAACTTGTTCCTTTATTGGTTGTGGGATCTATATATGTTTTAGTGCACATTGTGGCATAGTGCAATTTCTGTCTCCCAGCCTCTTAATCATAGAGCAGATTAGATTATGTTACCCGTTTATTGAAGACATAGCTATTGTTGGATGGTGGAGATTTAATAAGGTATCCAGTTTTAATCACAGTCTGGGTGCCACAGCTCTCTGAAATTTGAACAAGAAAACATTAGTGTTAATACACACACACAAATCAATGCTCCATACAACATCCTATTATTTCAATCACTACATATGTTATGAAGAAAGAGAATGATTACTTTACACCAGGGGTGTTCAACTCCAGTTCCTCTCCCCCCCAACAGGTCAGGTTTTCAGGATATCCCTGCTTCAGCACAGGTGGCTTAATCAGTCCCTGCTTCAGTACAGGTGGCTCAATTTATTGAGACCATCTGTGATCAGATTGAGCCACCTGTGCTGAAGCAGGGATATCCTGAAAAACTGACCTGTTGGTGGCCCTTGAGGACTGGAGTTGCCCACCCCTGTTCAAGGAGGAAAGTCGCATCCACGAATAAAAGACAAACAAAAGAACGCTTTCACACTCGGATGTTTGCCAATAAGCCAGAACAGCAGGAAACATATCCAACCGTCATTCTGACCAACCAGTGAAAATGATTGTACAGGAGATTTGGGAGGAAAATGTAAATCTCTTCCTTAGACTTGCAATCATTATGGAAACTTTTTACAGGGATCCATTAAAAAAACAAAAACAAATGTCGTACATCGCAGGTCAAATACTGTAATGTTTGTCTTGTCAGTTACTTACCTGCATTTGAACTGCGCCTATATTTTAACATTCTGGACCGGTCTTCTCCTACCAAGAGAAAATGTTATCATTAGTAACAACGCCCTAATATTTAGCATTGGCACCGTAACCAGCCTGGCATTTACTAGGTTAATGCAGAGGTTATGAGGCACTGCACTAGATCTTATAAATCGTCTATTTTTATTAACTCTATATAATTCTGCCATTGTAAACTGAAATGTACACAGCAGATTATTACAGGCACAATGAAATTCTAGCACAAAGCGTTTACACAACAAACTCTTTTTAGATTTAATAGAGATAAATTGGCCCGCTGCCTTTAAAGACTGTTAAAGTGAATGGCTGTAAGCAATTGTTAATGCCTTTCACTGTAGACCAGACTAACACCGAATCTGCCTATCCACACGGAAACTTGTTCACCAGAGTTGCTGTAATTCCATCATTAGTTTTTCTCACAATAAGCACAGCAAGTTGGACTAACACACAACATTTACTTCCATGTGCCGTACAGTATCATTTTCTTATTCACACGTTAACAGAAAAGGTCTAAGCCAGGAGCTGCCAACTCCAGTCCTCAAGGGCCACCAACAGGTCTGGTTTTCATGATATCGCTGCTTCAGCACAGGTGGCTCAATCAGGTCAGCTATTCTGACTGAGCCACCTGTGATGAAGCAGGGATATCCTAAAAACCTGACCTGTTGGTGGCCCTTGTGGACTGGAGTTGGCATGTTATGATGATATTTTCCTAATACATTAAAAAAAAAAAAGGACAATAAAAATCACAGTAGAGAGATTATAATTGCTGTTGAACCACCTCGTGAACAGAAACAGCAATTGTTTCTCAAAGTGAGTATCTTGTGTTGAGGGGTCCAGTGAAGCGTGCTGCTGCTTTATGATGACAGCAGTTCTGAACGTTTTATCATGGAAAGGGCAGTGTTTACAATACAACAACAACTTTTAGGATGTGCATATACTGTACAACTGCTGATTCGCAGGACTTAAATCACACACAAGTATTTATTGTTTGCATGCTACAAACTCCCTTGGATTCCCAAAGCCACTGCTATAACTACCTGCCAGATAACTCCAGGTGATAAAGTTCCATTCCTGGGTTTGGATCCCCATTTGCTCCTTTGTCCGTAACATTAGTATAATGGAGTAAGAGCGGAAGAATGTCTGAACTGGCTCATTATCACACTGGGAACCTGGAATTAGTTGGCAGGTGAATTGTGTGGGTCTGGAAGCAGTGGAAGGTGATGAGAACCAGTAGCCCACCGGTGTCTTCCAACACCTCAGCAGGGGTCGCCAACTCCAGTCCTCACGTGCCACCAACAGGTCAGGTTTTAAGGATATCCCTACTTAAGCACGTGGCAAAATCAGTCGCTCAGTCAACAAACAACGGAGTCACTGATTGAGCTACCTGTGCTGAAGTAGGGATATCCTTAATACCCGATCTGTAAGTGGCACTTGAGGACTGGAGTTGGCCACTCCAGTTCTACAGCAATAGTTCCCAAACAGTGCAGCTGCAAGGACACGCCACTAAGCATGTTTTATTCACGTCCAGCACTGCTCTGCAATGTGCTGCTGGTTTCTTTAACATGGAGTGAGTTTAATACTTCAGTAATACTCTTCACCACACATTACCACCTCGAATATAAACACTTTACGTAGAGTGAAAAAAAATCCTAGTTTTCGGATTGCTCCGTAGGGGCAAATTCTATTCACTATGAACCTAGTGCCAGATGGGCAAATAATACATTGTACAGCAGTGCAGACCCCCTGTACTGCACTGCAGGGGTTAAAAAGGTGACCGCTGATATATGTCCATCCTCGCACAGTAACTAATGGCACTATTGCCAGAGAGGCATAAACCAGAGTCTCACGTCAAAGACCAGTTCCTTAAGCACAAGGCTATACGCATTACTTCGAAAAGCCATGGGACAGGTTAAAAACAAGTGAATTTGCATACAGACATTAGAATAGGAGACTTCTTAGAAAATACAGAATAAGGGCATCAAACATAAAGAGTAAACTAGAGAGAAAGCAGTTACCCAAAGAGCTTGCAATTTAAACTCAATAAAATGTTTTGCAGGCTTTCCATCAGCAAAGTCATACTGGAAGATACAAATGATCACTTCTTTTGGACAGGTCATCCATCATAATCCTGGTCTTCTAAAGCTATTATATTCTATACCATTACAAACTCACGTTTAAAACAAATACCATTATCATGGAAAGTATCTTAGCAGTCAGAAATCCTCTGTATGCGGCAAAAAGTCTGATCCGATACTTACAGGTAAATCTGGTCTTGCAACTTGAAATCCACAGGTAGATCACACAGAGGTGTTTGGATGTGTACTCCTCTGAGACTTAATCTGAACTAAGGAAAGGTTGGGTTTCGCTTCTATTTTTATGGACTCTAGAGTTGAAATCTGATCTCTCAGGAATTCCCCTCTCTGCGCACCTTGCATAGCACGGGAAATTATACTGCAGGTTCCTCCAGAGACGGAAAACAAAGAGAGATCATTATTTTACACACTCAAAAATGTGGCTGACAAACTGCAAGAGATCTAACATTTCAAATAACTTCCCCAACATTTTTGTGTAGCCCTCTTTCCTCCACCCTAAGTGAGATTGGGGAGGGTAGGTGTATCTGACTACTTATCAGTGTGGTGCGGTACCTGTTTGGCAACCAGGAGGGCTGAGCTTCCGCCATGGGGAACCTGGGGTATATACTTACACTCGGTGCAGCACCTCAACTGATGAGGGATCCCAACGTGGTGGGAGTGTGCCCTCACCAGAACAACCATACAGTAAATACACACAATGTGAATAAACAGTATTTACTGAGCATGAACGATAACTTCAATGAAACTCTCTTTGCATAACATCAATACATCATATGAATAACATTGCATCACCCTGAATGCATAGCATCCCCTCACCCACATGTCCATCATCACATCACCCTCAGTCCCTTTGATAATACTGTGCTTAGACACTTATCCCTTGAGTGTCCACAACAAAAAAGAGAGTGTGAGTGTGAGGGATAGCGCTTACCTGTGTTGGGGCCTGGTGGTGCACTTATTATACTACCTCCCTGATCAGTCCTGATCAGGAAAATCCTTGGAACTCAGCAACACCGCACAGTGATCCCACGCCACACTGCGCTGCTCTCTGCAGGAATGGATACACACTATGACTTCACATGGACAGGATCTCCAGCCGAAATGATCCTTTATCACAATCTCTGCTACATGCTGTACTGACAGTCAGGCACTGTCATGCAGCATGTCTCTTTCTCTCTGAGTATGGTGAAGGAGTCCCTGTCTTAAGGCAGTCCCTATAACATACAGTATTCCTCTAGTGTCTCAGGGGACTAACTGGGCCCTGGGGTATACATCTACCCTAGCCCTTGCATGCAGAAGATCTCTTGCTGTAGATTCTGTCTGATCCCAAACTCTGGCAGTTCACCACATGCAACTGGCACTGGTGATATTACACACACTGTATAACTTAGAAAGCAACCCCCCCTTCTTCCTATGAGGGGCCTACCTCTGACACAGCCAAAGCAACTCCTCTAGCTGCACTGCACACAACACTGTCTCTTCTTCTGCACACAGTACTGCAGCTATGTCACTGACAAGACTTACACTCACCTAAGGGCAGGGTCCCTACCTAAGGAGCCTTCCCTATGAACTTACCCACTAACCTAGTGGGGAGTGGGGCCTACCTGGGGCTTGGGGGTAACCTGGCCTAGTGTAAGAAGCCACTTGCTCCTTATACACTTCCTCCCCCTTCCCTCTCCCAGCTCCAAGTGACTAGTGTGGTCTCTGCAACATTGTATCCTTCTCCAACAGGAGAAACTGCAAACCCTATTTGCTGGCTGGCTGCATGTGATGTGGGTGAAAGGGCAGTCCCCAGAGGCTGCTGGGAATTGTAGTCCACTCAGGACCTCTTTAGCATTGGGACCGCATGCGCTATCTTTACTGCGCCTGTGCGAAGCTGTAATGGCCACCACTGCTCTCTTCTGCGCAACCTTGGGGAGTCCCTTCACTACGGAGCGCCATCTCTGCCCCTTCGTGCTCACTATATTGGCCGCTGCGTCGCGTCTGCTCATACGCGAGCCTCCGCAATAAATAAACTAAAGTCTTATTGCCAAATCATCAGATTATTTCTAACAAAACTGTGTGACCCATCCCAGGCAGTATAGTGTCCCGATTGTGTATGGGGAACTCACGATTAATAAGGCCCCAAACTGCACCTCAGTGTGTGCAAACAGCATGGGGGGTAGAGTTGCCAATGCCGGAGCTTACAACGTCCGGGCACTGCCCTCACCCTAATATTAAGGTAATGTGGGGAGATTGGGAATCTGGGGATCGGCTGCGGTGAGTTGTCCCATTCCGTTTGTGAATACCCTGTTGAGAATCACTGTTCGATTATATTAAGAAAAAAAAGGGGATTAAACATCTCTCACTTGCCATGGGAACCGTATGATCCAGCATTACTCTTTAAAGTAAACTTGGCTTAATTGAAATAACTTGCCCCAGACACAAACATAAGGTGGTGGGTAAGGCCGCAGCACAATTTATTAAACCATCATAACAATACATAACTCAAACCATTACATAAAGGAGTTAACCTCTCACCTCTCTAATGTCCTCACAAAATCAGCAACAAAAACCCAGCACTAAATAATCAATAAAGAAAGTACAATACTAATTATAAAAACACAAAAATTATTAAACGATAATACTGTATCAATAGAAAAGTATCCACAATCTACAAAGATATCAGAAAAACTAAGAGAAAAGCGCTATAAACATGTAAATTTGTTTTAAAATCTTAAACGATCACATGTAATATTAAACAGAGAAGACAAAAAAATGCAAGGAAAGTAACAAAGGAACAAGTAAAGTATACAAAGAAAGACAGATAAACAAACAGAGTAATTTACACCTTAGTAGTGATCTCATGGAGAAGCAGACAGCGGGACGTTTCGGGTAGTGTAACCCTTCTGTACGGAGAGAGGCTTTCATTACCCGAAACGTCCAGCTGCTTCCACTTCAGAACCTCTGAAAACATTTTCAGCCTCGAACGCCAGGTATAGCCATAACCTACAATTCTTTATATTTGTGAAGCACCAACATATTCTGCAGCGCGGTACAATGGGGTACAGAAGTATGTATATTACACAAACAGTTACATACAGGTGAGGACAAACATGCACAAACAGATACAAGTTGGTAATGAGGCCCTGATCCCGAGAGCTTACACTCTAGAGGGAATGAGGGACAATGTTGAAATAAGAAGGTAAGGTGTTGCTCATTGTAGGATAAAGTGTGGCTCAGGTTAGAATACAGCCCAGTCTAACAGCTGAAGCCATTAAGGTTTTTTTGGGGGAGAGATGTTACATACAGTAGGGTGGAGATTGGTACAGCCACACAGCTGGTTAAAATAGGGTTGGCGGGGGAGGAGAGTGGGATATTAGAGGCAAGGTGAGTAGGCTTCCTTGAAAAGGTGAGTTTTCAGGGAGTTTTTAAACACCTGAAAGCTGGGGGAGAGTTTGAAGGTGCGTGGTTGGGAATTCCAGAGAGAGGGGGCAGCACAGGAGAAATATTGCAGGGAGTGAGAGGAGGTAATAAGGTGGGAGGAAAGGCGGATGTCATGGACAGAATGTAGGGGGCGTGTAGGTATGTATTTGTGGATGAGGGCTGAGATGTAAGGTGGGGAGGAGTGGTGTCATTAAGACCTTTGTCAGTAATTACTAGGGTTTTAAATGTAATTCTAGAGGCCTTGGGAAAACAGTGTAGGGATGTGCAGTAGAAGTGGAGCAGTGAGTGATGTAGATGAGTCTGGCAGCAGCATTTTGAATGGTTTGGAGTTGGGAGAGGTGAACAAGGGTAATGCCAAATGCAAAAAGGTTGCAGTAATTGAGGCGCGACATGATGAGTGAGTGAATTAGGATTTTAGTTGCATCATGAGTAAGAAAAGGGCATATCTTGGCGATATTTGGAGACAGCAGGACTTTGTGAGCGACTGTGAGGAATGAAGGGGAGATCAGTCAAAGGTGGCCCTCTGCTGACTCAAACTTAACATGTCAAAGACGGAGACTTTTAGATCATGTATAGTCCAGTCCTACGCGTTTCATCAGAATAAACTGACTTCATCAGGGGTTCACTTTATCTCCCTGTGCCTCAGGCACCGAAAAACATAGATTGTAAGTTCCTCTGGGCAGGGACTGTGTCTGTAACATTCCTATGTGCTGCCTACTGCGCGCTATACTGTAATTGTGGTGCGCTTTGAGTCCCATTGGGAGAAAAGCTCTATATAAAATAAAATTATAATTTCTAATGCAGATTTTTTTTTAAGTAAAGTAGAATGCCACAACTTTTATCTCACAACTTCAAACCAAACACTGCAAAAAACGAAAAATTGCTCTTGGAAAATATCATTTTAGGTTCTTCTTACTTTTTTTTTGTAATTTCTTCTAATTGCTTAGGCCTACATTCAATATGTCGTGAAGGCATCTTCCCAGTGCTAGAGAAGAGTTCAGCTCCTTTCAAATTAATAGGATTGTCAGTCTGCAGACAACCAGGATCTAACTATGGGTCTTAATAATATTGATCTCAATAAAGTATTTTATTTCACCTAAATGTCTGTACTTTCCTCTTTTTCATGAATTAAAAAAGTAACCTAATAAACAATAATCCCGGAATCTTTCTGACTAATCCATACACCTCTAAACTCTATTTCTCATCTCTCCTGTTTATTTACACAATCACACAGCAAACACAGAGTGTGTGTTGAGTAAAAGGGGGAGCCTGATGTGTGAGGGTGAAGGTGGATTGTAAAAAGAGTGTGGGTGAGTGTGTTAGATGAGGGTGGATATGGGTTTATGAAAGGGAGGGTGAATGTGTTGCGTGTAAGCAAGGAGGGGATGAGTAAAGTCTGAAGAGATCTCAGTGCTCTGAGACTTTAAAACTCCTTCTGGGGAGCCCCTGCTGAAAAGATGTTGAGAACCCACTGTACAGGAGGTCCTCGGTTATCCGACACAATGCGTTACTCAAAATGGCGTTGGATAGCGAAACGTCTTAAAGCGAAACACGTTTTCCCATAGGAACACTTTTTAAATGAAAGGTTCCGTTCCTGAAGGCATTTTTAATGCTAAAATACACAAAATATTTTATGCAGGCAATAAGATACGCAGCACACACATAAATATATAGTGTATATACTGTATTATATATATAATATAACATAAAATATAATAATATAATATTTTGTATAGTATAATATAATATTATATTATGTAATATATATATATATTATATACACATAAACAACTTTGCAAAGCGTTGTAAGAGCATTGGATAATCCGTTTTGGCGTTGTAAAAATGAACATAGGTATGCATTGCATAGCGTTGGATAAGCCATTCGTTGTAAAGCGAAGCATTGTAAAACGAGGACTGCCTGTATTAAGGTCTTCCTACAACTTTCCCCGGTGTGCTTCAGGTTTGTGGAATGTTATTGGGACTCCGTTACATGATGAACGTATATTATAATACAATGCATCAAATTGTTTGCTTCTGCATCATCTTACCATTTTGTTTTCATAGAAACAAAACACCAGTTAATCTCTTTAACAATATGTAACTGTGAACATCAAGCAGCGCATCAAAATACATTTTTCTATATGTCGAAACATAGATCTTAAATTTGCAATCCCTCCTAGAACCAAAGTGAACTAATTCCAGTGACATTTTTAATGGGTTTAATCTGGATAATTTACCAAATCTGACACCTAAAAGTATTTTTATTTTGTTTTTAAAGTAAGACATGGGAGGGGCTTGATTTTCCCTTTTGTGTGATGTCACTGTGTGATGTCACTGTGTGTTCAGCAAAGACTTTTATAGCCCACCTCCCTCTAATGTTTATTGGTTCTCTGATAACAGGGTAAAGAAAACACTTGATTGACAAACACTTCCCCATTCAGAAACCCCAAAGAAATTCAACTAACCGACTGGTGTGGGATTGCACCATTAAAGTTAGTACCTTTACTGTGTCCTGAAGGATACTGGAAAACATGGACAAGGGAACTTCCATTCACATGTTACTAATGCATTGATGGCATTCTACTGAGCCAAAAATAATATTTATTCTGGCTGAGTCAACAGAATAAAGGGAATATCAGCAGGTAGCTCATGCTACAGGTAAACATCTAATCACTGCGGAGTGCATGCCTGCAATAACTTTTTATAGAATAAATACATCTCTCACCAAAGTTAAACACAATGGGGGACATGCATCAAAATGGTGCAGTTTCTCTAAATCAAATGTTGCCAATTATTTGCATCTGTATCAATTTGCACCAGCGACATATCTGTGAATCAGGCTCATTTTGCTTCCTCCATTTTGTACAGATCTTTTTGTAACAGATTAAGGTATCAGATCTACCCGCAAGTTTCTTTACTGCCCTCCCCCTTTTTTACACTGATGGGGAGCAGGTCGTCCCCACTGTGTTAATTTCATCTCTGGGCACCCCCTGGTACCTGAGAAACATACTGGGAAAGGAGCCATTGGTGGAGTCCGCTCCAGTGGAAACAAAATGGCGGCTTACATCTCCCATGTTACCAACAGAAAGCTGATTGGTCCACATGACGCAGGGCTTTATATACCAGTAAGCAAACGGAACTGAAATGAAAGTGGCTCTGCTCTGGAGACCCCTTGCTCCTCCCCGCCCACTCCCTATGTAAAATAAAAAGGGAGAGCAAGGCATTGATTGCCACTGCACCGAGCCCCACGATTACAGAGGCCCTGCGCTCTTCCCCACAACAATTAAACTGATGGCGTTGCGTTGTCATGACAATGTGATGTTACACGGTGTCACAACATCACATGGCCCACGTTGCAATTACAATGTTATGCCACATGGTGCTGTGCTGCCATGACAACATGACATTGCGGTGTCACATGACGCTGCATCATCTGAGAAGGTGATGTCATGCCGGACAAGGTAAGAGGCCCTGCAAAAGCCCCAGCACGAGCCCCACAAAAGTCCCAGCTGGCCCTGCTCACTGATCTTATAAGCAAAAAAAGGCAGGCACCATCCATGCCAGTGAGATCCAGTGCACACAAATGGCTTCTAAATGTAATTAAAAAACAGTACAAATTAGCCACCTGCTTCCAATGAACATACAGTAAATAAAAATACCACTTGTGACAGGTCTGCAACCCTGCCTTTCCCCATTATCTCTTAGCATACACTACATCCACTGCAGCCAGGGATTCTGGATAATGACATGCAAATGAGCACTCTGTGTCACCTTGAACATGAACATACAGAATGACAGACATATAAACCCCAAATATAAAAGAATCAATCCTATGGGATCAAATAAATCCCAACATTTCTAAAAAGTGGGTAATGTCATTATAATTGGGAAGTATATTAAATATGGACTAATGAACCACAATATGGTCAAAACAAAACGATACTAAGCCCAAGACTGGAAAAGGCACAATATAAAGAACAACTAGAAATGGAACTTCAAAAAACAATACATTTGAGGTTAAAAGGTTCTAGCGTAACACGTATAAATAAAGGCCTGTGGATGCAATCAAGTGTAAATTGTGTAATAGACAGTTTTGAATGAACAAATAAATGTATAATACGCTGCATTTTGTCAGATAAAGAATGTAGATGAGCGGGGAAGGGCATGTAATCATATAGAAAAAGCATTTATTATTACTATTAATGGCAGGATTTATTTTCTTTGAAATTTCAAAAAAGATCCAAAAATACTTTTTAACTGAATCTTTTTAGTAAAATTGTCCAATTACGCCGGCGAATCTATTTAAAAAAATGAAATAGGTCTTATTTAAAGGCTTCATTGCTAAAAAAATAAATCTTTATTTATAGTTTTCATTAATCAATTTCTTTCCAAATATTCTACAATGAAAAAAAAACCCCCCACAATTTTCACAATGAATCAATGCCCATCTCGGAATATACAGTAGCCACTAGAACTTTCAACTACTATTCCTGCAATTTCTTCTCTAAATATGTGGGACTGCATCTTTAAGTCCTGGCACAATCTAACATTAATATAAAGCATTGCGAGAATAACAGAACGGGTTCTATAGCTTTTTACTGTAACTGCATGTTTATTTTCCTTTGTGAAGATTCCCGTCTCCGGGTGACCCGAGGCTTCTAGACAACAACACACCTTTTCATTTAATCTCTTTAAATCCCGTGAAACTGGGCCACCTTCAGTTCTTAACATTATTAAAAAAAACAATGAAGCACCAATGCCCTTCCAACAGAGAACAGTTATTGGATCGAGTCATTGAGTTTCTTCTAATAAGTAGGGGTCATTTCATCCAATCTTTTGGGCAAATCATGTTAAGCCTGCTGCTACCCTTCCATTCCAATGAGAATCCCAACATCCGTGATCAATTCACTACAATATAGCGCACTGGACTTTTGATAAGTTATTGGGCTGACTCCCTTGTGTACCTGGATAGTGGATAAGTATAGTGGATAAAGCAAACTACAGTATGCTGCAAAACAGAATTATGCGAATTGTACTTCCTCCTTCAGTGACCTAATTCTAAGACAAGGCAGCTGCAGGCTAACGTAAACCCCAGGCACTTCTAAGATATGAACAGAGTTAAGGGAATTTAGGCCTAAAACTAAAGGGAACCTTTGGATGTCTGGACATAGAGATAACCAGCGTTATTCTAAAGGGCTATGTATCTACTCACCCGAAAATAAGCAACTGTAGTCGGTTGGTTAACCGTTAAGGTACTGAATGATATTGAAACAGAACAGTGTTAGGACAATTTACAGCTGAATAAGTCATTTAAAATGGTTTAGCTTGACAGATTTCATACAGTAGCCAGTGGTTGGTGCACTTTTGTCATATCTAGCCTCTTCTCAATGCAAAGGTTCAACAACGTGCTATGAACATTCTTATTGTTTGTGCTCAATCACCATGTTCAAAGAAAAATATTTCAAGAGTTGTCAAACAAGCTTTCTTTGTGGCTCACTATAAGGAACAATGAGTTAGTCTCATTGAAACCAGAGTAAAAAAGAAAAGGCATAAGCTCAGAATTCAGTAACATCTTTATCACACAAATTAGTTCTGACCACATTCACCCTGCCTGCTGATAACCGATCTTTCTGCTGGGATCCCCCGTAGGGTGACACGTTTTTCCTGACCTTGACACAGAGCCATGATCAAGGAAATGTATATTTGAGCAGTTCTGGGCCTATCAGAGCAACTGAAAAAAAACTAGTGTACAGATGTAGTGAGACTTCATGTCCTTGGTGGCCCTGCCATGTAGAATTGATGCTGGTGGGGTCCCATTCAGAAGCGTGGACCCCCACCATAGCTCCATCGCTGCAGACACTGTCCCCAGCGCAGCTGACTTTTGCTTGTTTGTCCGCGAGGACAGTAATTCTCACTATATCTGCGGTTAATCCATTTAAGCATTTGTGATCTAGAACACGTATAATATATAATATTGATGCATAATATGGGAGCTTAACATTGTACCACCAAGGACATTAAGTCTCACTACATCTGTACACATTTGGGAAGACGTGTGTGTGTGCGTGTGCGCAATCAGTCTGATGTGATCCAAAGAAGGATTCCAGCTGCTTGGTTAACATTGCTCAGGTCTTTGTTAAGTTCAATTAAATATAATGGTGATAATTGATAAGGATGAAACTTTTTACATAAATATCTGCAAACAAAAAAACGTATGTATTTGGTCAAGGAACCCTAGAATTATATTGTGAATTTCTTAGGAATCGCAACCCTCTCTTTCCTCCCAGCATCCCTTTCTCCCCTCCGGTTGTCCCTCTTCCCTCCTTACACTCCCCCCTCTCACTCTTCCCCTCTTACACTCCCCCCCTTGCCCCCTCTCTTCCCATCTTACACTCCTCCCCTTTCCCCCCTCTCTTCCCCTCTTACACTCCACCCCTTGCCCCCCTCTCTTCCCCTCTTACACTCTACCCCTCTTACACTCCCCACCTCCCCCTCTCCTCCCCTGGTCCTGCTTATTTTTGCTACAGCACAAACATGTTCCCCATTTCGTCTTTAGCAGTGACATATTTGAAATATAAAAAGGGACTAGTTTGCCTTTCAAGAAAATAACAGAAAATCTTGAACTTTGTTATCCTACAGAACCTGAAAAGTCAATTTCCACTGTGAATGTTGTACCTGCTCTCTTTCTTGAACTCACGTGCATTATTCTACAAACCATGTTCACCTGTTAAAGGCGCAATCCATGCAATATCATGTCTTTAAAAAAAATCAGCTCTGTAGCATTAGATAAAAGGTAAAGAAAAAGGGATGTGCAGTGCTATTTAATAGTGACAAAAGTGATAAGGACTGTGCACTAAATATTGTTCACTTAACATCAAATAGTACAATGTATTATAATGGCTGCCAGACAGATGATCTGACTACCCTAGTCAGAAAATGAAACACTGTGCAAAAAATCTGATACTGTGACGGCCCCTACTAAGTACAATGTGGCAATGCAAATATAATTGAATTGAAATGTTACTAATACGACCATGTAATGTTCCGAATAGAGAATTCAGGCCACTTCAATGAGTGATTATAAACGGATGATGGTAACAGCACATAATAATAGTAATAATAATAATACATGGATGAGAACAGCATAACAAACACAGCGTGATACTGTATGATAATCACAAAAAAAGGCATGTGAGCTAGACACTACTGACCATATAACGGCTATCCAAGGTTTGAAAGACACTTTCAGCCATTTATATGGTCAATTCATATATTTTGCCGCAGATTATTTTATGTCTTTGCCAAAGATTTATACAAAGTGATGTGTTTTGTTCATCATAGGATGTAATTATCAATATATAGTAGTGTCTAATGACCCCTAGAGGTTTAGGAATCACAAGGATTAGAATGTGCACCAATGTTTTAATTGATTCACGTTTTCCCCATAAGCAATTGATTGAAGGGACTACTTAATAGAGAGACTCTCACACAAATACCAGCAAAGGTGTTTGTGAAATGCGTAGGGTTACAAATCAACAGTCCCATGCAACCGCATTTCATTCTGCACGAGTGCACAACATCCTCTTGGATACTATTCTCAGCTGACATTCGGCGAGCTGGAACTGGCTTCCACCATCACCCGTTCTCGCGAATTATGAACGGGGAGACAGCCAATCAGTGAGACGCCCGTGTGACGGGAGAAGGACACAGCAACGTTTTCGGCTATAGTGCAGGATACCTGCCTACACCAGCTGGTCTGGAACACCGTTCACCATCCAGGACTCCGGTTGCGATAGCCCTTGCCGAGAGGCTACTGCTCCCCATAAGATTTTTTTTCATTCCAAGGCGCATATCCTAACTGCATCCTGTAAATAGGATTTCAATTTCTGCCAAGCTTGTGGATTGGATGACCACCAAAGTGTATTTTTCATGTGATTGTTTTAAAATAGTTTTATTAAAGGTACTTTTTTCACTCCACTTCCTTGTATATTCCTGCCTCTGAGGCATACTCTTTTCTCTAGCTCACATGCCATTTTTGTGATTATCAAACAGTGTCACGCTATGTGTGTTATGCTCTTCTCGTTCCATGTGCTGTGACCATCATCCGTTTATAATCACGCATTGGAGTGGCCAGAATTCTCTATTCAGGTCATTACATGGTTGTATTAGAAACATTTCCATTCAATTATATGTGTATTGCCGCATTGTACTTAGTAGGCGCCATCACAGTCTCCGATTTTTTGCACATTAGATAAAACGTACTACGTTTTTTAAATTCAACTTTTAATGCCATTTTAATGAGTTTTAATATACTGAGCATTCTTTGATTTCTAGAACAAGGTTTAACACCTTTCTCCAGCAGTGCAAGTGCTTTGTAAAACTTCCCTGTTTGGGATAATTTGTTGCCAATATTCCCCGCAGTTTGATCTGCAAACTGTAACAATAGATAATGTTACCTTGGTAATTTACGGTAAGAATACATTGTAGCTGCTGAGTTACACTGACTGAAGGATTGATTGAAACTGAAAGGCGGCCATTTAGTGAACCCTGCGAAACAGCATCTTTGATGATCGATTACGGGAGAATTAATCGTGCGGCAGCTTAGGTAATTCGTTTTCTATAAAGGTAATCAAAGGCTGGAAATATTAAAACAAAAAAAGTAGTCTTTTTTTTAAAGTACCGCTTGGAATGCTCTTTAATCTGACATCAGTGGGCGAGCAACATTTTATAAATCTGATTCATAATGACTCTTACATCAGATTCAAAAGTGAATGTTTCATCAAGCTAAAATTCAGATTTAGTAGTAGTTCTGACGTTAGAGACATTTGAATAACTTTTGAGTGATACAACTTGCCCTCCCTCTGATGTCATTAGGATAGCTTAATGGAGCTTGGTTGTTACCACCTTATCCAAATAAAAAAGGAGATTTCTTTTACTGGTGCTGCCTTTTATTGCAGTAACATTATATTGAATTTCAACTGCCTCGGCATAAAACAAATCACTATTTGTTGTTTTGTAATAGCTATTGTGTAACATACATCTGTATACCATGCGAGATACCTCCCACACTCTCCCCTCGCCCAATAAAGATACCGGACACTTACTTTTTGGAAGGACAAGGCCACATCTTTATTACTTTATTAACATCAGTTGTCATGATAAGACCATTAAAATATTCAGTATTTTAATAACCCGGTAAACAAATGGTTTTGTGTTTATGTCTAAGTGGGGTTATCAGAGTGGGAACTGGTCCGGGATTGTGGGGTGAGCAAAACCATAGACCCACAACCCTTATTGACATTGGAAGGAAGCAGAGCATAGTTTTGTAATTTAAAGGGAACTTCAAAGTAATCTGGGCAGACAAAGAGGAACACAATGCCAGGATAACATTCCACATGTCTCGATTCAGGAACAGTGCCCGGGTATTTGGTGACCTAGGCGAACCTTCAGCCTTGTGACCTCCCCTCCCCAACCACACTGAACTGTCTTATTTAAAAAAAAATGTTATACCCCTATTGTCTCTCTCTCTCCCCCACCACATTCTCTCTCACACTTGCTCCTCATCCTCTCACTCACCCTACCTCTTCACCCTCCCTCTCACCCTTCCTGTTCATCTTCCCTCTCCCTCATCCTCTTTATCTGCCCTCCTTCCTCAGTCTCTATCTCAGCCTACCTCCTTACCTGGCTGTGGAGGTCCTCCCTGGCACCAGAAGTTGTCACTATATTTCAGGTCACAGAGGTCAGACATCTGGGGTGAGCTTTGCCCCCACCATCCTCTATCTCAGACCCCCTCCTCCGCACACTTCTTCCTTTGCTCTGCTTCCGTGAGTGCCACAACTGCCGCCATCACCCTACACAGCCACCCCCCAAAATATGCCATCCTAGGTCACGTAGTGGTTGCACCGGTCCCGGCTGTACAGGTTTACTAAAAATAAATATATCCTGTATCTGATATGCTTCAAAAGAATAACAACTATATCTTTGTGACAATTGCAATTAGATGGATTAAATGATACTAAAGAAACCATGTTATGAGGGTGTAAAGGGCAGATATTTGTTTGTCCCTCAACATTTTGAGTAGCCCTGGCACAACTAATCTCTACGTCTGCAGAAACTAACCTGAACGCAATAAGGCAGATTCCATCATTTTTGGAGTTATAGAAAGAAGGTTATAGGGTATTTTTTATACTCAGACATTTTCAATTAAAAAAACTATTTTCTCTCCCCAAGCCCTACAAATGTCATTAGAGAGTGATGAGGGGGAGTTAAGGATACACCCCAGAAGGTGGACTTATTCTTTTCCTAATGCAAGGGTTTTAGGATATCATGCTTTTGTGATATGAAATTAGAATTAATTAGGGTATGCTTTTGCCAATTATATATATGGATTCTCTTAGTTCCAACATCAAGTCTCTTTGAAAGAATCTGATATATTTATATGGTAATGTATTTAGACTTTCTGTTTACACTCATAAGGGGAAGGAAAATTAAATTCCTTCCTGACTCCAAATTATGGCAATCAGGACGTGACGTATGCGGAAGTGAAAGTGGCAGTGATCCAACCGGTCAAGTCTCCAGCGATCCACGGTTCTCTCCCTTGAACTTTGCTTGTTGCAAAATTTGAGTGCAATAGTTATATCTGTGAGTGTGCAATGTATCTTACTTTTATTGTATTACACTATTGTGAGCTCTCTTTTATTTCATGGAAGAAACACACACCAAGTGGCTTAAAGACATCCACCCAAAGGTACCTACCCCTGAGGGGTTATGCAAGGGCTCCCATAAGAAAGAGTTGGATGTCTGATACAGCAAGGCCCTGCTTCTCCGCGCCCCGCTTTTTGGTGATCCGCTGATACGGCAACACCAAGAAGGGGGCCACCATGTCTGCTCAGAGGTCGTGCTTGCGCAGAACGGTCTGTTGCCACCGGCGCGCATGCGCAGAATGTAGCTTGCACGCGCAGAACATAGGTCGCGCGCGCACAAGTGGGAAATTGCCGGGTTGCGCATGCGCACAAGGGGGGAAATTGCCGGGTTGCGCATGCGAACAGCTGAAAATCGCTGGTTCCGCTTTCCAGTGATTTTCACTATACAGCGGGCCCTTAGAACGGAACCCACCGTATGCCCGGGGCCCTGCTACGCCATTATTTATAGAAGAAATCTGTGAGTGAGACCAACACATTTATTTTCAAATTGTATCACATTTTATTACTGCTACACCATTATTTGTATTTTTTCATTTTTCATATATACCACGTGATTCACCAGAGCTCCCTTACCCTGGAATCAGATTACTCCCTGGATCAACATCCTTCCCATGTTTACTTATTTGGTATATCCCAAAATAACGTTCCTTTCTAAAAAGATGTCCAACCTTTTTTTGAATATATCTATTGTATCTGCCATCACAGTCTCCATGTGTAACGAATTCCACAATTTAACTGCCCTTACTGTAAAGAACCCTTTTCTTTATTCTGGGTGAAATCTCCTTTCCTCCAACCTTATCAAGGACCCCTTGTTATTTGTACTGCCCTTGGAATGAATCGTTCTTTTCAAAGCGCCTTGTACTGTCCCCGAATATATTTGTATATAGTTAGAATATCCCTCTTAGACGCCTCTATAATAATAATAATAATAATAATAATAATAACAACATGTTCATGTATAGCGCTGCAAGTTTTTTACATAGCGCTTTACAGAGACTTTTGCAGGCATAGGTCCCTGCCCTGTGGAGCTTACAATCTATGTTTTTGGTGCCTGAGGCACAGGGAGATAAAGTGACTTGCCCATGGTCACAAGGAGTCGACACCGGGAATTGAACCAGCCTCCCCTGCTTCAAACTCTCAATGCCAAATTTTACTTACTGAGCCGCACCTTCTCCACAATGTAAACAAATCTAAAATTTAGCTAGCCTCTCCTCATAAGTCAGATTTTCCATTCCCTTTATTAATTTGGTGGCTCTTCTCTGTACCTTTTCTAGTCCCATAATGTCTTTTTTATGGAGTGGTGCCCAAAATTGTACTCAATATTCAATGTGTGGTCTTACTAATACTTTGTACAGCGGCATAATTATGATTACTTCCCTTCCATCCATTGCCCCTTTAATGAAAGATAACATCTTGTTTGCCTCTCCCGCTACTGTATGCTTTGGGCACTGTTGCTAATCCTGCTGTCTACCAGCACTCCTAAATCCTTCTCCATCAAGAATTCACCTCAAATAAAGAGAACATTGAGGGACATTCACCCCTCAATAAGCCAGTGCTGCAGGGCTTTAAACCACTTAGTTAAAGAAAATACTGCTGTGTCCAGAGGGGCAGAGTATAGAGAGATTAATAACCCCTATTTGGGCTGTGGTCTGGCAGTGACTATCTGGGGATGTCTGGGGGAAGTCTGTGGACTCTCCCAGACCCCTTGAGTCTCGCACAATATGAGTCACAACACCTGGGGAACTCCGCAATGAAGTGACAAATAAAAATCAATAACTCACTGGAATCTTTAAAGTCCATCCGGTCTGCGGCGTGCTCCAAGCTGTGTAGTGGAAATTGCAGGCAAAGTATCCTCACTGGGGAGAAAAGACAGCGGTCACGGCCGCAGAGCAAATGAACAAGGCTGGACTGTGCTATAAAAATTCTTTATTATGCCATGGGAGAGTGGGAAGCACCCCCCGCAACTCTAATGCGTTTCAGCCACAAAGGGCCTTCCTCACTCTTTGAGAAAGGCCCTTTGTGGCTGAAACGCGTTAGAGTTGCGGGGGGTGCTTCCCTCTACTGTATCTCTTTTTAAATATCCATGGCATAATAAAGAATTTTTATAGCACAGTCCAGCCTTGTTCATTTGCTGCGCGGCCGTGACCGCTGTCTTTTCTCCCCGGTGAGGATACTTTGTCAAGAAGTCACCTCATTTTGCCCCATTTAATTCGCCTGTATATTCTTGTTTCTCGAATGCATGTTTTGATTCTGTTTATTTTATGAACCTGTTTGCATTTGCTATATTGTATGTTCTTGAAACGTTTAGTTTGCTGTAACTAAGCACTCTATTACTTTTGTAAATTACATTTTAGATTTAATAAGCATTGTCTTGGACTCTAATTGAATTTTGCACGTTATAAAGAGAGTAACTCCATTTTCAGACACATGTTGCTATAATAGGTTTTTGTGTGTCAATTACATTTGTTCCTAGTAAACAGGGGACCAAGGACCCCTAGAGGTAAGATCCTTTACATTTTCCTTGGTGGTGGCAGCGAGTTGAGGTATATTGTGACAGTTTGAGTGATGATATTACTAATTTTAGGGACCCTTCGGGAGATAAGTGGGTCTGCTGGATAGCTGTGTGTCACATACACAAGTCAAGTACTCACAGATGTGCCACTTGTGACATCAATATTAAATTCCTTATTCACCCCATACCAGGCTGGCTGATCAAAGTTTAGAGCTCAAAGGACAGTCACGAATTACCAACCAACCACTTTACTCCCTAGGCTCCCCAACCTGGCCGGCCAACCCCGCTGACAGCTGTGACAAATAAAATAACCAATTACAACACCCTGTAGACCATGAACTTTATGTTAATTTAGTTTCTTTTTTACATACAAACAAATAGAGAGACAATACAGCAAAACCCAACAAACGGGAAGGTGGGCATGCATGTTACTTCTCCGGAGGGGCCATGAGGTAAATCCTCACCTCACCTAAATCCCATCTCTAAGCTTATCCACTGTGAAAATTCGCTGGGTGTACCAACAGAGACGCTCGTCTGACTTCGTTGGGTGCACCAAGATGTCCACTGAATCAAAGCTAGCCTCCTCCTGGAACTGGCTGCACCTGCCCGGGAGCTGTAATAGCAGCCAGTTACTCCCAGCCTTTGCCTGAGCAAGGTATTCTACCCGTTGTACTCCCAGACTCGGTATGGTTCACTTGCTTTACATGTCTCCAGTCCTGTTCCGTTCCAGAGGAAGGGGATATGATCTAACATGCAGGAAAAAGAGCAGGGAGAGCCCAAGAGCCAGGGGTCCTGGATCATACCAATCAGCGAGTGGAACAGTTGCTAGGCAACAGGCTGAGAAGCCAACCAAGGAGTTACAAAGTTACAACATTAAACACTGGAGAGTGACAGCAGTAACAGAACAGGGAAAATACATACACGGGCCAGAACAAATAACACAAAATTCTTCTCCAGCAAAGCAACGGAATATGGACCCAGGAGAATCACGAGCTTGTTATCTAATGATGATGGATTTCTGGAATCCAATTTAACATAAAAGACATACTGAAGTCACTAGTTCTTGTTTGAAAACTCCTTCATATGTGTTTTTTTTATTTTCTGACCATGCATTGATATGAAATACTTAATTTACCATGGTGATGAGTAGTATAACAATTAGCATATTGCTCAGCTTCTGTAGCTATGTTGGATGAAGAAAAGAATACTGGCTATTCGCTTTGAGTGTTATGTACATTTCCTTTTTGCTTCCGCTATCTCTCTTCACTAATCTTCTCATGTCGGACACCTTACAAATGGCCTATTTTTTGCTTTTTGGCATTCAATTGACTCTGAAAGACATGATGTCGCTTTTAATATTTTGCCTAATAAGATTTAGACTAGCAGGGGAAGAATCCAAGTCTTTATCTCTGAGTTAAAATAATTCATGTCACTAAGAGTGTGATCAGGGATCTTGACTTAGAACCTTGCTAAGATTTATAAAGAAACCCTTACTCTGTTGTAAGGCACAAATAGTCAGAGCGCTAAAACTAATGTAGAGTAAAAAAACGCTACTATTTAATGCCAAACTATTTCCTGTCCCTTCGAGAAAGTGATCTGCTCTGCACAACTTCCTGAAGTACACTTGCTTTTCTCCGCTATTCAAAAAAAAAAACCTGTCCCTCCAACTTATTGTACTCAGAGGAATTTTGTCACCGTTTATAATCCTCAAAAGATTTTTGAAAAAGCACCCAAAGTTTCCCCGTCTTGAATAACATGATTGTTGGCAGCGAGGAATGTGCAAGTATCAGCCAAGTCTTTTGTACTAACCAGTAGTATTTTAGTCCCAGCTACACAAATATTATTACAAGATAGTTTCCAGTCAACATACAGTAGATCCTTTTTTTTGCTAAAAAGCTGGAAATAATGACAAAGCAATTAAGTGTTTCTTAATATGTCAAACAAAACAGATTTAGAAAGCAATTGGCTTTTATAGTTCCTTATGAAGAATGTCCTAGTATCAGGGTCCTCGGGAGGGGGGAGGCACCTTTGACATGGGCACCGTTTACTTCAGGAGTGGCTTACTCCAGTCTGCTAGAGTTACCAACAGGTCAGGTTTTCAGAATATCCCTGCACAGGTGGTGCAGTCTTCAACTGAGCCACTGATTGAGCCACGTGTGCTGAAGCAGGGATAATTCTGAAAACCTGACCTGTTGGTAGCTCTTGAGGATATGCATTGGCTACCCCAGGTTTTCATTGTAGGGTCCCCCAACTGGACATACTGTCCATCTTTTTTGCTTCCCTGAAATGCTTCAAGGGGTTAAGGGTTAGATTCAGATAAAAAGGAAAGCACTGGCTTTGTCAGTGCTCACTGCCAATTTTATTTATTAACCTATTCACTGAAGTCATATTGGCAGCAGTGGAGGTGCTTTTACCTTGGCGATATGCCAGCAATATTTTTAACATGGAGGATGCAAGAGAGCATAAAAATACATATAACCGGCGCCTATAATAATATAAAACCCATAAATCACCAGTGGTGAACTCTGACCAAACAAAAGTCCAGTCCAATTTGGTATCCAATCCGTATCCGGGATAGACCTTGAATGAAGTCTCACAGCACATACAAACAAATAAACACAAAGAGCAATCATAGTGTAACACTAACAAACATAGCATACTACCCCGGACACGGATTGGATATCATGGACTGGACTTTTGTTTGGTCAGAGTTCACCACTGGTGATTTATGGGTTTTATATTATTATAGGGGCCGGTTATATGTATTTTTCTGTTTAGTATTTTTTGATCTGTATCGGTCATTTTTTCCAGGCAGCCTAGTCCTTTATATAAAAGGTTTTTTGTAATCACTTTAGCATTATTATATACTAATATTATATATTTTCTAGCATTAGCGCTGTGAACACACACTTTTTCTTTTCTATGCAAGAGAGCATGCCAATGAGTAGGCAATGACAAATGACTTATTCACATGCTATTCATTAAATAAGGATATCTGGCAATACCAGACTACCATCAAAAAGTATTAACAATGAATTTCATCTACCCCAGGTTGCCATTAGGCCTATCTTACTTACAGTACATATATAATGGCCACTACAAAAATTAGAATTGATGATAAATATACATAATAATACGTTTGTAGAACATACTGTACCGGACTTTCTGGTTTCCGCGTGGAAGTCCCGGAAGTGCGCCCTGGCAGGGGGCTTTAGTATAATTGCTGGCACAAATAAAAAGGACTTATGCACCTGTAGTGGAGTTTGGAATAAACGTTATCAAAAAGGCTATTACACGGTGCCAAGTGGATGCTTGCAGATAACACATAATCTTATGGATATACTGAAAAACATCAAGAATCTTACATAAACACTTCTAAATAGATTTCATGTCCATCCCCCGGGTGCATCATTAGACTTTATTAAGGTATCAGACCTGAGACACTGACCATACGAGTCACATAAATGTATCCGTTGAGCCTTGAGTCTTTCCGTAGCATGACAAGAACTAGCTGGCCCTTCAGTAACTGCTGGAATACATAGGGAAGAATTAAGGTGTGTTGCAATAGGGCTACACATTCAATTCTGCTAGGGTATGTCACAAATTGTGTGTGCTACCCACTTGTGGAAGGACCTTCCCATGTGCCTCTTTTAAACAGTCCCAAACAACTGGGGTGTCTGACCTCCACTATCAACCAGTGTCATTCATAACATGCTTTCAGGGTAAATCAGGGAAAGGTCTTATGTGCTTGTGGCAAACCTGGTTGCTATCCTGGGCTTACTCAATTCGGTACAGCCAAAGTTGGCGGAAAAGGCCTAACTGGAACTCCAGTCTTTTAATCAGCTGTGTGTTCTCCTGTTGCACGGCTACTATTTTACTTCCTTATCATGCAACACTCTAGGCCCTTTTAGGTTCTCAAGTGCTCTCCTGTCTCCCACATCTTCTCTCTGAAAATCTTCCAGGGCTGCCTCCCCCCCAACGGCAGATGGACCATGCAATCTACCTGTTACTGGTTACATTTCAGCCACACACCCCTTCATTGCAGTGCTTTGCAGTTTGTTTCTGTCTCTCTCTCTGATGATGATGGCAGTGTGACGTCTGACAGCTTGCCAGCTTCCCTGATGACCTGGTGTTACCATGCAACCTGTCACAGTAGATTGCAATGCATTACAGCACTCACACGGTATCCAAGTTCTATTACAATATTAATATATTAACAGACCAGCCAAAGATCTAAATGTGTTTGCACATAAGCAAGCACTACATACATTCTTTAAAATAGAAGATAGAAATGCACTGACTGCTTTCGGCTTCCATAATCTTGACTGGCAGGACATAGAGAATTTGAATCAACTAAATTCACTACTAGAACATGACTGTGCACAACTAGAACCAGGTTCCTTCACTTCTCTTAAACCAAGGAGTCATTTCACTCCTAAAGACAAAGTGATAACACTGCGCACCAGATAGTGACAAATTGAGTGATAATTCAAAATATTTAGAAACAAGTGACATATAAATATAGTCTAATTCAAATGTGAATACTGGGTTGATAATATACCAACACAGACAAATACGTGAGTGTTTAAACAGGTGAAAATCAATATACTGTATAAAGAAAAGTAAACCCAGTTATGGGCACTCTCTCCCCTTACTGGGTGTATTATGACATTATTAAAAATAGCTTTATTAAATTAATCATTAAAATATATACATAGTGAAACAACAACGCAGAACTATATATCCTTCAACACCTGTTGTGGGTGTAAGGATTGTAGAATAATTGAGAATTGTAATTATTTATAAATATTTAACAGCCTGTGGTGCAATGACCAATAGTGAAAAATAGATGCCCCTTTAGTATGTATTGGGGTTTAGGATGTATGAACACCTGCCATTAACATCCTGATATATCAAATGTCAATCTAAATATATAAACCGTAGTTAAATCCAGGAGTGATATCTACGTTAGTACCAACTCCAAATAGAAGGTATTATGGTTAGACATAAAGTAGGTATAAAGTACTGTAACTTGTTATAGGTACTCGTATAATGATAGAACATATCACCTATAACATATATTTTGTATCCTGATGTATAAAACAGAGAGGAGTCATTTGTACTGAATTACAAACAAGTCTTCTTATTATGAGTCATACCCTAGTAGTCAGTAATTCAGGTAAACCACTGTGTTGCTAACACAGCTGTTACAGGGTTACTCTGGGTCAATACCCTATAGTGAGCTGGTTTAATCTCAACAGGTTCAAGACATCAGTGTAGTGCAGATAAGTTATGCATGTTATGCATGTACATCAGAGTAAATACAAACAGGCATGACATGTTATGGACATGTTACCACACTGGAAAAACAGCTGATCCCCACACCGAGTGACGGTTCCTGAGGGCTGTGACCAGGTTGGAGGTCCTAAGCATCCTCTCATTGGGCAGTCTGTTCCTGGTGTCTATCCACGCTCGAATCGGCGCCTCTTGTATCTCGAGCGCAGTGAAGGGATACTTCCACACTGACGGCCACGGCCGATTACACTTGCTAAGTTCAGGCAGCATCTAAAGCCGGCACTGGTCACGTCACTGGAATTGCGACTAACCAGCGAACAGTCAAAAGATAGATAGCTGCAAGCATAAGCAGCAGTAACAGTGTTTCTGGAGTCCCAAGTATACAGAGCTTGCCCTCAATTCCTACGCGTTTCGTAGATAGAATGTACTTCTTCAGGGAATGCTGGCTGTTCTTTTTAGTGCAATATATTTACTCTGTGGGTCCTTGCAATTGGACGAGCAAGGGGGGTGCGCTCAACCAACCACAAGAAGCAACCCGCAGCTGATTTAATCTTAGAACATGATAGTTAAAAAAATATACATTTTAATACAATAAATCTGCAAGAAATGTATACATAACATGCCACACTTGTTTGAATTTACTCCGATGTACTTGCATAACTTACCCGCTGCATATTAGCACATTATATTTGTTTTACTACACCATGAGTGTTGTGCGCTGTTTTTTGTTTTTCTTTTATTTCACTCTTAAGCTAGATATCAGCCCCTATATTGAAACCTTTGATGGCTTGGTCTCAAAATATTTTGAAGAACGGTCTAAATCACATTATAGATCTGTTGCAAACTTCACTCAAACTAACTGGAGGGCTCTAAATGAACTTAGTAATGATAGTAATGATAGCAATATAACAATTAAACCATCAGATAAAGGTGGAAATATTGTAGTGTTTAAAACTGAGGATTACTGTACCAATGAGAAAACATGAGACTCCTGGGACTGATACAGAGTTCTAACCAAAGACCCCACTTTGGAATTTATGAGAAATCTCAATAAAATCTTGAAGGAAAGACTGTCTAAAAAAGTCAAAATTTCCATAAACTGAAATCCATGACAGTAACTAACCCTACTATAACCACCTTGTATACAATTCGTAAGGTACATAAAAACACTAAGAGACCACCAGGACTTCCCATTGTCTCAGGAAGAAAATAAGCATATACCATATATCGACAAAGTACTTAGAAAGCTTGTCATTTCACTACCTTCATACGTAAGGGACACAAAGGATGTTCTGGTTAAACCAGAGGGTATCACTCTAGATGACAATACCCTGTTAGCCAGTTTAGATGCAGAGGCCCTATACACTGGGATTTAACACAAAGTAGGTATAGGAGCTGTAAATAATTATCTGCTCTCCAGAAGTCTTGATTACTGTGAACACAATTTTATCACTACTCTGCTACAGTTTATACCAACCCACAACTATTTTGTCTTTGACGGAAAATATTACCAACAAATTCAGGGTACTGCCATGGGCACAATGTGCGCTCTGA
The DNA here is from genome assembly GCF_040206685.1 of Ascaphus truei. Taxonomy (NCBI): domain Eukaryota; kingdom Metazoa; phylum Chordata; class Amphibia; order Anura; family Ascaphidae; genus Ascaphus; species Ascaphus truei. The sequence goes on along the minus strand of NC_134490.1, from coordinate 50,469,446 downwards.
TCAATGTCAATTTATACTTACGGAGGAAACTAGGGTTTTCACTAACCTTCTAAAGGAGTACACTAAATGAATTGACCTCTAGATTAGATACATCGATGACATTTTTTCAGATCTGGAGGGGGCACAAAAGACTTTTAAAATAACTTCATAAAATGACTTAACACCAATGACCACAATCTAAGATTAACATTGGAAATACAGTAAGCCATGTAACAATCAATTTTCTGGATCTGACAATTTCAAACAATACAGATGGTACCTTGGAGATCACTACCTTTTGAAAAACATCAGCCACAAACAACCATCTCCAGGCAGATAGCCACCACCCAAATCCTCTAATGAAGGGCATCCCAGTGTGTCAGTATCTCCACCGCAGACGAAACTGTTCAACAGAAATTGAATTTAAATATCAAGCAGACTAAATGCAAAAAAGATTCCTGGCACGGGGGTATAGTAGAAAGCTTCTGAAATTGCATATAAAAGAGTTGTAACTACATCTAGAGACACTCTCCTACAAACCACCAGTATCAACGCACAACCTCAGGAACAAAACATTAGATATATGGGCACATATAATGAAAGATGGAAGGAAATGAGAACAAGTCTACAGAAACCCTGGCACATCCAGCTCAACGACTAGGATCTAGCTGGCATCCTTAAAGTACATCCGTCTCTAGTATGGAAACGAGCCAGCAACGTCAAAGATCATGTGGTACAGAGCAATTCCCGTAAAAAAAAGAAACAGAAATCAAACAACAGGCTCACAAACCAGACCAAAGGACCTTTTAGACATGTAAAGCGTGCGAATACATGACAACAAGCAAAAAATTCAGCAACTGGAACAATTCTAAAACCTTCATTCAAAATCAATTCATTAACTATAAATCTACAGGCGTGCTCTACTTGACAACAGGTCGTCTCTAGCCGTGAATTATAACTGATGCTGTGCACATTACCATTTGTTGCAATTGAGACATTCAGCTGAAATTGAGCTTAAGACACTGCACAGACACATAATATAACAATTGGTCTATTTCTTCACCCGAGCCTTCACATACAGTACTGTACCTCACTCCTCCCACAAGTGAAAACGAGTCCGGCATCCTGGGTCACCTAAGCAACAGAACTCAATAAAAATCATCCTTCATAACTTTTACATGTATGTGGTCTCTACACTGGGCAGTTTGTTAAAGGGAAACTGCACTCAGTAAGGGTCCTTTGATACTCTACTTACATCTGGCATAATCATCCAGGGACTAAGCTACATCCAAATATACTGTATATGGATTCCTCAGACTTATTTCTACATCTGTGTGGTCTGTGTATGAAACAAACTGCCTAAGTGATACGGCACACAGCAAGGGCTCTTTGACACTCTAGTTACATCGGAATAATTAACCAGTGACTCCTATTAAGGGCTACTCCCTTTATCTAAAGACGTTGGCAGGGTTCAATATAGCTAGTCACTATTATTTGATAATTACATGGCGTAGCTCAACTATCGTGACCCTCATCGATATTTTATTATTCTTATACTTTTTTTTTGTATTGATGTATTATTACCCCCCCCTTTAATCACTGTAATTAGCACCTTCACTGATACTTTATATACAATGTGTATCAATTCGTAGATCTATTATGATTGTTTGGTGTTCCATACTTGCTTAGTATCAAAATTATCTAAGTGGGTTTGTCCCTATACAGATACAACAAGGTATGCACCGACCGATCCTAAAAAAAGCATATATTTTAAAGACTGTTCAGTGTTATACATTCACCTAATGCAATATTTATTTGTATGAGTTTGCTCTTTTAGAGGTAGAATTAGGAGAGCACCTATCCAAAAGGGTTTTCTCTCTTTCTCTCCACACCTTATTATTAGCTTCCACAGAAATGTAATCCTTGGGTGGCACCCTATCGGTTTAGAGCGAATTCAGTTATATATAGTACTGAGATATGTCCAAATTTCTTTTGAGAGTTAAGTGTTATGCTTCGTCAGCAGGAAAGGGGTTATTAGCAAAGACGCATGCCTTCACTCTTTTTGTACTGTTCATTTTGCCTTGCTCGCTTCAAATCTGGTATGTGGTGGTTTTTGTTAACTTTATTTTGAACCAGGAAAAAGCCCAGAAAAGAATATTTGCATGTGTGACTGAAGAAGTTTTATTTGCAAACTTATATACTAGGAATTCTGTATTTACATATCTTGATTTACCTTCATTTTTCCACTTACAGGCTCACTCAGATACCTGAATTACAGTAGCTGTACCATGTGTAGTATGTATGTGGTACTTGCATTGTGCAATGCATGCCAGAGCAAGGTTTCATTAATAAAAGCATCACCATGAGGACTTCTTCAGGTGCTACTCCGACACCATTCACGCCAGGCCAGATGCCCTAGCAGTGACTACAACTGCTTAAGTGTCACTTTGAGGAACCCAAGAAAGACTCTACAAGACCCTTCAACACTGCCATGATGGGAGACGATACTGCCTTTCAATCATGTATACCTTGATTCTCAGATAAATTAGGACAGCTGATGGGCCGCAGGAAGAGGAACCCTAAACCTTCTTGCCACTACTAGAAAACAGGTCAGCAAATCTCTGCAAACTATGGAATTGGCTGGCCCGAGGAACAGAAAGTCCCTCTGGTTATGACAGATGGGGATCATCTGAAAAGCCTTCAGTTCCTCCTTTGGAACCATTCCCAAGAGGGAAATCCTCAGACCCTGAAGTGCAGGAACCAAAAATGGACCAGCCATTCAGCTGAAAGCTAAATCCGGTTGACGATCAGTGAATTTTAAATTCCTGTCCTTAACTACACCTTTTACCTCCTTTAAGGGGATCAAGAATCACACTATAAACCTCTCCCTTAACAACACTACTACTGCCCTATCAGGGTTGCTCTCAATCCATCTAAACATCTTTCCCAAGTTCACTGGCGTCAGAGGCCCTTTCCCCCCAACTCTAAGACATTTGGTCACTGCCATTTCACCACGACCAAATGGCTGCCAATGCTTTGCCGCGACTCTCTCCGCCGCAAGCTACCGCCGGCCACTTGACCGTTGCCCGCTAAAGTATGTAAACCTCCTAAATGAAAACCCATACCCTAAAACCCTTAAATGAACCCCCTACCCTAACCAGTTATAAAACTTACCTAAGAAGCATCCGGCCGCAGAGAGAATTGGCTGTGGTGGAAGGTCCGCCTGTGCATAAGCAGCGGCAGCCATTTTGTCATGATGAAACGGCCATGGCTAAATGTCCCATTCAACTTACTTGCCAACCTCCCTTCCTCACTATACCCGGCAATCTTTTTTTCCCTAAAGAATTGGATTCTTGGTGATACCTTTAAAGTAGGAGCACTCATGCTTAAATCTGCATGTAGTGCCCCAGTGGCACTTGTCCTCATTAAAGAGTCAACACTCGACTTTACCCCAGGTGTCTGCCCAGTGCCCTGAAAGCTGCCAACGGCTGTCTGAAAGGGAGACGGCAGTTGTGGCATTATCAAAGACTACTACGTCCTTGCTCTTACATCCCCAAGACGTGACTATGGACCGCCATCCTCTCGTGGAACCCTTCTGACACACAAACCCTCAATGATGCTACCCCCTTACATCTCAGCCTGCCTATCCAAATACTCTGCTAAAAGCCCCTTCCATTATACCCATCACTTCTTTTATTATAACCGCCTCTCCTCCACTCTCATAACCTCCTCTCCCTCCCGTCTGTGTAGCACACAATCTCTGGAGTTCCCTACCACGCACCATCAAACACTTCCCCAGCTTTCAGCATTTTAAAAGCTTCCTGAATAAAAAAAGCATTTGTAACTTACACCCCCATGATATCCACACCCCTAAATTCCATTCTCAGGCCAACTCAGTCTCCCAATGAGCTGCCACTTTTTGGCTCAATTTAGCTCTTTATTTCCTCCAGATTGTAAACTGACACGAGCAGGGCCCTCATTCACTACCTGTCGCATCAGTTTGCATTCATTTCTATCAGTCTTTTTATGCCACTACTGTTCTAGCGTTGTACCGCGCTATGGAATATGTTGGTGCTTTCTAAATAAATAATAATAATCTTCATGGTGACAAAAAGGAAAAGCATAAGAATATTACTACTCTACGGACAGAAAACCTCTTTCCGTGCGATTCTATTCAAGCGGCGAGTTATTGAACAATAGCAATGTTATTTACCAAGACTTTTCTTTTGTCTGTGTTTTTCATTTATTATACACTACCAACAGGAAACAGGGAACATTTATTACTTACCTAACAGGGTGCTTTTAATGCCAAAGGAATATTTAGGCAAAGCAAGTGACAAGGAGTTATGTACAGTATATGCAAAGTCTGATTTTAATACCTGCTTTATTTCTACACAGCCTTACATACTGGTGCCCCCCCAAAACTATATGAGATGTCATCATGATTCCATTCTGACCCTACAGTATGTACCGATTTGGAGAGCAAATGTGTGACTGTCGGGGTGTCATTTTCTGCCTTAAAGTTACAGTATAAATAATCTGAAGTCGTTTTCAATTTGCAATGAGTGTTACTAGTTTACAAATAAAACAATATAGACATGATTTACAGCCACACACCCATTATTGTCCGAGATGGAGTTTCCAGCTCTCAGGCTGCCATTCTCAGACTTTTACACTTTACAAAAGGACGAACTCCACTTATTTTGTCCATTGGGAGTTTGTCAGTCCTGATGCAAACAAAATACAGAATACAGCAGAATTCCTGTTGCAAGTAATTGCTTACAAAAGACACAAGAAAAACACAGCGAGAAGTTGAAATTGACAAAAAACTGAGCATTATTCAGATCATACAACACACTGTAGATGTAATTGAACAGAAATCTATTATTATATTGCTGCCCAAGATTAGACAACATACCTTAGATATCTATGAATGTACTACAATATAACTGGCATTGTCCGTTGTGGAGCTATACTTAATACTCCAATATACGCTGATGGGTGCTTACCTCTAAAGTACATTAGGAAGTCCACCAAAATGTGCCATTTCTTGGGTCTACAATACTGTGTTGGCCCATTATTACCAAAGAGAATTCATAAATACTGGCAACTACTGCTTCCACAATGGCCACAACCATTGGAAACTTCTACCCTTCAAGTTTGAACATGTAAGGGTTTAAAGAGACAGAATCATTGCTACTGTAAGAAGAGATATAAAAGGGGATGCTTTGTGACCGAAGTAATATTTGTATTACTCCCTTTGCTTGTTCATTATAGGAGCACCTGGTGTGTTCCTTTATTTTGCATACTATGGCCTATTATACGGCTGTACTGTTGGGAATGACTTATCCATCACACAGCATATCCTATTAAAAGATAGTCGTGAAACTCCAGTCCATTTACAGGTGGTCACACCTGGTCGATCCTGGCGTCCCAAAGATGGATCCCATCTATGCATGTCAAGAAAACATATTGGAAGGGGGCACTCTAGCAGTGAGTGTAGCCAAACAGATTACTCTGTATTTATTGTAGCATCATCAGATCAGAAACATCCATGTAACGTTTCAGTACACCACGCCCTTTCTTTAGACATATGCACCCATCACCTTTACTACACTTTCTGCTCGCATGCCTCCTTCTCCTTTGGTTTCTTCACACCACACAGCATATATAGGAACAGATCACACTTCTGGTGATGGCGCTTAGTTTGTTTAAGTCAGCATCTTCATTTCTTCTTTACAGAAGGCTTTCCATGCAAGGACTTGATTTTTACAGCAAAGCATAAGTACTGGATTGTCCATCTTGAAAACGATTATAAAAGAGAATCCCTGAGCCCAGTATATAGCAGGAGCCAAGATACTTTCCTGAAAGACCACAATGATTGAGGCTTTTGGTTTTTGTCAGTTTTGGGTTTTGAGCTCCGTTTTAAGATAACATCACATTTTTACAGTCAGTCCCCATTTAACATTGTAATTAGCAAATACAACAAAAAAAAAGAGTTCCATGTGCTTTATAAATGTATGAATTGTGTAACTGTTATATAGTTAACACAAATTACATACAGAGAAGAGTTAAAATGCTAACTGGGAGTAAAGTGTCTAACAGACGCAGGCAGACGTTGTTCCAATACAGATTGGATTTATGTATTGATATATATTTCAAACTATAAGCACATAGAAGTGCCAAACACTCCCCTACCTATTCAATATGCTGTGATGCTGCTTTCCTGTGCTGGAGAAGAGTTTGGTCCATTTGAACGGAGCTGATCTATTCTCCGGCACTGGGAAGATGCTTCCCTGCATACTGAATAACAGTCTAATAAATTAGTAAAGTATAAATGAGCTGAAATATCTATACACATTCTTTCATGGGAGAATAAGCATCCAAAATGTCCTACTTTCTCAGTCACATAAGGGCTGTAACCTAGGGCCTCCCAGGTGTATTTACAGTACTTAATGATTGGCTGGGCTTTGAGGAAAAGTAATGAATAGACACAGATTTTGTCTCTTATAAAATATGAACCACAATGAAGTCATCGGTTTTCTAAGGAAAATGCACTATGTTCATTCTTGCTGCCCAAACCCCATATCCAGAGAGGCAGTGTAGTGTTAGTGTTGGATCAGGTGCTTCTTTTAGCCGAGAATGTGTTCCCTAGCCCTATTCATGTGTCATTCTCATTTAATGAGTGAGTTACTGTAACTGGTAACCTCTTCCAGCTCCACCATTTAAGACACATACTACATAATACTTTATTTGAATTTAAAAGTGTTATCACTATTCTAGCTTCAATTCAACTAAATCCATTGACTACAGTATGTACGAATACATTGCAGTGTTTAAGCTTATTGTACTGGAAGTGTCCCAATGCCCTTAGCGAGTTGTGTTCTAGCCTTTGAATTACATAAGCGGTTGTAAAGAATACGGATATTAACATCGGTTTTAATAAAACTACAAATGAGGGCTCGTGCATACCAGTTGGTATGTTTGAGATACCCCCAACATAACTCCAGCACCTGTCAACAAATCTGCAATGGACACAAGTATCAAACATCTACAACTCTAAAGAATTTGAGATTTTGTTACCTGCCTCTATATAAAAAGGTTCATGCTTCATCTTCCCTTTCATGTCAGTAAATATGATGCCCACATTACATTATATGCCCATACCTATGGTATGCCACATATCCAAAGACACAGTGATATAGGGCACAGATATGACATACACATTCATGGTGTAACATTTCAGCAGCAGTACTGCTAGGATGGACTGAGATGAGCAGCGATGTCATTTCCTGGTTTAGCCTCAATATCATTTCAACAGAACATATGTTTATGTATTTAGGGTAGATTTAGGCCTGTGTTGAAAAAGGATATCAGCTTGCCTTAAACCCCCATACACATATCTGACCTGGAATGGTCTACACAAGATACGGTTTAGAAATATAGTTCTTTTGTCAGCATGGAGACCACACATGGAATTTGCTTCTTTTCACTAAAGCAGGGGTCGTCAGACCATGATTCGAAGTCGGTGGCCACCATGTGATTTACGCGGGTCAGGATCTGCATGATCTCAAGTTGTTTCCCATGCTCGGTAAGAACATGGCAAAGAGCCTGCACAAACCAGGAGCCCCTTCCTGGATTCCTCCAAGAATAGTAACCTGCAAAGATAAAATAACTATTATTACACACTGAGCACAGTTCACGGTCTTTGTGTTTGCTTTGACACACCAAGAATACAATGCTATGATGACTTTGTATAGACGTGCATCAAAAGAGCTGTTCTTGACATGGTTTCGCCACTGGAACATTAGAACTGCTGTAGTATAAAGGGCTACCGAGTCAAATGAAACCTTCATTAACTCCTGACAGTGATTATAGTCCCTGATTTCCAGCATCTGACTAATGCCTTTAAACCTCCTAAAAATAAAAATCGCATCTTTTGCAGTAGATGATAGGATAAATGATACAACAGTGGGAGTATTTAATACAAAAAACTGAACGTGGCACAACTAGGGTGTGTTAGGGCTAACTTAATTTACATTTACTATGAGATGTAAATGGGTACCCAAAAGTGCATTCAATAGCCTTCGTCGCAGCTTTGTGCATCCTCCCTATGTGTCATCATGTTCATAGTGTCAAGGGGTCAGGGAGTGTTATCCATGGAGGAAACTATTTTACATTCAACAAGTGCAATACAATGATTTTAATACAGAAAATAACTCAAAACTGCATGGCTGTCAGTCTACAGAGGTCAACTCTTTGTGTCCGTGGGCAAGTCACTCGCTGTGCCTCAGGCACCAAAATTAGATTGTTAGCTGTTCAGGACAGGTACTCATTGAAGGTTATTCTTTAAAGTGCGATAACCATCATTCACACTTTAAAAAATAACTTCAACTGTGCCTGCAAAATACTAAGCGCAGTGCTGTGCAGATTGTTTGCATGATATGAAAAATGAAGTCGGGCAGAAATGTCTCTGAACACTATTTGCCCGGCGCCTTCCCTGCGTTGCTGAAAGTACACAACATTACCTGGCACAGTGGAATAAGCAAATAAGAAATCTGCTTCCACTGGAATCTTGTATCTGGGATTGGCATCGGTCTCCAGTGAATCATTTGCAGGTCCAGAGTCGGTCTGTATCCCTTCATCAAATTCTGAGCCTCTACAAGCCTAAAGCAATGCAAGTACTGTAGATCATTACCAGACCAACAAGGAAGTACTGTGACATTTCTCTCAGCAAACTTTAAAAGATTAGGTTGGCATGGTGTTGAATGAACACAGCAGGTTAATAAACTGTCCATGAAAATCCCATTTATTTAATGCAGGGGTGAGCAACACAAGTGTTCAAGGGCAACAAACAGGTCAGGTTTTCAGGATATCCCTGTTTCAGCACAGGTCATGCATTCTTCAACATAGCCACTGATTGAGCACCATGTTGAGGTCACCGGGATTGAGTTCACCGGTGCTGAAGCAGGGATATCCTTAAAAGTTGACCTGTTGGTGGCCCTTGAGGACTGGAGTTGCCTACCACTGCTCTCACGCATCATCAGTAATAGTTGCTCAACTAGACTATATATATTGATTAGCTGTATTGTTAAAGGGGGATTTACAAAGTAATGGGTTAAAAGGGAATTAAAACGCTTGCACATGCTTCTCGAGGAAACAAATACAATCTGGTATAATATGAACTGTCCCTTTAATTTTGTTAAATCTTACCTCAGCCACATATGCATCTACTTATAAAGTATATATTTGCATATTGTTTGATATTATCACTGCGCCAGTTATTTAGCCTGAGGCTGCAGGACAAAAATGTAAAAAATGATCAGAATTTAAATTGTGACACGAACATAAATAGGTAAGAGAATCTGTTATATAAATCCGAATTTACAGAACATATGCATTTTTCTGTTCTCTGTTTTACTACATTGCATGCCTTAAGTGTGATGGAAGTTGAAAAACCTGTTCTATGTTACAATTAGCATTGAGAATGAACCTGCAGTTGCAGTTAAAATACAAATAAATGTCCCGACTTTGATTCACAAGATAAACCAAGATATAACGATGTGGAAAATTGGCAACAAACCCTTCTACAAATTACCTGAATAAAGAACAGTTTGGGTTTCCCAACAAGGCTTTTACACTTGTCCCCCCTGAAAAACGATGTCAGTGTTTTTATAGCCATTGGCCCGTCTGTTCCATAGATGAGCCCTTCTTCGCCGTGGCTTAGAAGGATGCACGCAAAGCACGCACTATCGCTGTGGTTTTCTTGAGCCGCTGAAAAGAAAGCGAACATGCATTATACGTTCATTCATCAAGTTTAATATCTTTAACATGACCATGTGTAGGGTCACCACATGGAAATCTTTAGAACACAGGACGACGAAATCCAGTATGAAAGTGTGACATCATAATGAGGGATGAATGATTTGCGAACACTTTGCGCTGAATGGTATCTCCCGCGTGACCGCTATATTCTTTGGTTTTTATCCTCTCTGCGCTTGGCCGGGCGGGGAGAAGACGCGCAGTGAACTAGTAAGTGAACAAGTAGTGGTGGGAGAAAAAGTAACGCCTATAGGGGTGGGGGTCAGGATATTATTATGAGATGACCAGGCCGTGTCCTAACTTTATTATTTTAATCATTTAGTAAGGTAACATCTGTCGGAAAAGGGAACCATTAAACTCAGGTACAAATCTATTACGTTTTTTGTGACTGATCATTACATTAATTTTAAGGTCAGGCATTTCATGTCAAGGCGCTAACCTACGTGACAATGATGCGTCCCAACAGAGCTTTCCGGGACAACGGGACAGGTCTATGAAATGAAGAGACAATCCCGTATATACAGGATGTCTGGCAACCCTAACTTAGTGTACGATGGTTTTGGGAGGTCAACATACTGACAGGAAGCCAGCACACTGACACGGCCCCGGCACACTGACAGGGCCCCGGCACACTGACAGGGCCCCGGCACACTGACAGGGCCCCGGCACACTGACACTGCCCCGGCACACTGACAGGGCCCCGGCACACTGACAGGGCCCCGGCACACTGACAGGGCCCCGGCACACTGACAGGGCCCCGGCACACTGACAGGGCCCCGGCACACTGACAGGGCCCCGGCACACTGACACGGCATACATAGCTTTTTTTACCTCATGCCTTAATTCCACTTCCTTGAGGCAGGAAGCCAACCAATGTTCCCAGCCTATAGAACCACACTCCTAGAATTAATACAACAACCAGCCTTTGAAGGTATTATTACTGTAGTTTTGGTATGTCTATAAAAGAGTATTTGTTGTTTCAACCGTTAAACAACACTTTCCTGCTTCATCTCGTCTCGTGATCGCAGAGGTTTTTGAGTATACTAAAACTTGGAATAATATCTGTGTTATGTCTTTTTTTTTTTTTTTTAAACTTAATTTTTATTAAAAACTTTTAGGGAGAGGGGAGGAATGAAGAAAATAAAAAATGGGGGGGAGGGAAGGGTACAGAATTTTGATTGGGTAACTTTAAAAGGAATTTTGTTATTAAATAGAATCGTAACGCCTCTTTTTTTTGCTGGTGCATTCGAATGAAAAACCTGTTTGTATTGTTTATCAATGAATGAATGAAGGGATATTGTTCTTCTTAAAGTGTGTCTCTTGTAGGAGGATTACATCGCTCTTATATCTCTTATATTCTGTGGCCATTTTCCTCTTACAGGGTTCGTTAAGACCTTTGACATTATGTGATATAATTACTATTGCCATTTATACGGAAAGAGCAAATCTAACTTATTTCTCAGTGTGGTTATTAGTAAATTGGATGATTAGTGAAGAGGAATTCACTCTGTTTTGAATGTTCTGAATGTGATAGGGTAGTACCCTATTATATAGGAAAAAAAGCGGTTGGAAAGGAGAAAGAAAAAAAAAGGGGGGGGGGGAATGCAGAGCTTTTAGGACAATTATGTCCTGTAGCTCGATTGCCCTTGGATAAAATGTCTTTTTTTTTAATGTTTATTTTTTTTTTTTTTTTTTTTTAAATTGTATTGAAACAAGGGGTCTTTGGGGCTGAACCCTGTTAAATTTAGGCTACAGCGACCCCCTGCTTCTGGCGATACCTACATAGAGGGTGCCGGTAGCCAATCTGCTCGGCTAGCAGGGATCACATAATGGCCGCTTTTCAAAGCTTCCGCACCCTCCGGGCCAATAGGAAGCCGGTGACATCATCAGTGCGGCTTCCTATTGGCTCATGTGACGGGGGAGTTTTAAAAGCAGAGGGATACTGGCACCCCCTTCGGAGGTAAGTATCTCTCTAAGCAGGGAAATCTGGGGTAAGTATCTCTGTAAGCAGGAAATCAACTGCTGCAAACCTCTGGAAAAAAATAAAAACACATGACAAAAAAAAAGGCTTTGATTGCTCCTTTAAGAGAGCACCCGCTGCTTTGTGAGATATGTTAACCTTCCCTCCTCCCTCACCCCCTAATAGACAAAGAACCAAGAATATTTGACCGAAACTTCCTTCAGCAGTGAAGATGTTAAAAGATGAGCGGATTTATGGTTATATTGGGTCTGCGCAGCAGTGTTGATTTCACATTTTTAGCTTCAATATACTTTGCCTAGGAAAACGCTATGTATCCACATTGTTGCCAATTTCTCTTTGTTCTATTCCAGGGTTGGGCATTCCCATTCCTCAAGGGCCAGCAGCAGGTCAGGTTTCAGGCTATCCCTGCTTCAGTGAACAACAAACAGAGAAAAGAAACCTAGTTTGGGCATTCTAATATATCAAGTGGGTGAGGTATGGAGGATTTAATACAACTTTAATAAATCACTAAATAAAATATTGGAGATTAAAACGAGTATTAAATGCTGTGATCCTAAGGTCTGAACCTGTGATAGCAAGTTCTGGATCGGTAATGCGGATGGCAGAAACACTCAAAAAGAAGTGTCCTGCAATCAGAAAGGTGAGTAAAATACAAACACCTGTGTGAATAACCAGAGGTGTAGGACTCAACTGTTTAGGTAGGTCTCAGTGCACATATCCTGAATATATAATATATGAAAAAAAAGATATATATATATAGTAACCATACAAAAAGACCCTAGCTTGGTCTGCCGATAGCCAAGAACAGTGATTGAGGCACTGCGACTCCACAGTAGCTAGATAAATGTTACTGGAGGTAGGGTCAGTAATTGTGCGGTGTAATGATGTGTCAGGGTAATGTAGTTAGACCCAGGTTCCTAAAAGGATAATATATGTTAGGTAAATTCAAAACTGGGTATGTAGGGGTTAATATATTCCCCAGTGTAAGTAATGCACTGATACCTACTTAAAGCTGCAGTTCAGTCTTTTTTTTTTTTAATTTTTTTTTTTTACTTCAATAGTTTCATGTGTGCAATCTCTAATTACCTAAAGAACTGTATAGCTGCAGGTCAATTCGTTCTCCATGTATTGATAGGCGAAATTTGGTGACATAATTAGTGAAGGGATCTATCTTGTGAGTTTAGACAGCCAGAGTTACAACCTACTGGTTAGTGGGCTCCCTTGGACAATCCATTATAGGAGTCTTCTAACCAGTAGGTTGTAACTCTGTCTGTCTACACTCACAAGATAGTTGCACATTAGTGCACTCTACTTATGATCTTATCTTTATCTACCCTCATTAGCACTGACCCTTTATTGATCAGCTCTGACTAACAGAGCAGGTGTTGGGTCAGTGCCGTTTACCCTGGTTACCCCTATGAATTATGCTATACATTGTATTAAGTTCAAAGGTATACTTTAGATGTGAGGGTCACAGGCATACCACACATTGAGCTGTGCCTGTTGTGTTATTAGTGTAGCTTAAGTAGGTATCAGTGCCTTACTTGCCTAACATTTTTGGCTGGGGAATACATTAACCCCTACATACCCAGTTTTGAATTTACCTAAGATATATTATCCTTTTAGGAACCTGAGTCTAACTACATTACCCTGACACATCATTACACCGCACAATTACTGACCCTACCTCCATTAACATTTATCTAGCTACTGTGGAGTCGCAGTGCCTCAATCACTCTTCTTGGCTATCGGCAGACCAAGCTAGGGTCTTTTTGTATGGTTACTATATATATATATATATATATATATATATATATATATATATATATATATATATATTTTCATATATTATATATTCAGGATATGTGCACTGAGACCTACCTAAACAGTTGAGTCCTATACCTCTGGTTATTCACACAGGTGTTTGTATTTTACTCACCTTTCTGATTGCAGGACACTTCTTTTTGAGTGTTTCTGCCATCCGCATTACCGATCCAGAACTTGCTATCACAGGTTCAGACCTTAGGATCACAGCATTTAATACTCGTTTTAATCCCCAATATTTTATTTAGTGATTTATTAAAGTTGTTTTTAATCCTCCATACCTCACCCATTTGATGTATCAGAGTGCCCAAACTAGGTTTCTTTTCTCTGTTTGTTGTTCATTAATACTTACCTAGGGAGCACCTACATCACTATCACATATCTATCAACAGCTGTGGGGGTCCCCTATCTAGTATCTAATTATCCCTGCTTCAGCCCAGGTTGTTCCAGTCGAAGACTGAGTTGGGCACCCATGCGTGGGTGTCAGTGAAACTGTTTCAATGGAATGATGTGAAAAACGTTAGCCAAGTTTTTGAGACGCTTGGGCAGACCCTCACCGTTTTGCAGTAGTCTCTCCATGTCTTCGCAAGTCTTGTCGTTGTAAACGGTCACGTCAAAGTCCAAGCTTTTGAAGCATCGAAACAGATCTACAGCGTCCTTATCTGTGCCATTGCGTATACACATACCTAGCGGAGAACCAATGGAAGTAATCGAACTGTGAGATATTGCCCCAACTAATCCAATCAGAGCGTTAAACAGACGTCACATCAGTTGTACACCACTAGAATAATAGGACCATGGACAGCAAAAGGCAGACCACATGACCAGACATGAATCACATGACCAGCATGAATCACATGACCAGACATGGTTCACATGACCAGCAGGCATATTTATTTCAGGTACATTACTTTAAACAATACATAGACTCTGCTTGAATTGCACATTCATTCCTGTATGTTCCTTTGTGCTTTTAGCGAGAGTTTTAGCCATGTCTACCCTTTATGTAATACCCTGATTCATGGACTCTGACAGAAGCATTTTTCTGATGATTCTTTTAGTGTCAATCTAACAAAAAACAATTGTAAAGTTGGGGCAAATATGAAAGATGGGAGGAGGGGGAGCAGGAGAGAGGAGGGGGGGGGGGAGGAGAAAAAAGGGGAGGGCAGGAGAGAGGGGGGTGAGAAGAGAGGAGTAGGGGGAGTTGGAGGGGGTGGAGGGCAGGAGAGAGGGGGGAGAAAGAGGGCGAGGAGAAGAGAGGAAGAGGTGGAGGTTGGGGCAGGAGAGAGGGAGGGTGAGAGAAGAGGGGAGGGAGAGGAGAAGAGTGGAGGGGGACAGGAGAGAGGAGGTGGGAGTGGAAGAGAGAGAAGGATGGGAGGGTAGGAGTGAGGAGAAAGGGGAGGAGAGAGAATTGTGTACTGTGATTATGATGAAATCCCAACCTGCAAAGTATTGTGTTTGATTTGGAGAGTGGTGCCCTTATACATTACTGCTCATTCCCTTCCGGATGAAAACAAAGTTTACCTGTCTTTTGATCAAAGTTTTTGTTGTTTATGATAATGCACTTGCCAACCCTCCCATAATTCATCTTATACTGGAAAGTTGGTGTAACAATGCGGTAATGGTTACTGTTAGCCGGAGATTTCTCGGGCTGTTCCTGTCCATTCTTCTTTTTTCTGTGGCAAAAGAAACGAGGGACGTGACAACGTGAAAACGGCAAGACTGCCATTTGTTCGCAAAACAGCATTGTACAAAAATGTAAAGGCAAGACTATCCTGTTACAGCAAAACGGGAAAAGGGGCACAGCAGCCAACCACGTGAAAAACAAAGAGGGGAACAAAGGCTAACACAATTGGGACAACACCTTTATGAAACCAATATGTGTTCAGCAAATGTATCATCGCCGCATTTCTCCATGTAAGGAGCATGCAGCTGGCGAAGGGATTGGCCATACACATGTGAAAAACAGAAAGTGAATCCCTGCCCTTCTCTCTTTGGGGTAGCAATAAATGGGGAATATATATATCTATTGTAAAAATCGATACGATAAAGGAGACTTTTGGTTTACATCCATTGTGGATTCACTTTCTGTTTTTAACATGTGTTCAGGGTGCACAATTGTTGAATCCTCACAGGGTTCTTTAGAACCAAGATTCAAAAGCCTGTAAAATGTGTTCCACATGTATTGCAAAGTCTACTGTAGCATACTGTGGGGCAGGTGTATCCTGAAAACCTGACCTGTTGGTGGCCCCTGAGGACCGGAGCTGGCTACCCCTACTGCTGTGCTTCAGTGATTTCATAGCTTAGAGAATCTTCCCCTAGGTCTTTTTCTTTAATTTAAAAAGCAACCAATATGATTACCACTCACTTTATCGCTCACTTTGTCACTCACCCATGTTAAAAAGACATTCAGTACATCGGGTGCAAACACGACAATATGTTACAACATTTTTGTCCGAGCGAATTGCCAATTATTTTTTTTTGTACAGTCTGTAAATTATCGTTACGTGTATAATTCACCAAATATGAATAATGTTCTATGTCTTTTTGGTAGCAATACAGCATTCAAATGGTTGTAAAGAAAACAGAACAAGAAATACTGTACAGTATAACCAGCATAAATATGTACATGTATTACGTTCACGAGGTAGGTAAAGGTCTTCTTGATAAGGAGCGTCCAAAAGACTTTTTAAAAGAGTTCAACATTCCTAAAATAGAGTTTGAATCCAATAAACAAATATGGACCAGATCACGCACTTTGCCAAGTAAAGAGAGAAAACTGGTAGAGAAAGAACCCAAGTGCAGCACTCAGGCTCACAATCTGGTGATAAATGTAGTGGTTAAAACGTAATCTTTATTATGCAACCAAGATAAAATATTGGGTGTTAAAACGACGAGCTGAAGGTATGTGCTGGATCCAGATGCTGATAGCCGTATTGGCTCAGGATCCTTAAGTGCTAGTGCGTCAATAGGAAAATGCTAATACTACACTAGATAACAGTCCTTGTGAAGGATCTGTAGGTGAGTGGAGACGTGCAGGGAATTCTGGTGAACAAGATAGCATCAACTGTAAATCACTTAACAGACAAACTGGTAAACCATAAATAGGACGGTTGGATTTACAGTGGCCGGTATGATTCCTGTGGTATCCAGTTTATAATATATTGGATAAACCACAGTTCAACCAGCAAGTAACATGTTTGATCAGAGCTTAGCTTAATCCTCCATACGTGACTGTTTGTAATGGTGTAGGGAAATCTGCACCGTTACTATTGCTGACATGACCTCATATAACTTTTCAGGGAGTATGCAGCAATGATCTAGGTAAATCTGTATGTTACCTAGACCATCTTTGCTAGGTTTAGCTGCCGTGGTAAGTAGTATGGACCGATGGTAGTGTGTAAGGTCCTTTGGATTCAAGCCCCTGGGCATAAATTAGTATGTGGTTAGCTCTGCAGCCAGCACCAGTACTTTTGACCTCAAGTTACCTTGGGGTGACTCTTATGTTCAGAGAGTGTCCGCTATTCACCCTGTATGGTTAGAGGTGATCACATGTAGGTTCTTTAAGTGTCAAAAGAACCATACACTTATACATCATGTCAGCTAAGTAAAATTGGGTCATAGATGAGGCAGATGCTACTGATCAAAGGTAATGTACTGATAAGTAGCCCACTGACACTGCTATTGTAGAGAAACTCTTGTACTGTGGTAAGTATGCTAGCAGGAGTGTATAACATTGCAGGCTAATGAGACACAATATCTTTCAAAGCTTATCATGAGTACACAAATCTTGAGAGAATTCATGTGTCCGTCGGGGCACTTAAAAAACCTATATTGTGCAGGGGCAGAGAGCCGCACCAGCTCGCAGTGCGAGATAGTCAGGTGCGGTGGCGATCAGACTCTGCGCGTGCACGTCTGAAAACAGAGCCGACGCGCGCGTTTCACGAGAGACACTTTTTCAAGGCAGATTGGTAAGTAATGATATTTTTTATGATGGTCAGTTAATAAAAATTGTACCACAGATTTACAAGATCACTTTCACCATGCAATAATTATCCCTTTTGCATGCCAATAAATTGATCCTCAATTAAATACAAGCTATGTACGAGTATTTTTACTAAATTCACATGCTTCTTAGGTCGGTACATGCCAGCTCCACCCAGAAGTTCACCAAATCAGCGTACCGATGGAACGTAAATGGCATTACCAAGGCTGGCAAGTGTGTCAATATAAATGTTTTCGTCTTACTGGAAGAAAGCTGTGAGCAGGGTCTATATCTAAATACCTTAATGGGTATTCTTAAGAACTGTTTAAATTGAACCAAAACCCATTCTGTTTTGCCACAGTTTATGTGATTTGCACAGGTCTTGAAACACACTACAGTAGTTAGTTATGACAGTTCTCATGGAACAATAAGTTTGTTACTCATCTCGCCTGTCAGATTTGACATTTACATAATCTCGATAATCCATAGCTCACAATGGAGGAGATCTAATATTTCACATTTGTATTTAAGTTTATTCCTCTTAAAACCCGGGCAGTGTAAATGATGACGTCTTAAATGGTATGAGCTTGTTGTCTTCACTAAATTCCTGATGTCAGAAGTAGAACTACTCTTCACCTTCATGCATAATGAACCTCCTTAATGCAGTAGGGTTTAAGGTGCTATGGGCCAAAAAACACAATAGGACAATATAGAAAAAAATAATTAACATTTAGCCTAGTATGGAAGCTCTAAAACTATAACTAGTCTTGTCCACTGGTAAGAAAACTTGCCTGGTGGACACAATATGTCCATGGGTTAGACTGCCTCCGAAGTCCAAAGGAAAGCTGCCACATAATCAGGAGATGTCATTTGCGACTTTCTATTGGTGACCTGGCGCAGTATTTGAAGTTTGTCTCACACAGTGACAAAAAAAACTAAAATATTTTGGGAACAGAGGAGCCCCTGGAGGTCGGGGATCACGAATCGGCTCCCAACTCAGGTACAGTATAATAAATAAAAACGGGGACTGCAGCTGTTAAACAAGTTGACAAGTGTATGGCGTGCCTCAGTCATTGGTGGTCAATTATTGGCATGAAACGTTATATAGTGAATAGGCAGATACACACAGATATAAAGACATGTTACTTATAGTAACCTTGGAAACAGTTTTGTCCACAACCACTAATCACCAAGAAGAAAACATTAAAGCTGCACTAGGAATAAAAGCAGCAATGAAACAATTACGAGAAGGAAAACAGGAGCTCCAGGAATGGAAAACAGAGATCATACTGTATCTGGGAAGTATTATCATGCATTGGGATTGTGCTAAAATGTACGACAGAATCACTTTGTATTCAAAATATATATTTTATTCCAAAATAAAGCTGTAGGTTTTGAAGCAAGGAGAGGAACTAATGGTTCCTGTTATCACACTTCATCCAAATAAGTTCATTCTAGCATGTGCATGAAAATGTATGCATTACCATTAGATACAATTGGAAGATTCTCCATGGTTTCCATTTTGATGGTTTCCAGGGTCCTCCAGTTAGTTTGCCCACCACTGACCGAGCTGGAGACTAGTGAATGGACAGAGATTTCTTGGCATCATTGATACTCCTCTCACTCGACAGGTTAGAACATGCCCCATGAATGAGGTTTCTGAGCAAACCCATCTATTATTATAAAGCTTATTTGTCTTTGACACAAGGACATAAAAACACCATGAGCTACGTGTTAGTATTTAAAAAAAGGACTGAGCTGGATAAACATGTGTTTATAGAAATCAAATGTTGACTTTTCATAAAAGCAATATGTTGTTCTAAGGACCAAATCCACAAAGCTACGTTGAATCAGGGCTCAAACGAGACGTTGTCTAAAACAGCAATGGCCGTTATTTTCCCTGAGGTTAACGCACACCCATAATCAAAGGATATGCAAAAACAATGGCCGTTGTATATCTCATTAGCATAGGCATATGTATTATTGTAACACGACATTGCAATCTGCCGATAACGTCACATGAAGTATGTCAGCCATCCAGACCCAGGAAATAAAGGATTGAGGAGAGAGCTAAAGTACCCATTAACCTATATACCTCCCAAACACACATGGAGAGGTACTTGTGTGTATATATCATTTGTATGAACTTTACTGAAATAGGACGCTCTCCAGAAAAATCCATATTTCACAGCAGCATATTGAATAGGAGAATTATGTTAAAACACTTCTGCTCCGTCAGTGACATTTACCCAACTGTTTGTGCAGTTATCCTCTTTCTACTCTCCTACATGTCACAGTGATACTCAGTCATTTCCAATATACCTATCTATAAATATACACACAGCTAGTTCTCATAAAATGGCAGATAAAAAAATATATTCAATGGGAACGAGAGGATAAGGTCCAAGTAGCCACTTGTATAAATGCACTCAAGTGGAAAATAAGTTTTTCAAGATAAAACGTGACTTTTGATAATATATCTTTACAAAGGGGTTACCCAGGTGACAATGTACACCTATAACATATACACATAAAGAACAGAAAAAATTAAGTTGATCTTCATTAATAACACATGAAAATAATAAATCAATGTATAGTGTAAATGCTAAAGAATATATAAACAAGTGATCACTTTGTGGGCACCGGGCTGTGAGTTGGCAATTGACAAGGAAAGAAAAACAAAAAGGCTATAGAATAGTCCCTCAAATAAATTCACTTGACTGCACACCACAACAACGAAAATATAACGTTTATTTACCATATTGCTAAAACATCTATCACTAAACATAACATGTGTGAGTGGGGGTATATGGAATAAATGAGAAAGCGTCTACATTCAGTGTTACTGTATAGTCAGTAGATAATCTCTAAAAGAGTGTCTCTATATGCTCCGTAACTGTACTGTACATAGTGGTGCTTGGGTATGTCATGACATTCAAGCTAGGTGAGCTCTACAACATTAGATAGTACGCCTATATCTCGTATGGGGCCCCAACACTGGCTGTGGTTGGGAAGGAGTTAGTATGGACCTCACAGCAAGTCAATATGATAGCCCGATTTGTGAGTGAGGAACTGCAATTTCTTTTAGTGGCACCTATATCACTGCCAGAGTCATGTACTCTGAATATACCTGGCCTGCACCAAAAGGTGGAATTGATGGCTTAATCCATTATGGTCATTTGCTAATATCGTGGCATTAGTGAAGTCTTCCACTACCCTCACGGACTTAGCTAATTCCTGCTTGCTAGTCCCTAAAGTTCGGAACTCTAAATCACTGCCACTGCGATCTCAAATCAGACCCATCAACTTGTCAGAAAAGTTCGTAAAAATATCCCGACGTACGTTTCGCTCCAGCTATGGAGCTCTGTCTGGGGCAAATTGCACAGGCCTCTTAATCGGAGTTTAAATAGCGGAGCATTATAATGGCTACCAGAGACACTCCATTGTGAATCTTACACAGAATAGAGTACAGTGGCACTAATATGAGGTATTTTAAGTTGCTGGAGGTAAATTTACTGCACAGTGTGCAATAAAACCAGTGCAGTATTATAGTGGGTTGTGGATTCGTTGAACTAATGTAGTCACTTTGGGCTACACCTTGTGCGACTCACATGTCCTTTTCTGTGTTGTTCAGAACAGGACTGAATCCTTTTACTTATAGTCCCTCACGTCTGCGATTATGCATCATGATGATATGAAGAAATTGTTCCATGTGTCCACTACTCTTTCAGAGTATAAGCACTCGCACACATTTCCCGAGCCCACATCTAACGTCAGAGACTGTCTCAGCTGTTGCTTTATCTCTGAAAATGCCTTCAGTACCATACAGAAGGAAATTGAAAAACAACAATGACATTATTTGCAAGGTATGATACATTATTGAAGGAACTGGAGCAAAAAAAGCCACTGAATTATCAAAGAAAAAAAATGGATGGTTCTTTTTTTAATATAAATACTGTATGGTGCTATTATTTGCCACTGGAAGACTTGTATAAATCAATTTAGTTGGTTTTCAAGAATCCTGTGTGATACAATCTAAAGAAATAGTGATGTGTAACAATGCAACAGGAATGTGAAGGGTAATTATATCCGAAACACAGGGGTCCACAGGCTAAACATGACGTGGATCAGCTCCCGTTAAAATGTTACATTTCTGTAATAAAAATAAAATAAAAAAAACAGTAGGGGGATTGTTGCTCTAAATGACCTTGGCCCGTTTAGCTGAATACAGAGAGGACTGAAGGCATACAACTCTGAGGAGAGTCGGTGCTACCACTAGGCGACATAGGCGGTCGCCTATGGTGGCCTATTTTGGGGTGGGGGGACGGTGGAGGAAGCAGAGGAGGACGGCAGGTGGCAACGGACTGCGAGAGCAGAGCGGCACAGGAGGCGGCCGGGAAGGAGCGCACTGCTGCGGTCCAACCCAGAAGTGTTCATTGACTTTCGGTGTCTGCCACCAGTACAGTGCAGCTCCGCCCCGTCCATCATCCTGTGTCCTCCTGCAGGTTCGCCGAGGGTGGCGAAAAGCTTTGCACTGGCCATGACTCTGCTTAAGTACATTAGATGCTGCAATTAGTATGACATAAAAGGACATGTTCATACAATAACCAATTGAAGTATTGCAGCGGTTATTTTTGATATCACATAGACTGGATAAAGATACCATTATTAATTTTAAAAAATGGTTAAAGAATTAAGGAATATCTAGTGTTACTTTAGTACTGAATTTGAATACAACTAAATTCCTTCCTAACAAAACGTCACAAGTGACACTACACTGACACTGCAATATCAACATCATTCCTCCTTCTCTGGGCTTTTTTATCCCTATAGGCTAAGCCAGGGGTGGCCAACTCCAGCCCTCAAGGGCCACACACAGGTCAGGTTTTCAGGATATCCATGCCTCAGCACAGGTGGCTCAATCAGTCGCAGCTTAAGCACAGGTGACTCAATCTGTTGCTCAGTCTTCGACTGAGCCACCTATGCTGAAGCAGGGGCACGAGTGCCTCCTCCTGCACTGAAGAAGAATCGGAGTGTAATCCAGAAGTGCCAGGACGCGTGCGCACACGACCCGGTGCACCGGCGGCAAACGAAGGAGGGGAAATACAGGAAAAGACAGGAGAGGCACGGCAGAGAAAGCAGACACCAAACAACCTAAAAACAAAACGCAGAGTCCTAGTGAGGAATGCAGCACCAAAGAATGCGAGTGGGATTTACTCCCAAGGTTTATATGTTTTTTCCTTATTAAAATAATCTGCACCATAGGGGGGTGTTTGTTTGTGTTCTTCTCATTTCTACAGTGTCTCTCGGTCCCTTCTCTCTCTCTGTTAGGGGCTCTGTCCCTTTGCTCCTAATACAGGAGAGAAACAGGAATATTGCAGGATCCCAGGAAACAGCTGCATTTTCCAGCTTCCCATCTGGAGTTCAAAAGCAGGTGCAACCAATGGAAATACGCCCTTTATTAACACTTTCCCACTGCCCATTTGGCAGCAATGATTTTTGGGCTGTATATGTCAGTGACAGAGCGTATCCCATCATCTAAACCTCCAGCAGCACAAACACACGATGTTACTTTACCTGGGCTCCTGATTAAGTGGTACTCCACTCTGCATCTGGAGAGAGGGTATGCCTCCTGCACGCCGGCAGTGTTACAACTCTTCCCCAGTACTGCTAGGATCCCCACCATGCTCCGGGCTGCTGCAGAGAGAGTGTGGTCTCATGCTGTAACATTTAGCAGGCCCAAAGGACTGCCTGAGTCAGCAGTGTGCCACTCGACTTTTCTATGTGGCTATTCAATGCCTCCCCCGTCTCTGTCCTGCTGAGCTTATTCAGTCCTCACCTTTGCTGACAGAGGCGTAAAGCCAGAAACCCACCGAAAATTGGGGCAGTCCTACACTTAGTCTATATATACACACACACACACACACACACACACACACACACACACACACACACACACACACACACACACACACACACACACACACACACACACACACACACACACACACACAGTGCATCTATCAGAAAACTGCTAAATGAATAAAAAAATGATTCCATTTGTGTTTACCTGTTGCTATTCTTTTTACCACTTTTCCATGCACTAGACTCTGATTGGCATCTCCTTTATTGTGGACCATGTATTTTTCCTCCGTTCAGCACATGGTTTAGAGCAGGGGTGCGCCAACTTTACTCCTGCACCGGCTCTCCCCCCTTCTCGCACCCCTCCCCCTCCTTACCGTGTCTCCGGCATTCTCACGTCACAACGCCATGGCAATGCGGTGTCACGTGACCCCACGCAACGCATCACCAGAAGCCGCCGGAGCCAAGGTAAGGGAAGTTAGAGAGGCCTTCGCTGCTCCCCTGGCATTTAATTGAAATGCCTTCGGGAAGAGTGCAGGCCGCTGTAACCGCCACACCCCCCTCATAAAATCTCGTGCTCCCCAATTTGTGCACCCCTGGTTTAGAGGGTCATTT
The DNA here is from genome assembly GCF_040206685.1 of Ascaphus truei. Lineage (NCBI taxonomy): Eukaryota > Metazoa > Chordata > Amphibia > Anura > Ascaphidae > Ascaphus > Ascaphus truei. Next base: position 50,445,378 of record NC_134490.1, on the reverse strand, counting down.
TATGAAGTCATGCCAGCTGTTTTTTTTATGAGATTTACATTTTTCAATTTAAAATGGTAAAAAAACGAATGTCTCACGCCTCACGCCTCACGCCCACTTGATGCACGATAGCCCCTATTCAATAGGAATGCGCCCATTTCCGGCCAGTCATGATGCGATCTGTTGCATTGGATCTTATTGAATAAGGGAAGATTGATATACAGTCTCTATAACCTGTAGTCACCTGGAAATCCTGTTTTAAAGCAGCAAATCACCTTACAATGCATCTTTTTTCTTTTCTGTTTCTAGTATTGAAGCAGGGGGTCTGCGGAGCTGAACGCCATTCATTTCAGCTCCATGGACCCCCTTCTTCCAGAGATACTTTCCTCCGTAGGGGGTGCCAGTATCTATGCAGGCAGAGAAATTGTGTGCCCAACATAATGTACCGTGTAGTGATCCGGTGCAGCTTCCTATTGATCCGTGTGAACAGGACTGTTAGACTCCGCAGGGATACCGGCACCCACTGTGTATCTCTGGAAGCAGGGGGTCCCCGGAGCTGACATTAATGGGGTTCAGCTCCGGAGACCCCTTGCTTCAATCCTAGAACAAAAAAGAAGCATGTAGCTGTGACGGTGAGGGGGTACCCAGGCCATTAATAAAGGTATTTGGCCCGGCAGGGTGCCCCTGAACCCTATGGGGGAATTGTGATTGTCAGCTCTTCAACCCAATCATGGCATGTAACTGCATGTGTAATAACGGGGTATGTGTGTTTTTACTGTTCCAGGAGTGCCAACCAGCGGAGATGTGCGGGCGTGAGTTTCAGGGGTGATTTTACGGTAACATTTTGTCAGGGTGTGTTTGGGTAGAAGGGGGACAGTGTTGCGGGTTACCCCAAAACATGTACTTAGGAATCCCCCCAGATTCCTGAGGAACACAGAACACCGGATAAAATCCTCCCTAGCAAGCAGTTTGCAGCTCACCGCCAAATCTCCCTGCTTCAGCACAGACGAGGACAGTAAGAACGGGCATGGAACTGAATTACATTACAGGTCCCGGTAGATGCCCAAACCCCAGAACCCAGTGTGGGGTTCAGTACATCTCTCACCAAGTATAAAGTGAAGAGAGTTAAAGGTGTTTTACGTTAAAGTGTAGAGTGTCAGTTCTGCGACCCAGTGATGGCTGTAATGCTGTAATTGTATTAAAAGCCGTCTGTGTGTCTCCCCCCAGGGATAAGGTGGCGAGAATCATATCATGTTTTAAATGTATGGGATATTGGAACGGTGTTTCCCTGTAAACCGCGCAAAGGGAAAAAGGGTTTTAAAAAGCAGCAGCTTACAGCACAGCGCATAGCGTTTAGCTAACTTCGGCTAGGAAGGTCCTAGATCGCTGAGTTTTGCTGTGAGTGCTGCTGGAGTAAAATTATTAAAAAGGTTATGCCGCAATTTTTATAACTGTATATAAAAACTGATGTATAAACGTCCTCAAGGGTTATGTTTTTGTAAAGTAATGTTCAGAGGAAGTCATTCAGTGTGGAAAAAACATCCATTTGCATAGGAAACAGAGGAAGCTACTCCACCCCTAAGCTTCAAAGGACCAGTTTCAAAGGCCGTCCAGGATATGAAGGTGTTAACCAAGTGCGCCAAGGGTATGGAAGTGTTAGACCCTGTGTTAGCAAGAAGGGGTGAAGGAAGAGACTTCAATAAGCCATCCTGCCAAATGGTTGCTCTGTCCAGACTTTCCGGCGCTGAGCCGCCAGGAGGTCTAGCATGACAAATGGGAAAAGATGGCGTTTGTCGCACATGCCCAGTTCCTATGCTGAAGATCCCAGTGCCAGGCTACACAGGGCTGGCAAACTCCAGGATAGGTGGGATAATTTATTCCCACGCAGAGATTGGCTGGCCAGGTTAGGTATAGGGAGTTTTAACCCTATAATAATCCGTGCAGCCCATCAGGAATCAGTTCCATCTAAGAGTCATCATGCGGTAACAGATTCACCTAAGATTTATCATGCAGTGAAAGATCCACCCTGTAATAAGACTTAACATCGTAACTAGTAACTGTATTTTTCGTTGTAATTGTAAATCAAGCTGTGTATGTTCATTCTGTAAATAAATTACAATTTATTTTATCTCTTGCTTTGGTCAATCAAAGGATCCGGGTATTTTAGTGTTAAAAGCATTGGTCTCCCGTGACAGTAGCGCAAAGTGTTTTGCTGCTTTAAATGTGAATATATAGTCATACATTGAATAATGTACATTGTTTCCATGTGTTCCTATGCTAGTTTTTGACTCCTTGGACTGATCCCAAATCCCTGCTGACTCCTCCGGAATTGATGGGATCAAGTGCTTTATATATCTGCCGTACACTGTGTTTTAGAAACTAAAAGAATATTTAAAAAAGCATGAGAGATTGAAAGAGTTACCCCAGCGGGTTGGACCTGCGGCGTTTGTCTCCTGTACAGCGTCCTGCTCCACGCAGCCTGTTTTCCTTGAGAAGTTGACTGCACCAGTTTGAGAAAGACAACTGCAGAGCTAGATGGCTGCAAATGTCTGTGTGGGTCTATGTGTGGGCTTTGCGCGTTTTGCTAACCTTGCGAAACGCATAGAGCCCACACACAGACATTTGCAGCCATTTAGCTCTGCAGCTGTGTTTTTCTCAAGCTCTGTGAAGCAGCCACTAGGCCCTCCAACACGAAAGTGACGTCATAAAGCCTGTCACGGGAGACCAGGTACTTACAATACACCTTTTTTTTTACCAGGATCATTTCATTGAGCAAAACCAAAATGTAAAATAAATCGCGTTTATTTCTTGGAAACAGACATACACACAGTTTATTACAATAATGACTGAGATGATTCTGCCTGACCAGGAGATCTGGTTCCCCCGACCAGCTCGTTAGATCTTTCTTCAGAGTTTTAATAAGGTTTGGGTAGTTCGCACTATAGATGTCCTCGTATGATCCTGTGACAAACACTCCCAAATATCTTATCATATCTGTCTTACATTTTATAGGGAATTTCGTTTTCAATTAGTTTTCTAGCTCATTGTATATATAGACTTATAGCTTCTGATTTGGTACGGTTGACTTTAAAATTTGAAAGGTTGCCGGATTCATCTAATGTATCGAACAGGCTTTTTAGGGATAATTCTGGATTAGTCAGAGAAAGTAAAATATAGTCCGCAAAAAGAGATATTTCACACATGCTTTTTTAAAGATTCTTCTGGTAATTGCATCTACTGTTGCCTACCATTATTCGCTCATATTATAAAGGTTTTTACACTATATGGGGATCCCCTTTCTGCTACACGATCCTTTGGATCACAGGAGGTTTGGAACGCCTCTCTGAAGAAAGAATCACCTACCCCTATAGTGGAACTCATTTCACCCATAAGGACTGACATCTCAGACCACAGGACTCGACTTAATTTATTTGTTTATGAAGTGTTCCTTTGTTTTAGTGCATATAGGTTCCTCTTTTCTATACCTGTACACTGTGTTTTGTTCGAAATTGGGACTTTTTCAAGCACTGGAAACAGACAGTAAGTGTTTACCTCAAACGGGGGTGGACTAAGATGAAATGATAGAGTGGGACCAACTATGTAAGGAGGAGACAAAAGACCTAAAGGACACGGATATAAAAAAACAACAACATTGAGTTCCTGTAAAAACAGCCCTTCCGTACCAATAATTTACTACAGAGGCAATTTACTAGTGTACATTGGCACCTACCCAAAGGAGCAATGACGCTGACTCTGATGACAATGATTCGGAGTGTGAAGCAGGGGAACTTGGTTTGATTCCCGGTGTCAGCTCCTTGTGACCTTGGGGAAGTCACTTTATCTCCCTGTGCCTCAGGCACCAAAATCACCAAAATCACCAAAATCATAGATTGAAAGCTCATCTGGGCAGGGGCTGTGTCTGTAACAATCCTATGTGCTGCGTACTGCGCGCTATACTGTAATATTGAAGCACTTTGCATCCTTTGTGTGAAAAGCACCATATGAAATAAATGCAAACACAGGTTGGGTAGCGCTAACTATATAAGGGAACAAACCCTATAGTGAGGGATAGCTCACATAGGGGGCTGCCTAAATACTAAAACTGACCCCCTGGTCAGATAACAAAGTGGAGAGAAAAAGAATAGTATTAAAAGGCGCCTAGTCAGGAAAGGATATATTCACCAACTGGAGGAGACCGATGTGGATTCCAGACGTACCAGATGTGCTTAAAAAGAATATAAAAGAACACAAAACATAGTGTAATACTGTATGAACATGAAACATATATGTGAACACAATAAATATATTATCAGCTGAGATCAAAATATGAGAAAAATTGACAACATTTAATAAATTGATTAAAAAACACTGGACATAAAAAACATATAAAAACAATTAATAAAATATTAAGTTGACAATTAATATTGGTATAGGACGATTAATAGGGGACTGATTCACTGCTGCACCAGATGGAGTGCCCACTTACCGGACGGAAGATAAAATCAGACGGTGGATATATCTGAGAGTATCCCCTCTCTCTTTCCAGCTCACACAGTTTTCACATCAGGATCGGAGCCAGGATGATGGTTGCACACGTTGGGCTGTGTGTGTTTTCCCTGGTCACACGCACTCATCCACAGCTATTGATAGGTGGAACGCAGTTGATGTATATAACTTTCACTGCTGTTACGCCGAGTCTGGGGCCAAGATGTCGGCTATACACGCTGAGCCGCGTGGGCCTCCCTCCTCCTGGCGTACCTTCCTCGTAGCTGTTGGTTTGCTGCGGCAGATTCGAGTTGGTTTGGGGTTGGGCTGACAGACAGCTGATTCGTCACGGCACTCGGGGGCAACTCGTGGTGTGCGGATTCAAGTCCCTGCAAGATTAACCCTACGCGTTTCGAGAGCGGGCTGCTCTCTTCCTCAGGGGTTCTAAAAATATGTCCCATAATGTCCTCTTTTATAGGTGTCCAGATAAGTCCAATAAACACCATAATTGGCTTGTTGCACATGCGCATTGCATATTGTGTGGAAAAAAGTCTATTGTTCACACATGCGCAGTGGGTCATAATAACGGAATACAAATACAAAAAATAAAATTAACGATCTCAGCTGAAAAACACAATATTACATACAAATAATTGTGAAATGTGTGTTGTGTGGGAGAGTAACCTGTATACAGCTATAAAACTATAGTGAATAAAAATGAAGAGTCTATACTAAAGCTATATAAGGAGCTGTTACTATGTGGGGAGATGTGTTATGATGTGATGTGATTTTATATATAAATGGTGAATTTGTATAAATATAGAACAAATGTGAAAAATCATGGTGTAATATAATAGTTACTAAATTAAGATGCTATATACTAATGTGCAAACATATGTTTCAAATCAATACTTAATATTAACTTAGTGTGAATTTCCAATACATGTGAATCATATATGTATATGAAAACTAAAAAAGGTGATATTTATTTCGTTAGTAAATTATTTATAAATTTATATGTGTTTCTTTAGTGATTCTACTTATTATAGGTGTGGTGTGTGACATAATGTGCCAAAAAAATATATATATATATTTCATACAATATTACATTTAAAATTTACATTAAAAAAGTTGTCTGAAATTTCATAAAGTTTAACAACCAGTACTTGCATTTCTAGAATACAATAATTTTGATACATCGTGATATATTATGTATATTGCTCCTTTAATGCAAGAATACAGAATAAGAAACAAAATGGACAAATAGTGACTTTGATTAATTTACCAAAAAGGACTTTAAGTCAAAGTCCACATTAAGGCCTAGTGGGGATAAGGTCTTTAGCTCGTATATCCAATACGACTCACGTCTCCCCAGTTGACTCACAGCGTTTCCACCTCTCCAATTTGGAGTAATGCTTTCAATAGCCGCACATTTCAAACCAGTAGGATCTTGATTGTGCACTTGTTGAAAATGATGTGATCACATCATTTTCAACAAGTGCACAATCAAGATCCTACTGGTTTGAAATGTGCGGCTATTGAAAGCATTACTCCAAATTGGAGAGGTGGAAACGCTGTGAGTCAACTGGGGAGACGTGAGTCGTATTGGATATACGAGCTAAAGACCTTATCCCCACTAGGCCTTAATGTGGACTTTGACTTAAAGTCCTTTTTGGTAAATTAATCAAAGTCACTATTTGTCCATTTTGTTTCTTATTCTGTATTCTTGCATTAAAGGAGCAATATACATAATATATCACGATGTATCAAAATTATTGTATTCTAGAAATGCAAGTACTGGTTGTTAAACTTTATGAAATTTCAGACAACTTTTTTAATGTAAATTTTAAATGTAATATTGTATGAAATATATATATATATTTTTTTGGCACATTATGTCACACACCACACCTATAATAAGTAGAATCACTAAAGAAACACATATAAATTTATAAATAATTTACTAACGAAATAAATATCACCTTTTTTAGTTTTCATATACATATATGATTCACATGTATTGGAAATTCACACTAAGTTAATATTAAGTATTGATTTGAAACATATGTTTGCACATTAGTATATAGCATCTTAATTTAGTAACTATTATATTACACCATGATTTTTCACATTTGTTCTATATTTATACAAATTCACCATTTATATATAAAATCACATCACATCATAACACATCTCCCCACATAGTAACAGCTCCTTATATAGCTTTAGTATAGACTCTTCATTTTTATTCACTATAGTTTTATAGCTGTATACAGGTTACTCTCCCACACAACACACATTTCACAATTATTTGTATGTAATATTGTGTTTTTCAGCTGAGATCGTTAATTTTATTTTTTGTATTTGTATTCCGTTATTATGACCCACTGCGCATGTGTGAACAATAGACTTTTTTCCACACAATATGCAATGCGCATGTGCAACAAGCCAATTATGGTGTTTATTGGACTTATCTGGACACCTATAAAAGAGGACATTATGGGACATATTTTTAGAACCCCTGAGGAAGAGAGCAGCCCGCTCTCGAAACGCGTAGGGTTAATCTTGCAGGGACTTGAATCCGCACACCACGAGTTGCCCCCGAGTGCCGTGACGAATCAGCTGTCTGTCAGCCCAACCCCAAACCAACTCGAATCTGCCGCAGCAAACCAACAGCTACGAGGAAGGTACGCCAGGAGGAGGGAGGCCCACGCGGCTCAGCGTGTATAGCCGACATCTTGGCCCCAGACTCGGCGTAACAGCAGTGAAAGTTATATACATCAACTGCGTTCCACCTATCAATAGCTGTGGATGAGTGCGTGTGACCAGGGAAAACACACACAGCCCAACGTGTGCAACCATCATCCTGGCTCCGATCCTGATGTGAAAACTGTGTGAGCTGGAAAGAGAGAGGGGATACTCTCAGATATATCCACCGTCTGATTTTATCTTCCGTCCGGTGAGTGGGCACTCCATCTGGTGCAGCAGTGAATCAGTCCCCTATTAATCGTCCTATACCAATATTAATTGTCAACTTAATATTTTATTAATTGTTTTTATATGTTTTTTATGTCCAGTGTTTTTTAATCAATTTATTAAATGTTGTCAATTTTTCTCATATTTTGATCTCAGCTGATAATATATTTATTGTGTTCACATATATGTTTCATGTTCATACAGTATTACACTATGTTTTGTGTTCTTTTATATTCTTTTTAAGCACATCTGGTACGTCTGGAATCCACATCGGTCTCCTCCAGTTGGTGAATATATCCTTTCCTGACTAGGCGCCTTTTAATACTATTCTTTTTCTCTCCACCATATGAAATAAAGTTATAATTATTATCCATCATTAGACGCCATTTAACTGACTAAACATTCACAACTGATAATGGCCTTTGCCCCTTAATGGGATCGCGGAGTCCCAAACTGGGCACTAGCCTTGCATGGCTAAATTGGTACTGTGAATGAATGCAGCAATTCTCACTAAATAGAAAACTAATCCCCCACCTTTTTTTTGTGCATGATTGGAACCCATCAGGTCCCCACGATACTTTACCTGTGATGTTACTTATTACTTCCTGTTTTTTAAAGGAGATTTAAATCACTGTCTAATAGGAATCTGCAACTGATGACGTTTGGATGAAGATTTTCAGCTATTTTTTCCCCTGGAGGTAGATTTAAACACGGTAACTTTGTTAGCAAGAATCTTGGGAAATATTCCCAAAATATTCCTAAAAATATTGCAACACTGAACCAGGGGACTAGGGAAGGTAGCTGCTTTAAAGTTACTTTTTAAAGGCATTCTCTTAGTGATTTTTTTTTTAAACTTTTTAAGATATTTAAGATATTTAAATGAAAAAAGATGTAATAACCCCCTCCTCACACATTGTTTCCGCTATCTGGTGCAGAACAATAAGTTGATTGACAAGAATAAGTAGAACAGGTTCTGAAATATCACATTTACTTCCTGCTCCAACGTTGTAAAAATCCCCTTGCCAAACCCGGCAATAGATTAACGCAACAAGTACAGGATTGAACTGGGGGGAGGCAGAGGTGTGGTGAGGTGGGGGGAGGGGGGGGGGGTTAGGGGGGGAAGGGGAAGAAACTGAATGTTATTTTGAGTAGGTGGGGACCCCTGGTTCCTAAGATACTTTCCAGTGAAGTTACCAGTGTATTTTTAAGCCTCAAGCAATGACATTATGGACTCCTATGGACAGAGATTTGGCAGCCATTTTGTTTTCCCTGTAGGGAGATTTAAACCTGGTTACTTCCCAGGGTTGCCATTACGGGTTTTGACTACGTATCTCCGGGCTACGGGTGTACCTAGTAAACCTTTGGGTGGCGGAGGTGGGCGGCGTCTCCTTGTATCCTCTGCGTCCTCCCGGCATCTCCCCCAGCAATTACAGCCAATATGGCAGTGCGGCATCAAAAGGTGCCGCGTTGCCATGCCAATGGGAACACCACATGACGTTACAGCATCACGTGACGCCCATTGCCATGACGAGACGCTACGTGACGGCATGCAGCGCCACATTGCCATGACGGCACGTAGCGCCTAGACACCCCGTTGTCATGGCAACTTGACGCCGCGTGATTATATATATATATATGTGTGTGTGTGTATGTGTGTTACTTCGAGGACTGGACAGCTTACAGAGACTGAGGTACAGTGCCTGTCATCTATAGCACGGATTGCTGGGACTTGTGGTCACTGGGGCCTTCCCTTCTGATTTCCTTTGGACGCTTGACATTCGGCCCCTGGACTACAACTCCCAGCAGGCAGCCAACAAACTACAATGACGTCACTTCCACTACTGCACATGTGCAGTCCCTCACTTCTGTTTCAGTTTCCATGACTTTCAGTTTCCAGACTTTTTTTCCCTATGAGATTTTGGTAGGTGCCAGTGCCAGCTAAGACATTTCACTTCAAAAATTCTCCGGGTTAGCCTTCAGTAGAAGGTGGCAACCCTGTTCCTTCCCCAATAAGTATCTTGGGAACTGAGAGGTTCTCTGAGCTGAAAATAGTAGACCCCCCCTCCTCCCCCCACACCCCAATTCCCATCCTGTAAATAAAATGAGGGGATGAAAAGAAAATAGAATAATGGGGATTCGGCTTCAGAAGGGCATTGACTGCAGCAGTGACTTCACTTGTACTTGTGAGTAGAACTAGCACCGGGTGGGAAACTCCAGTACTCAAAGGCCACTAACTGGTCAGGTTTTCAGGAAATCCCTGCTTCAGCATAGGAGGCTCAATCCGTGGCTCACTGAAGCCTGACCTGTTGGAGGCCCTGGAGTTTCCCACCCTGTGCTCGTCACACCTGCAGAAGGCAAAACAACAATACCGGCAATCAATAAATAAAGCAAAAACCTGCCATTTATCTTTACAGGTTACTGGAATAACTTAGCAGCAACCAAAGGTTTAGGCCAAGTCTGCCACCTGGTGGTATGGTTAAATAACACCGTGCTGGTTCTCCCAGAACTCACCACACTCCTGCAGTAACTGCTATTGACTTGAGTGGCAGGTAATGTGAGCTGTAATGTCAATAGCAGTTACTGCGTTTCAGTAAGGGATACGCAGTGAATCTCACCCTATCGGGGTTCCATACTAAAGTCTCCCTGCTGCAAAACGAGGGGGAAAACAATACAAAAGAACTAGAGGGAAAACTCCAATACCTTGCTATGGGATTCCTTTTCTTTTATATAGTGCTGTTTCTGCACTGGTTTTGACACCAGTTTTGCACCTGAAGACTATATAAATGGATCCCTGTAAATTAAATAGAATATCTATTGAATTATGTGCAGTGGGACACGTCTAAAATACTCCCCCCACCTACCACATTTATTTGTATGTTGAATCACTTTCATTTCTTTCTAAAATTACTTTGTCAAATTTCCTATTGTGGAGAATTGTTGATTACAGGTGTAACCCCCCTCTGGGATTACTATGCGCATTTAGGGGGTTAAGGGCCCTGAAGGGTTAATTGCATGGGTTGTTGCAGGGTAATGCCCCTCTCCCATATTAAGTTGCAAAGTGACTAGGCAGAGATCTAGCCACGCCCACCTTCTGAAAATAGATACTAAGTATACTTCTAGCCCCACCAACCTTGCAGGTGGTGCCACCTTGCAGGTGGTGCCACCTTGCAGGTGGTGCCACCTTGCAGGTGGTGCCACCTGGGTAAGGAAGACTTAGGCCGTGATTATACTAGAAATCGCTGGCGACGCCATGTAGCTTCAAAACAAAGCAATAGAATCCAATGTAAGCGCACTTACCAATCGCGACAGTAGCACCACGACGTACTGCAAAGCTTCTGTCTCTTGAAGAGATCTGAGAATTTTTTTCACAGACAACGGCCGCATCACGTGATTGCCTCGGGCCAATCACAGTGCATCTGAACAAACCAATCACACGCACACACACACACACACACAAGAAATTATCTGGCCATGTCTCCCTGCAGTAGTGCTACAAATCGCTTTGGCATGTGCACATGTAGCGCCGCTACGATGACATGACCGGATCTCTTTGCAGCTCTGCAGTTTCTGGTATAATTGAGGCCATAGGCCGTGATTATACTCCGCGTGATGGCGCTCGTAACAACAAGTTGCTGAATGCCTATGAGGCCACCCCTAGTGCACACGCACAACGGAGCGTAATGGCGCAAGCGCGTTTTGAAAAGACAACATTGTCTTTTCAAGCGACGGCCGCGTCACGTGAGCGGTTCAACCAATCATGGCGTACCAGCTTCGTGATATCATAGCCACGCCTCTGCATCGCCTGAATCACTATGTGCAGAAATCGCTTGAGCAGCACCATGCGCGTGTGCTCACGCACTCAAGCACGCACTATAATCTCAGCCTAAGCAATATCCTACCCTCTCCACTTGTATCCAGGGGGATTGTGACCTCACAGAAGGGGTATATAAGGGCCGCAGAAGCTTCTAGGCCCTTAGGTTCCTGGAGGACAAGAGGAGAGGAGACTCACTGTACATATCGTCTGTCCTTTAAATATGCTAAGTGGTTAGGAGGAGTGGTCACCTTTTATTATTTTCAGTTAGGGAAAGTGTCCCCTTCTGAAGACAGGGCCACATATGCCCAACAATGAGGATGTGCAGGATACCCATGCCAGGGGATTCCTCGAGAAGGGCCTGAGAGGATCTGTCTTAATACAGGCCCAAATAGCAGACTGGCAAGTCAAAGTAGGGACTAGGAGGAACCTGCACAGGATGATAGGATTTGGGGTCCTCCATAGAAGGTGCACCCTGCATAGAGTCCGGGTAGGCTGCTAGCAAACCTCATGCCCACATGCAAGGGATTGCTGATTATCCACCCAAATGTATGGAAAGGTGACCAGCAATATGCCTCCCTGGAGTGCTGCCTGAGCCCCCAGGGAAGAAGTATGAATGCCTACAATATTAAATAAAGAACTGTTTGTCTGAATAAGGTTCCTGGCACCCTTCATTCCATCAACTCTTACTACACCAGCCTGCACGGATACCAGTACCCTGAGAAAGGCAACCCAACCACAATGAGCACTTATGAGTGGTGTATATGTCCAATGATACAACCATTAAAGAGGAAGTATTACTCACACACCTATGGAACGACACCTGAACGAAACACTGGAATGGGACAGAAAATGAGATAGGAACACTCTCCTATTGCATCGGAGGATCGATTAAAAAAAAAAAAAATACAGATAGACTAGTCTTTGTAGAACAGTGAATCTGCCTCAGGTCACAGGAAGAGAAGGCCTTAAATATTGCTATCTACTCCACATACAGTATATACTTTATTCCAGAAATCAGCAAAGCAGACACCTACGTTTGCTTACAAGACTCTTGGGGATATTCTTGCACGGGCGGATGATTTAACTAAACATGGTTTCAATTAGTACAGCAAATGATATGCAAATGAGCGCAGCGTCACCTTTTACACCATGTCCACTTTAACATGCCGTATACGACAGGCATATGCGTATAGGGGTCCATGTTAAAGTGCTTGCAGACCTGCGAGACGTGAATGTGCTCACAAGTGGAATTTTTATTTGGTGTCCGTTTTCCGGTGGAGGGTTTTTGTCACTTTTTGACCCACCATAACTTATATAATGTGAAGTTATATAAAAATGACATGTTTTATTTGTTTTGACTTTTATGCATACAGTATGTTTTTTGATGTTGTTATTTTATTACTATTTTGTTGTGTATATGTCCTTTGGGATTTCTTTTTCAAAGGTGGTCTTTAGAACCCACATTTCTGCACGGTTATTTCACAGAAAATGGTCCTTCCACCTGGACCAACACGTTGGTAGAGATGAAATAAATCCCCAACTACAACTGTACTAGTCTCCTTCATTGCAGGTTCTATTATTTTATAAAGAGCGCAGGGACATTTGACTGTTACTTAGATTTCATAAACCCTCTCTAACACCCACAATTCCCACTGTCTATATTAACATTGATTCATCCTCACCATAAAGAAAAGGTAGCCATTGTATTGTTTATTTATTTTTTCTCCATAGGGTAGTGCCTCGAAGACAAATTGTCACCTGGATGTGGCGGTCACTGTGTGCCCATATAGTCACCTGGATGTGGCGGTCACTGTGTGCCCATATAGTCACCTGGATGTGGCGGTCACTGTGTGCCCATATAGTCACCTTGATGTGGCGGTCACTGTGTGCCCATATAGTCACCTGGATGTGGCGGTCACTGTGTGCCCATCAGTCACTTTGCTATTATTCTCCTAGCCGCTATTTACCTGGAGAATAATGAAGACCTCTGACTTCTGTCTGGCATCGCATCTACTGAATCACCAGGTTCTTCCTCATCTGAATGGTTACCTTCTATATTGGATTCAAAAACAGGATATCCCCTGCAGAGAAGGTTGAATGTGACCAATAAGAGGACCAAGTGCTATATATATCCCTCCCAAGCACACCTTTAGACAACACGTTGAGTGACACCTGTACTCAAAAAAGGGGCACACATGAGATACCTGCGAAACATACTACTGGGGGTAATTTGCATGCCATAATTCCCAGGGGTCTCAGGGGTGCACTGGTGTCTCTCCACATGTTGTTAACGAAAAGTGTGTTTGAGCGTATATATAAATAGCACTCACTCATAATGGCCACCGGCAGAATTGTATACATTCGAACAAATGTTTAAAGGCTTTTTTAAAGGTACGCGAATATTTGCATATGCCAATAAACGCCATATTATCAGTGAATTCAAATAATTTGCCCATATAGAAACCTGGATGTGGCAGTCACTGTGTGCCCATATAGTCACCTGGATGTGGCAGTCACTGTGTGCCCATGTTGTCACCTGGATGTGGCAGTCACTGTGTGCCCATGTTGTCACCTGGATGTGGCAGTCACTGTGTGTCCATATTGTCACCTGAATGTGGCTGTCACTCTGTGCCCATATTGTCACCTGATGTGGCAGTCACTGTGTGCCCATAATGTCACCTGGATGTGGCAGTCACTGTGTGTCCATATTGTCACCTGGATGTGGCAGTCACTGTGTGTCCATCTAGTAACCTGGATCTAGCGGTCACTGTGTGTCCATCTACTCACCGGGATGTGGCGATCACTGTGTGTCCATCTAGTCACCTGGATGTGGTGGTCACTGTGTGCCCATATAGTCACCTGGATGTGGCAGTCACTGTGTGCCCATGTTGTCACCTGGATGTGGCAGTCACTGTGTGCCCATATAGTCACCTGGATGTGGCAGTCACTGTGTGCCCATATTGTCACCTGGATGTGGCAGTCACTGTGTGCCCATATAGTCACCTGGATGTGGCAGTCACTGTGTGCCCATATTGTCACCTGGATGTGGCAGTCACTGTGTGTCCATATTGTCACCTGGATGTGGCGGTCACTGTGTGCCCATATAGTCACCTGGATGTGGCAGTCACTGTGTGCCCATATTGTCACCTGGATGTGGCAGTCACTGTGTGCCCATATAGTCACCTGGATGTGGCAGTCACTGTGTGCCCATATTGTCACCTGGATGTGGCAGTCACTGTGTGCCCATATTGTCACCTGGATGTGGCAGTCACTGTGTGCCCATATAGTCACCTGGATGTGGCGGTCACTGTGTGCCCATATAGTCACCTGCATGTGGCGGTCACTGTGTGCCCATATTGTCACCTGGATGTGGCAGTCACTGTGTGTCCATATTGTCACCTGGATGTGGCGGTCACTGTGTGCCCATATTGTCACCTGGATGTGGCGGTCACTGTGTGCCCATATAGTCACCTTGATGTGGCGGTCACTGTGTGCCCATATAGTCACCTGGATGTGGCGGTCACTGTGTGCCCATATAGTCACCTGGATGTGGCGGTCACTGTGTGCCCATATAGTCACCTTGATGTGGCGGTCACTGTGTGCCCATATAGTCACCTGGATGTGGCGGTCACTGTGTGCCCATATAGTCACCTGGATGTGGCGGTCACTGTGTGCCCATATAGTCACCTGGATGTGGCGGTCACTGTGTGCCCATCAGTCACTTTGCTATTATTCTCCTAGCCGCTATTTACCTGGAGAATAATGAAGACCTCTGACTTCTGTCTGGCTTCGCATCTACTGAATCACCAGGTTCTTCCTCATCTGAATGGTTACCTTCTATATTGGATTCGGGCACTAGAGCATCCTGCTGATCCGCCATCTAAAAGGAGCACAGAAACTAGCATGAAACCAGCCCACAACGTGCCATCACATATAATGGGGCCAGAAAATACAACAGTCTATTGATCTGGAACAAAATACAATACAATATGTGCATCAATACAATCTACACACTGACAAGTGATTAGTTAAGTTGCTGATCGATCCGTTCTCATGTGATCGATCGGCAAAGCTTCGTCTCGGGGCCCACTAAATGCATGTTGGGTCCTCTTCTGCTGAACTAACATCAAAAGTTCTGTGAGAAAGATCATGTGAAAAGGAAGACACTAGATTCAATTGGTTCACTGCTAGAGAAAGGGCAGGGCTCAAAAAGGTGAAGCTGTTTTGGAAGGGGAAGGGGATGTGACTTTGTAAATGGTTGCAATCGGAACAAAAATGCCTGTTACATTAGAATACATTAAAAATGTCTTTTGAATTTTTTTTTTTTAATGCAACAAGTATTTTCTCATAGTACAGAACGATTTATTTAAAAAACACACATGTAGGATATTGCTTGAACAGCAGCTTTAAGACTTAGGGGTGTATATAGTCTGCCATGTATTCACTTTGTGATGGTGAGATCATTAACTGCGAAATGTATTAAAGAATATTGAAACTGACCAAATATTACAGTTTACTAAAGAGAATAGATTCCTTTTTACTAAACGGCCTGTTAATAAAAACGGTTTAATTTCCTGAAAGACGGAGGCAGGAAACAAAGTGAACAAACAGAAAGTAACAACGTAAGCAAAGTGAGAAGTGATGAACATACACAGCAACCTCCAATATCAATTACACATGTCTGTTAACCCTCTCACTGCCAGTGGGGCCTGCTTTGCCAAGCTGCATTTCTGCTGCCCTTCCAACAGCAAAGACACTCCCACGTGGGGAGAGAATTTAGGCAGCAAATAGTCCTTACTACGGCAGTATGGGCTTTATGCATCAAAGCACAAATGTAAGCATAATGTATTTATTTAAACATGTCATGCTGAAAAATATCTACCTATTTGGGAGGGGAAGTGGCTACTACATCATGCGGCAGACACGGTGCCAGAACCCATTACATAGTAGCTACGTCCTAGGGTACTCAAAGGGTTAAAAATTCAAACAAACTTTTTTGGCCAACACACGTTTCTTAAACTCACACATTCAGTTGTGAGGCGAGGCAGCGCGACACAAACCTCAGCACCGGTGCGACTCAGGTCTCCGCGCCCATCTCATACAGACCTCTAATGAATAAATCGGGAAGCAGCTTCCTCGTGATAGAGAAGATTTTACACCAGGATTCACTAAGTTCTAATGTGGGGTTTTGCGCTGCTACCCCCTATTACCTGCCACTGGATCTCAGCACGGTGCCCAGAATCGAAACTTTGTGAATCTTCCCCTGTTCATTAGAATGGAGCAGAATTCTTCCCCAGCACTGGGAGAACGGGGTCACTGCGTATTGTATAGGGCCACTGTTTGTATTTACAGTGCAGTATGTATGTAGCACTCAGCACTTGAATTGGTTTATATAATTTACTAAAGTCTCCTGGGTGCAAACTGTGACAAAACCAGTACAAACATCCCCCCCATATTTATCACTGTAAAGGAAGTCCATTCAAAGCAATTGGCGTTTGGGGAGGACCACTTCTTGGTTTGGTTTTACATATGCTCATAAAACCGATTACTTCCTGACCTAAAGCAGCAATCTCCCACAAAACGTCATACAAAAATGGCCGCAGCGATCACTAAGACAAAGTTGCAGAACTATTGCGCCATCGTGTTCCTGGGAAAATATTCTTGTCTGGGGGATGCGAGGGTTAATTTAGCAGCATCTTTGAGGTTCATGGAAATGGGAGCAGAGTGATTGAATGACGGACGGTCCCTCCCCCCCCCCCCGAGCCATTTAAGGGGATCACAAGTACTCGCCCCAATGAATAATCATTCAGCACGTTTTGCTGCTTTAAACATTTCCATTTCCTCTTTCGTTTTCAAGAATCGAAGATTCACTTATAAGAAGATCCCGCCCCTTAATGTTTTAATAGCACAGGCATTATTTACATTTTCCTAAGTGGCGGTCCCCAGGGGTTTGTCCTAATGTCCCCAAAACATGGCATTTTCTTTAGACCGGCGCAGTACAAGTACTTTTATTAAAGGCAGGGGTGGGCAATTCCAGTCCTCAAGCGTCCCCAACAGGTCAGGTTTTCAGGATATCCCTGCTTCAGCTCAGGTGGCTCAGTCTTCGACTGCACCACCTGTGCTGAAGCAGGGATATCCTGAAAACCTGACCAGGTGGTGGTCCTTGAGGAGTGGAGTCCCCCACCTGATTTAAGGCATGTCAACCATAGGTAGCACTTAACCCCATACGGACAAACAGCAGACAGTCCATAAAGCAGCTGATCTAATGGAGCCTGAGCTATACCTTCAAGGTTTGAAGGGTTAACCCTTTCAGTGCTGAAGGGGCCATCTACACCCTCAGCACTGGAGACAATCAGGGAATAAGGCACCCAGAGTCTCCATGTAGGGTATGGTCCCTTTCTTTCCCACTAGAACCCACATTTCCTGCCACAGGAAGAGGTGCATAGTTACCATTTGTTGAGGGGTTGGCTCTTCTCTCTCAGACCTCTCGCTTGTCGAATGCTGCAAACTTTCATTTGTGAACTCCCGCCCTTCAAGGAAGCACAGAGAGGAGGCGGACGCTCCCTTTTTTCTCTCTTTCCCCCCAGCATACTTTAACAAAACCAACTTTATTGTAACTGCTGGGTAATCCCTGCGGACAAAGGAAACGCGTTATTCTCAACATGAAACAGGGTCAGGACTCAGGAGGGTGGAGCACTTATTCCCATATTATTATCTATATCAGGGGCTTTGAATTCCTAACTGTATCTGCAGCTTTAACCATTTGGCTGCCAGAGCAGAATACAGTGTGTCGCTATGCAAGGTGTTGATAGAAACTTTAGAGTGGAACTTGGCGGATTTCACCTATTTCGAATCGGCGATGATGTTTGCTTCCATACAGAAGTTTGCGTCAAATTCGATTACATAGTAGACGAGGTTGAAAAAAAAGATATGCGTCCATCAAGTTCAACCTATAATTAATGCTGTGGTGCGTTTTCAATTACTTTCACTATCAAAATTCAACTGAACTTGGAAAAAAAATTTAATTCTCAAGGCTGCTATTTTGCCCCTTTTTTTTAAAAAAAAAAAAGGCAAAATACAGACTTTTTAACAATTTGGTCCATTTTAGTAAAACATCAGGTTGCAAAAGTTAAATCTAATTTTCCACGATTTTTTCTTCAAAATTTGAACAGCTTTATCATAACTTAGGCGGCGCGAATCTCCGCAGGTTCGCTCATCTCTAGCAAACCTTTCTCCACATGACAGGTGCGGCTTCCATAGCCCGATCACACCGCCCGAGCCTCTTCTCTAGCCCATTCCCTTACCTGCTATCACCTCCGCTTGCAGTTCAGTCTGCTCATGCCAATCTCCCTCTGTTCACTCCTGCCTCTGCTTGACATGCGGGGGAGGGGTGGTGGAATGACATGGCGGTGGCGGACCCTAACGCCCGGGGGATTCTACTGTGCAGGTAAACTTGCGACTTCAGTCCCTCCACTCCACAGGCCACCAGTGCACGTGTCTGCTCTCCCCCTGCTCCGCTCGGCAAGGGGAGAGGAGGACAGGGGGGAATATTGAGTGGCACCGGCAATCAACGTGGGTCACCCAGCCATGGGATAACTACACTTGGGAACTTCTTTGTCCCTCTGGGGCACCACAATGTCTGGGGTTCTCCACAGGGGTTCATTTGGCCAGGACAGATGGCTGTCTGGAACCCCCAGCCCCTCTCCCTGCGCAGGCGCAAGTTTTTGAACCAAGGAGGTGTTCTTTGTCTCCAAGTCCTGGCTGTTAAATTGGCCCATTGATGACCCTCTTCTAATTGGCCAAGGGGTGGAGTTATGAATCACCATGGTGTGGACTGCCCTGATTGGCCTACTTCCTACTGGCAGGCTCCCTGACTGGTGCAGCCTCGCTCCATAGATTATAATGGGCTCAGAATCCCTTTAAGGAGCTTTCATAGCTCCAAAGATCAGTGTCACATTGGGAAAGACATTTCATAGTTACATAGTAGATGAGGTTAAAAAAAGACATACGTCCATCAAGTTCAACCTATGCTAAATTTAGACAAAAGATACTTTATCCTATATCTATACTTCCTTATTGATCCAGAAGAAGGCAAACAAAAAACCCCAAAGTGTCATATAATCCAATGAAATCACATAAGGGGAAAAATAAATTCCTTCCTGACTCCAAGAATTGGTAATCGGATTATTCCCTGGAACAACAGTCTTCCCATGTTTACTTATTTGGTATATCCCTGTGTAACAGGGGAGTAATCCCTGTTCAAGTAATGTGCATTTAATCTAGCAGTGTGGTGGTTAACTGCTGGTAGTCAATTAATAAACACCACCTGCCTGATTGCTTACAAAAGCCTGTCTGTTGAGACAGGAAGGGACTCCTTAGCTCTGAATGAGAGCTGACCTTTGGAGAGACAGAGGAGTGTTCTTGAGACTCCCAGGAGAGACTGACCAAGAGAACACACATCTCTGGAGCTGACCGGGCTTGAGCTCTGCCCAGCATAGCTAATTGCAAGATACCAAATAAGACTTCTAAACCTGGATGCTGATATTTTCTGTGCACACACGGGTGCGGTTCCAGGAGAGCAGAGAAGCTTACTCTATTGCAAGAAACAGATAAGACTTTCATAATTAAGAGACTGCTTATATCTGCTTATTTCATGCTATATGTTTTGGGGCTGCGAGACATGCTTGACTTAGGGCGTTGTGAATTAATTGCATGGTATTTTTACTAGAGATACTCCCAAGTGAATAGAAGCTTTGTTCCCCCTCCTGTGTTTGGATGATTTCCTGATAAAAAGGAAAAGGCACAATAAAGCCTATTATAATTTCACCTTATAAAAGCCTCCAATTGTGTACCTCTGTGAACGTCCATCTACATATGGTGTCCGAGGTGGGACAAGAGGTGTCTTTGTAGTTAAAAAGGACAAGAGATTTTTATGTGAATTTTTTAATGCTTTTTGCCTACAAGCAACTTAGAAAAAAAAACCTCATGCAGCAGAGATAAGAGTTAAAGGGACACACCACTGAAACCACACTGCACTGAAACTTACAAAACCACAGATGGACTCTTTGCCCCAATCCCTAGAGGAGAAAGACTGCTGAAGTAGCTAAATCTTATCTTGCCTATCACAAAGTGTAATATGGTAATTGAAATAGGGGTTTTGCCTTCCAGCCATAGTCAGGGTTCAAGAAGTGAGTCAGCCCTTAAAAAGGGATAGGTGTTTGTTGTTTTCAAAAGTTTCACTGAAGCAGTGAATACAGATGGTGACACATGAGTGGTACTGATTTTGCAAATAAAGGTTGCCACACTGCATAGGGCTACCAGCTGTGAATGGAGTATATGCAGAAAAGTGTGAAGATTGATACAAGACTGTGCTGAAGCAGGGGAATTTTTAGCAAACAAATGCTGAGTGTAAAATTGCCCTATAGGGGAAAAAGTGATTTCTGAACTGTGTAAAAGGTTTTTCAAAACCAATTGCTGAATGTTGAGTCACCCTGCCGGGAATGAAAGAAATAGTCCACTGCAAAGAATGTTTTTTTTTCTGCAAGTAAAAAAAAGTCTGCCTATATATATATCTTGGGAGCAAAAACAGACACCCAAAGTGTGAAGTGTGAATGCCATAATACCCAAAGATGAGACTGAAAATTACTGAACTCAGGCAGAAAACCAAATTCTGTTGCTGAAGCGGAGAGATTGCACCTAGCACGTAAATGGTGTAAAGCAAACAGAAGTTTTTCCTAGCAACTACACATTCAGTATACCTAATGAGAGTTTATACCTAGCAAGTAAATGGTGTAAAGCAAATAGACTTTTTTACCTAGCAACTACACATCTTGTATACCTGATGAGAGAAAATGCATGCACAGTACTGCTGATATTGTAAAACTTATCCAAGAAAGAAAAATTCTACAGAGATGCCTGTGAGAGCTACGACCTCTACAAGCAAAATATGCCCACCTGTAGGACTACCACAATTGGGGGTTCTAGCAAATACAGTGGCAACAGCTGCAATAGCGCCTCCTGAGGTCAGGAAGAAAATTACACCTGATAGCCTAAAAAAGGAGGACAAGATGCAGCGTTCCTGTAATGAACCCTACCCCACGGAAGAGTGACCCTTCCAGTCCAATAAAGAGGAAGACATCTCTTATGGGGAACCCGAACCGAGTCACACCCACAAAACACCCCAAGAATGTGGGGGGGGGGGGGGCCTGAACTCGGCACGAACAGAAAAGACCACTCCCTTTGATGATGAATATGATCAGCAGGAGACAGAGCGGGAGCGGCAGATCACCCAATATTTTTGTCAGCTAAAGCAACAGCAAGAAAAGCCTGGCGTATATAATGAAGCTGCTAAAATTTCAAATGAAGATGGAGACCCCAATATCCCTGAAGGGACGGTGTCATCCAAATCAAAAAGGCGGAAAAAGAAAAGCAGTTCTTCACTTACCGTGGAAGTAACAGACACGTCCGCAGATCCTGTGGAGGAAAAGGGGGACCGAGTTGCCCTGCAGCCTAGAGAAAATGGAGAATTGGTCCCGCGGTTAACTGAATATCCAGAGGGCCCAAGGCAGAAGTCATGTACCCCAAAGAAGTGTCTGTCCGGTGCCAACAGTGAGGAACCCTCAACCAGTCATCCCAGGGAAGCGGAGCCGGAACCAGTGAGTGACGATCCCTTGACAAGCCCTGAAGACGCCCTGAAAATTGCCAGGCGTGACTGTGATCTACTTCGAGAACAATTGAAACTTGAGAGAGCAGATAACACAGAGCTACAGAAAAATAACGTGAGGCAACAAAAAGATGTGCTCACAATTTACTCTTTAGCCAGGACAGAATTGGACGATCTCAAGACTGAGCTAGATACTGCAAAGGCTACTATTTCCGCCATGGATGAAAAGCAGAGCCAATCTGATAAAATAGTGGCTACGCTAAAGCGGAAGTATGAGGAGGCACTGAAGCAGATGACAGTCTTACTGTAAGAGGTTCACACTCTTCGTATAGAGCTGAATGCCTCAAAACAGGAGGTCAACAGTGTCCGGATAGAAGTGGACGTATCTCAGAAAGAGGTTCAGACACTCCGTGGACCACTTAATGCCTCACATCATGAGACCAACAGCTGCCGCACAGACCTGGAAGTTTCCAGAAAGGAACTACACAGTCTCACTGAGGAGCTGGACATTGCTAAAGAAACTATTGGTAATCTTGGTACAGCTCTCAAAGTCTCTCAGAAGGAGCTTCAGACCCTCAACCTAGAGAAGGAAGTCTCACGCCAGGAGATTGTCATTCTCAAAGCAGATGTGCGTAAATGGAAGGAGGACTGCAAAGAAGCCCTGAAGAATACAGAGACTGAAAAAGGAGAAAATTCAAGATTAATAAAAGAAAACTTAAAACTGAAAGAAGAAAATTTTCAGTTGACAGAAGAAGTCAAGGAAAAGTTTGAAGCAGAGCACGACTGCAGAACCAACTGCAAGGTCTGCGTACGCACCTCAAGAAGGCAAAGGAGAAGCAGCGAACTCTGCAGAATGACAATCTGCAGGCTGTTAAAGAAATTCAAGTGCTGCAGGAACGTCTGATGACCCAGTATGTCCCCGCAAAGCAGCATGAGAAACTGAAGGCTACCCTGAGCATCACCAAAGCAACGCTAAAAGCCAAGCTTAGAACCCAGGTGACACGACACAAAAGGGAGCACAAGAAGGTCCAGAAACTGAAACAAGTAACTGTGGCCCAAGCAAAGAAGTTCATAGTGCTTCACAATGCAATAAAAATGTGGAGGCAAGCTCAGAGAAAGCAAAGCATGCAGATAAATTCCCTGAGAAGAGACTTGTAAGACGTACTCAAAAAACAGGGATCTCTCGCGGATGAGATTACAGTCCTACAAGGACAAGTATTGACCCTGACTAAGCGTCAGTATCCCACAGCCTCAAAAACCCATGAAGACAAGGGTACAGTGAGAGCTGGGAATACCGCTCATCTGAAAGACAAGGTTGCAAAATTTGAACCACCTAAACAAGCACTAGCAAAACCTTCAGCCACCCAGCAGGCAACAAAAGAAGGTACACGTGCTGAATTAAAACCAGAAAAATCCTTAGCTGATGAAGCTGAAAAGATAGGACATTCTATGGAAGTGGGTGTGGAATTGCAACTTAATCTAAAAGGGGCTGAACTAGCAACCCCATTGAGTGGGAAAAGGGCAGAGCGACAGCTTCAAGAGCGGGAAACTCAAAGGGCTGTTTTTAAACGCTCTGCAACTGCTGCCATACAGTATGCCTACAATTAGATGAGCACTCGACGCGAGGGAAATCTCATGACCGCGCACATAGAAAAAATACTATACTTGGAGAAAGTCCTCCTTGAGTGACTGGGGGGTGCTGATCTCAAACACCTTCAGGAGGAGACACGAATAAACTGGATAAAGGGCTCCAATCCCAACAGGACTGAGGGTTCTCTTCCTCCATCCACTCTTATTCAAGTCACAGAGATATCTAGAATGAGAGTGGAAGGATGGGCTTTGGCCGTGGCAAGCCCGAGCTTCCCACAAACAGGGGATGTATGTAACAGGGGAGTAATCCCTGTTCAAGTAATGTGCCTTTAATCTAGCAGTGTGGTGGTTAACTGCTGGTAGTCAATTAATAAACACTACCTGCCTGATTGCTTACAAAAGCCTGTCTGTTGAGACAGGAAGGGACTCCTTAGCTCTGAATGAGAGCTGACCTTTGGAGAGACAGAGGAGTGTTCTTGAGACTTCCAGGAGAGACTGACCAAGAGAACACACATCTCTGGAGCTGACCGGGCTTGAGCTCTGCCCAGCATAGCTGATTGCAAGACACCAAATAAGACTTCTAAACCTGGATGCTGATATTTTCTGTGCACGCACGGGTGCGGTTCCAGGAGAGCAGAGAAGCTTACTCTACAGCAAGAAACAGATAAGACTTTCATAATTAAGAGACTGCTTATATCTGCTTATTTCATGTTATATGTTTTGGGGCTGCGAGACATGCTTGACTTAGGGAGTTGTGAATTAATTGCATGGTATTTTCACTAGAGATACTCCCATGTGAATAGAAGCTTTGTCCCCCCCCCCTGTGTTTGGATGATTTCCTGATAAAAAGGAAAAGGCACAATAAAGCCTATTATAATTTCACCTTATAAAAGCCTCCAATTGTGTACCTCTGTGAACGTCCGTGTACACCCTGTATATCTTTTCTTTCTAAAAAGATGTCCAACCTTTTTTTTTTAACAAATCTATTGTATCTGCCATTACAGTCTCCATGGGTAATGAATTCCACATTGTAACTGCCCTTACTGTAAAGAACCCTTTCCTCTGTTGCTGGTGAAATCTCCTTTCCTGCAACCTTAAGGGATGCCCCTGAGTCTTTTGTATTGCCCTTGGGATGAATAGTTCTTTTTGAAAGCTCCTTGTACTGTCCCCGAATATATTTGTATAAAGTTATCATATCCCCTCTTAGACGCCTCTTTTCTAATGTAAATAAATCTAATTTAGCTAGCCTCTCCTCATACGTTAGATTGTCCATCCCCTTTATTAATTTGGTGGCTCTTCTCTGCACTCTCTCTAGTTCATAATGTCTTTTCTAAGGAGTGGTGCCCAAAATTGTACTCAATATTCAAGGTGTGGTCTTACTAATGCTCTGTAAAGGGGCATAATTATGTTTACTTCCCTTCCATCCATTGCCTGTTTAATGCAAGATAAGATCTTGTTTGCCTTTGCAGCTACTGCATGACTTTGGGCACTATTGCTATGCCTGTTGTCTACAAGCACTCTAAAATCCTTCTCCATCAAAGATTCCCCCAATTTATCCCTGTTTAATTTGTAAGTCGCCTGTTTATTCTTGCTTCCCAAATGCATAACCTTACATTTATCTGTATTAAATCTCATCTGCCACTTACCTGCCCTAGTTTCCAGTCTCTCCAAGTCCTGGAGAGAAATTACATCCTGCTCTGATTTTATTACCTTACACAATTTAGTATCATCAGCAAAGATGGAGACTTTGCTCTCGATGCCAACCTCAATGTCATTAATAAACAAGTTAAAAAGTAGGGGTCCCAGTACCGATCCCTGAGGTACTCCACTCACAACCTTAGCCCAACCTGAAAAAGTTCCATTTATGACAACCCTTTGCTGTCTATCCTTCAACCAGTTTTCAATCTAGGTGCATATATTTTTACTGAGGGAAAAAGCCAATTTGCTTTATTTTTTTACACCAACCTCTTGTGGAACCGTATCAAAAGCCTTTGCAAAATCTAAGTAGACCACATCAAGTGCATTACCCTGGTCTAAATTCCTACTTACCTCCTCAAAGAAACAAATAAGGTTAGTTTGGCATGATCTATCCATTATAAATCCATGCTGAGTTTTACTAATAATTTTGTTTTCCATTAGGTATTACAGGTCTGTAATTCCCCGGATGTGATCTAGCTCCCTTTTTAAATATAGGCACCAATCTTGTGGTAATGAGCCTGTGCAAATTGAGTCCTTGAATATTAAATGTAATAGTTTGGCTATTACTGAATTTCACTCCTTGAGAACTCTTGAATGTATGCCATCGGGGCTAGGTGCCTTATTTACTTTAATTTTTTCAAGCTACCTATGAACTTCTTCCTCAGATAACCAATTGTTCATTAATATGGAGGTTGTGGCTTCCTCCTAGGGCACTACAATTGACATTGATTCTTCCCTGGTAAACAGAGGCAAATAATTTGGTTAATACCTCTGCTTTTCCCTTATCTCCAATAATCTGCCTGCCCATCTCACCATATAGTTTCTTTTCTAATTTTTTTGCTATTATGGTACTTAAAGAACTTTTTAGGGTTCCTCTTACTTTCTATTGCAATCCTTTTTTCATTATCAATTTTTGCTAATTTGACTGCCATTTTGCAATTTTTGTTACATTCCTTATAATTCCGATATGATGTCTCCGTCTCTTATGACTTAAAGAATCTAAACGCCTGCCTCTTCTTTTCCATTTCCTCCCCTACCTGTGTATTTAGCCACATTGGTTTTGACTTATTTCTTTTATACTTATTACCCAAGGGTATACACTGATGAGTGTTGTTTTCTAACAATGTTTTAAAGACTGCGCATTTATCTTCTACATTTTTCCCTGCAAAAAACATCATCCCAATGTATTACTTGTAGATTAGCCCTCAGTTTATTCAAATCTGCCTTTCTAAAGTTTAAGGTCTTTGTTGAACCCAAGTACTGTAATCTGTTTTTTTGATAATTTATTTCAAATGAGATCACTGTTACCCAAATGTTCCAGGTCTTAAATATTTGCTATTACTTCTACATTGGTTGATATTACCAAATTCAGTATTGCCCCCCTCATGGTTGGTTCCTCAATACTTTGGGTGATATAATTGTCTTTAAGCACCCCCATAAAACTGTTTCCTTTTGTTGTAATGCTAATCTCATTGCCCCAGTCTATGTCTAGATAATTAAAATCACCCATTATGCAGACATGACCTAGTTTTGATGCCTTCTCCATTTGCAAAAGTATTTTAGCTTCCTCAATCTCACAGATATTTGGTGGCTTATAGCATATCCCTACAAGCATTTTCTTTATACATTTACCTCCATTGCTAATTTCTATCCACACGGTCTCTACATTTTCATCATTCCCTTCATAAACATCTTCCCTTACAATAGGTTTTAGATCCGGTTTAACATACTGTATAAGCATACTCCACCTCCTCTTCTATTTGCTCGATCCTTCCGAGAAAGGGAATAACCCTCTAAATTATCTGCCCAGTTATGAGTTTCATCCCACCATGTTTCAGTTATGCCTATGATATCATACTGCTCTGCTGCAGCTATTAATTCAAGTTCCCCCATTTTATCTGTCAGGCTTCTTGAATTAGCATGCATGTATTTAAGGTTTTTTTTCAGCCTGTACTATTATCTTATCTGCTTCTTCCTTTTTGCGCCAACTTGGTTTAGTTATTAGAAGTTTTCCAGTATTATCTGTATTTACTATGAGTGTTTCGCTGCTTGTCAAACTAGCACTTGCCCCCATTCTATCTCCATAACCCCTTGTTTCCTCATCTATTCTATTTAGTTCGTTATCTGTTTCATTCCCCTCCATCCTAGTTTAAAATCTCCTCCAACCTTTTTAACATTCTCTCACCTAGCACAGAAGATCCATCTTCATTGAGGTTCAATCCATCCCTAGAATAAAGATGGCACCTCTCAGAAAAGAGTCCCAGTGCTCTAAAACCCCCAAACCCTCCATCCTACACCACTTTCTTAGCCATGCATTAACCTCCTTAATCTCTGTCTCCATGCAGTAGCGCTTGGCACTGGTAGTATTTCAGAAAATACTACCTTGGAGGTCCTTGCCTTAAGCTTTTTGCCTAGATCCCTGAAAGTATTCTTTAGGACCCTCCATCTTTCTCTAAATGTCATTGGTGCCAACATGTGCCAAGACCGCCGGGTCAATCCCAGCCCCTCCCAACAATCTCTCAAACTGTTCGGTTCATGCGTTCATGGCATCTACCTTCCTAATAATTGAGTCCCCTACCATCACAATCTGCTTTGGTATCTGAACCCTTTTGATTTCGAAGCTGTGATCTGCCTTTGGAAGCTGCTGGTTTCTGCAGTTGTCCCTGCACAAGCCCAAAGACTTTACCTGCACCCATGAACTTCTTGAAGTTTTATCAAAACCCTTTTTCTTCACCCCCCCCTCTTTTATTTGCTGTTGCTGACTGTATGTAACCTGTTTTGTGTACTGTACCCTTCTAGATTAAACCCCTTGTTTGATAGTGTCAGGACTTAGTGTTAGCCCACCTGATTTTTAGTAACTTGTGATGGACTGTATAGTGTGGTATTTGCTTAGGGTGCTTACTGGGAATTCTGTGACCCTGACAGTTTGCTTGGTTCCTATTATCCCCAGAAACCCCTGGGTAACAGTGCAGTTAGAAATGCTAGTCATTGAAGTGGGGTTGACTTATTGTGTGTCAGGGATTACCAGGAGTGGGTGGGTGTGTACCTTGGGTGGGTTCACTCATAGCCTGCTATGGTGGCAACGCTCACCCACTGGTGAGTTTAGACTAGGGCTGTTACTGTAGGTGCACTGTGGTTCGTTAACTTTCTGGGAGCTCTGGGTCTCCCTAGGTTAAGTGGAGATCAAGAAATTAAAAAAAACTTAAACCATTTGTAATAATTTCAAAATATTAAACAGAGTTAATGTAGCCATAGCATAGATACGGCCAGCGTCTCATATAAGTGGTGGATCTACAATAGTAAGATATATAATTACCTGCAACATAATTACAGTACAAAATATATTGTATTGAAGACCTGAGGAAGGTCACCAAAAAGTTGTAACTAGAGAACATTTCCAAGGTTAAAGAGGCAAATGCAACTCTACCCATTTGCAACAAATCCTTACTTCCCAGAGCTGGGGAGGAGATCAGCGCCATTCAAATGAATAGAAATCTTTACCAGTACAGGGAAGCGGATTCACAGTAAGAGATGTTTGAATGTCTTAAAATGGGCTTCGCCACATTTTTCACCGTTCTGCATTTTGAGACATTTTCTCAGGTCAGGTCACAAGTCACAGAGCACAAAATGTCACAGATTGTTACAATATTTAGGGAAAATGGCAGTATGTAAAGGGTTCAGAACATTTGGGGAGCGCAGATATCACCATGAAATGAAAAATAAAGACTACATAGTGTAATCAATTTCCTACTTATTCTTAATCTAGGATATCAGACAAATGGAAACTCGCCCTTTGCAGGATGTATTGAAGCCTTTCCCACTATATATATGTGGCATCGATATTACAGTTGAGGTAAGTATACAGAAGAAGAAAAAAGAAACCTTTTCTTCAAGAGGGTTGAGCAGCATCTTTTATCACATTATTTATCACTTAATATTGTGTTAATTATTTCACGAACACCATTATAATATGACTTATTGCACATTTTTATTTTTTATTGTATATGAGCACCGTTGCAACACTCTAAAATAAGGAGCACCGTAATACCACTTTTTTGACAGTATGTAAAGGGTGCCTGGCTCACAAACGTCAGCTAAAGTGTCACTCATCTCTGTAACAGTATATTATAAGGTACTAGGCAGAGGTGGCAAAGGTGTATCCCTACTGTACATACAGGTAGAACCAAACTTAT
This sequence comes from Ascaphus truei, assembly GCF_040206685.1. NCBI lineage: Eukaryota > Metazoa > Chordata > Amphibia > Anura > Ascaphidae > Ascaphus > Ascaphus truei. The sequence goes on along the minus strand of NC_134490.1, from coordinate 50,415,980 downwards.
GTGAATAATAGCTTAAAATGAGGTAGTTTGCCCATTTTTTTATTTAAAAATCAGACAAATACAAATAATTTAAATTGTTATTGAAAATCTGGGAAATGTCCATTGTTTTTACTTAAAACAGGCACCGTGACTGAATAATTAGGTTTATATAAATCACATTTCTACAGTAACTTCAGATAAATGTTTCTATAGGAAAGTGTCATAGTTTTTTTTTAATTTTTTTTAAAAACATACATTTTATTTAAAAGCTGAACTGCTGGTGGTACCGGTGGTATTAATATGTCCAGCATGTGGTTCATCACCATATTTAAGTGAATGCCATCAACACAGGGAGACCTGACACACAGATATAGTTTAAATGGTGTAGGACGTACACATCATCTCTCTGTCATTGGATAGCATGACAGTGACATAACTTAATTGCCATGCTTAATCTATTCTGTTCCTATGACATCAAGAGTTCCGGAGTCACAGTCCCTGACAGTGCAGTGGTGCTCTTAAAATAATTTGCCTGGCTTAGTTGATGATATCATAACCATTACTTTTAAAATGTTTTATTGCCATGAACAACATGACGACCCATATTTACTAAGCGGTGTTATGCCATAAAGCACCTGCATGTGCCAGAAACCTTAACCATTAGAGTGCTCACATGACATAACTGGTACATGATGGGCCCTGGCATGCCAAGGAGTTCGCCCAGTAAAAGACAAACTCAAGTCCAAAGCCTAAAATATGTTGTTTTTTTCCAGAGAAAAAGCCCTATTTCGCGGGCTGGATGTTGTTTGAATATAAATTCCCTGGTGAAATCTGCAAATATCCCTAGACGTTGGGCTAGTTTGAGCCTATTTTGCTAGAACTCGGACACGCTCCAGTGAAATCAGAACTTTATAAAGGTTATAGGGACATTTTTTAACTTATTGAAAAGGTATAGCGCAACAGGGCGAAGTGGATCTCGGCATGTGTGCCCATCTATAGCTGGGAGGTATCTTCTGGTGCTGTGTGGTGTCATCTGGTGCTGTGTGGTATCTTCTAGTGCTGGGTGGTGTCTTCTGGTGCTGATAGGTATTGTCTGGTGCTGGGAGGTTTCTTCTGGTGCTGGGAGGTTTCTTCTGGTGCTGTGTGATATCTTCTGGTGCTTGCTGGTATCTTCTGGTGCTGGGAGGTATCTGCTGGTGCTGGGTGGTATCTTCTGGTGCTTGGTGGTATCTTTTTGTGCTGGGTGGTATCTTCTGGTTCTGGGAGGTGTCTTCTGGTGCTGGGAGGTATCTTCCTGTGCTGGGAGGTGTCTTCTGGTGCTGGGAGGTGTCTTCTGGTGCTGGGTGGTATCGTCTGGAGCTGGGAGGTTTCTTCTGGTGCTGTGTGGTATCTTCTGGGTCTGTGTGATATCTTCTGGTGCTGGATGGTATCTTCTGGTGCTGAGGGTGTCTTCTGGTTTTGGGAGGTATCTTCTGGTTCTGGGTGGTATCTTCTAGTGCTGAGAGGTGTCTTCTGGTGCTGTGAGGTATCTTCTAGTGCTGGGAGGTGTCTTCTGTCTGGTGTTGTGAGGTATCTTCTACTGCGGGGAGGTGTCTTCTGGTGCTGGGTGGTATCTTCTGGTACTGGGTGGTGTCTTCTGGTTCTGGGAGGTTTCATCTGGTGCTGGGAGGTATCTTCTGGTGCTGGGAGGTGTCTTCTGGTTTTGGGTGGTATCTTCTTGTGCTGGGAGGTGTCTTCTGGTGCTGGGAGGTTTTGTTGTTGCTGGGAGATGTCTTTTGGTGCTGGGTGGTGTCTTCTGGTGCTTGCTAGTATCTTCTGGTGCTTGGAGGTATCTGCTGGTGCTGGGTGGTATCTTCTGGTGCTGGGAGGTGTCTTCTGGTGCTGGGAGGTATCTTCTGGTGCTGGCAGGTATCTTCTGGTGTTGCGTGGTCTCTTCTAGTGCTGGGAGGAGTCTTCTGGTGCTGGGAGGTGTCTTCTGGTGCTGGGAGGTGTCTTTTGGTGCTGGGTGGTGTCTTCTGGTGCTGGGTGGTATCTTTTGGTGTTGGTTGGTCTCTTCTAGTGCTGGGAGGAGTCTTCTGGTGCTGGGAGGTGTCTTCTGGTGCTGGGAGGTGTCTTCTGGTGCTGGGTGGTGTCTTCTGGTTCTGGGAGGTATCTTCTGGAGCTGGGAGGTATCTTCTGGTGCTGTGTGGTATCTTCTTTGCTGTGTGATATCGTCTGGTGCTGGATGGTATATTCTGGTGCTGGGGGTGTCTTCTGGTTCTGGGAGGTATCTTCTGGTGCTGGGATGTGTCTTCTGGTTCTGTGTGGTATCTTCTAGTGCTGGAGGTGTCTTCTGGTGCTGTGAGGTATCTTCTAGTGCTGGGAGGTGTCTTCTGTCTGGTGCTGTGAGGTATCTTCTAGTGCTGGGATGTGTCGTCTGGTGCTGGGTGGTATCGTCTGGTACTGGGTGGTATCTTCTGGTTCTGGGAGGTGTCGTCTGGTGCTGGGAGGTATCTTCTGGTGCTGGGGGTTCTCTTCTAGTGCTGGGAGGAGTCTTCTGATGCTGGGAGGTGTGTTCTGGTTTTGGGTGGTATCTTCTGGTGCTGGGAGGTGTCTTCTGGTGCTAGGTGGTATCTTCTGGTACTGGGTGGTGTCTTCTGGTTCTGGGAGGTGTCGTCTAGTGCTGGGAGGTATCTTCTGGTGCTGGGAGGTGTATTCTCGTGCTGGGTGGTGTCTTCTGGTGCAGGGTGGTGTCTTCTGGTGCTGGGTGGTGTTGTCTGGTGCAGGGAGGTATCTTCTGGTGCTGGGAGGAGTCTTCTGGTGCTTGGTGGTATTGTCTTGTGCTAAGAGGTATCGTCTGGTGCTGGGGGTATTGTTTGGTGCTGGGAGGTGTCTTCTGGTGCTGGGAGGTGTCTTCTGGTGCTGGCAGGTATCTTCTGGTGTTGGGTGGTCTCATCTAGTGCTGGGAGGAGTCTTCTGGTGCTGGGAGGTGTCTTATGGTGCTGGGAGGTGTCATTTGGTGCTGGGTGGTGTCTTCTGGTGCTGGGTGGTATCTTTTGGTGTTGGTTGGTCTCTTCTAGTGCTGGGAGGAGTCTTCTGGTGCTGGGAGGTGTCTTCTGGTGCTGGGAGGTGTCTTCTTGTGCTGGGTGGTATCTTCTGGTGCAGGGAGGTGTCTTATTACCATTATATATACACTTTTATTTCTCGTTATATCTTGCAGAAAAATCACTAAATTTCCGAGGAACCCCCCCCCCCCCCCTCCCAATTCCTGAGATGCTTACAGGTTTTTTTCCCGGTGTTCTTGCTATAAATTCAAAGATGGCCAGCAGTATGATCCAAGAGAAAGCTGCAACTTCATTACCCCAAAGGTGTTGCTGTTATTGGACAACGAGATCCACAAGATTTGTTGTCCATTTTGAATTCCCAAAAAGGAACGAAAAAACAGAAACTGAAAGTAAGTATCTGAAGAGGGGTCCCCGGAGCTAACAATAATGCGATTCAGGTCCATAGGACCCCCTGGTTTGAATTATTTCAAAATAGATTAAATAAAACAGTAGGTGGGATTGCTGCTTAAAAATCAAGGGGAGCACAAGTGATGTGAATGCAGGGGGGTCTTGGCTAAAGATTAACACAGATATTGCTATTTAGTGTATTACCTCCTTTGTTCATTATAACTAGAGATGTGCACATTGTTTCACAGCACTTTGCAAAATTGGTTTTCCGTGGAAACATTTTGCAAGCATTTTTACATTTTGCTAAAATTCACAACGACCCTGAAATCTGGCTTCACTGGAGAGGGAGAGATATTTCTGAAAATACACCTGAGATTCTTGGGTAATAAGCTAATTTGAATATGCAAATTGTATTGTTTCCCAGGCACCTCAGGTGTGTTTACACGTATCTTTCCACATGTTGTATAGAAGAGTGTTTTGGGAGGTATAAAAGTCAATGGCTACTTTGTGATAAAGTTCACGAACCACAGTTGATACAGCTTTACACATCCCCAATTATAACTAAATATTAGTGATATTACAGAAATACTAAATGACTGCACTTAAAGATGTTATTGCATGAAATTCTTTTAGGGCATTGGGTGACTTCACTCTCCTTTTTAGAAAAGCCAGTCATTGAGGAGTTCTCCGTCTGCCCTCTCCTCTCTTCCCCCCCCCCCCCCCCCGGTTCCCTTCTTCCGTCACTCCACATACACTTCCAGGATTGCAGAAATAGAAACTCTTCATAACTGGCAGCTTTAAAAGCCAATGCGATCTGACACTGGGCAGAAGGTCAGTCACAGTAGGCGAGTTGGATTTGGGATCGGGACGTTAATGTGAGCTGGTGTTTGCTGTCAACTGAACCAAGCTACTGGATCTGGATCTGCGGTTATATCAGCCTCTGTCACCTGCATAAGTTGTTGTGCCATTAACTATTGTGTGGTTGGCTTTCCTGTCCTGTTTTCAAAATGAATGTGCTACCTTGTGCCCGGTGTGGCTTTGGCGTTTACCCTGCAGAGAAGACTACCTGTATAGATCAGGTTAGTGAACAGGTCATTGGGATTTTGAGGGCTGTGTAATGTTTTTTAATTGAATTTCTTTTTTTTTTTAACATCACTGGTGTAATATTACAGATAAGTAAACATTTCTCATCGATAACATATTGTGTATGCAATGCCTTTAATTCTGAAGGGCTGTATATGTTTACTTCAGAGGCATTTATACATCCAGCTGTGGGGGTGCACATTGCTGTTGCTGTAATATGTCTGTCAGCCTACCCCCCCCCCCCCCCCCCTCACATAGGAGAAAGGAACAAAGGAACAATACAATTATAATGATACCATTACAGGTGACTTAACTGAGGTTTGGATTGCATTTACAAGCTGATGTATTAAAGACCAGCAGCATAAGAACATCAGTGTCAGCGGCTTAACCACTGTTTCCCACCTCCTCAATGGCACCAAAGTGTATCAACTGTCTTCTTTTCTATTTATCATGGAAAACGTGCAGGGAATGTCAAATCCTGAGGGTGGTCTTCTTTACGGAAACCAAGTCTTACTCTTGTGGGGATGGATACTAGATGAAGAAGATTGCCACTGTTTACTTTGGTACACAGTCGGCAAATACAATATAATGTTAAAAAAATTAATGCAGATAGCATAAAAACTGGAATTCTCCATCTTTTCTTGGTCGCTGACAACTCGGTTGGTTTATTTTAACGTAGAGATCTTCTAGATATCTCTTATCTGTCCTCCAAGGCCACCGGGCTGTGGCTGGCTGGTGATATCCAGTTCACTTGTCTTGTTTGTTTCTAGGTGAGATAACGCTCACTGCACTCTGCGATGAGCACAGTAGAAACGGAAGCAGAAGACTAACTCTTCTGTCCCCACATCGGGGAGTGCACATGTTACGGTGCTGAAAGGTTGAGGGACCTTTTTAATGTTGTGTTTTTTTAAAAGGCCCAAAGCCTACAGTATGGTGTTCAGTGTTCACCTGGCAACTGCTGCCACGTAGCTCTCTTTCTGTACTCCACCCAGCAGCTGAGAGCTGTTACCCTGGCACTGGCAGACTTCAAAGCATCTCATTAGAAAAAAGGTTGATTTTAATCTTCTCTGTTCTCTGTGGTTTACTAATATCAGGGAAAGGGGCTTAGTGCCATATTAATTTAGGTGTTGTGTTCATTGTTTTAGATTTAAAATACAGAAAAAGACAGATGAAAACTAAACAGTCACCCAAATGTATGGTATTGTGAAGAAATCTTAAAAAAATCAAAAGGGGAATGGCCGCTTTAGGATAAATAGGAAGCTCAATGGTTCAGTTTCGTCCTCACTTGTTACTAGTGGTTCGATGGCCACAATTTGAGAATCTCTAGCATAAAGAATTTAATGGAGTTGATATCATTAGTAAAATGTGCAACAATATATATGTGCTCAGATTAATTCCTTAAACTCACCTGTCAATAAACAACACATTTTGAAGACGGCCTTTGTCAGTAGTAGTTTTAAAGCTCACGTCTTTTTACCTCCACACTCTGGGGTTTATCCCTTTGCTTTGTATTTAAGAGAACTGGGAATTCCAGTATGCGCATGGTCTGAGCTAAAAAAACAGAACTGAACCGATCTGTGCTGAGAATTTGGAGTTAACTGACAAGCATGTGAGATGTTCTAGTCATTTATATACAAACTCCCTGAATAAGGAGCTTTGAGGTTAAAAAAATGTTTTTCTTTGGAATTTGCAAATCTTATGTTTATAAACACTTTTAAAGGGTTAAGTGAAAAAGATATACTATTAATGATGCATACAAATCACACTAACAAGGTATATCAGGCATTATTGCTTAACTTATTTTCCCTTCCTAGATATGGCACAAAGCTTGTTTCCACTGTGAGATTTGCAAGATGATACTTACTGTAAATAACTTTGTCAGCTACCAGAAGAAGCCGTACTGCCAGGCGTAAGTGCATATACTTCCTGCCAGTTAATGCTGTTTTCTTATTTGTTTATTCACTTCTCAAAGAAGTCTCTTACAGAGAATCCATACGTGAAATGCTTTCATATTACTGGTTCACTTGCAAACGTTATGGGAATTATTGCCAACGACAAGATGCTAAGAAAAGGATGTATAAATAAGATGACCCACGTTATATGGTGCATGACATCCTGTATGTAATAGCCATTACCATTGTGATTAGTTTACATATACAGCAGTGCTGATCATATACACTGTAACATAACATACTGTAGCTAACGTATAACAGTGCAAATATATCTTTATTCCATTCCCAATGAATGTGGTACTGATCTCCCAGAAGTCGTTTTCTATGTTTTATTCTTATGTATATTTAAGTAATAATTAATGCTTATGTCCCATAAATATTATGAATTTTCCAAGACCCGCTTTAAATCCCAAACTTGGTCACTGAAGTATTCTGTTTCTCGGTTTGGTACATCTTAAGCTCTCCATTAGCTGGTCTCCACTAGCTGGTCTATTTTTCAGGCCTATATTTGAAATCCTATTCAACATGTCCTTTTTTGTGAAATACATGTTAAAATTATATAGATTATGTTACTTGCTTTCACTTTATGGGGGGGGGGGGGGGAGGGGAGGATTCCTAAATCTCTGATAACGGGTATCAGTGCTCAATTGTTTTTAAAAACCATTCAAATAAAAGGCGGTAACCCCGATCAAGCTCCGATATTCCTTATAGGAGCTTTGTTATTCTACGTTGGGTGGAACTTGAACTTGATATGGAGGGGACAGATTATCAGTGGGGTTCTCAACATGGGGTCTGTGGTTATGATTGAAGGTATCAGACTCACTTGTATAGCTCAGTTAGGTTCTACCCAGTTTTACATGATCTGCCGCTCACTAGACTGTTGTTAAACCTTTGGCGACGCGGTAACAAACTGTATGAAAGAGAGATCCTTGTGGGAAAAAAAACTGGGATCTACTGATGTATGGTATTGTTTATTTTTCTGCACTGCAGACACAATCCCAAAAACAACACTTTTACCAGCGTTTACGAGACGCCTGTCAACATCCATGTGAAAAAACAGTCAGAAGCAGTAAGTGAGGTGAGTACTTACATTTTTCTCCATTAAATAGTGTACAGTATTTGGACCATACAGGTACAGTACAAATATAAAAAACGGTTCCAATCTCCTTTGCAATGGAACCCCTTTTAGTGTTAGAAGTACTATTATCACTGCAAAAGTACTGTGCTAATAAAATAAAAATAAAAAACACTGCATTAGGATGTTTAGAAAACAGGAATAAGACTTGTGGGCAATTCACCGTCTCAGCTTAAATAGCATAACCAAAAATGAATGTGTGGAAGTAACAGTGGAAAATCAAAGTACTGTATTTGGGGATCTCTGGGTAACTTTGGATGCTATCCAGTGATTTCTAGTGGATTTTTAATTGAATTTCTAAATATCAGGTTGAACTTGAAAGACATACTGTATGTCTTTTTTTCAACCTCATCTACTATGGAACTGAAAAAGTTTCAATACCTGTTTTTTTGTGATGACTATCAATTCACCAGTTTATCGCTGCCACAAAAGGCTGAACACCTGCCTGGTTTGAAATGGAAAATAATTTGCTCATTTGTTTTTTCCTGGGTCGGTATATAACTCTTTGCATGTCATGATATTAACTCTAATTCTGCTAAAGATCCTACTCACTCATTTAAAAAGAATCTAAATTTCTCTCGTACTAAATTCTATATAAGGTCATGGGTTCAATTCCTGACACACTACTTTTTACCTCCAGTGTACTTAGCATATTTATGCAATGGAAACGTTTAGTAAGACAATGAATTGCAAACATGTATTTAACATTAAAATGAGAGCTAGACACTTTTAGGGACTGCAGAATATACATATGTAAGTGGTTGGCTTTCTATATTTCTGAAACATGAATTAATAACAACGACCTGCATACAATGTCAGTATTTAGTACTATTAGTATTTTGACTGCCGTTATAATTACAGCCATACACCTGACTTCAAGGCCAGACACAATTTAATAAGACTTTGTGTTGAAACAATGCAGCCAGTCCCCCCTCTGGCTGGGTGAAGCCTTGTTCTGGAATGTGCCTGGGTATTACTTCACACTCTATTTCTGTTTCATGGTTGTGATTTGAGAGCTTGTTATGTGGAGGCTTAGTGACCATGTGTCTAATAATGCTTCCCTTCCACCAACAGCAGCACCTGTTCCTTTCAATCACAGGTCAGACTGAAAAGTTGACAAATAAAAATCAGATTACTTAACACAGAAGAGCTCAACTCCAGTCCTCAAGTCCCATCAACAGGTCAGGTTTTAAGGATACCCCTGCCATAGAACAGATGGCTCAATGATAATGACTGAGCCACTGATTGAGCCACCTGTTCTTATGCAGGTCTAGCTGACCTGATAGCTTAAAACCTGACCTGTTGGTGGGACTTGAGAACTGGAGTTGAGAACCACTGACTTAATATACTTATTTTGATATGTGTGCCATGTATGTACCCCTTTGTCAAAACGAATAAAACACAGAACACTTGTCAGCCATGAGTGGTACAGGAAAGAGTTAATGAACGAGTCACGTAATATTCACGTTGTCTCTTTTATTCACTTCCAATGGGTGGGACAATCAAAAAAATTTAGCAGGAGGGTTTCTCCATATATTTGCAGCTGGGAGATATTGATAAATGGGTTCCCCTTTCTCTTCCCCGAGTAACGTAGTACTCTTTCATCACCATTACATATTTAACCCTTTCACTGCTAGGGGGGACTGCCATGCAAAAGGGCTATAGGGACATAGTGACCAATATGCAAGTGTATTCTCACCTAAAAAGCAGTGGTCTGAAGATCATTACATGATCAGTCTTTATAGATGCATACACTTTGGATACTGTAGGTATGCTTGTAGAGAAGTCATGTAGCATATTCCTTTTGATTAAAGTAGTAGAGGAAGTTTAGCCTTGTAAATATATCAGTACTATTGAGTAAAGATGGGCAGAACCTGGTACATTTGTGTAATTTGTACATTCGCAGCATGAGACGATGTAAAACGTTGCAGTAAATCACCAACTGTGAGTATGTTACTTAGAGTGCCCCAACTTTCACAGATATGTAATGGAAATAAAAATGGTGATTGAATATTAACATATAATGTTGAATAGGGCAGAGAATATGAGCAAATGTTGTTAAATGTAGCAATTTGGGCAGAATTTTGTGCCTATTCACACACATATAAATGTAGGCGTGCTCAGTTTTTAATCTGTGAATCAACAAATTAAAAATTCGGCAAATTTCTATTAAAATTAGTTGGCAAAGTGAACTGAGACAGGGCCAAACATTTCTACCCATGAGTATGATCAAGTTTCAGTTGAGAAGCACAGCCATTGGGAATGAGTGGTGGCCAGTAGAGTTAGGCAATATACCAACATAACAGTAATATCCCCCCCACCCAAAAAAAAGTTGCTATTGAAATGTGTTATTATCACGGAATTGCTATCAACCATGGATTTTTTTTAAATTATGCTCTGTAAACGACATCGCTTTGTAGAGGCCAGCGGACGGATGTTCATTACGTCCTCTAGTGTTTCCACGCTTTGTAATTGTTGTCCTGCCATTGGGTTTTTGGCTAATTTTCCTGTTCTGTCGCCACGGAATCCAACACTCCCCATTTTTCATCCGGGCTTGTGACCGGCATTGGCTGGGTTATCAGCCATGGGAGTCGCTGATGGTTTACAGGCAGCTTGCAGTTTAAAGCTGCAGACCAAGCAATACTTATTTTGTTAGCTTTTAACCCTTTAACCGGCTCCTCTGGCAGTAATGGAGACCGAAATATAAATATTGTGACGTAGTGTTGTCTGATTCTGCTAAGTATTAAGAAAATATACATTCCTTTGCAGATTAAATATCGAGAAGAAGGAGAGCGATTCAAGTCTGTTTTTAATTGGGATATGACGTCCCGAGAGCTGGAGCAAGCTTGTAAAGTAGAAAAACTGATCAGCCAGGTATGCTCCTTGTGTTGAAATACCAATTGTTTATGTAAATTAGGAAAAGTTTCCCAACACAATATGTAAAAGATCATTCTCCTGTGAGTGGGACACCAATCTTTATGGAATTTCACATCATTGGGTTTATACCAGTGCTGAGCAATGTGATATACTCAAGGCATTTGCAGGCATTGAGCCTTCTAAAGGAATGTGCGTATGTATATATACGTAGGTATACTGTATATAGAGATTAAAATTGAAGAGGCTTTGCCTTTTGCCTTTTCCCTGGTGCACAGGCAGCAGGGGCATTGCTGACGCAGGTAGGAGTACCTCCCCATACCCTCCGGAAAGCTGTCTGATACGGTCCCGCTTCTCTTCTCATCCTAAGGACCTGTGATTAGCACAGGAGAGGAGCTGGGCAGTATGTAACAGCAGCTACGGGAGCAGGGAGAAGCTACAAACCACTTTTACAACATTCACACTCCCTTAGGAAAGCGGGGTTCTGGGATGTGCCGTGGTTGGGGGGGGGGGGGGTGCAGGTGAAGGAGCTTCCAGGCCTCCATTAGTTTGTACAGTATGTGCTTTATTTGCAGAAAGCTCATCAAACTGCTTATGAAGAAGGGAAATCTTGGTACTCTGATACGGTCCCAGACCCAGAGATGGTACGAGTTGCTCAGGCTCAGAAGACTCTCAGTGATGTAAGTCCATTCTTGATGATTGTTTTTTGCCTTTTCCCCCCCCCCCATGTCCAAACTCCTAGTTTCTAAGCCCATTCCTCCCTGTGGATAATCTTCTTCACTCATTGTAATCACCAGTGTAATCTTTCTCCAAAGCACTCCAGCAGTGAAAAAGTTGAGAGGCGTTAAGAACTAAAATGTGTGTCATGCCCCCTTGTCTCTTTCTAGTTGAAGTACACAGAGGAATATGAACAGCAGAAAGGCAAAGGCAGCTTCCCTGCTATGATCACACCTGCCTATCAATCGGCTAGGAAAGCCAATAACTTGGCGAGCAATGTAAGTTACTCAGTACACACGCTACTGACTGGCTGATAAAGTGAGTGCTCATGTGAAGCAGTATCCTTTGCTAAATAGAAGCACTTCACTTGACCTCTCTAGTTGTAGAGGTGCATATCCATTAATAATGCTACAGAGACCATTGTGATGGCACGTAGCTTATAGCTCTATGAAGTTAGCCTTTGAATGCCTCTCCCGTATGGAAGAAGGTAAAAAGATTAATAGTAAATCTATTACTGAAAGAGGTATGGGACAGATCTTTCAGCTCTTCATCTTTAATAGTAGTATATTCACTAGATCTGATGTAAAAGTTTCCCATGCAGTATCTTGTAACCAATCACAGTATAGACCAAGGGTGGCCAACTCCAGTCCTCAAGAGTCATCAACAGGTCAGGTTTTCAGGATATCCCTTCTTCAGCACAGGTGGCTCAATCAGTGGCTCAGTCAAAGACTGCACCACCTGTGCTGAAGCAGGGATATTCTGAAAACTTGGCCTGTAGGTAGATCTTAAGGACTGGAGTTGGCCACTCCTGCTATAGACTGTTTATGATGTGGTATTACTGGTTTAACATTTGCATTCATTACATGCCTGAGTAAAAGGGCCATAAATGGAGCACATCTTAGACTGCGTTTATAGTTAGGGCTACGGCGACGTGACCACGTGACGTCAGCCATCGCCATCCCTTTAGCATTTATAGGAGACAGGAGAGGGCGACTGGGGGGCGTGGTGGAGGCGTGGCAGTGAGTGGTTCACCCTCATTGGGTGAACCGCACACGTGCCGCAGATGTCACACGCCAATCGCTGAAGAAGTCAAAATCCTTTGACATCCAGCGACCGCGTGACATCTGCCGTCACGGTCGCGCTCACTATGGGCACCCGCGATGGACTGCATATACTGGCTACGGTGCTGCGCAATGTCGCAGTCGCCATAGCCAGTACTATACACGCAGCCTTACTGTGACCAGACATGCAAAAGCTCACACAAGTTCTCAAATCCGGCAAAATTGACTGTTTATTTGCAAACATAGATCGGGGAAAAACAATAATCAAAATATGCGAGGTTCATGGTAAATAAATGTGTGAAAGTTGTGGCATTTAGGGAAATTGAGACATTTTTATTTTACCTTATTTTCAGGACATGGTGGTAAAAAAATGTGTATCGCCCATTTTATAGCAATTGTAGCCTTTTAAAAAAAAAAATGTTACCAAAAATTACAAAGTTGCCATATAATTGCAGAACCGATTTGCGAACTATACTTGCCAACATTTGCACGTCTACCTTTTTTTTACTTTATTTGTAGTTTCTCTTGTATTTCATTTATTACCAGACACTGTATTCTTCCTGTTTAATCTCTTATCCATAGGGCAGGTTTCATGAAATTACAATTTAGTAGAAATAACAATGACTATTTTAGTAGAAATGACTTTGCCCATTACTGCTCCATCTTGATGATCAATCTGCACTTTGTACATATAACATAGCAGCACCTTGCGCACAGTGGGATAATGTGACTCACCTAATGAGACCTGTGCTTTATTCCCATCCTTCCAGGGAACACAGTCCAGTCAATCCCTTATTGTGAGATACAAGAGGAAAGCGACTGTTTATTTAACCAGGGAGTTGCTATTCTAGACACTACAGTGTTTGCCTTACCTACCTCACCTACTTCTCTTAATAGGTGGAATATAAGCGTGGACATGACGAACGTGTATCCCAGTATACCAGTGTGGTGGACACAAAAGACATTTTACATGCCAAGGCTGGCGGGCAGCTCCTGAGTGATGTAAGTATGAAGATGCCAGTGTTAGGCCGCGCTTATAGTCATGGCGATGCGACGTTGTGACGTCATCCGTTGCAGCAGCGGTTTTTTTGCCTATAGTGTAGGAGGCAATAGATGGCGACCGGGGTGTGTGGCCGTCTATTGCGGTTCACCCTCATTGGCTGAACCGCTCACGTGCCCGCTGATGTCACGCGGCGGTCGCAGAAAAATCAATTTGATTGACTTCCAGCGATCGCGACCAAGCCTTCGCACCATCGTGCTGTCATGGTCGCGCCAACAATAGGTGCACATGACGGGGTAAGTAAACTTGTTTTGACACGACGTCGCCGTCGCCAGGACTATAAGCGCGGCCTTACTTTTCCTCTGTGTCTCACATGCATTGTTCTAGAGCTAGTTCCAAAAGCCACATACCAAGACAGCACAAATTAAACATAATGTTCAGTGTGCTATATAAAATGAGCACATGGCACAGCAGTCTCTTCTGGTCACCATAGGCAGATCCCAGCTGGCACACACTGTTTTCTAGCGCCGCATAATAATGCAGATATAGACTTGCAATATTTGCACACAATAGTTGGATAACTGCATGAGATCATGTCTACAGCATACAACGTACAGACTGTAAGGAGTATTCAATTCCCAGATCGTCAAGCAAAATAATAATTTATACTCAATTTTTCTTTTAAATGGGTTGAATTTTCAGGTGAAGTACACTGGAGATTACGAGCAGCAGAGAGGAAAAGGCAGCTTTCCTGCACTGATAACTCCGGGGTATCTAATAGCCAAGAGGGCCAATGAGCTGGCTAGTGATGTAAGTGTGAATAATTATTACGGGTAATGGTGCAAGGAGGGACGTACAGCATTAAGGCGGTCTTGCTTTGCATTTAAGAAGCATTATAGAGTAATACAGCAGTGTCACAAGAATGACGTACTGTATGTAAGCTGATCCAGTACTTTTGTAATGCAAGTCCCTTCGATTTGAGATACATTTGCTTCATAAAGCGAAAGAGCTTGAACAAAATGCAATGACCATTTAATTTATTACACATTGATGAATGAGCCCGTTATACTCAGTAACATTCTTAATATGTCCATAAGAAAGCTTTCGGGTCAGGAAGGAATGATATTGTGGTCTACTGTAGGTATTGAGCTTCCTATATTTCGGGTTTGGTCCCAGCTCCAGCCACTACAACGACTCTATTCTTCTTCACCGCCTCGCTCACTCTCTCCCTTTAGAAGATTGTAGAAGTCTATGGGGAAGATGCAACAAGGTGAAAGGGCAAATAGAAGACAATTTTATGCTAGTATTTGTGTCAAATGTAAGAGTTTCCTTATGTGACTCAAGTTGTCAGCCAGAGAAGTTTACGACACATGGCAGATATTTTTTTGATGCAAATACAAGAAAGAAAAATGACACAGAGTTTAATACATCTCATTACAATCTGTGCATTATGTAATTCTTCTCTAACAATATTATTATTATCGGTTATTTGTAAAGCGCCAACATATTCCGCCGTACAATGGGGGGGCACAGAGATACATAAATAGAGTTACATACTAAATAAGGATAAACCTGCATAGACAGATACAGAAGGTAACGAGAGCCATGATCCTGAGAGCTTACAATCTAAACATTGATGCAAAGAGACGCAAGATGCAAACATCGCTCACTTTGCATCAGTTTTGCTCCAAATTTGCTTTGATATCTCCCCCTAACTGTGAAGTGTAAATTTGAATTTTAAAGACATAATATAAATATAATATAGTCTTACTGTCAATGAGGATCACTAGGAGATGCTTCTTCGCCGCTGGTCTGGGTTGGTATACTTTTTAAAAAGAGACATATTAGCAATTCTTCTAATTTTCCAAAATGAGAACTGACCAGCTGTTTATAAAGCTAGCAAATTCTGAGCCCATTTACAAAACAAAGAAGAAGAAGCAGGCACACGGTCTTACTCAAAAGGAGGTATAATATGCCATAAAGTCCAACGTTTCGGCAGTCAAATACTGCCTTTCTCACGGTGAAGGCCTTTGACTGCCGAAACGTTGGACTTTATGGCATATTAAACCTCCTTTTGAGTAAGGCCGTGTGCCTGCTTCTTCTTCTTTGTACTGGAACATTTGGGACTACAGGAGCTCCCCAGGACCAGCGCACCGGCAGCTAAGTACCCCACCTCTATTACCATTGATATTGAGTGCGTGTCTCATCCTCTGCCCATTTACAAAACAGCAGCAATAAATTCACCATGTCGAAGTCATTTCAAACTAACTGACTAAATCACCAATGTCCTATATACAGTACTGCAAAAAAAAACCAACAACACTTCCCTTAGGGCAGGACAGCTGGAAGCATGTTCTGCTAAACACCAGAATGTCACAACTGACACCGACACCACCTTGATTTAGTTGATACACATGATGGATAGATAGTTTTTTGTACGTAAACATGAAGATGAAAATGATCAGAATCTTCAATAAAGCTACAATCTGCCCCAGAAACAACATTTGACCCGTCTCATCTTTAGCCATTGGACTTTATTAGATCTTAAAGAACATCTTTTGCTGGTCCTTTTTAACCATGGTTAATGTTCCCCAGTGTTGTTCCCAAACGTATAAAAGGTGAGGAACATTGAAATACAACATATAAACTGTCACTGTTTCTACTTATCTCCGTGCCAGATAAAATACCATCAGCACTATCAAAAAGAGATCAAGGGGAAAGCCAGCCAGACAGCTGTGACAGATGCGGCTTTTAGAAAACAAAATGCAGATCCACTGGGCCAGGTATGTGACAACCACTGAGAGGGGAGCATTTCAGAGCACAGTTGCCAATCTTGTTCTGCGTTTTTGTTCCCTGTCATACTGAGAATGGCAATTCCCTTCCTGATTCTTCCCTTCATTTGCATAAATCGTAAAAACATCAAAGGGAGAAAAGTGCACCTCTGATAGCATCTTACAAGGCAAACAAAGCCTTATTGAAGGTATTTTGTGACATAAAATAATTCAACAATAATAACTTTTCCCTTAGCAACCTGTTCCTGGTAGAATTTAACCAGTACTCCACTTTCTGTAGATCCATCCATTGTCTTACAAGAAGTAATCCAAGGTCTTTGACCCTACACACATGACCTGGTCCTGGTTATTTTACCATTTTAATGCAGCCTAGACATATTGGAGTATCTGTGTTAATATATTATCTATTATACAAACATTACAGTAACCATATGTACATTTGTTGGACAATATATAAAAGGATAGGTGCTATAACTTAGCTTTATGCCCCAAATAAGCCATTTCTACCGAGAAGTATATTTGGCAGCCTGTACTAATAGTGTTCATGTGGTTTTAGTGGTTTATATCAGTGCTACAGTAGGTGCCCAAGTTGAAGGATCATAGATTGTATTGTGGTACTGTCTATTACAGATAGGGAATATTCCTTTTGCCAAACATTGCTTCGATGTATTTTACATTAGAAATATTATCAATACAAACCATTATAACTTGTGCTTATGTTATGAGATTCCAGTGATGACTTCGAATGAACAATTCTAGGTGCATGTTAACAGCATTGGCCATATCCTTGACCAGGGGTCAGACAATGTGGATTTTGCATATTTATTATATGACATCACCATTGTGTATTAACCTGTTACATTTTTTTATTTTATTTATTTATAAAATGTGTTACCAGGAAGTAATACATTGAGAGTTACCTCTCGTTTTCAAGTATGTCCTGAGCATAGAGCCAAGACAAATAATACATGGTTACAAATACAGTTACATAAATGAACAGGATACACATTATATACAAGACATTGCATGCACAGTTACAGATAATATATATTATAGGCGTATGTAACAGTTACAGACCAGATTCAAATGTGAGACAGCTTTAGTTTTGAAAGAACTTAGACTGATTGTGGCTGTGAGAGTATCCGGTTAGATTGTTCCAGTTTTGGGGTGCACAGTAAGAGAAGGAGCGGCCAGATACTTTACTGAACCTTGGAACCATGAACAGTCTTCTGGAGTCAGATCTCAGATGATAAGTGCTGCATGTGGTAGGGGTGAGGAGCTTACCCAGAAAGAATTTGAAGGCGAGACAGGAAAGATGAACTGTGCGCCTAGACTCAAGTGATGACCAATCTAGTTTTTGAGCATTTTGCAGTGGTGTGTGTTGTAGTTGCATTGGAGGACAAAATGGCATATTGAATTGTAGAGGGTATCAAGTTTGCTAAGGTGGGTTTGGGGTGCCGAGCCGTAAACTATGTCCCCATAGTCGATAATAGACATTAGTATCTGACCAGCAGACTTAGGGAGGATTTGTTCCTGTAAAGTACACCTAGTGTACTTCCCCTCTCTCCACACCTACCCCCCTTCCCCTCTCTCCTCCCTCCCCCTCTCTCCCCACACCCCTCTCTCCCCTGCTCCCCCTGCTCCCCTCCCCCTCTCTCCACCCATTCTCTCCTTCCCCCTTCTCTCCATTCTCTCCCCCCTGCACCCCTATCCTCCCCCCTTCCATCTCTCCCTCTCCCCTCCATTCTCTCATTCCCCCCTTCCCCTCTCTCCCCCATTCTCTCCTTCCACCCCTTCTCTCCATTCTCTCCCTCCTACACCCCTCTCCTCCCCCTTCCCCTCTCTCCCCCTTCCACCTCTCTCCGCTCAGCCTATACTGCCTCTCTCACTATTGGTCAGAGCAGGGTCATGTGACCTTGCTCTACGCTCCAAAATCAAATTGAACTGTCTCCCCAAGCACCAAGCTTGGGAGAGCTTACAGTATGTGCCCACGCACGAGTGCGTGAGCAGGGACATGAGGATTAATATTGCAAGAAGGTCAGCGATCGATGCAGCTGCAGCCGCTCCAAAACACTGGGACTCACCAGGTAAAAATTAAAAGCAGAGCTTTGTTGGATTACATTAAAAATGAGAACACTCAGGACAAATTAATGTAACCCAACAAAGCTCTGCTTTTAATTTTTACCTGGTGAGTCCAAGTGTTTTGGAGCGGCTGCTGCATCGATCGCTGACCTTCTTCCTGTTATTTTGGATCGTGCCCGCGCCGGGGAGTGACGTCACTTACCTTCGACCCATGTGACACGGGGAGAGGGAGTGAGAGCAACGGAGGACGGCTGCATCGTGAGTACCTGTACACTCCAGGCTGATCCCTACTACACTGCACTACATGCAACGGACCTTGGTCGGTCTCAGTTTGGCTAGCAGTTATCTCTCCAACACCCTCTCCCTCCTTACACTCCTTCATCTCCTACCATGCTCACACAGGCATACGCCATTAGGTACTTTGCCTTTGAGCTCTGCAGATGGTTTCTTCTACTTAATATTGCAAGAAGTAAACTCAGAAAGCGCCACCCACTCAGCGCTACTGTGGACGCAGCCTTAGGGTGGTGTTAGCATTGGTTCTGATCTGGAGCTCAGTCATTGCAGCTTTAAAAATGTTGCCTTTGTCCCAAATACCATTGTTACAGTCTTGTCAGTGTTTAATAACAGTTTGTTTTGGGAGATCCAATTTTCAAGTCTCAAAGTCAGACTGAAGTATGTGTTCAAGGTCGGAGAGGCTAAGGCTATGTGCATATAAGATTGTGTCATCTGCATACATGTGTATTGAAGCTCCCTTACAAGCTGTGGGAAGATCATTGATGAACACTGAGAAGAGTAGGGGCCCCAGAACAGAGACTTGCAGGACACCACAGGTGATATCCAAGGGGTTGGGGTTAGAACCTGAGATCTACACATGTTGGGATCTACCCGATAGGTAGGAATGAAACCAGTTTAAAGCATGCTTCCCTATTCCAGAGCACTGGAGTTTGTTAAGCAGGATAACATGATCAACTGTATCAAAAGCCTTTGCAGAATCTAGGAATGTTGCACCAGTGAGTTGTCCCCATTCCATTCCACACTGGATTTCATTGCAAACTTTTAGGAGAGTAGTTACAATAGCATGTTTGAGTTGAAAGCGAGATTGGAATTTGCTAGGGAAATTTGTCTTGGTATAGTAATCGCTTAGTTGGGAGTGAACACATTTTTCCATGACTTTGGATAGGATTGTGAGAAGAGAGATTGGCCTGTAGTTTGAGACAGTGTTTTTGACCCCACTTTTGAAGATTGGGACAACTCTGGCTTTTTTTCAGGTCTTAAAGATATGGCCTGCAGACAGAATAGAGTTGATTATGCAAGAATTGGTTTGGCAATGGCTGGGGCACCAAGTCTTAGGAACTTGGATTGCAGTAATTCAGGTCCACATTGGCTGCTTAGTTTTAATTTGAGGAGCGCTTGTGTAATCTCCTCTTCGGATACTGGAACAAATTGAAAATTGTGAGCAGTGTTGGTAGGGGGTGGGGCTATAGGGGTACTCACAGAGTGATGTTCATGTTTGTGGTTTGGGTTGCGTTCTGCTAACAAGTTAGTAGCACATCCCACAAAGTAATCATTGAATGCATTTGCAATGTAAGTGGGATTTGTCAGAGTAATATCCTGTTTGTGATATTACTTGGTTGTTGATGGCTAGAAGGCTGGGATATATTGTTGATAACATTTCAGATGTTAGCTGGGTTTGATCTATTCTTGTGAAGATTGTCAGAGTAATATTGTGATTTTGCAAGTCTTGTTTGCCTTGTGCACATATTCCGCAGGTATCTGGAGTAATTAAGATCCTTGGTAGTGCCAGTTACTTTGTAGCTTTCCCACAAGGCATTCCTGAAATGGTACAGTGCTTTAAGGTCAGTTGTAACCTACGGAAGGTGTCCTGCGTAATGGAGCATGGGTATCACAGAGTTTTAAGAACTCGGATTGGAAATAGTTGAGCGCAGAATCAGGGTCGGGAATTAAGTCGATTCTGTACCATGGGCAGTTGGTAAGGTCAGCCAGAAACCGTTCTGGGTTAAAGTTTCTAAATGTTTTAGTCAGGAGAACTTTAGGGCTTGATTGGAGTGGTTTAATTTTCCTTACACAGTACACTATTGCATGGTCACTGAAATTGCCAGGAAGGATGCCAGAGGATTGGATCCTGCTGGGGTTTGAGGAGAGGATCCAGTCTAGCAAGGAATGGTTGTGAGATTTCAGGTTTGTCCGTGTGGATTGGAAAATGAGTTGCGTTAGGTTAAGTGACTTGAGTTGCATCTGGATTCTGTGGTTTTTAGGGTCGAGCCAATTGTAGTTGAGATCCCCAAGAACTAGCAGCTCACTCTTCTCATGCAGAGAGGAAATGGAGCCCAGAAACTGGGTGATATCATTTAGGGACTGTAGAGGGGCTTTAGTGGGTCAGTAGATGCCAAAAACCAAGATAGGCTTAGAAAAGGGTAGGCAGATTTTGCCAACTAGGATTCAAAAGAGGGTAGGCTTGGGGGGCAATTTAACAGTGTATATTGTAAGGTGTCTGCAATATAAAATAACACCCCTCCTCCTCTCTTTGACCTATCTTTCCTAGAAATTGAATATCCCTGAATGGCGATATTTGCATCAGGGGTTTTAGGGGTTAGCCATGTTTCTGTGAGAACAATGGCTCTGGGTTTGTGCATAAGCCACCATGCCTTTAGTTCATGCAGTTTGGGCAGCAGGCTCCGGATATTTTTATGGGCGACAGATAGACCTTTTTGGAATTTGAAGGGGGTATTCTCAGGGGTATGGGACAGAGTTGAAAAGGGAGGGCCTGGGTTAAGTTCAATTTCACCTGCTAAAGAGAGTAACAGTATGAGTAGACATTTGAGTAGTTGTTTGCAAGTTGTAAATTTGTGATGTTTGCCATTAGAGTGAGCAGTGGTTGGTGTGCTGGTTTTCAGAGTTCTACACCAACATTCAGTAAATAATGCAAAGCTTTTGAGTAATCCAGGGTGTGTGGTGATGTTGGTTGTGGGCCAGGAGGGAGGAGTTTGTAAGGGATAGAGAGAGTAACATTTCCATGAGGCCACAAGAAATAAAAAAATGTTGAGGTACATACCAGGTTCATTATCACAGAGGTAGGTACTGTTGCATGGAGCTGTTGTGAGCCAAGTGAGTGTGTGCAGACTAAACAGCAGAGGTGTGCCTTTTCCTTGTCAACATGTTTTGCTGCTTTGCAAGGCTAGGGCCTATTAAGTTTTGCAGAGGGTTGAGGGGGTTGAGGGTAGTTGTGTGCAGTCAGTGTTGGGAGAGGCTGCAGTAAAATAAGATGTAAAGCCAGGGGTGGGGATGTGCAGGCTAACAAGCATCGGATCATAGTGTGGTCAGAGTAGCTCACCGTTTGTTGTCTTGTGTAGTGGAATTGCAAGAGATGCAGTCTTACTTAGTCAACCTCTAGTCTAACTATATATTCTCTCTTAAAGATGATCACTTTAAGATGCTTCTCTCTAAGATGCCAATGCATACTCTGCCAATGCATCCCTTATAGTGGTGTTACTTTTATACATCTAAGCAGTCATATGACCCCCTCCCCCCCCAATAAATCTGCCTGTTACAAGTTGGACAATTAGCAGCACACAGTTAAAAAAAAAAAAACTTTTCATATTCAAAACATAAAAGATTATTATTTATATCTTTAAGCATTGGTGTGCCACGTATATACATTCTTTATAGTATTAATAACCAGCAACACATTTTTTCAGGGAGGATATCCTTTTCCCATATCAGTCAGAGTATTCGTTTTATGGAAGTAACAACAATGTCCTATTTCTTCCCCGTAGGATTACACAGAGGAGGAGGAGTATAGGGGCAAAGGAAGTTTTCCTGCCATGATCACTCCAGCTTATCTCCATGCTAAAAAAGCCAATGACATTGCAAGTGATGTAAGTAGCCATATACTCTGTGTGTAATGTCCTGCCTAATTAAAATCCACAGTAAGCAGAACATGATTATCTCCTTGCTGCTGGAAAGGCTCATCTACACAATGCATCATACACACTTTCAGCAGGGAATTGGGTTATTGATGGATACACTGGGCTGAAGGAGTAGCTCAGTGAGTAAAGCCTCAGTGAGTAAAGGCTCAGTGAGTAAAGGCTCAGTGAGTAAAGACACTGACTGATAACAATGATACTGAGTTTTAATTACGGGAACCTGGTTCAATTCCCGGTGTTGGCTCCTTGTGACCTTGGGCAAGTCACTTTATCTCCCTGTGCAACAGGAAACAAAAACATAGATTGTAAGCTGATCTGGGCAGGAACCTGTGCCTGTAACATTCCTATGCGCTGCGTACCGCACACTATACTGTAATTGTGACGCGCTTTGAGTCCTTTGGGAGAAAAGCGCTATATGAAATAAAGTTAGCATTATTATCATCATTAGAAGCTATTTAACTGATTAAACACTCACAACTTTGAGTCCTATTGGGAGAAAAGTGCCATATGCAATAAATGTATTATTATTAATATTATTATTATTATTATTATTATTATTATTATTATTAATTGTCAGTGATGTGCTCTGAGTGGCAAATGTATCTTCTTGCAGTATATAAAGAAAACACATCAATATTAGGGATTCATATTCAGCACTTCTCCATAGCACAGAACATGCTTTAATATAAAATGGCTTACTGTACTGTACTCAAAATAAGTGGAAAGGTTTCTGACTTTATTATCATGTCTTTCAGATCAAGTATAAGAAAGATTACTTAAAAATGAAAGGAGCAGCTCACTATAACTCTCTGGCCACTGAAGACAACCTGAGCCTGAAACAAGCCCAGAGTGTTAACAAGCTGGTCAGTGAGGTAAGACTGAACTACACATGGCATGGTGATGTGAAGGACTCCCAGCAATGCCTTACTAATGCATTCACATACTCATCTATAGTTCATCTGGTAATTTTTCAACGACGTTGTCTATTTTCTTCTAACGACCAACAATATTCAGGATTCAGGAACTATTCTCTTGGGCTACTAGCATAACACCTATAATACATCAAGATTGGGATATTAGCCAAGTACAAAGCTCAGTTCAACATTTGCCCAGCACCTTATTTCACTCTAAGGGCTAAATTCTATATACGGCGAAGCAGTCATTTGGACTGTTTTCAACCATAAATCGTCATTGAAGTCTAAGAGGATTTTGTCCGAACACTGTCCCAATGGCGTCTTTGAGGTATATATAGAATTACCCCTAAAGTGGAGAAGCAGGCATATATTGACCCTATATTGATTGGTGCTTACTGCACCATTTAGTTATCCTCTTAACACACCCACCAATGAAAACCACTCTTTAGAATGTTTCATTCACACCAAGTTTTATGAACTCCATTGATTTGATATATTTTCAGTTTAATTCACATGTTTTGTTCTTAGTTTTTATTTTTCTAGATACTGATTGTACAAAAACCCTACATGTTAACTTCATTAAGTAGTGAGGCGCCAATCATTAATATCATTAACTTGCATTATTTCCTGTGCCTCAAAGTGTACTATCCTCACTGTTATTACTTTCCTTTCAATTACCAAACTCATCAAAATATAATGTACACGAATGTGGTTAAAGAACGCTATTTTTCTCATCTACATGGATGGTATTTTGAGTATCTCATGAATTCTTCATTCTGAATCAATGGCAGCATTACTTAAACTAGAAATGATAATTACCAATACATTGTGTGCAGTGTGTTGCATGAAACAAACTTTATAGTGGTAATGTCGTCATTTTTGGTCCAGTAAATAATGCCTTTAGAGGAGTTGATGTAAATGTGTCCCTAAGGGTGCTGCAATTTAATGGGTTGGGAAGCTAGTGTTGAGCCCACTAACATAGCAGAGTAGGAGAACTAGTCCTGGGACCTCTGCTACGGGGTCATTTGACACAGCCACCAGGACCACTGCTAATTCCAATAAGGGTCTCGTTCAATTTTTCTTTGACTACATTATGCAGGTGGAGTACAAGAAGGATCTGGAACACAGCAAAGGACACAGCATTAACTACTGTGAAACACCCCAGTTCAAGAATGTCAGCAACATCTCAAAATACACCAGTGATGTAAGCACCATTTGGACTCACATAACTCCCGATGCTGGGATCATTAAGGGAGTGTGTGTGTTTATTCCTGATAAGCCTGGGACCTCAGACAAGGTCCGCTCTGAGCTCTGATTAGAGCACTTTTAACAAAGCTTCCAAAGCACATTAAAAACCCTGACCATATTTTACAGAATGGCTTATGACTCGTCCCTTACGGGCCACACAACTATGGGGATTTACTTTATCTCGCATTTGCATTTCTTAATTAACGTTAAGTAATGGCACATAATCCCCGGTGACTACATTTGGGAGAATTATGGAGTTAAGTCCTCCTAATTTACTGCTTTAACACTGAAGTTCACATTTTGAAACAACTTTGTTTGCTAATTGCTGGCATTCCAAATGTGGAATAACGCGATTCGTCTGTAGTAAAATGTTAAATGCCGTTCCAACCCCAGCCCCAGCCCTGTGCTGCTCGTTGAAACCTTTCCGTGCTCAAGAGTTCTTCACAATAGTGTTAGAAGTGTCAAATATGTAGTTGCTAAAAAGTCTATTGACACACTGTTATGTGATGAGCTTTTATTAAAGGCAGCAGTGGCAATGCGATTAGCCTGAGTATTTACCACTGGTATTATTATTATTATTATTTTTCTCTACATTACTTTTCTAATGTTTTCCTTATAAAGAAGCTTTTGAAAGTATATTTGTTTAAGAGGTTAGCAACACAACACTGAGCAAGTAATTCCCACAGAGTAATCCCTTCCTGATCCCCCAACATTAAAGGGGTTAAGTTGTGACGAGTTTGACCTCTGACTGTGTCTAGAACTCACAATGCCTTGTTATTACAGCTAATCACACCGCCATTTTGAACGTATTCTAACTCAGTGCCTCGTGGTGCCTGACGGCACACATCCTTCTTCCATGGCCTGAGATGGTTTATCTGTCATGTTTAGAGGTTTTAGGAAGTCAAAATGGCCTCTCTCAAAAACTCTTGCTAGAGGCCAATCAACATCATGACTTCATTGTAATGTGACCAATGAATGCTGGTGTGGGCCAAACACCAGGCCTGTCCATTTGCTGCTTTTAAAGGCTATGTCAATCGACACATGTCTTTTGTGTTTAAAACCATTATCACAGATTGCAACTTTCACTGGCATGAGATATTGACCAGTTTAAGACAGTTAAGTGAAAAAATGACACTACAATCATTGATAGACGCCAGGTACTGACTGCTAAAGTAAAGATGTCGTCATAGGACAGATGTAGTTTCCACTTTAAATCCTACATTTGTTTTGCAGACATTTGTGACAATTCATAAAAATGTCACATTTAACAAAACCTATAGATACCTTGTAAATTATACACACCAATGCATAAACCATGTCACTGCTATAAAGCCTCCATGCTCGTCTCTTGGGCATTAAATAGGCTGAATGCCATAGAAATGTACATTTTACAAAGAAATCTGTGACCATCTGCTTTAACACGATAAGTAACTGCAAGATCTGCACACATTTATTTCATTACAAAAAGTGCAATAATACATTTTAAGCAAAGGTTGTTATAATATAACATATTGACATTTTGTATTTCCTTTATGTTCTAACATAGTCACTTTTGCTTTACATTTTCCTCACCTTTAAGAATTCAGCCTCGGAGGGTGCTAACCTTAAATGTTTTTTTTTCTACCTTATTCGCGAGAAGAGTTTTATATTAGAAGGATTTTTTAGAGAAGTTTCTGCATTTAATGCTTACCCAGGAGTTTATTGTGGCCCCACGGTAAGGGATTCATTTTATAAACGCCAAAGTGACCATTTGGTCTGATTTCGATCGAAAATCCCCATCGACCTCAATTGGGATTTTCATCAGAAACCATCAACTTCAAGGTATATATAATAAATCCCTGAAGGTTCAGAGATACAAAGCAACACACACTCCACCAGATTCTTCAAACTGCGCTATGGGTTAACTCAGCCAAACGGGCAGTAACTCTTATTCAAGTCAATGGGAGATGATGGTGTTTGGGTGCGTTAGCCCATAACAGAGCTTGATTTAATTTGGGGGACTCTATTAACATGGATGAGAGAGTTCTCATATACAGTATGTTCTAGGTTTACTGAAACAAGGAAACCAAAGCAGCGGATTAGCTATTCAAATTTGGCAAACGCTATGCCTCCCACGCCTTTAAAATCCCCACATCATTTTATCTGTATTGCATATTAGACAGGCATGTTTAGCGCGGTCCACCCCTTGATTGTACAGAGTAGGTAGATATAGGGTCTGTGTCAAGGTAACTACCTCCATTTTAAAGAACACCTGCTGCTTTTGATTGGTGCTCAGTCGTTTAAAAAGCTAAAAAAATTGCAACAGAGTTACCATTAAGATTCATGTATCAATACATGAAGCATGGAAACCACATGAAGAAGATGATAAAAAGAAATATCAGCAGAGGTTTAGGGTTTGAAGACGAGCGTTAACACCAGTTGCTACAAATGTGTTTCACAAATATATTCTCTTTTCATTCTTTGCACGTCCACAGCTGAAGTACAAAGAAAAGTACCTAAATCAGATGAAGGGTCATTATGAAGGTGTAGGCATGGACCGGCGGATGTTACATGCCATAAAAGCTGGAAGTCTTGCCAGCAATGTGAGTACATAATGGAACATCCACCCCAGAGATGTGAGAGGTAGATCGCTGAATCACGATATGCATTGGTTTGAGGGAACTTGTATCTCTGAGAAGCAAAGTTGTACATACTGTATATCAGCTAACTCTATATAGTACAAATACAATAAGATAGAATCTCTAACACAACTGGGGGGATAATGGGGACATGGCTCCTTACAATATTTAATGGACAGAAAAATTTAGATCAGAAGTTAAAAAGTAAATCTTAGATTACAGGCTTACCAGACAAGGTCCCACATATTGTTTTTCAAAGCCCCTCACTAGAGTATTGTCCGATGAAATGTTCGCTTAGCTTCATGAACCATGCAAAATGTGCTATTTGTTTAAACAAAAAATGTAAAGCATTGCAAATAAAATTCAACAAGCATTAAAAGGCAATGTTGCCCTTTATATACTGCCATTTTTATGGCAACATTGATTACATTCCGTTGGAGTGCTGTTTTTCTGGCAAAATGTTGCAAACCTGAGTAATTTTAATTTTTAGAAATTTAAACACAGTCTCACATATCTACTGATTATGTTTTTTTTGTGGTTTGTTTTGCAGATCGCCTACAAATCGGACTACAAACATGATGATGTGGATGTTGATTACTATTACCCAGCCACACTTGCTCCTTCTTACCAGACCACCAAAAAGTTGGTTCCACTGAAAGATGTAAGACCTTTATCTGGCTTCTTTGCCATACTCTCATGTCTTCTCACCAATGGCTCTGTGGATCCATATGGTCATGTTGGTTCTAAAAGAGTAGTAGAAATAATGTGCCTCTTTTAATATGTATGTATACCTTTATTCATATAGCGCTCACAGTGTACTCCGTGCTTTACAAAGACAATAAGCGCAACAAAGTCAGACAATAGGAAAGGAAATCCTTGCCCAGGAGAGCTTACAGTCTAAGTGGTATGTTGGGAAACTTGTAGAGACAGCAGGTGAGGGGGTAAGTGCATTAGATGGCAGTGTTTGGTCACAATTGTTAGTAGGAGTGACTGTGGGTGTGGGACAGTAGCCACGAGCCCAGGCATTTGGGATGCTTCATCTAAGAGGTAGATTTTCATGTTTGTCTTGAAGGTGTGTAGAGTACATGCTTGGCGTATACTGAGTGTGAGGGAGTTCCACAGGTAAGGGTAAGTGACGGAAAAGGGTTTAAAGCGAGAGAGAGCAGTAGTGAAAGGGGTGGAGAAGAGACAGTTATGAGTAGAGTGCAAGAGACGAGCAGGGGCATAACAAGAAATCAAAGCTGATATGTAGGAATGAGCAGATGAGGCGGAGTGGATAGATATATCTGCGTATCATCTGCATATCAAAAACAGAAGTGATCCTAGAAGGATCAAAGAATCCCCAAATTAAGCACTCAATACATCTACTGTATAGTGTTCAGTAAACTGGTCTGTAATAGTCCTTCCCATTAATATGGAATAGAGCAGTCCAATGACTGGTGTAACCTGCTGTTAAAATCCAAAAATAATTCAACTTTAATACATATAATTAATTATAAATACCAAAATGAAGTAGATACATAAAAAGTGAAGGAAAGTCTCATAAAAAATCCTCTTTGTGGTGTGGGCAATTGAGGTTATGGGAATATATATGTGTGATGGATAACATCACGAACGTCTCATAACCCAAGTTATGTAAGGTGAGTTATTGTGTTGCAAATGGCAAAGCAACAAGGGGTTAATCCCAATATCACACAGTATAACATGGATATACAAGTGGTAAGTATATTCAAGTTCTCATTCTATTTAGAATTGCTATCAGGTGCAAACTGTATAAGATTAAAGCCAGTAAATATAGTACACTCTATCAGTAACAGATCTGATAAACAGATTAAAGTTGCAAGTGTAAACCTATGATGATATGTATTAAAGTTGTATTATTTTGGGATTTTAACAGCTGGTTACACCAGTCATTGGACTGCTCTATTCCATATTAATGGGAAGGACTATTACAGTCCAGTTTACTGAACACTATACAGTAGATTTATTGAGTGCTTATTTTGGGGACTCTTTGATCCTTTTTTGATCACTTCTGTTTTTGCTTTGTTATTGTCTCCATTTGCACCTATATAATAATTTTTGTGATACTATTTACATTTGGGTCTAAACTGGCGAGCGGTTTCATATTTCTCTTAACAAGGAATATCATCTGCATAGATATGACACCTACGGCCAAAAGAGTTGGGGAGGTGATAGTGTGCAGGGCTGGTGCAAGGGTATACAGCACAGCACCCCCACACCCCATGATCTTTCAGATGTATTTTTATATTAGCTCCATTATCTATCATCCTACGCCTCCTCTTGCACCCTCATCCCACTCATCACCCCTCATCCTCCTCTTCCTCAATCACCCTCCTCCCCTTCTCCCCTTCCTCTCACCCTCACGGTGGGCAGCAGTGGGAGAAGAGAACAGAGGAGGAGGGTGTCAGGAAGTGGCAGGAGAGGAGGACTGAGGACCATGTGAGCAGAGCAGTGTGGCACAGGAGGATGGCCCGGGAGGAGCTGCACTGTAGCAGTGTCAGACACCGGAAGTCAGTAAAGACTTACGGGTCAGACCACTGCGGTGCGCTCTTCCCCGGCCGTCCTCCTGTGCTGCCCTGCTCCGCTCACATGGTCCGCAGTCCTCCTCTCCCGCCACCATCCTCTTCCTCCATCCTCTTCTCCCGCTGCCGCCCGCTGTCCCCCTCTCTACTGCCGCCGCCCCCCAAAATGTGCTGTCCTAGACGACCGCCTAAGTCACCTAGTGGTAGCACCGGCCCTGACAGTATGTACAGAGAGGAGAGGTTCCAGAACAGGGCCCCGAGGTAAAACCAATAGACAGATCAACAGGAGCCAGAAAATGTGCGATGCGAGAGGTAAGATGAGACCCAGGAAAGGGCTTTGTTGCGGATACCAAGGGAGCTTAGAATATGAAGGAGAAGAGAGTGATCGACAGTATCAAAAGCAGCAGAGAGATCGAGTAGGATTAGTATGGTAATGTGACCTTGGGATTTAGCTTCATGTACATCATTGGCTACTTCAGTGAGCACAGTCTCTGTTGAGTGAGCTGCACGAAAGCCAAATCGTAAACGGTCCAGGAGTGAATCGAGAAAGTTGATCATACGGGAAAGCACGAGACTTTCTAGCAATAATGTTTTTTTTATTTTGCCCCATTTACATAAGCAAGTAACATAGGTAGTGATGATATGAAGCAAGAAAAAGAGTTAGGAGATATTGTAAGTCATGCACAGATTTTAATAGTATATATCAATGTTAGCATGTATTTCCATCATTTATTTCTGATTACTTGGGAAGCCTTTCACATACTTTGTCTACGGTAATTGAAACCTGGTCTACAGAAGAAATATATACTGTACAGTCTGACACATCAAACACGACGTACAAACATGCATCACACTTACTCTGCTCCGGACGTCTCCCACTATCTCACTGCTCAGAACATAATCCCTGGTAGAATTTATTTTATTCACTGTTCTTTACCAAATTATACTCGTCTAATGCTACTGTATATGCTTCAAGTACATTGGAGTAATAACACCCGGGTGCCCGAACACAACACACATTCTATTTCTAGTTTGAGATACTGTACCAATACTCACATGAAAGTAGATATGCTGCATGCAAGTAATGTGCAGCCCTCACAATTTCTACACTATTCTTTTTGATTGGTGCCAGTCACAGCTTCTGTTTAATAGGAAGTAATAGTTAATAGGAAAGACTTTCCATAAAGAAGTACATTTTCTACTAATATTCACATGGGATCACAGGGGCATTAGGAACTAGCATGATGACCAGGAGTAATAATTTTGGAATGAGTACTCTTACTAGATTTCAGGTCTCCCATTCTGTAACTAATTATAAGTGGGTATTGATAGACAAGTACATTTTTAGGGCAGGGCAAGACAACTTTAATTGCATTCTGTGGTCCAAATCGGCCAGCTATTATTATTATTATTCATTTATAACGTAGCAACATATACCGTAGCGCAGTACTATAGAGTTTGAGGACGAAAACAATAAATTATCAAAAATTAACATACATTGGTATAGTAGGTAAGGAGGGCCCAGCCCCAAGAAGCTTACTATCTATGAGTGGGCACATAAGGTACAAGCGGATAAGAAGGTTGGTGTGTTTTGGAAAGCTGTATGTTATTTGAAGGAGTTGGCATTGGGGAAGCAGTAAGTGGGGATGTGCGGAGGTAAAGCTGCAAGAGCAGGTAAATGTGTGAGGGAGTTGGTGCTGGGGAAGCAGTAAATGGGAGTGTGGGGAGGTAGAGCTGCGAGAGCAGGTAAATGTGTGAGGGAGTTGGTGTTGGGGAAGCAGTAAGTGGGAGTGTGCGGAGGTAGAGCTGTGAGAGCAGGTAATGTGTGAGGGAGTTGGTGTTGGGGAAGCAGTAAGTGTGATTATCCAGAGGTAGAGCTATGAGAACAGGTAATGTGTGAAGTAGTTAGCGTTGGAGAAGCAGTAAGTGGGAGTGTGGAGAGATAGAGCTGTGAGAGCAGGTAATGTTTGAGGGAGTTGGTGTTGGGGAAGCAGTAAGTGCGATTATGCAGAGGTATAGAGCTGTGAGAGCACGTAATGTGTGAAGATGGAAATTCTTCAATATACATCAGAAATACTTTACCCAATAACAGAGCAACAGTAACATCAGGAACGGCTGCAAATGGCCGACACCCTTTGGCATCCCTTCGGCTGCCACCTTTGCTGTGACTGGGGTGTTATTTCTATTAGAGTCTGAGGTGAAGTGAAGACAGCTGAGCAGCAAACAGACACCCACAGCACAAAGATGCGGGGGGGGGAGGGGCAGGCGGGGGCTTGATAATCTCCAGGTCTTTTAAATTGTGTCTGTCTTTACCTAATAATGTTGACCCTGTCCGTGCTGGCTTAGTTGACAGGAGCATTGTAGGTGAAGCATAAGGGGGAAGACTTTCTTAGGGGAACGCCTTGGCTGACACTCGAGTGTTGTTTCTGATGTGAAGAAGAAAATTTAATTTATTACTTTATTAATGTAATAACTTCCTTCAATTATTATTTCCCCTGCAGGCAAACTACCGACAATGTATTGATAAGTTAAAATACAGCTCTGTAGCCAATACTCCACAAATTGTTCAAGCTAAAGTTAATGCCCAGCAGCTGAGTAATGTAAGTTCAAACTCCCAAACTGTTTGCTACTGTACCTGTGTTTTCTGCAGATAATGTGTCTCTGCTCTTTCCAATTCCCCATTCTCAGCAGTGTGTGCATGTGGCTGATAACAGAGGACTCCTGAAAAAAACACATCTCACTGTCTTCTAACACAGAGGTGCTCAACTCCAGTCCTCAAGACCCTATCCCCCACCCCCCTCCCAACAGGTCCGGTTTTAAGGATATCTTAGCTTCAGCACAGGTGGCACAATCACTTCCAGCTTCATCACAGGTTGCTCAATCAGTTCCTGCTTCAGCACAGGTGGCTCAATCAGTGGCTCAGTCGATTAAGCCACCTGTGCTGAAGCTGAGATATCCTTAAAACCTGACCTGGTGGGGGGTCTTGAGGACTGGAGTTGAGCATCCCTGTTCTAACAGTCACCTCCTTGGACCCCCAATACAATCCGTGGATGAAAACAGTCAAATGCAATTATCTGCACATACAGTACTACATTTCTCCATCCCTTCACAGCCAAATCACTAAGAGCAACCCTTTTGTTTTGGGTTAACTTTCACAATATTCTAGACTTCTCCACCTGAAAAAGCAGAATCTGAATCAATCTACACCCCACATGAGAGGCAAAGGTCTCAAATCGAGGCTCCTACTTAAGATAGATTACTAAATCTAAACATAGTGAAGGAAATTCACAATGATAAATACAGGTGGTCTTTAAGGGGCTAATAACAGCCAGAATTTTAAGAACTTATTATTGACTCGACAGATCTTGTAATGTAACATTTGAATTTCCTCTTTAAACTTATTTCAGTTAAATTATCGAGCTGCATATGAAAAATCTAAGACGCACTACACACTGACCCAAGATGTGCCTGAGCTTGTCAAAGCTAAGGCGAATGCTGTGCTCTTTAGTGAGGTAAGGACTGTGTCATTTTTCTTCAAAGCATGTTCACACTTATAATATAAGAGCCCCTTTATAAATATTGTGCTATCAGTACAGAACTCGGGATTCACTAAGCTCTGATAAGGAGTATCAAGCTGAACCCCGCTTTGACTTAAATAGCAGTAATTGTGAGATTGGGCTCCGATACCCCTTATCCAAAAGTAATGAATCTCCCCCACAATACCAAGCATAGAAAAAGGCAACAGTAACTGTGAACACAGTCAATTGCCACGTTTCCTCTGTGTGCTATGCACGTATAGTATCCCACATACACGGTGGGAGCAAAATTGTTATGTATAGGTAAAAAGCCCCTGTGAGTGAATCCTCTTCACCTTTAGAAGAAACTTAGAATGGAATTAGAATAGCAGCCAGGTTTAGATTTGCATCAGGTTATATAAAGTCTAATCGGGAACAGTTTAAAATGACAGAACATGGATTTTAATATATGTCCAATACATGACCTCTAATACAATGACAATGAGTGAATAAGTAATCTAAGATTCTGCATTTTCTACTCTTTTTCACAGAATAAGTACAAAGAAGGTTGGACAAAGTCCAAAGGTCACGGTTTTGAGATGAACCTAGATTCCATGTCAATACTTGCGGCCAAAGCTTCAGGAAACCTTGCAAGTGATGTAAGTAGAATATATCAACATATCTTAAGCCTCATTTATTCTCCTGTTTTAAGAGCAGTGTACTATTCGCTGAATAATCTGTCCAATGAAAATGCCTTCTAACCAACATCTGCTCTGTGTCACAAGATTAAATACAAAGAAGAATACGAAAAGGGCAAAGGTAAAGCGAATGCAACAAGTGACTCCAGGCTTCTTCACTCACTACAAGTGGCCAAGATGAGCAGTGAGGTAACTTCACTATATGACTATATTACTTCTATTCACCCATCACCCAAGTCATTTAAGTTGTATCCAAAACTTGTGCAGGAGTTCACGTCAACATATAATTGGTGGAGAAGTTTCCATTGGTATGATACATTAAGTATTGGAGCTCATAAAAGCTTCTATGCCATACTTTGAATACCTTAATTATAAGAGTGATCATGCATATCATGACACTAAAGATGTCATTGCATCTTGTTTTTAATTTGAGATCTCTGTATCCTAGATGTTCTCTTGGACAGGAACTTGTGTTAATGTCTAGTTTTATAGCTTATCCGTGTATTGTCTACTCGTTCTCTTATATGTATTTTTCTGTAGTCTATTTCTTTAAAACACGGCATGCATGATTGAGACCGTTTAAATAAACACAATGATAATTGTTCTCTAGATTGCCTATAAAAAAGGATTTCAGGAGAGTAAGTCCCAGTTCCATTTGCCATTGGATATGGTGAACATTACACATGCCAAGAAGGCTCAGGCTCTAGCCAGTGATCTGGATTACAGGAAGAAACTGCATGACTATTCTATGCTTCCAGAGGACATGAAGGTTAAGTGGGCCAAGAAAGCGTATGCCCTGCAGAGTGAGGTAACCGTTCGGTGTAAACCTAGGGTCTGTAAAATATTATTCTCTTCACAGTCTTTGATATAGAAACCAAATTAGTTTTTTTCTTATTGCTACTGTACATTAGTAACCTTAAAGGACTTCCTCTACCTGACTTCAGTAATTACGTGTTTATGAAATAAATGTTTTCGGTGGAAAACTGCACACATTTAACATACAGTTTATTACTGATACTGGTCTTTTGTGTGTGTGTAAAAAAAAAAAAGCAAGATTAGCA
The DNA here is from genome assembly GCF_040206685.1 of Ascaphus truei. NCBI lineage: Eukaryota > Metazoa > Chordata > Amphibia > Anura > Ascaphidae > Ascaphus > Ascaphus truei. The sequence goes on along the minus strand of NC_134490.1, from coordinate 50,381,333 downwards.
TAGTTTTATGTGTGAGCCCCTCTTGATATCAGCCATGGTATAGTATGCTGGGTCTGTCAATTTAATTATCAGTTTATGGCCATTCACCTTGATAAAGGGCTTATAGCCTGAAACGCGTAGGTGTATTGTCTGTTTGTTTTTCGATCCATTAAACTTCATTTTTTATCGTGGGAACGCACCTCTGTATTCTTTACAAGCTAGCAGTGGACGTAGTGCTCCATCTTTTCTCCCTTCTTCTACATATGGCCAGTTAGTACTAAATATTTCTGACTGACTCACCCCAATTTCCCCACTCATAAAGCTGTCCTCCAGCTACAGTGAGGCACCCGTTAGAGTTGGGAGAGGCACTCCTTTTAGTTATTTAAAATGTTTGGTAGATTGATAACTCAAACATCGTATGGCAGGCCAGTAATTGGTAATGAACATTTGCTTTTATGTTTCACATTGTCCCATTGTCCTGCTGCATTGTACTGCTTAACATGTTACAGAAGGGTATAACCGTGATTCATTTTTGCTTCCCTGTTAGCTGCAGTACAAATCAGACCTAGCTTGGATGAAAGGAGTTGGATGGATTGCAGAAGGCAGCCTCAATGTGGAACAGGCCAAGAAAGCCGGGGATCTGCTTAGTGAGGTAAAACAAAGAAAATACATGTGTGCGAGAATTATTTATACGTGTGAAAGAAAGAAATGATATTTACTAAATGTGTGATTGTAGCATTACTCACTGAATACAGTAGCACTGAATGATAACACATCATGTATTGATCTACAAGCCATATAGGTTTACTAGCTCACTACTGTATGTACAGATGCAGCGGCCATTATTTTAACAAATCAGTATCGTTGTATACCTCGGAATACCCATGTCACGGTGAGGGATTGCTTCCAACCGTACCGCCTTAAGACGCGAGTGCAGGCGCGTGCAGAAAATGGCATTTTAGTGTTGTGGCTTTTAAACACCTGAAATTGACACAGTAGCACAGTACTGTACATATTACAATTCATTCATTTCATTGCATATAATTGCACACAATCCATAAAATTAAAATAAAGCAACCGTGATAAACACGTGTGCCTGGGGCGATTGGCCATGGTCATGCCGCGTGGTGTACAGCAGCACACATGAAAATGGCGCCGTGATTTCTTAAAATAATGGCCGCTGCATCTGTACATACATTAAATATTCCACCTGGTCAGTAAAAGAGCCTGTGGCATTAAGCACATCCTGTATTGTCCCATTTGCAGAAGGGCTTGGGGAATCAGAAAGCAGTTGAAGGCGTAGGAGGTTGTGAAGTTAGTAGGTCACTCTGGAGAAGCAAGTGGTTGAGTCCTTGACTTTCAGATGTAGGTTACTTTACACATCATAGTATGGGTTTCTCCTCCCTACACGTCAATATTAGCTCCTAATACCAAAGGAGAGAAGATGAGCCAAAGAGCCCTACTTGGCTTGTTCCTGCACATGCACTGAAGTTTCCCTCTTCTGCTATTGTACCTCTTCTTTTTTTTTTGTTTGTTTTTTTTTTGTTTTGTTTTGGTTTTTTTTTACAAAAGAATAAGATACAATCCTGCACTCTTTGCAGACGTAGCATGATTTAGAGGTGAATATTCATATAATACAACGTGATTTGTCAATATGTAACGGCAGACAGTGGAACATGTTGTGCAGAACATTATATTAATAGATGCTGGCTTTTTGTCATGTATTTGCACTATGCCAGCATAGGGTTACATAATGTGACATGTGTATACAATGTTGGAAACATGGCCCACCTTTATTCATTATTTAGAGTCACATTTAGTTTGAGCAGAGCATCACATTCTTCAACTATCCTTATACAGATTATTTTCCTATAACCTCACATTGCAGTTACAATACACTATTCTTACCCTGTAATCACTTGACAATTATCATTTATTTCTTGTGCCACATTCAAGTTTTCCAAATGGCATTTTTATTCTTAGGGAGTTTTTATCCCAATGGTAGAAAAAATCCTATATGTCATTTTTTTTTTATCAGAGCCCTTAATGTTAAAGTTGTACTCACGCTGGAATTAGAACATCATTCTATTCAAGCATATCTTGGTACTAGTCAGTAGGCTAAACACCTGGCTGCTACAGCAGCCTGCAGGGCACTGCAGCTATTAGGGGGTCAGTGTAATAATGTGGGTACAATATTTCCATTATTATATTCTTCCAGAAAAAATACCGTCAGAGAGCGGACACTATGAAGTTCACCAGCGTGGCAGACAGCGCCCACCTCAAACACGCCAAGAAGAGTCAAGAACTGCAGAGTGATGTGAGTCCTACATCGCTTCTCCCTGGATGTCGCATTAGAATTATCTTGACGATTGATGAGAACAGGTGCAGCGGGGGGCAGAGTAACTCGAGCAGCACAGAATATGTGCAGCCGCTTTAAATAGTCTGAAAGTTTTACTTCTAAGACTTGTTTTTAACTAGGAATCATTACCCAACAGTCTTATGGTCGGCAAATGGGGAACACATGCATAGGGAAGGACTGTTTAAAGACCCCAAAAAAGGGTTCTTTAGTTTGTTTCCATGAAACGTGCCTCTTTTTTCCTTTGGCTTCTGTGTGCTAATACACCGTATATCCGAATATATATTCTAAGCTTCTGCATACGTTATAACAGTCAGTAAACCTCCAGAAAATCTGTAAAATATTTGGGATGCTTCTGTAAGGTAAAACCAGCAAGTGGATTTAGAAAAGAGTGCGGGGATTACCCTTTCACTGCAAAAGAAATGGCATTGCAGCGAAGGGTTCAGTATTTATCTATTTGCAGCCTCTGTATGTGTAAACACAGGGTCAGAAGTTTATTTGTGTGTAGGTAGGTATCGGAGCTTCTCTTTTATTGGGGCTGTTGGAAGGTGGTGATGACATTAGGCTGATATTAATATAGTTGCTACAGTATATTAATACAATGAATGTGAGATTCATTGTTTAGGATCAGACACATTTGAACTCTTTAGAGCAGACGCTTCCAGGCAAATCTTAAGCAAACTGATGACAGCTGCTTCAGTTTCGTTGTGCGTCTGTTTGCATCAATGTATCAAGGTGTTTGCTCCAAGTTTTGCACTGTGTGCATCAGTTTGGGATTTTGGGGAGTGTCAATAGGAGGTGTTTGAGAGGAGTTACAAAGCGCACAGATTATAATGCGATGTATCTAACTCTGCATCTCCATGCGTCACTTTTTTATCTTGTATTTGTATAAAAAAAAACTTGCATCAAACGTAAGAAAACATTTCCCTACCTTTGACACAAATGCAAGAAGAGAATGGCACAATGTGTCAAAACAAACTTCTATTCCCACTTCCTATCTCCCCCTTTTGTGTCATTCTAATGCAGCATATGCCTGAATTGATACTCCCTAACATGACAAATACAGACTTTCCAAACAGTATACCCCACATATACAGTATTGGAGAGACTGTAACGGACGGATGAAAGTTAGTTTCCTTTTAAAAAAAAAACCGACAATGATGACAAAATGTCCGGGGCTGACTATGGCTGATGGTCGCTGTGGATTATTTCCCTTCCTTTTTGTGTTTTGGACAGCTCGCTTACAAGTCCGGAATGGAACAGCTTCTACATCACTACACTATGAGCAACGATGAGCCCATTTTCCGACAAGCCAGAACCAACGCTGCTAACCTGAGTGAGGTCCGTAATACTGGTTCCATGCCACTTCATCATAGTATTTTCTTTTTTATTTATGAAATGCTTTACCAGGAAGTAATACATTCAGAATTACCTTTCGTATGCCCCGGGCACATTTATCACTTTATATTAATAATTATCAGGATTCCTGAGTCCGACATTTTCTCCTGTATGAAACCCTCATTTACTTATCTCTGCATTTGTTAACGAAGTGACATTTGGCAGAGTTTTATGACACAACAATAAAAGAGGAAGTATAATGACACAAAATGTGATCGATCCCATTATAATGTCTCAGTTAACTCCCTATACCTAGAATCACCCCCCAAATTGCAAACAGCTGCTTGAAATGGAAAACAGGTCAAATAAAGAATACCTTAATACATTAAAAGTAACAGACACGTTTAATATGCCCATTTTACAGTAATTAGGGTATGTAACTCCTTATGGCCCCTATTAAATAGGCTGTGAAGCTACTTCCCAGAGCCGGAGAAGAGATCAGAGCCATTCAAATGAATGAGACTCCAGCACTGAGAGAAGCAGTGTCACAGGTTATTGATAAGGGTCTATATGAGATATGCAAGTGCTACTGTATAATACTAATACTGGTGTGTTATTTCTCTACTTAACAATAATCTATCTTTCAAAATGAAACCATGCAGACATTGTACAAGAGCAGCTGGGAGAAGCAGAAGCAGAAAGGATTTGAGCTGCGACTTGATGCCTTGTCCATTCTCACAGCCAAAGCAAAGAGAGATCTAGCAAGTGATGTGAGTTCTTGGTGCCTGAAGATGAGTACAGTACAGCCAAAACTCAGACAGAATGCAGGTCCATAGGTGTTCAGTGTTACAACATGCCTGGTACATTATTTCCCTAAGGAAGAAACTAGAAGCTAATCACATTTTGAAAAGGTTTATGATAAAAGTAAATGACAAGTAGAGCCTACATAAAAATGTAAGTCTGTTTTTCTGTAGATGAAAAACCATGAACCCAGCCATTAATGATGTTAATAAGTATTAAAGCTGTGCTATTGATACATGACAGGGTGAAATTAATTCTCCATCAATATGTTGAAATCCATGCTGCTTTACCGTAATTAGGCAGCTAGTTACAGTACATATTAATACTAGATATTGATTTATTGCACTTTTTTTTAAAATATAATTGTAGATAAAATACAAGGAAAGCTATGAAAATACAAAGGGTAAGATGATTGGTGCGCAAAGTGTGAAGGGAGATTCCCAAATGGCTCATTCCCTTCAAATGACCAAGATGCAGAGTAACCTGGAGTACAAAAGAAGAATTGAGGACTCAAAGACGCAATATCATGGAACCATGGATATGATGGACATGGCACATGCCACCATGGCCCAGGGATTAGCAACTGACCGTGGGTATAGGACGTCCCTGCATCGTTACAGTGCCCTGCCAACTGACATGAAAGTGCAATGGGCAAAGATGGCATATAATCTGCAAAGTGATGTAAGTTGAATGGGTGTATTCATTCTTTGAACGCTATGTCTAAAAATACTTAGTTTTATTTATTTAACCAACATTTTTATCGTAACATTCCACTTAAAACACTTTATTATTACACTTCCTGCTAAAATGTATCACATGCTACATCAAATCTGCGTTTCTCCATGACCAATACGGCTACCAGAACATTGAACCTAATTATGTTTTACGAGGGATATTGTTGGCAGATTGTATAGTGCTCAACATGAATCAAAGTGGCTGAGAGATTCGAAACCCCAAAAAGCTTACTCTCACTTTAGTATAATTTTTATTTTTTACTATTCAGTGCAGGCTCCCTCACACAGGGCAGGCCCCCTCTTCCAGGGCAGCCCCCCTCTTCCAGGGCAGGCTCCCTCACCCAGGACATGCTCCCTCACCCAGGACATGCTCCCTCACCCAGGGCAGGCCCCCTCTTCCAGGGCAGGCTCCCTCACCCAGGGCAAGTTCCCTCTTCCAGGACAGGCTCCCTGACACAGGGCAGGCCCCCTCACCCAGGGCAGGCCCACTCATCCAGGGCAGGCTCCCTCACCCAGGACATGCTCCCTCACCCAGGGCAGGCCCCCTCACCCAGAGCAAGCTCCCTCTTCCAGGACAGGCTCCCTGACCAGGGCAGGCCCACTCACCCAGGGCAGGCCCACTCATCCAGGGCAGGCTCCCTCACCCAGGACATGCTCCCTCACCCAGGGCAGGCCCCCTCACCCAGGGCAAGCTCCCTCTTCCAGGACAGGCTCCCTGACCAGGGCAGGCCCACTCACCCAGGGCAGGCCCACTCACCCAGGGCAGGCTCCCTCACCCAGGGCAGGCCCCCTCACCCAGGGCAGACCCCCTCACCCAGGGCAGGCCCAGTCACCCAGGGCAGGCTCCCTCACCCAGGGCAGGCCCCCTCTTCCAGGACAGGCTCCCTCACCCAGGGCAAGCTCCCTCTTCCAGGACAGGCTCCCTGACCAGGGCAGGCCCCCTCCTCCAGGACAGGCTTCCTCACCCAGGGCAGGCCCCCTCCCCGAGAGCAGGCTCATTCACCCAGGGCAGGCCCCCTCACCCAGCGCCCTTGCTGCTTCTTCTCTTTTTTGCAGAATCGATATAAAGCTGACCTGAAGTGGATGAAAGGAGCGGGCTGGATAACTGCTGGTTCATTGGATGTGGTTCAGGCAAAGAAAGCAGCTGAACTCATTAGTGAGGTGAGATACTTGCACTGCTCGTTACTAATGGCACGTGCAGGCTGTCATTTCTTCTCCTTGGGTTTTGCATGATAGGATTTGCATCCTTGTTGTACAAAAACCATTCATTTCCAAGATCAGTTGGTTCTTATTCTATGAATGGAATCTGAACCTGGACATTTGATGGGTTATTATGACAATTGGGCTCCACTGATTCCAATAAATGAAAGAGTTATATAGGTGGATGGTAATTGGGTCATATAAATGCTGGATTAACCCATTATCTGTAACCAGCCAGAGTTACTATTAACCTGAAAAAACAATGGGTTTTTCATGGTGGGTATATACATGATGAAATCAGCCCTTGGAACTAGGCCACAAAATGTCACCGTAACTAGAAACAACTATTTATTTTCATTTTAACTGGCAATAGAGATTGGCAAAAATGTCTTAGCGCTAACCTTAGTTGCAAAAAGTGGAAAGTCTTTTCAAGAGAATGCGATCAAACATAAAACATCTGAACCATGTAGGCAAATTAAATGTCTATGTAAACAGAGTAGTAATGTCTGTTCTTGAAACCATATATACTGTATAAATGGATGTAATCCCAGGGAAATGGAATAAGGGTGTAATTAAAGTGGGTGTGCATGTTGAAGATCGGACACCTGCCAGGGTAATGCGGGACTGAAACGCCGGCTGGAACCAATGTCTTGGCAGCGCCCAGAGTCGCAGAGCCTGCAGATCACTGGATAATAGGCGTTCTGCACATCACTGGGTAATGGGCGTCCTAGAACAGCCAAACACACAATAAAATCACAGAAATGTTGAGTTCATCCAGGAAGTATCGTTGACATTAACGTAGTACTCACATGTCTTGTGTGTCTTTGACAAAGCGCCAGTTTGGGCGTGAAACACATTGGGGGATATTTGTTCCTGTTTTTATCTCACGGCTCTTGCCTAAATAAATATTTATTTCTATTACAATTGCCATCTAGCCCTGATATTCTTGACTGTGCAATTGTGCATCATTCTGTTTTTCTACTTTTGCTTACCTCTAACCTTGTTCTACTGTTCTGCTCAACAGAAGGCATACAGGCAGCTGCCCTCTGCCTTCAAGTTTACCAGCATTAAGGATACACCGGAGATGATCCAGGCGAGAGTTAGCTATAACCAGGCAGTGGATGTAAGTTGGGAGTTTTAACATATTCAGACATATTGGACCTTCAAAGTACTGTAGTTAAGTTTGTGTCATTACTTTATGAATAACACATTATGGGTGTGTAGTCCTACAGATGTTGTGGTGTGTGACACAAGTCTTGGATTCTCTATAATTTAATAAATCAGGAATTACAGAAGATTAATTCACATCTTCAATCGCTAACCCTAAACAGAGTATACTCGCAGTACATAACCATTGACACATTATTTATCCTATAGGTTTTAGTACAAGTAGAATGCACCAGATGGCTATAACATTTACATCTATGAATGAAAATCATTTCTTGGGGTGAATAATACCACACAGATTATTTTTTTGGGGAGGGTCTTAATGGCTTCTTAAGAGTGCTAAGTCTTTAATAAAATAACTATGATTTTTTTTTTTACAGAGCAAATACAAAGAACACGGGGAGACCATTAAGCATCATTATACATCAATTACAGAGCTCCCAGAACTCCTGCAAGCAAAGCTAAATGCTTTAAATATTAGTGAGGTACGTCAGGTTACTGCCTGCACATCCAATGTTCTTACTGTGTGCAGTAGACAAAAGTACTTTCCACTATACTATATGTACAGTATGTTCTGTATATGTACTATATATGCTTTCTGACAACCATGTCCACACGTTTTGGCCATGCAACCTGGTGTAAATTTACATGGCATGGACCTTTCTATCCTATCTGGAGCAGTGGTTTCCAAACTTTTTTTTGTTAAGGAACCCTATCATTATATTGTGAAATTCGGTGGAACCCCAACCCCCTCTAATAGCGTGTCTGAGATCAGGTGCATTGTAAGGAACCCCAACCTCCTCTAATAGCGTGTCCGAGATCAGATGCATTGTAAGGAACCCCAACTCTCTCTAATTGCGTGTCTGAGATCAGATGCATTGTAAGGAACCCCAACCCTCTCTAATAGCGTGTCTGAGATTTGATGCATTGTAAGGAACTCCAACCCCCTCTAATGGCGTGTCCGAGATCAGATGCATTGTAAGGAACCCCAACCCTCTCTAATAGCGTGTCTGAGATCAGATGTATTGCAAGGAACCCCAACCCTCTCTAATACTGTGGCTGAGATGAGATGCATTGTAAGGAACCCCAACCCTATCTAGTAGCATGTCTGAGATCAGATGCATTGTAAATTGTTTTGTATTTGGTAAAATTTTCAAATGACCTAAAAATTGCAGGGAATCCTTTAGGGATGCTGAGGGAACCCAAGTGTTCCTAGGAACCTCTATTGAAAAACACTGATCTAGAGAGATGAAATATTGAATTATTACAATGTAGCTGCTCAATCTCCACAAAATGCAATGTTTGCCAGTGGGTTCCCTTTTCAACCATCTTTGCAGCTGATATTTTATTGTTCTTGATCTTGAATGACAGAGGTACGCGGTTCCCTGGTTTATTAAATAACCTTTGTCTGTGGAGATGATTATCTGCTTTTCAAGATGGTACAAGAAGGAAAAGAAGCGTCAGTGACCTAGTAGTATTGCATTGTATTATATAACTTTGTTTTTATAGTACAAGCAATGCATTCAGAGCGTTATGGAAATGTTATACATACAGAATACAGGGAAGAATAATACAAAAAGGGAGAAGTCTATCAAACATAAAAGTAAGACTTAGGAGAAAATATTCCCTGACCTGTAGAACTTGTAGGAGCTTTCATGGGGCCTCTTATCTGGTATGGCGTGGCATCTCCTCAGACGACGCAGCATCATGTGACAACACATTATAATGGCTATGTGGCGCCATTTGACATCGCGACACCATGATAACGAGATGCTGAAGGTGGAGATGCCGTTGGACAGGAACAGTTACAGAGGCCCCTGTGCTCTCACCCCGCCAATTGGCTTTATTATTGTGGGGAAGAGCGCAGGGTCGCTGTAACAGAGGGGCTCGGTACGATGGCACCGCCAACAAGGTGGCCCTCCACAGAGCCCAGATGTACATATTAAACATTTCAGTGGATGCTCTGCAGAAATAACTACTTTAGTGATACAGTACTTTATCTAGGAAGAAATAGCTGGAGAAGGTTGGCATCATTTCACTGTAAGCCCCCAAAACATAATTGGTATGAAACAGCAGTGAGAAAATACATGGGTCTTTATTGTTTCCCCTACAGACCCGATACAAGGAGTCATGGAACCGGCTGAGAGATGGGGGATACAAACTGAAACTAGATGCTATTCCCTTCCAGGCTGCTAAGGCTTCCAGTGAAATAATCAGTGATGTGAGTGGATAGCACTGATATGGAATGCATCACAAATAGCATGAGCATCTACATTCCCTATAAAGCCCTGGGGTAACAGTTCACGTGTTGGTTGTCAATAAGGAAGAATAAGTCTTGATAAGGCCTTAAAGTCATAAAATTGCAGAAATAATTGTTTTAGGCTACTATGGCACGCTAAACATGCCTATTAAACTGGTGGGCAAGGGGGGTGCAAGAAATCCGCAATATAATCAACTGTGTGTCCAATATGTTGTCTTGTTCTAGCGATCCACATTTAAAATTCCATGGAAGGTCTTCCATAGTCTTACTGTCACCTGATCTCTTGATCTATTACTCATTGATTTCTGTCTTGTTTTCAGCACAAGTACAAAGAGGCATTTGAGAGAACAAAAGGAAAGACAATTGGGCTGCGTAGATTGGAGGATGATATGAATATCGCTCATTCTGTTCATGCAGCTTCTTTGCTCAGTGACGTAAGTTGCTGCCTTTGTTAAGGGATACCAGCTAAAAATAAGGAACAGATCAATGTCACAGAAACAAAATTCACCTGCCTTCATTAGGAATTTTGTTTACTTTTTACATTTTTTTTGCAGCCTGGAAACTTTGATTTATAAACCCCAAATACATCATCTGCGGGTTTTAGATGCTTAATGTTGCCCATACATTGTATTTTTTTTATACTAGAGCTTTGCACTGAAATACTGTAATTTATTATTTCCTTGCTAATTAAGTTGCTGCTGTTCAAGTGAGCACCTCCTCTCATACAATTTTGGTGGACTGCAAATATAAATGAATTGTTTTTCCGGATCTGTTTGACAATTGTTAGGGAATTCATCTTTATTTGATTTTAGACTGGAAGACTAAATACGATTCCTAATTTCCAATAACCCCCAGTCTATCTGCTGCTCTACTTAGTGGGAGTGACCAGCTTATGTCTTCATCCAGGTGAAATACAAGCGCGGCTTTGAGAAGACAAAGTCTCAGTTCCACTTATCAATGGATATGGTGAACCTGGTGCATGCCAGGAAAGCTCAATCATTGGTCAGTGACCAGGACTACAGACACTTACTTCACCATTACACCGGCCATTCTGATGATATCAGACTGCTGTCTGCTAAGAAAGCTTATGAACTACAGAGCGAGGTACAGTAAATAGTGATGGAAAGTTAAAAAACGCAACAGGTGTACTGTACCGTAGACATCTCAGTGAGGCATACATTGATACATTCCACTAGTTTTTCTACTAAATGTTCCTAATGCGAACCAATGATATTACTCCACAATGCGATACTCCACATATTGCTTCTGACAAAAGGTATCTATAATGAAAGTATCCCGATACACTGACATATACTTCCCAATCCCATCCCAAGCTTAAGACCCTATTCTACATAAACTGATCAGGTAACTCTCCTTCACTAACAAAGAGGATATTTACCATCCGCATTGACTAACATTATCATTGTAATGTATTATATTTTAGGGTTTACCAATAGTGGACTGAAGTTAGCATTGGTAGAAAACAGCTTCTTTGATTTTGAGGAAGTGAATGATCACTGAAAAAGGCCTGCCAATGATGTTGTGTTGCTTTCCTTAGAAACTCTATAGGGCTGATCTAAACTTCATGAGAGGAGTGGGATGTATTATACCAGGTGCTCTGGAGATTGAAGAGCGAAAGAAAGCTTCCGATCTGATCAGCGAGGTAATGGATTTGCAGTTGCCCAGCCTTAGCCCTTGGTTTATAGAGGGTCTAGCAGTGTATATCCAACCTGCACAATGATGGGGGTGAAATGCAGAAGGGAGTTTCCATTCGATGACTAATGGTCACTGATGTTATGATTATTGTGTACACCCAGAGCTCAGTAGAAGAAGAGAGATATGATGTAGAAGTACTTATTTGGCCTTACTCTCACCCTTCTTTTGTAGAAGGATTAGACTGTAACTAGGCATATACCCATCCTAAGCAAAATAAATGCTGGATGAGGATGATGAATAGGAGGTAGTTTTATTCAGCAAGGTCAGAAAGAGGAAACTCCAGTATATGAGGTTCAAGATCTACTGTGCTTGTGCCCCACTATAGCTGAGCAACTAAATGAGATCAGATGATACAGTATGGGCGAAGGAAGTTTGGCTACCAGCTAGCTGAGCTACACCTTTATTGGAATGACATACTATTGGTTTTTTGCTTGTTTAAACTTAGAGCAAATATCGTCAGCAGCCACATTCCTTTAAGCACACAACAGTGACGGACTCTCTGGACCTACTTCATGCAAAATCCAGCAATAAAATAACTAATGAGGTAAGTCAAACATGATTGAGTTTACAAATGTTGCTGTGTGAAGTAGTGTCTAAGTATGTGTAGATTATAGATCATTAATTGACATCTCATTAGTTGTTGGCTTTCACATTTTATTGTTCTGTAACACATTTGCTCTTGGGTTTAATGGGTATAGATAAATGCATGCCGAACATTGCAATACCTGTGGGCTTGTGAACTAAGAAAACAACTTTACTATGTAATTAGCTTTATTAAACAAATGTAATCACAGCAAACATTTGACTCGAGAAGGGAACTGGACCCCAGCCAAGGTTGTTGAATGGGGGATAGGACGGGGTATCTGAAACATGTCACTGCCATTGGTTTATTTTGCTCCTTTGATACTGAAATAATGTTCTCAGGTGTTGAATAGGTAGCTTATAATAAGGAAAACATAGCTCAATTCTATCACCAGGTGCAGTTGTTTTTTCCACTCTTTGGAACCTGATAACTTTTTCTACGAAAGACTTTCCTATACAAAAAGAGGCACTGAGGATTAGGAGTGTTGTGTCTAGTTATGGGTATACCTCTTTTCCATGTTACTGTTGATCTTAGACCTAACATAGTTTCAGCTTTTCTGATTATGGAAAAGCTTCCAATGTGAACAACAATGGTGCATGGTGAACCTCTATGCCATAGAAGTGCACCAGTGTTGCACAAAAGCAACATTAGTACACAAATAAATCCATTGACTGACAATCACATTATTATTATTATTATTATTATTATTATTATTATTATTATTTAGTATGCTCAGCTCCTCACAATATTCACTTAAATAGACAGGAGGTGCTATTTGCAGGATTGACAGAAATAATAAAAAGTTGTTAAGTGAAACCTACCTTTCTACAAGATTGTTATATCAAGATATATTAATGTGTGTGTATATATATATATATATATATATATATATATATATATATATATATATATATATATATATATATATTAAAGAAGTAAACAAATGATTACCGTTATTTTCTAATACTATTGCCATCTTCCTTAGCGCTTGTACAAGGCAGCGGGAGAAGACAGTCTGCATCATTACACAACCATTATTGGATTACCAGAGCACACAAGGGCCAGACTAAATGCAGCCAACCTCAGTGATGTGAGTGATACCTTGTGGGTTTTACTTATTGATAATAGAAAGCTTCATGCTATTGCAACAACCCAGAACTTTTAAACAAACTGCTGGGCAGAAAATTTACATTGACAAAGAGATTTATTGTATATTTTTAGAAGTTAAAAGTATACCTATTTTATATGCCACCTTCATTTTATTATTGTTTTCTTACATGGGACTATAGTTTGAAATAGTGACATGCATGTATCAGAATGAGCATGTTCCTTTTTTTTATTTATTAAAAAATATTATCAGGAAAAATAAAATTGGATGTTACCTCTTGTCTTCAAGCTCAGAAGGTCCACAATTCAGATTTGTTTTTTCTTGTCGTGTGAGATTTGAAGTACAGTAGATGTACCCAGTCAATTTTTGAGCAAAAACGGGACATGGAGATATTTTTATTGTGTTGTTCTTTGTGTCACATTGCTTCAAATGTTATTCCATTCATTTATTTCATGTTTGCAGATAAAATACAGAGAGTCTTGGCTTAACCTGCGAGCTCAGGGTCACAAGCTGACAATGGAAGCTATTCCATTTCAGGCAGCCAAGTCCTCCGGAAATATTGCTAGTGATGTGAGTACAAAAACATGCTGACTTCTCAGTACTGTCCATAACTTCTGAAAACAAACAGGAATGATAGATTTTCATATAAAAATACCACCCCTGTGGACCATCAAAATAGTAATCGAAGTTTTGACACAAAGTTTTAGGTTTTAAACAAATGCTCCCCTGCAGTGTATATTGATGCTATACTGTAAATATAATTTTTTGCACAGCTTTTGGGCTATAAAATGGGCACTGGTTAATGGAAGTGGTCTTGAAGCTGGTGGTATCTTCTTATAATCCTGACTGATTTTTATAGAGACCCAACCAATGAAGCAGCCATGCTTCATATTCAATCACCAAAGACATGTTCTACTGAACTACAGGTAAACCTATAACTATCAGGGTCGCACTGAAGAGGAAAAAACTGTAAATTATTGAGTCTCTAGGTCATTAGACTTCTGATTTATGATTCTCTGTCTGGTTAATAAAAACCGCAGAAGTATCATAATGTAGTACCATAACTGTGGCAGAAGTCAACAGGATTGGCATGTGAAGGGACATTTAATCTAGAATATACCCCTTCGGAATGCCTGACTGTCAACTAAAATTATAGGCATTAGCACTCCAATGGGCAGGTGAGAATAGGTAAATAATAGTGTGAGGGAACCAAAGGGACACCTATCTCCCTTAAGGTAAATACTGAACAAAAAATAGTGGTAAGCCACACTCAGTATTGTAAAAATAATACGAGAGCCAGATAAAGATGCAAAAACGAAATTAACGCAAAATAAACATAAAACAGATATATGATACAGGCAACACAGGAGCTCAAACAAAGGAAAACAATAAAAAAATAACCAATGAAGCAAAGAAAAAGGACTAGATAAATGATTCAATGGGTTGATTAATGATGGTCCTTTTTTTACAGTACCAGTACAAACATAGCTATATAGCAGAGAAAGGGAAGCACATTGGCGCCCAGAGCATTCTGGATGACCCAAAGATGCTACACTGTCTTCGTATTGCCAAGTTACAGAGCGAGAAGCAGTACAAGAAGGAATTCAAGGAGCATAGGTCCCATTTCCATCTTTCCATGGACATGGTGCAGCTGGTCCATGCAAAGAGAGCCCAAGCTTTGGCCAGCGACCAAGATTACAAGATAAGGCTCCATGAATATACAGCTGTACCTGAAGACATGAAAATGCAGTGTGCAAGGAAGGCGCATGAGCTACAGAGTGAGGTGGGTAAATGAAACTACGTATAAATAGAAGTCTTTTTCTACACTGTTTGCGTGGGCTTCCAGCTAAAAGTGTGTGCAGACTAGGGAGACGTTTGTACAGAATCCATTTCAGTTGGCTAAAAAGAAATTGCAATTAATCCTTGGTATAAGTTTAGATTCATTAAAGAAAAGTGCATTGCAGGTGTTTGCCATGAAGATGTACAGTTACCTCTATAAATGGGCCTAATTTTGCAATCAGAGACATGTGAGATTAATGAAACTGCAATAGTATCAATTGGGACATTACCCTACGGAAACTATATAAATGACTTCAATGGGAGATGTTGGCACTATCGCAATTGGTTGAACAACCCCAATATTCTCCAGCAGAATGAGTTATATTTTATATAAACTCTATTCATAAGGCATATAAGTGCACTTTGTAATTTGTTTTAATGAGAGGAGCTGTTATTTGTTGCGTGTATATTAAAATAATATGTTTTAAGATCTATATGTCAAGACATCACTATTCTGCACATAACTAAGATTAAGCAATTGGTTTCAAATATAAGAAAACTTAACATCAAGCTTCTTCCTTCTGACACAGATACACATTTGAGAGCTGATAGAGTGTGACGTGCTGTAGACAATCTTGTTTTTGTTATTTTGAGATGTTTTCACGTATGTTTATTAGAGATTGCAGGTGATTTTGAGGAAATGATTAGCATTCCTATTATTAATTAAGGGCTCTCCAAATAATAAAACAAAGGGAATTCTTGATGCCCAGTAGAAACAAGCTAGTCCCGTGCTCTGATTCATGTTAATTCACTTGAGGGACTTCTCTTGTATCAAACATGATGTATTATTTACTCCCTTGTAGGGTGAACAAATGCAAATAGTTTCACTTGAAGGTTTGATGTGCATAGAAAATGGATAAGATGGAGCTGAAATATTAATACAGATCAAAGAAAGTCTTTATACTTCTAATCATCTTAGATTGAAAATATATCATGCAAAGCAGAATATCACACGCTTTAAATATAGTTAAAACATATGTTGCAGTGAGTTTCTCATTGCACTAAGCAGCACAACTTATACAGCAGCTTGATACTCTCTTGGTGAAATGGACTGGCTTCTTCATGCTGTATATACTGTATGCACAAGAAGACTGTTATGGTATCATATAATAAGTTTATATTCTTTAATTGCATTGTCAGAATAAGCAGCACTAAAGTACAACTACACAATATTAGCTTGACACTTTCCACATCTGAACTAAAGTTTGGTCTGCATGAATTATTACTACCATCGAATTACTTTCTCATGCACATTACACCTTCAAGGGCTAAATAAATATGTCACTTGAAGTTATTTCGTAACTATTTAGAGATCAATATTTATTCCCCATTTTTTCTTTGACTTTCTTTGCTGTACACCATGGAATATACCCCCTCTATTATTTAATGGCACTTTTTGGGTTATCAGTAAGAAAATATTCATCACCTGCAGTTGTTTTGTTATCATGGGTTTGTCCTCTGGGTGCTGTAAAAACAAAGAGCTTTGACAGCATTAAAAATAATCCTTTGCTTTTCCACAGTCCCGTTACAAATCGGACCTAAACTTTATGAGGGGAGTTGGCTGGCAAGCGGTGGGATCCCCACACATAGAAAGCGTAAAGAAAGCCGGAGAGCTTATCAGTGAGGTACTGCACTCCCACATCATGTGTATGGGTTATACATTGTTGCTGGATTCTTTGGGTGTTTTTTGTCTCGTGTCATGCAAGCACCCCAAAAATATATATATTAATGCAAATTGAGGGAGCATAACTATGTCCCCAGATGCTCCTAAAATCCAGGTGTTATTGAGAAATGCCAAATACCGCAATAACCAAAGGAAGTGATAGAGAGAGAGAACTGCAACACTTGATCACATCTATGGAATAATGTTATTCATATGCTCAGTAAGTATGCTCCATCTCTGCATGAGTTACTAGGCGTTATGCACCAGACTTGGTCTGAGGAACTGACAGAGCTCAAGCAAATGGAGCAGTAGGAATAGCTATATGCACACCTGCAGCAACTTTATTCAGCATGCTGTAATGCAGATGAAAATAATTATTATGAATATATATGCATCAAATCAGGACCTTGGAATTGCATACGAGGCAGTTCTTATATAACATGTCACATTGTATTGTGTGTTTTTTGTTTAACAACTGTTCATTAAGTAAAAATAGAGATACAGCATAAAAAATAAGGAAAAAATGCTTACGGCTCAAATAAGCATGGGTTCCCATAACCATTCGGAGGCGATGCCATCATTTATTATTCCACTAAAAGTTAGATCATATTTGGCCTCCAAAAATACAAAAATGTCACTAATTTTACTTGCGTATTTATGGGTTATAATGAGAGGGCTGTCGTATGGGGGGAAGGGATAATTTTAAATAATAATTCCTAGGGGGAAAAAGGCCCACTTTAAAAAAATTAAGTGTTTAGATTGTGTTGAGTTTTGAAAAGAACAGTGATTTGTGGATATACCTGTACTCGGTAAGGTGATTGGCAGATAAAAGGCCCACTAGAATATTTTTAGTGATGGTCTCCCAAACCTTGCATGTAATCTTTTTGTTTGGTATGTGCAGCGCAAGTACCGTCAGTATCCAGGCTCTATGGCTTTTACCGCGGTGGTCGACTCTCCTGGCCTGGTTCATGCTAAGAACAGCTACCTGCAATGCAGCGATGTAAGGAAAACCTGATGCAAATTTGTCTAAGCACTTTTCTCTGGTTGGCGACCTGCGTTCTATGTTCATCGCTTTTTATACTTTATTTTTCTTTCTTGGTCTTCTTTCTCTTCCTTTACCTTTCTTAGGCGCCTATTCATGAAGCTGCTTCTCCATCCCAGGGACGTTTCTGAACTCCATCAGCTGAATGGAGTTCAGAGTCTTCCATGACGAGGAGAAGTGGCTTCTATCATAGAGTCAAGCACATAATCCTGCTGCATAGGAAGGAATAAGCCACTTATTATTATTATTTCTTGCAGAGACTGTACAAATCTGGGGATTCAGAATCCATGCACCGATGCAGCTTACCGCCTGATCACCCTGACTTTCTCAGAGCTCGCATCAACGCATCTCAAATCAGCGATGTAAGTAGATTGCCGTATACATTTAGATCATTACTACCATGCACTGTGCTTTGTAGTACAATGCAGTAAGTATTCCTTTATATTGTATATTCTGAAAAACTGTAATACAAATCGGGGGGGAAAAACACATCCCAATAATGCTCTTTTTTAGTCTTTAACTAGCTGAGAGACCCGGCGTTGCCCGGGATGTGAACCGTGAGAGCGGGGGGGTTAATGCTGGGGGCCTGTGTAGGAGCTCCGTGCAGTGGGCTGAGGTGATGTGAGGAGCGGGGGGTTTAATGGCGGGTTGTGGCCTGTGGAGGAGCTCCGTGCAGTGGGCTGAGGTGAGGAGCGGGGGGGTTAATGGCGGGTTGCGGCCTGTGGAGGAGCTCCGTGCAGTGGGCTGAGGTGAGGAGCGGGGGGGTTAATGCTGGGGGCCTGTGTAGGAGCTCCGTGCAGTGGGCTGAGGTGAGGTGAGGAGCGGGGGGGTTAATGGCGGGTTGCGGCCTGTGGAGGAGCTCCGTGCAGTGGGCTGAGGTGAGGAGCGGGGGGGTTAATGCTGGGGGCCTGTGTAGGTGCTCCGTGCAGTGGGCTGAGGTGAGGAGCGGGGGGGTTAATGGCGGGTTGCGGGCTGTGTAGGAGCTCCGTGCAGTGGGCTGAGGTGAGGTGAGGAGCGGGGGGGTTAATGGCGGGTTGCGGCCTGTGGAGGAGCTCCGTGCAGTGGGCTGAGGTGAGGTGAGGAGCGGGGGGGTTAATGCTGGGGGCCTGTGTAGGAGCTCCGTGCAGTGGGCTGAGGTGAGGTGAGGAGCGGGGGGTTAATGCTGGGGGCCTGTGGAGGAGCTCCGTGCAGTGGGCTGAGGTGAGGTGAGGAGCGGGGGGGGTTAATGCTGGGGGCCTGTGGAGGAGCTCCGTGCAGTGGGCTGAGGTGAGGTGAGGAGCGGGGGGGTTAATGCTGGGGGCCTGTGGAGGAGCTCCGTGCAGTGGGCTGAGGTGAGGAGCGGGGGGTTAATGCTGGGGGCCTGTGTAGGAGCTCCGTGCAGTGGGCTGAGGTGAGGAGCGGGGGGTTAATGCTGGGGGCCTGTGTAGGAGCTCCGTGCAGTGGGCTGAGGTGAGGACCGGAGGGGGGGGAGGTTAATGGTGTGTTGCGGCCTCCGGAGGAGATGAGCGGGGTGGGGGGGGGAGTTAATGGTGTGTCGGTAGGCCTGGAGCAGACAGCGATGTGGGCTGGGGGGGGTGGGGGTGGTGTTTTGAAGAGGCGGTGTGTGGATGTGATCGTGCGGTGTATGTTTGCAGTGGTCAAATAAATATTTATGGAGGAAAGAGTCTGTACCTGATTGGTAGCAGGTGTGCAGGGTTTTGTCTGTTGAGAGTTGTGAAGCGTGGTCCCAAAAAAGTTTAAAATGTCTCAGAGGTGCAAATGTCTCAGAGCAGTGAGGGTTAGGTGCTGAGATTCCCAAAGCTCAGTGAGGGGTGGGAGAGTGTGTCAGTGGTGTAGCTCAGTGAGGGTTGTCACAGTGTGGCAGTGGTGTTGGCCGCAGACCAATGAGAGGTGTGCGGGGGCGGGCATGGTGCGGGGGCGGGCATGGCCTGAGGCGGAGTGACAGGCCAAAGGTGCAATGCGATTGTCCCTAGGGACCGGACATCCAGACATCCAGACATCCAGACATCCAGACATCCAGACAGGCATACAGTGCTTTCAATTATATATAGTAAGATAAACAAATGAGCGAGTTGCCATCACGACATTGCTTTCAAAGATGTAAAATGTGCATGAGTCACTTATCTTGTACTAGCTGAAAATACCCGGCGATGCTCGGGAATTCTAAGAAATCAAAACATACTGAGATTTATAAATGGATTATTACATTTTTTAGTTTCTTATTGAAAGAAAAGTATGTATTTTTATTCTAATGCTGTTGGGTAAACTATATTTTTCATCAGGCGCAAAAACATGCACATTATATTTCCAGTTCCCACTCTGGAGCATCCAACATAAAGTTTAACCAATGCATGCAAAGCATGGATTTTCTAAACTCAGTCCCGCTACTTACAATCTCCCCGAATTTGGTTAAAATCAGTGAAGTTTTGAAAGGTTCAGTCCACCATCTTGATTCAAAATGGCATCCAATTGTATCCAAACGTAGACAATATAGTGTCTGAATGCATAGCGAACCGACAAACAACTTTCCAAAATACATAGGCGATAAAAAGGCAGAAATTCAGCTACTTACTAGTTCATACCGCGTGGGAAAGCTCTTGCCATTTTGTGCTAATAATGATGAATTTCTAAGTTTATTCCGCCATCCCTTTTTGACAGAAAGCCTACAGGACGTTGTCGGAGCAGTCCAGGGCAGTTGGCTATGACCTCAGGCTAGACGCCATTCCTTTCCAAACAGCCAAGGCATCAAGAGAGATCGCTAGTGATGTAAGATTGGGTTTCTGAAACCATTATTGCATTTGGGAAGCAGTCTTTATCTTATTAAGGGAAGTGTTGTGCAAGAGGACAGTTCAGGTAATGTCAGTAATAATGTTAATACAGATATAAATCCAATCATGTGTTATGAACAACAATGGTGATAAGGACAGAAAATGTTACATAGCTGAGTGCTTATACACAGTGTTCGACAAACCTATAGTGGATTTAACCCCCGGGCGAGTAAATATTGGCCCAAGCAGCACACGTGTGGTACTAGGTGGCGAGTAGATTTTTTTGTCTGGCGAGTAGATTTTTTGGTGATTTGTCGACCACTGCTTATACATATAAGATGTTGGGTGCTTCAATGAATTAGGAGCTCCCTGCCAGTGTGCTGCTTTTTTATTCTATAGCTGAGTGCTTTCACTTTTTTGCACCAACGTGTACTGTATTTTTAACTCCTTCGCTGACAGAGAGGCAAGCAAGGCATTACTGGGCCCTCATGTGGCTAACAGGTTTAGAGGAAAAAGATAACCCGCCCTTCAATGATGTCCTTAGCATTGAGTTAGATTGCCCCATTTGTCGCTAAGTGAGTCTGAGTATCATAGAAACATAGAATGGGTTGGCAGATCAGAACCACTTGGCCCACCTTGTCTGACCATGTCGCTAGCTGCTGTAAAGCTTCAGACCCTATTTGATCAGTGGCTTTCTTTTGTATTGAGGATTTAGCCTTATACCTTTGCCAAGTATGTCTGAATTCCCTTACAGTTTTAGCCCCTTGCAATCTCTGCAACCATCTGATTCATGTGTGTTCCATGAATCTAACACTCTTTGGGTGATGAAGTACTTAGTCACATTTCCCCTTAGCTTGAGGGAATGACCTCTTTCTATATCTCTCCTCTTTCTTTGGAATATGCTTCCCTCCGGGACGTTGTTGAATTTATCTATAATAGTGATGTATCGGGTACAAGGGGCTGGGATCCGGTGCCGGGTAATTTACGTTCTGCTCCCTCAGTCCTCCTCTTGGAGAACAGCAGGAGCAGAGCAGCAGAAGACTTACCTGCAGCCGGCAGCGGAGGGTGAGGAGGACCATGGCGACATCGTGGGAGCAGCGGCAGATATCCTTGTGGCAGCAGAGGACGTCCTTGTTGAGCCAGTAGGAGCAGCGGAACACATCCTATCACTGCTGATGCTGTTGGGAGCCGGGGAACATGTGACCAGAGCAGGAGCATCACTATTGGACAGCCAGTTCCTCCCCAGTTGTCCAATAGTAACGCTCCTGCTCCGGTCACATGTTCCCAGGCTCCCACTGGCATCAACGGTGATAGAATGTGTTCTGCTGCTCCCACCGGCTCAACAATGACGACCTCTGCTGCCACCGCCACCAGGATGTCTGCCGCTGCTCCCACGATGTTGCCGTGGTCCTCCTCAACCTCCGCCGCCAGCTGCAGGTACTTTAATGCTACCCGGCCGAGTACCTGGTACCGGGCAAGGCAAAATTTCTATTTTTGCCTCGGTACCCGGTAATACAGAGGGCTCGGTACAACACTAATCTATATATTTGAACATTTCTATCATATCTCCCATCTCCCTTCTATCCTCCAAGTTGTACAATCTGAGGTCCTGTAGTCTATCCTGATAAAACTTATGCTGTAGATCATGCACATCTTAGTAGCCCTTTTCCAATTTATTTACTTCTTTCCGGAGATCTGATCTCCACAATTGAACACAGACCCCTCCACATCCTCCTCCCCCACCCCCCATCCTCCTCCTCCCCCTATCCCACTATGCTCCTTCTCCCCATCCCCCTCCCTCATCCCCCTCCCCCCTATCCTCACCCCCCCCCACCTGTGTTCCTGTGCAACCTTTCCCTGTGCAACCTTCGCCTACTTTGAAGTCACCTGAAATAATGACTCCCAGGTCCCTTAGTCTATAGTAGCTGACATTACAGTGCCATTAATCACGTATTCTGCCTTTGGATATTTGTGACCCAAGTGCATTATTTAGCATTTTTTGGCATTAAATTGTTGTTGCCTCACTGCTCCAATCTACCTAAATCCCTAGTTATTTTGTTTACCACCCTGGATCGTCAACCCAAGTACTAAGTTCATCTGTTGTGTTTAGTTCCGGTACAGAGAGGCCTTCCTTAGGGACAAAGGTCATCAGATTGGATTCCGCAGCGTTAACGATGACCCTAAAACGAAGCATGTCATGAGAGTCAGCAAACTGCAGAGCAACAACGTGTACAAGAAACTTTCAGAGGAGACCAGGTCACAAGTCAGGACTCACCTGGACCAGCCAGGGTTTATCCAGGCCAAGAAGAGCCAGCAGCAAGCCAGTGACATCAATTATAGACAGCACCTTCACCAGTATACGTGTGATCCCCAGCAGCTGACTCTGCAGCACGCCAAACAGGCGCACAGCCTGCAGAGTGATGTAAGGATTATTCAGTGCATGGTCCATGGCACAAAGACAAGTGACTGATTAGCACATAGTGACACACACACACACACACACACACACACACATA
Organism: Ascaphus truei; assembly: GCF_040206685.1. Lineage (NCBI taxonomy): Eukaryota > Metazoa > Chordata > Amphibia > Anura > Ascaphidae > Ascaphus > Ascaphus truei. The sequence continues at coordinate 50,358,263 of NC_134490.1, read as the reverse complement.
TATATATACGGGGCCACTGACAAGGGGGAAGAGCCGGGACAACTGTCCCAGGCTGGCCGGCGCTGGCAGTTGGACCCGGCCAGAGGTTGGCTTCTGACTTCCCTGCCCTGCTGTCCCCCAGCAACAGGCCTTTCTCCTCCGATGTGGCCCAGCCTGCATATAAGCCCCACCCCTACACATGCGCAGCCCCCCTCCCCAATGTGTGTGTGTGTATTGGGGAGGCGGGTTATTTTGTGTATTGGGGGTGGGGGCTATTTTATGTATTGGGGGAGGTTGGGCTATTTTATTCATTGGAGAAGGTGGGGTTATTGGTATTGGGAGGGTGATTATTATGCATTTGTGGAGGGGGGTTGTGTTTTTGGGAGGGAGGGTTATATATATTGGGGGGGTGTTATGTGTATTGAGGGATGGATTATTATGTGTATTGGGGAGGGGGTTATGTGTATTGGGGGGGTTAGTGTGTGTATTGGGGTGGGGCAGGTTAGTGTAGGTATTGGGGGAGGGGAGTTATTGAGTGTGTGCGGGACAGAGTTAGGGGTGGAGGTGTAGGAGAGAGAGGTGGATGTGATTACATGATGATCCGAGCACATTCCACATGCTGATACACGTAAATATCCATTAGATCCAACACATTACATCTACACTCATTTACTTACTTTCCAGGTCAAATACAAATCCGATTTGAACTGGATGAAAGGAATCGGCTGGACTCCTCCAGGCTATTACAAAGTAGAACTTGCTCGGAGGGCTGCTGAGCTAGCGAACGCAGAGGACACGGATCCACGTCTCGCTTCCGAATCTGATCAATCAACAGTATGTAGCATATAACAAACTTACCTTATAGAATGACAGAGAATGAAGTGGGGGAGTCAGCATTCAGTCTGCATGGAAATATTACACATTTATGCTCGACTCTTTGGGGTATTAGGAGATTGTGCTAAACTAGTTGCCCTTTAATCTCACATAACAACTGAACTCTAAGAAGATGCCAAAATAAAAACTGATATTCTTTTATAAGCGCAAAGTTTCTGCGCAATTTCCCTTTTAATGGTCACGATTTTCAATCTGACCACTGGTACCAATTATTAAGAAGACTGTAAAAAAAATGTCATGAATCTAATTATTATGTGTCAGTTTACTTTCAATATAACGAACTTGTTTTTCTAGTCTAATAACACCAACTCAAACACAGGGGGTCCGGTCTGTGTAAAAATGTGATGTTAAAGCGGCAATCCCAGCATGCAATTGTTTTGGCGATTTTCTTTTTAACACACTCATTTCAGCTCCGGGGATCCCTTGCTTCCGGAGATACTTACCTCTGCAGTAGGTGCCGGTAGCCGCTCTGTTCGGCTAGAAGGGTTCATATTATGGTGGAGTTTCGAAGCTCACATGCCCTGCGGGCCAATAGGAAGCCGTGAGGTCATCAGTTTGGGTTCCTATTGGCCTGTGTGATGCAGGAACTATTAACCCCAGTAAGCACAGCCGGGGCTGCTACTGGCACCCCATATGGAGACCTGTATCTCTGGAAGCAGGGGGTCCCCGGAGCTGACATAAATGGGGTACAGCACCGGAGACCCCCTGCTTCAATCCGCTGTTAAAAAATATATATTTTTTAAATTGCCCCTTGACTTGCTCCTTTAAAACTAATAAAACTATATATTATCGTAATAACTTTTCTAAATGTGTATAGTGCTCACTGCAGTATATTCACTCCACATACTAATTGTCAATGAAACTGACAATAACATTATTTATGAATATATGTTACAAACACTGTCACAGTTCTCAACGTTCATGCATGCGCTAAAGCTTAGAACTTTTTAATACATTTAAAAATCACTGCCATACTGTAAGTTTAATTACATTTTATTTTATTGCTTTCAGGACCCGAGGTCTTTACAGCAAAACAGTGTAAACATGGACGCTTCTGAGATCCTCCAAGTGAAACGGAGAAAAATGTTACCCATAAAGAAATGAAAGCTGCTAAAATTAGGGCATTAAAAATGGAGTATTGCTGCCAGCATTTTTATTTCATAGATCATTAATAAATGCCCTATAATTGTTATCCAGGAGGCACAAGGTTGACTATACTGTACATTATCCCAGCCCAGATGCAGTGGTTTAGTTGGCTTGGTTAGTATATATAACTACCTTTCAACGGCTAATGCAGTGGTACACAAACTGGGGGGTTATCTGCAAGAGGCTCAGGGTTTACAGAGACCTTAAATTAAGTGCTGGGGAAGCGGCGAAGGCCTCTGTAAACTTCACTTACCATGGTTCAGCCGGCTTCTGGAGACACGTCGCCATGGCACCGTGGCGTCAAATGATGCCGCGGTGTCATGTGATGGCGCGTTGCTTTGGCAACGTGACATCATGACGTCCAGACGCACGGAGGGGAGGACAGCCGGCAGGGGGGCGCAAGGGGAAAAGATTGCGCTCCTCTGAGCTAATGTATCAATGACAAAAACTGCCTGGGCTTCCTATTGTCAACTCTTTGTGTTAGAGGCGATAATGCATTGAATTGCAAGGATAACAATGCCATCATTTTGTGTGGATACAAAGCGTAGTTACATTTATATGTAAATGTTACAATGTTTCAGTACTAGAGGACTGACAGGATCAGCGTTGTACTAGAAAACATTAACTAAAGATTTTCTCTCATCTGTAGAATGTTACACTGTTTGTATTGAATAAACTACTGAAGGTGACTCTTGACTTCCATAAAGTACTATTTTTTTTCAAACTACAGTATCAGACCAGCACTAAGCAAAAAGCCTTGCACGGTAACTAAGACTGGGGGCTCAATTCCAGTCCTCATGCCCCCCTCCCCCCCCCCCCCCCAGGGTCAGGTTTTCAGGATATCCCAGCTTCAGCACAGGTGGCTCAGAGGCTCAGTCAGCAAGGACTGATTGAGCGACCTGTGCTGAAGCAGGGAGTGATTGAGCCACCTGTGCTGAAGCTGGGATATCTGGAAAACCTGACCTGTTGAGGGGGGGGGGGGCGGTGGGCTTGAGGATTGGAGTTGAGCACCCCTGCCTGTTCAGGGGTAATCCCATACTGCATTATGTAGAGCAGGGGTGCCCAAACTTCTGTTGCTGCGCCCCCCTGATTGCTCTCCCCCAGTGCGGTGCCCCCCTTACCTTTGTGCCGCGGGGTCATGTGACATCATGTCATGTGAACATGCTGTGTCATTTGACGTTGCGTTGCCATGGCGATGTGTCACCGAAGCCAGCTGTATCACGGTAAGTTGAGTTGCAGTCCCCCGGCCTTTGATTTAAATGCTTTGAGGGAAGAGCGCGGGGCCTCTGCAATCGCTGCGCCCCCCCCCCCCCCCCCCCCCGCCGAAAAATCTCACGCCTCTCTGATGTGGAGACTTGTTTTAACTGGTCATATGGAAGGTATTCAATGGAAGTAATCCTATAAGTGGCAGACAGCTTTTAATTGCCGTTGCCCAGTGGCTAAGGCCTTTTCCTCTGAAATGCAGTGCAGGCTCTGTGTGAGCTTCAAATTGACACAAATTAGCCCTTATTCTGTAAGGTGTGAAAGCACAGGTGACGTGCTAAATGCATGAAAAGCCCCATTAAAGTCAATGCGACATCTCATGCCATAGCACATTATCTGCGCTATCACACCTTACAGAATAAAGGCCTACGCCTCAATCACTCGTTGAGCCGCTTGTATAGTGCCGCTTTCACTAGCACCTGTATAAGAATACTATGCTATTAATATTCGTCAGTGTTGCGATTCTGAACCTCCCTCCAGCCCAGCGGAAGTTTATTCTGGTGGGTTTGTCTTAACCATTTCAGTGCAAGAAAGTACTGAAATATGTCCTATATAATCCAAATTCTTAATTTCATCAGTTGACAGAAATGAGAATAGATGAGAGAAGAATTGGGAGTGTAGATAGTGTATACATACATACATACATACATACATACATACATACATACATACATACATACATACATACATACATACATACATACATACATACATACATACATACATACAGTTAGCTCAGACCTACCGCTATAACGGAATTTATTAGTGACACTATATAACTTTAAATACCTTTATGGAGTATGGTGCTAGGGAAAGGAAATTAGCCATACATTTATGGAAAATAAATCCACAAACCCTGCTCTCCCACCCAAACTGGCTTGCAATTTCTTAGGGGAATTCTACATTTTGATCCTTAGGCTGCGCTTATAGTGCCAGTGCCAGCGACGTCGCATCAAAACAAATGCATTTCCGCCGTTGCGTGCGCTTATAGTAAGCGCGACGCGACGGTGCGACGGCTTGGTCGCGATCACTGGAAGTCATCTCAATTTGATTATTCCAGCGACCGCAGCCTGACGTCACCGTCACGGGCACTATAAGCGTAGCCTAAGTCTTAAAAACAAGGGTGTCATTTAGTTGCATCTTTTGATAAAACAATTATTCAAGTCTGCTAACCCAGCCAAGGTAAAGTCAATTTTAGCAGATACCTACACTGAATGCATAATCTGTCTTATACAAGAATACTATATTATTAATATTCATCAAAGTTACAATTCTGAACCTCCCTGCAGCCCAGAGGAAGTTTATTCTGTTGGGTGGACTTAAATAACCATTTCAGTGCAAGAAAGAAATGAAATTTCCCTCTACACCAGATGAGAAGAGGCGAGAAGAAATGGGAGTGTAGATAGGGTAGAGAGAAGGAACAATACTGTACAGGTAGATAAATGAGCGAGAGAGAAGCAGGGCTATATACTGTAGGGATAGAATGTAACAGAAAGTACAATGACAGGGATGCATTGGGGTGGAGGGGAAGATCTAAATGAGGAGTCTTCAAGAAGAGAGAGGAGCCGGCCAGAGAAAGACCATGAGGTCACAGGAAACAGCCAAAGAAGGAGAAGTCACAACAAATAAACAGGAATGTAGTAAGCCATGGACAACTTCACTGCAAAACATCATCAAGAACATTGCTTTCAAGCAATGTGCAGACATACCAATGTCATCAATGTTTAGTTTTCTTCTGTCTGTGCTCATCGGCCTCTCATTAGGAGAAAGAGGTTTACAAGCCACAGCAATGATGTGCCACTCTGTGCGACAGTGCATGCTACTAGTGGTACTCCGAGCACTGACTGAGAACCACGGCTCCTTCTCTGCCATCTGTACAACATTACTACAATTCTCTGCTAAGCTTGAGATGAAAACTTGCCCAATGAGTTGAAATACTGATTTCTGCAGAAACCCCCATCAGTTTACATCTGACACTGGAGCTATAATAGAAATTTTATGGCTGGTAATTATAATTGTAATCATAGATTAAAAAAAGATGTTTTAAGCAAAAAATGTATCGTTTATTTACTGAAGAAGGGTATCTCTCTGATCAACGTGCTCTCTTGGGTTGTCTGCATTTCAATACCATCTGGAGCCTCAGTATTGCTACGTTGCCTCATAATATAATAACTGTATGTTTGGCAGGACACTATTACATTATTTTGCCATGCTTTCCAATTATTATAATACAAAAATATAGTTATAGCACATTACAATATACCTTTGTGGCACCCGAATATATATTGTTGTAGCACTCTACTATATATTGTTGAAACCCTCCACTGTATATTGTTGTAGCACGGCACTATGCATCTACAGTAAAATATCATAGCATGCAAAAAATACAAAAAGATGAAAGAGATACTAGATCCTGGTGCACAGAGAAGACCTCAATGTCACTAAATGTTCAACAATGTCCGAAGTCCAAGCACTGTGCTGAGTGAAGGTGAAAGAAACGGCGCTAGCTCTATTAGTGTGCACTTGTGTTATACAGTGAGTTAATAATAAAATCAAATGATTATAAAACTTTGTGACGTGATTAAATAACGTGCAAAACGATATAAATGAGTTCAAACCCCCTGCTCAAAACCCAGCTGGTGGGGACTGGTTTCATTAGTCCCACAAATCTTCACTCTCCAACTGCAATCCAGGGGGAGCATAAAGGGAAATAGAACAGAAAACAAACAACAATCTAAGTGCAGACAGTTTTTAAAAAGGGTGTATGAATTTATGTTCTGTCTTGGCTCCTATGTGTTGCCTACTTACAAGATGTAAGTCAAAAACGAGCGGTTTTAACACACAATGGTCTCTGCTAGGAGGATTTCTTAACCAGGTAGTGGGATCTCCAACTCTCAGCTCAGCAGCAGTGTATATGTAAAAGAAATGATACCATAGTGCAGACCAGTAACAATAAAAAACTCGACTTTATAGGGTAAAAATAAACACTTACAATAAAAACAAGTGGTTAAGGCATGTATCACACTGATTGTGATTGAGGAGAGAAAATGGTTAGCTCCAGGCTCACCCGCCTCCTCCGGTGTGACTGCGTGTGGACCATATATCCGGGAGCTCCCCCACTCTTATATATTTTTGAAGTACCACACTGTACAATCTGTGGTAAGAGATTAATTGTATATTTTTTTATATATCAATTGTGATTGTCATGCCCCCATAGTCCTGTCACGGGAAATATTCTCTCCCCCTAAAAAACATACCCATGCCCTTTAAACTCTTCCCTGGTGGGCTATATTATAATATAGATCACATTACAGAAATTAAGTCTGCCTTAAACCTGTCCCACTTGGAAACTATTCTAACTACACTACTATGAGCCTAAATTCTTAGTGCAAAGAAATAAAACATCATTCTAGCATCAATTATCTAATTGGACCACCCTTTCCCTCTAAACATAGAGAATTATTTGTTCCTTTTACCCCACATGGTGTGGTTAATGACAGGTTAAACCATGCCAAACCACATAAAGATATTTAGGATTCCACTCCTGTTGAAAAATGAGCTCCCTTATATATATGGATACAAAAATAGTGCAGACCAATCGATTTTACAAGTGTTTTATTGATTAATTAATTAAAAACCAATTATGGAAGGTATATAGAGAAAGTTTAGAGGAGGGGGCGGTACACTCCTGAGGAAGCCACACACCTGGCGAAACGCGTAGAGTGGTAGCCGCCCTGAGAGGAGAGAGGAGAGATCTGGGAGCTGACACTCACACAGCCGCGACCGGAAGTGACGCATCGGGACTAAGCGGAAGTGACGCATCGGAGCAAGCAAGGCGGGACCATCGACCGGTGAGAGAGCTGGAGTCCAAGTCCTCTGCAGCACCTGTATACACCCAGCAAAGGGAGCCGAATAGCCCACACAAGAGGGTATCTACGAGGGGACTAGACCGGCGAGACAGCGATCACCAGCGGAGGTGAAAGGTCACAGAGCGGTGGTCCACACGCAGTCACACCGGAGGAGGCGGGTGAGCCTGGAGCTAACCATTTTCTCTCCTCAATCACAATCAGTGTGATACATGCCTTAACCACTTGTTTTTATTGTAAGTGTTTATTTTTACCCTATAAAGTCGAGTTTTTTATTGTTACTGGTCTGCACTATGGTATCATTTCTTTTACATATACACTGCTGCTGAGCTGAGAGTTGGAGATCCCACTACCTGGTTAAGAAATCCTCCTAGCAGAGACCATTGTGTGTCAAAACCGCTCGTGTCTGACTTACATCTTGTAAGTAGGCAACACATAGGAGCCAAGACAGAACATAAATTCATACACCCTTTTTAAAAACTGTCTGCACTTAGATTGTTTTTCGAAGTCCAAGCACCACATTTGTTTTTAAGCACAGCGCCCGGACATTCATTTTATTTTTGTGCACCCTACTTACTATTTAAGTGCCTGTTTTTTTTTTTTTTTTTTACAATTATTGCCCAAAGAGATATAATTGAGTGGAAATGTAGTTTTCTGCCAACTGCAGCCAGACTTTACCAGCCTCTCTTTGTTAAACATTTTATTCTTATAGTTTACACCTTACAGTAACCAGCAAACAATGAAAATACCAATGTTTTTGCTAGGAATTTGCTCTCATATTACTTTGAATCCACGGTACAAATCTGTACACGTGATTGTACACGCCAGGCTTGTCTTTAACTCCACATTGCTCTCCCCAGCTAACCACTCCAGCAACTTGATACACGCCATTCTTCTCACAGGCGAGGGGTCCCCCAGAGTCACCCTACAATAAAACAAAAAAAAAAACCCCATTATTAACACAGTCTCTGGCATAACCCAGCTCTACAAACACTTCATCCAACAGCTCAAAGGGTAAATTATTTTATTCTTTATTAGAACAAACCTGGCATGCGTCAGTTCCGCCTTCCAGGACTCCTGCGCATAACATGCTCTTGTCAATGTATTTCCCGTAAGATTTTTGATCTGAGCACCTCGCTTCTGAGATTATCTGCACACTGCCATCAAGTAGCTGTGTTGTGTATCCTTAAATTGCAAAATAAGAAAATAAATTTAGTCTGTGGAACACAGCTGTGTTACTGTGATTATGTGCAGCACAAAGTCTTATTTTACAGCTGTTACTATGCATCTTATGAAAAGAGTCAGGAGCATCTTATGTGACAATAGAAATTGTGGCATTCTGTCTAGGGCAGGGAGTCTGCACCCTTTCGAGGAGGAAGAGCTGCAACACATGCATGAGTATTACACCCCCACAAGCACATGCATATACTGTACACACACTAATAGGTATATAATGTATAAGCATTAACATACAACAAACTTACTTCAATCAGAATTAGGGAAATTAAAAAATATGTGGGGGAATAAAAGGCATATCACAAGACTAAGTCCCTTTATTTTGTTTTTTTCATTGTTTTAATGGGCAAGACAGTTTGCCATTTACAAATAATACATACATACACTACCCCCCAAATACACGCACACACTTCCAACCCAAATACACGCACACTACCCCCCAAATACAAACACACACAGTCACCCTAAATACATACACACACACTACCGCCCAAATACATATAGACACATACTACCCCCCCCCCCAAATACACACACACAAACACACATACACTACCCCCCCCCCATACATACCCACTACCCTCCAAAAAACACAAACATACACTGTCTCACACTGGACCTCTCACATGCCCGGTGCACGCCGACATCACAGAGAGGCCCGGCGTGGGACAGTGTAGGAGTCAGGCAAGCAGTTGGGGAAAAGCATGGCGGCAACAAGAGGCCCAACCAGTGCCGGGCGGGCCTCCTCGCGGTACTAACAGTGAGGGAGAGAGGCAGCAGCTGGGGAGCGGCAACCTGTGGCCGGAGGAGAGCCGCATGCAGATGCGGAAAGAGCCGCAAGGGCTCGGGAGCCACAGGTTGCCTACCCCTGGTCTATCACCTAATGGGGTTTGTGACATGTCCCATCGGCTCACAGTGCACCTGTGAGTAAGAGGCACCATGTGCATTCAGCCTGCTCCACATCACACTTCTATGCGGCAGTTCATCTAGTCCCCAATCTGTTTATTGTAGAGGCAGACTTGCATGGTGCTGTACTGTAGGCCTTGTCAGCAGTTTATGTACTGCACCGACACACTTTATTCGAGCAAATACCCAGTATGTACCTGGCAGATACCTGGAATGCGCCGCTCCTCACCTCTGACAAGCCCCGTTGCGTTTGCCTTCCCAGCCTGGGTTCATGCCTGGCTGACGGGCGGCTGATCTGTTAAATGATAATGATTAGGATTTAATAGGCTGCAATGCTTCGCGTGTCTACCAGATGGCATTAATTCATGAATTGTAATGCAGTATATATATATATATATACTGTGCAGTATTGCAGCCAGCGGGAATAAAATGCTTCAATCCCTGCTTGGAAAATACCTCAATGCACTCGGGCAGAAAACAGTCACAAACCTCAATACACCCGGTTATACCCGAATTCGTGGGACTAGCCGAGCTCGAATAAAGTGTGTCGCCAGTGTACCTATACCGGACAATATTACACATCTATGTTTTCTCTTTGAATGTATAGGACAGCCCTATAGTCTCTCTAACCCAGTTCAAGTGGTTGATTGATTTATTACACCTGTGGGGTCTACTTATCAAGGCAAACGTGGTGCAATTGTGGGGCACAAAAGCAGCACCAGATTTAACCAGGACAAAGCCCCTCTAAAAACAATTTCAAATCTTTCTTATTGATCCATCTGGTGCCATTTTATTCCACACTTTTGCTGTGATACACAGATCCCAATGACTGTTACCATGTAATATAACGTTTGCGTTGAGTTCCCTTGCGAGCCTGTAACTGCGGTATGTCGCAGGCAGCGTACATCACACCCTTCTACCTAGCTATGTGTCACTCAGCAGTTTCATGTGCCTTACTGAAAAAGGATAAGAAGCAAAGAGTGACACACTGAGTGCTCATTTGCATGCCATTGCCCAGAATCCTTAGCTGCAGTGGAAGCACTGCATGCTAAGAGATAATGGGGAAAGGCAGGGTTGCAGACCTGTCCGAGCACAGTCACAAGTGGAATTTTTATCACTTTTTTTTTGTCACTTTTTTTTACTCAGGATAACGTACTTTCAATCTCTACAGAAACTTGTGATATTACTACTTTTGTTCACCGATATAGAACACTGGAACTATTGCAGAATGTAATAAAAAATTCCGAATCTTTGGTGCGAATATATTTTAGTTGTCTTTACTCAGCCACACCTTACCTGTCTCCGTTCTCCCCCATCCAGAGATCACACATTTTTTCCCAGGTGAGAATTCCCTGTCAGGTAAACAGGCTGTCTTCACATACCTCGTCTCTCTGGCACATTTACCATTCATTTTTTTCAGCTTCATCAGTGCTGCAAAACAAAGAAACATGTACAGTATAATGTCTGCAAATACATGAGAACCTTGTTGAGTTCGTACACCCCTTTTCACTGCACGTACCTTCAGCGATGAGGAGTTTATAGATATACTGCTACTCATTGTCACGCGAGACCTGAACTCTTCCACGGGATAAAGCACCAGACAGGACATAGAGAGCCGGAGCCAGCAGACTCAGCACAATATCACTTAACAGAGCTATACTCACTTAAAATAGGGGATACAGGGGTCCTACTAGCAGTCCTAGGTGACCGGCGCCACCAAAATGGCTTACCCGGCACAGCTTTCACTTCTGTGGGGGATAGAGACTGTCCAGACCCCTCTGGTGCAATTTGTGGTTGATCACTTTCAAATTCCCTGCTCAAAAGTCCTGCTCTCTACTCCTCTGGCAACTCACAGTTCCAGGCATAAATTTACTTTTAAATCTCCTGCTCAGATCGGCTCAGGTGCCTCCAGTAAAGACATGGAGCACACCGAGAAGATCAGAATGAACAGTGGAAATGAGATCAGCAGCTCTTTATATAGACATCGGCCTCCATCTGAAACTATGGAGGAGTGCTGCCAACCAATAAGAGCACAGATACTACATGCAGGCGAATCAGAGCACAGATGCTATATAGGCCAATCACTGAGCGACCTACGTCAGCTAATCACAGAGTGAGGGGCATCTAGGGCCATGGAAAAGAGACAATACTTCAAGACAGCCCACAGAGGTGGGCTTAAGGAGAGGGGGAAATTAAAACTGACACTGGGACCTGAGTCAGTTAGGGCTTAGACCGAGACCTCATGTTCCAGTTTCAGCTGGATACCTCCTGTGGAGGTGGATGACTGAATCTCGGCTGAACAATTACCCTGGCCTCAGAGTCATAGTTCCCCAGGCCTGAGTACACACCTCTCCCCACACCAAGAATGTCCCGCACCCACCTAGCACGCCAACGGAACAAAGAAATATACAGGTACAGTTACACACAAAGTAATACATTGGATCAAGAGGTATAGGTACTGTACATGCATACATGTCTAAAATACAGGTTTTTGGGGCCAGATGAGCCACAGAAGGATGGATCTACAGGGAAATCATGTACAGTGTCGGCCACCTTTATCCTCGTGCAGCCGTATCGGCGCAACCCTGAAAACCGCGGGCAGATGCAGTATTTGATGCAGTATGTTCCGGTATTTTAAGCCGCGGCCGCCTTTATCCTAGTGCATTGTATTAGCGCTGTCTCGGCATGAATGCGGCATGAACGCGGTGAAGTTCGTGGCATTCGGAAAAAATACCCAAACAAAATCGGAGATGTTGGAGAATAAAAGTGGCTGTGACAGTACATCCAGATGGATAGGGACAAAGTGTGGGCTTAACTTTTATAATAAGAGCTGCATTGTCCCTACCGTCACACTCATTTTATTATTTTTTAAGGCACTGGGTCCTTATATTTATTACAGCAAACTGTCTGTTTATTACTGTAACTTTCCTTTAGTTCCATAATTCTTCTTGGTTTCTCTCTCTTTGAAATGATGTTCATAGGAATCAGATCGTGGCATTATCAGGGATCCAGTGGGTCATATTTGATTTCATTGTATTCCAATGAACACTTTTAACCCTAAATGTGAAAAGCTTTTAAACGTATCTGAAAATAGCTTTGCTAATTGGAGTTATTGCTTTAATAAATCTGGTGCAAATAGTGTTGTCCACATTTTCCAGACAGTAGTAAATATCCCCCAATATGTTACTGGGAAGGATTTATGAGTCAATTCCTCATTATTTTCATTAATATTTCTCCAAATTCCAAAGCAACTGAAGTATTTCACAGTAACGTTTGTAAGTGGGATGTAAAGGTTGCATAGTAAAGGTAAAATGCAACCAAACAAACATGTACACGAAGAAATGCGTAAGATCTTTTATATGCATTAATTTGGCATTTGCAGTCAAATAGTACTTTACTAAATTGTATTTTTTGGGATTACCCAGATTATTTCTGCAGCCGATCCTGAATAATTCCCTTATTTACATACATCCGCTGACAGAGGGGACTTGTACCATTCAAATGTGTCATCTGGCAAAATGAAAGAGGAATCACTTGGGAGATAATGAAGCCACCTGTTCGTTGTGTTGCGTGAACACCAACAATAATGGACTTTAAAATATCTGTAACCCTTTCGCTGCCAGAGGGGGCTTTCAGTGAAAGTGCTCTGATATGTCGCAAGCTCCTCTCAAAGCAAGGGGATTAACTCTTTCTTTTTAGGGGAACAGGCCTTCATCTCTTAAAACACCCCAATTATTATTATGAGTTATATAATATGTCAGCATGTAAAGAGCCAAGGAATCTTGCACAAAGACAAATGTACATGTTTAAAATGTACATTTTTCTTTAACCAAAAAAAGAGGAAATTTTTAATCTGATTTGTAAACTTCAGTGAAAAATGGTCACATATCTAATTAACATGTTTGGTTTACCTACCAAGGTCACTGTGCAAACTGCTGGGCCCTTCTCGATAGTTTTCATGAATGAGGATTTTCTCAACATCAAAGGCTTGTTCAGAGGTTTCATTCTTCTGCAGATCCAGTTTGCCTAGGCACACCTTCCATAGCCCAGCTCTTGGCCTGCATGTTACATGTGGACCATTAAAATAAACAGCTTGAAAGTCTCCTATTTCTAATATTTTCGTGTCTTCATTCATGTAGAAGATGATTTTAGACCAGCATTTTAACCCTCCCAGCCCCCACGCAGAAACATTTGTTTTTCCTTTGGGACCTGCATTCTTCATTCAGTACATACAAAAAAAGATGTACACTTGAAGATTGGGTCCCATTGGGTCCCATTTAGTAGAATATATTAATTAGATTATTAATTCATGAAATCTGGCATGTCTTTCTGTCTATCACTCTTTGCCTTCTCTCACTTTTTGTCACATTATATGTTTCCCAATGTGTGTCTGTCCATTGTGTCCTCTAACAGGTAGAACAAACAAGCAAATAGCGCACTGCCAGGGAGTCAGGTTGTGAAAATACAAATGTCCCATTTATTTCAGTACATGACTGATAAAAACATCATGCCACGGGGGATAACAAACAGCCTCCTACGCGTTTCGGATGGGTAGGTCCTTTATCAAGGAGTGTAGGGCATGGTGCAATGAGGGTACCTTATATACCCCTCTCTTAATCATAATAAATTACAGACAGTTGAAAAAAACTTTTCGTCCACCCCTCACTGCGCATGCGCGTGACGTCACGCTAAGCGCCACCGTCGCCAGAGAAACCTCGGTCAGTAGACACGCCCCCCGCATTTGCTTCATGGCTGGCACACCGCAGTGGAACCCCAAGGACTGCAGGAGTGGGTAAGAAGTTCATCATTACTCATAATGACTATGATAGCTGAGTACTCTAATGTGGATTATACATTCTATAACGATGCCTTATGAGGTTTAATGCTTGAGTGACTCACAGGTCATTTTTTCATGTAACCCACTCCGTAGCAACAGTATGGGGGTCCGTGAAGATTAATTGAATTTTGGAGAGAGTTACGCAGGGTGGAGCACCGTTTTCCCCTTCATTCTGTCCTCTAAGGCTGCGTCCATAGAGGGGGGAGCTGTGCTCCTCCGCGCTGACGCTGAGGCTCATCTGCGCAATCAGGAGCGATTGCATGAACTAGCAGACGAGCAAGCGTGCACGATCGGGAGGCGGGGGAAGGCTGGGCACTGACATCACTGGGCCAATAGCCGACAGCGCGCTCAGAAACAGGTTCTGCTGTCGGCTGAGAATCCCTGTGCCTCAGCACGCCTGCGGACACTCGCGGGAGCCCCCTCTTAAGACATCCTCAGGCTGAGACAGGGAAGGGCAGCCAAAGGGTGTCGCCATTTACTGCCGTCCGCTGTTGTGTGGTAATGTTAAAGCTGCTCTATTGCTTCCGAAACTCACCAACCCTCTCATCCCCTGTACCCAATGTCTACTTACCCTGCCTATAAATTGTAAGCTCCTTGAGGCAGGGCCTCTCCTAACACATTGCAGGCCTATCCTACCTCTTCTAACACAATTTTAATCCTGTCTGTAAATGTTACTAATGCCCATAATCATATCTCTAACTGCCCATGAAATATCTGTAAACTGAATGTGTATAACCTTTGTTCATTTAATGCAACCATGTATTATTGTAACTCTGGCCTTTTCTGTCTGTCTCTTGTGAAACAAAATAATTGTATTTAATTTGTAGTTGTTCTCAAACTGATTGTAAAGTATTGCGATATCCCCTTAAGTGGAAGCCTGTATTTACTTTAAAAATAAAGGATCAGGATGATAACAAGCATCATGTTTGTTTTTAGGAAACATAACGCTTTAAGGGCATAAAATATATATTTTGTACCACAATACGGGCAAAAACATTGATTGTGGACTCCAGAAGTTGAGCTATGTAGGGCTGAAGGCTATGGCCCATATTTACTAAATTGTGCTATGCCAAAAGACACCCCTCATGCTGGAAGACGCCTTACCGACCATTCATTTAAATTGGCCAGAAGGTGTCTTATAGTTTAGTCACACTTAGTAAATAGGTCTCTGTATCTGCTGTCTGTACAGTATATAACAGGGAGGTCCTCTTATGTAATACATACTTTTCTTTAGCCATATACATTGGGATCCTATTCAGACAAAGCTCCTCAATCTAATAATCAGAATAGGTTTGAAAAGAAAGCCTGGTCCTTCTGTACTTACTGAGACACAACGCAATGGGCAGCCGTCAATATCCAACATTCTGAAATCAAAGTGCCCCCGCAAACATGTCCTGCGGGATTGGGTGAAATGGGAACCTTCAGTTGCAGTGATGCCAACCATGGGTGTTTGCCAGGTTGCGCTCTCTTTCCACCAATTATTCTCCCCTGGCTGATTGGAAGAAGTTCTTTGGTGCCACAAGTAGAAAATGAATTATCCGGTTTTATGGTTGTCACAGGAACAGGCTTTGTGGTGGCCCGTGTTGGATTTGGAGCCAATAGTCCACCAAAATAAACATCTAGAAAGTAGACACATTGAAAGTAAACAGCAGTTTGTTCACCCACATGGTATGAAGCAGCCAGATGCTAAATACAGTATACCATCATGCACACAGATCTGGGGATACTGAATTTGCTGTTTTATCATAATCCTTTCATGATGTGTTTTCATTTACATTTATCCATCGAAGCTGTTTTTATGTAGGTCATGTAATGTGTATATATAGAAAGTACACAGACTTTTAGACTATGATGGGGATGTTGAAGGAAACTATTTCAGGAATTGTATAAAGAGTAGAGATGGGCAAAAAAATGTTGGCGGATCGCAGCGGATCGGCGGTTCCCTTGTTCCGCGGATTTCAGCGGATCAATCTCAAAGAGGGCGATTCGCGTTTTTTGCGGATTTTTAAATTATTATTATTGCCAATACACTCCGCGGATTCCGCAATAAGTTGACGGATTTGTAGAATCCAATCCACAGATTCTTACGAATCCTCCTAACGAATTGCTGAATCCGCGAGGATTAAAACCGACCACATCCATTGGCAGATTTTACACAGCGAAACGGATTTTGGTAGAAAATGCAAGAAAATCCGGGGAACGGATTTATGCGAATTCGCCCCCGTCTCTCATAAAGAGTCGTGAATTCAGAAGGAATGTAACAAAATTACAGTTAGCTAAAACTGCTGTCATAGGTACCTGCAGTAAATTGCAAGGTGAAAAGACGAACAAGTTGATTTGGAACATTACATACTTTGTACACACTCAGGAACATCGCACAGGTTCCAATTCAATTTTCCGTCGTCATCTTCATAATAGCACCAAGGTTTTTCAGCACCATCTGGATTCCTGTGCAAAATAATCAAGAGAAAATTTAGCCGGATGCTGAAGTACAGTCCTAATTGGGAAACACAGATGAGCCTATTATAAACAATTTGTGAATCCACAAAAACAAAATACTGCTAATTATATACATTTCATATAATGATCGCATGGAAGTCCATGTAGTCAAATCATTTCTTGTTAGGTGATTCCATATAATGGGCGTCTGCTATAGCTTTATAATGAATAAAATGGTGTCTACGGGCAACAGGCGAAATATAATGACAACGGTTAATGTATTTCCTAACTAAAATGAAAACATTTACACTTTTAAAGCCTATGCTTGTGGTGGCAATCGTTGCGTGGGGATATCTAGAAAGTACGTACCTGCAGAAGTTGTGGTCACCAATCCCATTGACATGAATACCGGTGACAAAAGCATTGACACTCTCTTGAATAAGATGGTAAGAGTCCCAGTGAAGGCACGTGAAGCCACCTTCTGTCTGACTGACATTGCCCCTGTATCCAAATCCATTACCGCGGAAACAGTTACTTGGCCCTGAAAGGGGTTATCTTTTAGTTGTGCTGCTGTTGTGATGGAGCATCTAGATGCTAGGCTATTTGCTGCTCATCTGAGTGAGATAATAATCACACATCTTATGGAAAACATAAGGTGTATCCCAGTATAAAGGGCTATTTCCCCTCAGCACTTTATCCTGGGATACTACCCCAGTTAGAAACTGTTTGCAGACCTGCCCTTGATAGTCTCACGTTATTCACTTACACTTAGTGGATGTTGTTTTTAATTTGGCTGTGGTTTTTGTATTCTCCACCTAGCCATAAGTGGATATTTTTGTATTGTGTTTTGTGATGATTTCATGTTTAATAAATATAAGTACATCAACGAGTGCACGGTAATGAATACTTTTTTCGATTTTGCAGCATAATGTACCTCATATAATAATATATTATAGTATAATATAACATCATGCAGAATAAGAGCTGTGTACTTACTGTAGTTGGAGCTGTTTCTAATGCCTCTCTGCACCAAACATCCATAGTGCCATTCTATAGTGTACCTAAGCAGCTTGAGGTATCTCATTTAACATATACTGTACTGTATATGAAAAATTCAGACGTTAAGCTAAGAATCGCATCATATTTCTCCCCTTTATGCTGCTGCCTCCACATGTAGATATTAAGAACTATTCTGTGGAAAACATAGAAAAAGATAATAAAAATAACCGATGAATAAATAGAGCTTTTTACTTGTTTACCAATTTCACATAATTTTCCTCTGTAAGGCTGTGGACAGATGCAGCTAAATTGATTTTTCTCTCTGGTTTCACAGGCTCCTCCATTCTTACAAGGGTTGTTAGCACACAGGGTTGAAACTGGAAAAGAAAATAATGAATCCAACATCACATACAATTACCTAAATATATAAACATTCTATGATAGGTAAGAGTTAACCAGATATTGTTTCCATAACTTTGGGCTTTGAATTAATTTCTTTTTCAGAAACAGAGAAATAAAAGCCTTGGATACAGGTAAGGATCCTTTGTCTTACTAAGTCTGCAATTCTTTCTTCTCGGCATAACATTTTTTATTCTTCCCATCTTCGTTGGATTTGATTGTTCATTTCAGAATTCCCTATTTTCATATCCTAAGCATTCTTGAGTTATTTCCTTTTATTTACTCCCTCCGCAAGCTCATGCACCCATAGGCCCATCAGGAGGTGAGGGGGTTAAAATGCTGAGGGAATTATGTGCAGTAAACTATTTCATACTCACTTGTTTGCTGTACTCTGAATTGTAAGACTGGTTTTCTTTTAATATGTAAATAATTAGCACTTATGTGTCTAGGAACAGTCTATAAATTAAACCAACTAGCCCACTTACCTGCCCGGCATGCTGGTCCATGGTAAGGATACTTGCATTTGCACTTGTAATATGGAGCAGTTTTCTTCAGAACACACTCCCCATGGGGGCATGTGCTATTTTTACATGGATGATTTGCTGAATGGAAACACATAAAGCAGAATATCTTTTAATATGCTTCATAGTTCTCCAATATCTCAGTTATGGTCACTTGACTAAGAGTTCATCTTATTTGTATGCCCAAAACCATTCTCTACTACAGGGGCGGCACTCCTGTCCTCAAGGGCCACCAACAGGTCAGGTTTTCAGGATATCCCTGCTTCCGCACAAGTGGCTCAATCAGTGGCTCAGTCGAAGCAGGGACTGATTGAGCCACCTCTGATAAAGTAGCGACTGATTGAGCCACCTGTGCTGAAGCATGGCTAACCTGAAAACCTGACCTGTTGATGGCCCTTGAGGACTGGAGTTGGCCACCTCTGATCTACTAGCTAATTTCGTCTGGAGGGATTGGCCATACTGGGTTAAAAGAACTGCGAATAAACTGTAAAATATTATTATGGGTAAGGAGCATCATTGCTACAGGAGAACAGGATAAACAATTAGGGGAAAAGGGAAACAATTCAGTAACCATTTGAAATGTAACTTTAATAGCATTTCATTTTCAGCTCTTGCAAGATCCAAAAGACGGTTCCTTAAAATAAAATGTGAACATGTTTTCCCATAAACTGTACATCAGTAGCTGCAATGCCCTGGGCAGCAATGATGTTCACGTGTATTATAAACTGAGCAACCATCGTTATTATTTATACACTTGGTTAGTTCTGCAATAAATCCAAGCCTGGCTTTATAATCTGCACCATGCAGAAGGTTGAACCTTAAAGTGGCAGACCAAGCAATATCCTACATGTGTTTTTTTTTTTAATAAATCAATTCTGTACCATGAGAAAATACTTAGTATTTTTTTAAAACAACTCTGAATGACATTTTTAATGTATAATAATGTAACAGGCCTTTCTATTCCTATAGCAACAATTTACAGTCACAGTTACAATATTCCTCTGCAGCCATTTAGTGAACGCCTGAGCCAAATCTTTGCAGATCGATCACAGGAGATCAAATCGTCAAAATAGCTAATTACATATCATTGTGTGGATTGTATTGATGATATTAAAGGGAATAAATAAATAAAAACTTTTAAAACCGCTTCTTGGACTGCTGCTTTAATGGACATGGCTGTTCCAAAGAATTATGGGTGCTAAAGTGTGCGCTCATCAATATGTCCGCAGCTGGAATATGAATATATCTGTAATACTTTAGAGCAGTGCTCTCCAAACTTTTCAGTACGAGGGACACATCATATATTCTACACATTTTCGCGGGCCCAACAAAAAAATCTTTTTATAATTTTTTATATATTTTATAAATGAATGAATAAGTTTTATTTGGATCTTTTTGGGGTAATCAGCATGATATGATTCAGAACAAAAGAGAAATGTGACAATTACAAAGAAAGGATGCCGTGCTTACACTGGGAAATGATATATAATGAGCAAAAATATATATATTTCAAGTTGTTGCGGGTCGGATAAAATCTTGTGGGGGCATGATGTGGCCCCCGGGCCGTAGTTTGGAGACCCCTGCTTTAGGCTGCGTCCATAGAAGCACCGACAGCGCTCTTCCGCGCTGACGCTGAGGCTCGCCTGCTCAATCAGGAGCGATTGTATAGACTTGCAGGCGAGCCAGCGTGCGCGATCGTGAGGCGGAGCACTGACATCATGGGGCCAATAGCCTGCGAAGCACCAACGTCAACGTCACGGCGCCAACATCACTGCGCTGTCGTCATGATGCTTCTTCGCTGTGATTGGAGGTTTTCAGCCGACAGCGCGCTCAGATACAATTTCTGATGTCGGCTGAAAATCCCTGCGCCTCAGCACGCCTGCGGACGCTCGCGGAAGCCCCCTCTCAAGACATCCTCATTGAGGATGACGGGGCTCATCGCGGAGCGTCCGCACGGCTCAGCGCTGTCGGTCCTTCTATGGATTCAGCCTTAGAGAGAGAAGAAGGCTTGTGGAGCCTGTTTGAGACATGTCCAGTTAATAACACGTCTTCTTACTTAATGACTAAATTTATATTATAGCTGTATTTCATTTCTGCAAGTAAGCTTTCCATTTCCCCAGCTACAGGGACCCTAATAATATGTACTGTGTGTGCTCTAACTCAGTGCTTCTCAAACCTCTCCAATAACCCCTGAGCCAGATCCGATTTTTGAGGCAACCAACAGAAACCCAATACAGATCTATATTAGGTGCATCCACCTGTGTGCACATTGGCTTGTCCTAAAATCTGGTGTGTATTGTGGTGCCCAATGACAGGTTTGGGAACCGCTGCTTGTTTTGTACATTACCTGGAAGTCCGCATGGAAAAGGGTTACATAAAACAATGAAGCTGTAGAACAGCTCTATGGAAGCCATCACACTTACGTTACAAACAGTATTTTCCTGTGAAGAATATGGAGCAGTGACAATGGAATCCGGTGTCTGTCCTCATACAGGTGCCATGGTTCAAACAAGGCTGTGAACTGCATGGATCTAGACAGTGAAGGAGTTAATGTTATAGGCACAGATTCTTTGAGTTCTGCATAAAATGTGAAGCATCCAGATCCAGACATAACCTTGGACCTCTTAGCTGTTTGCTCCTGTTGCAGTTTCCACTGGAATATTGGATCAGTGTGTTTGCTTTTGAGTGTTCTTTGCATCGTTTTGACACAATTTCTGCAAACACCATGTCTGAAGTTCAATAATGTGGATTATATGCACACTTTCAAACCTGGAATGGGTGGTGGTCCTGGACATTCACTCTCTCACGAGTACTCTCCTTGACAGTGAGATACAGTAGCATGGTGTGATGCTGCAAGATTTAATGCTGCTCCTACTCAGTTTGCTCAAACCACTTTCACTATTGTGAAGAAATGTATAACATAAAATATAAAGACAAGTATGGATTTGGCTACATATTTATTACCGGTATGGGCAATGTCTTTACATACCAACAGTGTATTCATAGTAGTACTTGGTCACTTCATATAAATCTTCATTATAATTTGTATACTCCCCAGCTTCCAGAAGATCTGCATAATGCAAAGTGCATGCGTGTTAGGCAGAACAGATCTTTCTTGTACAGTGATGATATTAATACCTTGGGGATGTGTCCTGTGTACTAAACTCTCACAAAATGAAGGGAGGTGCAGTGCAAACAAATGTGTTGCTGTAATCTTTGTAAAGGGGCCCTATTTACTAAGCTTTGCTATGCCAGAAGAAACCGTCCAGCGTTATAGAACACTTAATGGTACTGAATGATATGCTATGGCTTGCTGTAAGCATGGCCCAGAATGCAGGTCTTCAGATAGGGGAGTTTACGCCAACTCAAGCTTGGCAGTTTGTTTGATGCAAAGGAAAGAGAAAAAGAAACACAAAATGTGATGCTTGTGTGTATGTATTTCTATGGCACCCAGGGGCGCCAACAGAAATCATGGGGCCCGGGACAAATGAAAGGAGCAGGGCCCCCCTCCCCCAAACCCGTAGTGCCCCCCGAACCCATAGCGACCCCCCCCCCCCCGAACCCATAGCGCACCTACCACGGAAAAATATTTTTTAGCACGCAACTTTTACTTAACTGTTTTCTTATTGTGATACAGAAAAAAACATTACAATGCAACCTGTTTATTTTTATATTTTCAGCAAATGACAGGTGACTGCCTGTCTGGGTGGGTGAGTGACTGGGTGAGTGAGTGACTGGGTGAGTGGGTGCGAGAGTGAGTGAGAGCGAGAGTGAGCGACTGGGTGGGTTTGAGAGTGAGCGACTGGGTGGGTGAGAGAGTGAGCGACTGGGTGGGTGAGAGAGTGAGCGACTGGGTGGGTGAGAGAGTGAGCGACTGGGTGGGTGAGAGAGTGAGCGACTGGGTGGGTGAGAGAGCGAGCGACTGGGTGGGTGAGAGAGCGACTGGGTGGGTGAGAGAGCGACTGGGTGGGTGAGAGAGCGAGCGACTGGGTGGGTGAGAGAGCGAGCGACTGGGTGGGTGAGAGAGCGATCGAATGGGTGGGTGAGAGAGCGAGCGACTGGGTGGGTGAGAGAGCGACTGGGTGGGTGAGAGAGCGAGCGACTGGGTGGGTGAGAGAGCGAGCGACTGGGTGGGTGAGAGGGAGCGACTGGGTGGGTGAGAGAATGAGCGACTGGGTGGGTGAGAGAGCGAGTGACTGGGTGGGTGAGAGAGCGACTGGGTGGGTGAGAGAGCGACTGGGTGGGTGAGAGAGCGACTGGGTGGGTGAGAGAGCGACTGGGTGGGTGAGAGAGCGACTGGGTGGGTGAGAGAGCGAGCGACTGGGTGGGTGAGAGAGCGATCGAATGGGTGGGTGAGAGAGCGAGCGACTGGGTGGGTGAGAGAGCGACTGGGTGGGTGAGAGAGCGAGCGACTGGGTGGGTGAGAGAGCGAGCGACTGGGTGGGTGAGAGGGAGCGACTGGGTAGGTGAGAGAATGAGCGACTGGGTGGGTGAGAGAGTGAGCGACTGCATGGGTGAGAGAGTGAGTGACTGGGTGGGTGACTGAGTGGGTGACTGAGTGACTGGGTGGGTGACTGGGTGGGTGGGAGAGTGCTGCATGGGAGGGAAAGTGCGTGCGTGGGTGGGAGAGTGCATGTATGGGTGGGAGAGTGCATGTATGGGTGGGAGAGTGCGTGCGTGCGTGGGTGGGAGGGTGAGTGGGTAGGAGAGTGAGTGGGTGGGAGAGTGAGTGAGTGGGTGAGTGAGTGGGTTAGTGACTGGGTGAGACAGTGACTGGGTGGTGGGTGACAGTGACTGGGTGGTGGGTGACAGTGACTGGGTGGTGGGTGACAGTGACTGAGTGGTGGGTGACAGTGACAGGGGGTGGGTGGCAGTGACAGGGAGGTGGGTGACAGTGACAGGGGGGTGGGTGACAGTGATAGGGGGTGGGTGACAGTGACAGGGGGGTGGGTGACAGTGACAGGGGGGTGGGTGACAGTGACAGGGGGTGGGTGACAGTGACAGGGAGGACACTCTGCGGGACCTCGGCTCTGCGCATGCACAATCGCCACCATTTATTTTTTTTAACTTTTTTTTTTTTAAATATAACGGCCAGGGCCGCACAGGGGCCCGGCGGCCGGGCCCCCCTGACTCACGGGGCCCGGGACGCTCGTGCCCTTTGTCCCCCGCTGTTGGCGGCCCTGATGGCACCAACCATGTGTCTGGCACTTTACTGAAATATACCAGGGGTGGCCAACTCCAGTCCTCAAGGGCTATCAACAGGTCAGGTTTTAAGGATATCTGTGCTTCAGCACAGATGGCTCAATCAGTAGCCCAGTTAACGACGGGACTGGAGTTGGCCACCCCTGTATTATACACTCCATCTTTTGATACAAGATATACACAGAAAAGCCTGAACCTGTGATCCATTTCCCTGCAAAGTTACAATGCTGGGATTATATTATCTCTAACATCAGATTCCCAACATGAAGTAACAGACTCAGGGAGGCTGCGTGATACGTTAAATTGAGTCCTCCGTGTTCTTTTTGGAGTCATGAAAACATTCTGTACTTTTTTAGTGAAGTGTAAAACCTGATGACCTGATTACAATCTTTTGTTACTAGATTTAGGATGGAGTTGTCATAGGCAGAGATATTCGCAAAAGGGATGATATACTGAGCATATTTACCAGCATCGGAAAAATGATGAGGATCCTGTGAAAAGAAATGGGCACATATTAAACACACAGGTTTATCAAAGCAATTCAACTGTTTAAACACCATTAGTTGAACTGAAAACAATGGCCACATTTTGCATTGCATCAAAGGTGGACATTTATACAACAAGTAGAAAGTGTGACGTCAGTTTTCTGCAGATTGCTTAGTATTTTCATAGCTGTGACTAAAACTGAAGGCATTCAAATTGATGTATGTATGTCTTTATTTATATAGCGCCATTAATGTACATACTGTAGCACTTCACAGCAGTAATACATGTGACAATCAACACATCATGGGAATAAGTGCATCAGACATAAAAGTAACATATGTAACATGTAACAATCTAAATGACATTGTTTTATTGTGTCAGCCCTGGCACCCTCAGAAACAACTTCCATTAACCCTTTTCCTGCCAGAGGAGCCTGCAATGCATTGGAAAGCAAAGGGGTAGTACTAAGGCTAAGGCCCCGCTCCCAGAGTCAGCGCACCCGCGCTGCATACGGGCGGTGCGCTGAGATACACAGACCGCGATCTGCGGTCTGTAGGGAGCTGGAGCCGGAGCGGGAGGTGGGCGGGAGGTGGGAGGTTTGAGAGGGAGGGGGGGCGTGGCTTGAGCGGAGGGACCCGCTACTCTCCCCCCCCTCCCTCCACGGACTGCAGGAGGGACCCGCTACTCTCCCCCCCCTCCCTCCACGGACTGCAGGAGGGAGCTGCTACTCTCCCCCCCCCCCTCCCTCCACGGGCTGCAGGAGGGACCCGCTACTCTCCCCCCCTCCCCGGACTGCAGGAGGGAGCTGCTACTCTCCCCCCACTCCCTCCACTGGCTGCAGGAGGGACCCGCTACTCTCCCCACACGGACTCGGGCTGGAGCACTCATACATACACACATACACACACACACAGGCAGGCACTCACGCACTCATACACACACACGCGCGCACACACATGCAGGCACTCACGCACTCACACACACACACACACACAGACAGGCACTCAGGCACACACATACATACACACACACACACACAGACAGGCACGCACGCACTCTGACACACACAGACAGGCACTCACCTGCTTTCACTCCACACTCCTCCCCGCTCCCCGAAGCCTCTCCTCCTCCCGCAGCCTCCCCTCCCCATTGGCTCACAGCCACACCACGTGACGCGTCAACGCTAGGAAACACCATTCTGTTGTGTCTCCAGCGGCTGACGCGCCACAGCATGTAGTCAGCTGTGCAGCAAGTGGGGACCGGGACCGGCTCGCGAGGATTCCCCTGCTGGTGGGGAACTCGCTACATTGCCGCCCGCGCCAACGAGCGCAGCGGGACCGAGGCCTAAATAATATTGTGCTGAGCCATACTGATAGTACTGTGAAGTTCTCTGTCGCTATAATGAGAGGGCTGTCGTAAAGAAAAAAATGTGATTTAGATTGTGTGGGAGTTGGGAAAAGAGCAGTGGTTTGTGGATGTACTCGGTAAGGTGATTGGCAGGTAAATTACGAGTAAAATATTCCACTAGAAGATGTTTAGTGATGGTCTCCCAAACCCTGCATCTTATCTTTTTGTTTGGTATGTGCAGTGCAAATACCGTCAGTATCCAGGCTCTATGGCTTTTACCGCGGTAGTCGACTCTCCTGGCCTGGTTCATGCTAAGAACAGCTACCTGCAATGCAGCGATGTAAGGAAAACATGATGCAAATTTGTCTAAGGATTGACGCTATCAATGGCTTGTGAGACTCTTGTTATCCACTCTCATGAGTAGCACTTTTCTCTGGTTGGAGACCTGCGTTCTATGTTCATCGCTTTTTATACTTTATTTTTCTTTGATGGACTTTTTTCTCGTCCTTTCCCTTTCTTAGGCGCCTATTCATGAAGCTGCTTCTCCATCCCGGGGAAGTTTCAGCTGCATGGAGTTGACATCATATTGAATCTGGGCTTTAGAATCATTTACACACATGGCTCCTTATCGCACGCGTTCCAAGCTTCAGCTGTACCTCACAACCACGCATTCTATTATAGAGTCAAGCACATAATCCTGCTGCATATGCTCTGTAGCATAGGCAGGATTAAGCCACTTATTATTATCATTTTTTCTGGGGTTTCAGAATCCATGCACCGATGCAGCTTACCGTCTGATCTTGTTTTGATCTGAAGTCTTCCAGAGCAAAGGGAAACACATATTTGTACATAACCGTTTAAGTAATTATCAAATCTCTGGACCGTGCTGCGGAATATGTTGGCACTTAAATAATAAATGATAATAATGATAATTGCATGATCTGCCTCAGAAAAAAGTTTCCTATTTGCTTGGTATGAGCCAAGTTAAAACGCTATCTGAACAAGCTCCTCACCCCTACCACACACAGCACGTATCACCTGGGATCTGACTCCAAAAGATGGTCCCAATGTTCAAGAAAGAATCCGACCGCTCCTCCTGTTACTGTGCGCCCCACAACTGGAACAATCTACCTGAGACTCTCAAAGCCGCCCCCAGTCTAAATTCTTTCAAGACTTCAGCTCTCACATTTTAATATTGTCTGTAACTGTTGCATACGCCAACAACATACATTATCTCGGTCCATGAAATGTCTGTAAATATAACTTTGAACCTCTCTTCATTTAACGTGAATTGTGAACATAACTGTGCCCAGGACATACTTGAAAACGAGAGGTAACTCTCAATGTATTACTTCCTGGTAAAACATTTTATAAATCAATAAATGCAAAGTAAATAAATGTTTGATCACAGATTTAGTGGCTTGTGTTTCTTTTTGTAGGACATTTTTTTAAATATCAGTGGGTTTAGGTAATAATCCCTAATAGATCATTAAATGACTAAATAATGAAACTGTGCCATTCTGGAAGGCATGATGTATGGCTCTAAAAAGGGTTGTGATATCTCCATTCCCCCCCAGCACTGCAGACTTTAAAGAAATGAGTATAGAAATGTTTCCACTGATTGAATTCCCATTCTAGATCCATGGCTGTATTTTATTAAATACGATTGTGTCATATCATTCTCTTAAGATGCTGGTTCCTGCTTGCAATTTTAATTATGATTTGAATTGTGAGAAACATTTGCAAATATTCACAACTGTGATAAATATCGGATATTTGCGACCATGGCAAAGATGTCACTATCCTCAAAAGGTTGGACATGCCAAAATATAATTCCAGTGATTAATATTCACCCATAAGAAGGTGCTGAGCACACAAAACAAGTTATAAGTGGAGCACAATAAATTAGCGTAAAGTCTCAGAAAGTCCTATGAACTATTTCTCTTTAAATTGAGTTGCCTTGGGAAAAACCCAAGGATAAGGAAAGTTATTTCTTTATTTTATGATTTGATTTTTTGTTGATTTCCCTGTTCTATAGTTGCACCTGTTTATATTATTTAGTAGTATTTTCATACTAATATTGCACTTTATACTAATTATATTTACACACATTTTGTTATTGACACCACTAAACATTCATATTACTACAGTATTATCAATATTACTCATTTTAGCTATGACTTTTAAAGCGCCATCAAATTTATACTTTCAAAACAATTAAATGAGTGCCCTAAATAGTCCTACATTCTGCTGAATATGCACATGAATTTTGGGAAATTTCCTAGTGAACCAGGATACACTTGTACATCTGTAATAAGAAAAATAATCTGTTCTTTTCCCTAATAACTTTACTTACAGTTTTAAATGGAGGTGCAAAGAATAGAGTGAAGGCAAAAGCCATCAGAAATCTTGTAGGGGAGCCCATACTTCCAGAAGCGCAATACTGGCAAAGCCTTGTTACACAGCTGCATACGTTCCATGGTTCAGAGTCTATGTTAGCTAACTGATATAAATTAACTTGCCCTGAGTTCTAAACAATTCCTGAGTCCTCATCTTTCCTGTTTTATATTAGCCAACAAAGAGATAAGTGGAGAAGTCTGACAGTCTGAACAGAGTAAACATGAAACAAGTGCATGACGTCAGGAGGTATCAAGTTACCCCTAGATACCTATATCAACCCCACACTCAATAGGACACAGACTCCAGAATTGGGATTGGCCACAGCATTTATTAAAACCACATAATCCAAATAACAGCGTCAGATTGCACCCATACATGATGATCCACCTACAGTATGATACTCATGAACCCACTGGACATACCAGCCAAGCAGGAAATGTACAATGTACCGCCAATCCAAACCGGAAGGAAATCACCAGACCAGTTGCCTTAACACAGCCAATAATACCTTCCATTCCCTTCTTTAAACTGGATCACTGATCCATCCTTACCATGTGTAATCTAAACATTACCCACCGTCCACTGATCCCTCCTTACCACGTGCAATCTGAACACTACGCCCCACCAAAAGCCAGGCAATTTTAACCCCTAAACCTTGCTTGGACCCCCACCAGACCCAGCGCTCACACTATCCGATCCTGAAGACCCATATTAAAGATGTCCAGGACTATCTCTGAATGATGAACGCCTACCTGTATAAACCTGACCACTCACCCTCCAGGTTCATCTACCTCAAAGAGATTTCCCCCAGACACCCCCATTTTTTTCCAACAAAATCGGACACCCCGTTGTTCAGCATTCTCCTACTTTTTTAAATTGCCCTGACATCCCCTCTTCCTTGCCAAACCTGCCTTGCCACCACCTCAGACCAACACCGTAGAACTGAATTCAAAATATATCTGAGTTTCAACATGTCCCTTTTTATTGTAAAAAAAAAGGTCAACTGTCCGCAACTTGGCTAGATCGTTTCCCCCCAACATGCAAAAATTAACACTGTCGGCTCAATGACCTCCTTATTCTCAAGCGTTTGCACACATCGCATACCCAGCAGCATTCTGCATGACCTACAAGCCACCCTCTTTTCTGCCCAATGCATGTAGACGTCACGGCATACCCAGACTCTTCCAGGTAACTGACCTAGATAAAAGAGGGGAACATAATGAAAAAAAACATAGCACACCTCCCAGCCAGCGCGAATGTAACTCCTAAAGCGCGGCCACTACCACCTGCCAATTCTTCTTATCACCACCTCCTCTAGCCCCAGCCTAGCTGCCTCTGTGGCCGACCCTATTCTAAAAGAATGAAGTGTGAACACAGCTGGGTTGAAGCCCAACTGCTGCAAAGCCTTTCAAAAACTAAGGTAAACTGGAATCGTGGAAGAGGTGCCCCATCAAAATGAACAAGAGATAAGCCTTAGACCAGATGTCTATTTACTATAAAGGCTCCAAATGCGCTCACAGGGCAGATAACCTCTAGATCAATAGCTACCAAGGAGACCCACAACCCCCTTCCCTGCTGGTCAGTCTTGGATCTCCTATTTACAAACCTCACCATCACCACCTCATTCCACCATAACCTCCCAGGCTTTAAACTTGAATCCAAAACTAACACCCCAACCCTCAACGCCCCGAACAATCCAAACACGAAGGAGGCCTTAAATAAACTCACTTCAAAACTAGAAAGGCACACTGCTGTCAGTGCCTTGCATAGCGGTACAAGCGGGCCCGGTGACACCTGTCGTCTTCTGTCCACAGAAGGTGTTATTCTTTTGCAACCCGGCAGCATCCGCTTCACAAAAACATTATTGTCACATCCTTTAATTCAGGAGTCCCCAACCTGTTTGTGCCTAAGGGCACACTTGAGCGATCAGGAGAGGGCGGTTGGCCCCAACCAATTCGCACAAACGCACAATACCATTACAACCTTATAATACATTTACCTTGTTGAGAGGCCTCCAATTCTGCGCTGGTCCCGCTCGCGGAAGTTGGACCTGACACCTGGCGCGGACGAGCACACATCAGCTGTTAGTGGCACTGCAGTTGTGGGCACCCCCAAAAAGCTTGGTGGGTGCCATCGTGACCCACTGGCACCGCGTTGGGAACCCTGCTTTGACTCATACAATTTACAAAAAAAGGATATATCCGCCAACTTCCTTTCCATGGAACCGGGAGATTCCCCTTGCTCTAACAGCCTCCATAAATATGCCACCATGCCCCCCACTTGCTCCTCATAAGCCGTTGGGCTCCAAAGGCTTAAAGAAATTTGCCCTCCAAGCCCCCTCGTATGATGTTGGAGTTGCCGGTAACAACAACCAACAACCTCCTTATCACCTCCATCAATCTTCCAAACCCAGGTTCCATAAACAATCTGGGCACAAGTGCCCCTCTGTGTCTGCCTCTGGCGCCAGCTGCAGGAACAACCACACCTTAGAACGAGAGAGTGCATCGGCTATGTTATTCTCCAGCCCTAGAACATTCTTTGCCCTAAAATAAATGTTCCCCATTAGGCAGAGGAGCACTAATCTTCTCTGCAATCGTACCACAGGGGGAAGATCTGGCCATTAACCCATTCAGTGCTTCCACCACCCCCATGTTATCTGATCTGAATAACACCCTTTAGTTGCGCAACAGCACCCCCCACAGC
The DNA here is from genome assembly GCF_040206685.1 of Ascaphus truei. Lineage (NCBI taxonomy): Eukaryota > Metazoa > Chordata > Amphibia > Anura > Ascaphidae > Ascaphus > Ascaphus truei. The sequence goes on along the minus strand of NC_134490.1, from coordinate 50,327,640 downwards.
TCCACAGCTACCCCCACCGGAAGGAACTCCCAAAAAGTCTACTTACGGACCAAACCTTCATTCACCCAGGTTCGCGGCCAGCTCTGCTCACACCAATGGCCGTGAACAATAAACCCCAAGATCCAGACGCATTCATAAAAAAGTTCTAGATCACTGTTTGACACCTCCGGCTCCAGCCATAAAGTCTTCCCATGAACTGACTCAAGAAAAACCTGCCACACTACCAAATCCTCCCATAATACTTTTGTCAACCTGATGAAATGATGTGACTTCTTAACCCCTGCTGAAGCTAAGGCCAACCTACGGTTAAATACCCTGAAAAAGGATCAGCGCTCAACACTACATCAAGTACAAAAATAAATAATCATGTAACCAAAGACAATTTTAAAGCAGCCAAATAGGTGCTATTTACTGAGTGTCCCTCACTGGATGTGCAAAAAAACAATAATTCAGCAGTCCCACAGGATGTGAACACTTTGGACACATATACACACAAAGTGCAATGTTTCTGGGCCCGGGGCCCTCTACTCAGGACAGTTATTATTAATTTTTTGCACACCCAGTGAGTGACGCTCAGTAAATAGCAGCTATTCGGCTGCTTTAAAATTGACTTTGGTTACATGATTATTTATTTTTATAATTGATGTATTTTTGAGCATTGATCCATTTTCTTTACTGAAGCACTGACTTTTGATGCCTAGCGAAAGGGGCACAGGATCGGGAGACGGGATCGGCACACAAGATTGGAGCACAAGATCGGGTACAAGATCGGGCACAAAATCTGAGCACCCGGGTGAGATCTTTCTCTGCATTATATCTAAAATCTCACATTTGGTGTGTGCGTATTCTATTTCATTCTCTCTAATTTAAACTCTACAACACTTTGCATCGATTTGGCGGATTAAGCACCTTGATGCCAGGAAATAATGTGGTCAGACGTTACACAGAGCGGCAGGAGGAATTTGGATAGAATCTGCTTGACACACATATTATAGGGGTGTTTCTCAATTTATACATGTACAAGTCCCTCTTAGTGTCATTTAATCGGACAGGTCTGAAATGGCCTTAACCTTGTAAATTAACATCAAATGTATCAAAGTATTTTCATAATGTAATAGATTTAGATTTGATTTACATGACATGTATTTAATAATTGCTATGCAACATTATGCTGCTTTGAAAGTAATCCATTCAGTCTGCTTAATCCATAATAGTCTCTTTAGAGTTTTAGGCACTGAACTCCACATTTCCATACTTGGGATATAATTACAGAATACTCGATTCTTAACATCGATTTTTTTTCTTCTAATAATTACATTTTGCTTTCTCTGTTTAAATAAGTGTTAATGCACTGAACCACTGGATGGCAGCCTGACACAAGCATAAGGGACCCGAGGACAAGAAATGTGATGTTCTGTTTTAGCATCATCAGATACCCATGTCTTAGACTTCAATTCCGCTTTCGAAATGGGGCATTTATCAAAGATACAGGTAACAAGTGGAAAAGATGTTCAGCTAAATAAAGTCATCATAAACTAGCCCAGCACAGAACTTCCACCTTGTATTGTACACTCAGCTGTATAGTACAAAGTTCAATTAAATGTCTTAGTCCAGCAGAATTGTAACTATGATCCCGGTTCTGATGGTACTTCTTGGACTAACGTGAGCGTTCTGCGCAGATATGAATGCTTTTGAGATCTTACAGTTTTCTTATTCTCTAGAGCTTGTGCATAAAAACATCTACGATAAGCGGATGTTGGTCCAATAAAAGGCATCGCTCACAACCTTTTAATCCTTTGCTTACGAATGTGTCTTCAGTTCAACATAACTAAGCAACACTCCTTGATATTCAGTGTAGATTCATTGCAACGTGTGATGCCTTTTTAATGGCTGAACATGATATGCCATCTTGTATGTATTGTAGATGAGCCTGCAAGGGCTCACAAGTCTCTCCTCCAGACGTAGTGAATCATACAGGACACAGGCAATAGTCAGAGATAGGATGTGCTGCAGGCCTATAATGTGGGTGTGTTAGTTTTATTTCAAGTAGATCCGTCTCAAATTAATTGAAATGAGATTGTAGAATTCATGATATTTATGTATAAGGGAGATAGGACGCAGGGCACACAGTGTGAATCCCAAACCCTTATCCCCGGTCAGGAGGAGATTCTAGGAGAGGAAGATACAGCAGTCGCCTTATGCACAGATCAACTTATTTTTACGGCATAGAAAAATGGGGAATAGAAATGTTGTAATATGTCAGTGTCATTTGTCTCGCTCTTTTGGGGCTTTTTAAAAAGCTATTGTACTAGCAAAAACAATATAGATGGATAGCGAAGAAGAAGTGCAGGGATCTCCCAGTCTAATTCTGTTTTATTTGTGTACAGGTAATTGCGGGACACCAATACTCATAGGAATCAAATACACCCTTTCACGTCCAGAGTGTGTGGCATGATATCCTCTTACATTGTGATTCTTAGCACAGTAATGTCATACATGCCCCTACAGAGGAATAACAATCTTTGTCCATAATGGGAAATTATATGTGTAAAGATAAAGCCAACGTTATTGTGACCCAAAACGCAGGGGTGCACGTCGCCCATGGTGCAGCGGCATGAGTGTGTAGGCCCAGGCTCTGTGCAGTCAATGACATTGGTTTGTTTGTTTTCCTCGGTGATGGAGAAGGAGTTGTGACTTGTTAGGGGCAAAAGTGCACACATGGCCCTGATGCCTGCTACTTCTGGTGAGAAGTTACTTCAAAACTTGTAACACTTGTGTGAGTTGTATGGGTTACGTATTGTATATCAGGGGTAGCCAACTCCAGGCCTCCAGGGGTACCAACAGGTCAGGTTTTCAGGATTTCCCGGCTTCACCACAGTCAAAACTGAGCCACTGATTGAGCCACCTGCGCTGAAGCAGGGATATCCTGACCTGACTGTGACCCTTGAGGACTGGGTTGCGCACAGCGCAGGTGCTTTGTCAAAGAGTGACAGTACGCTGTGCGCAACATGTTAGAGAACTTGCAAGCACCACATGTTTTTGGATTTGAATCAATAAACATCGTTCTTGGTCACTGCGTCCAGCGTTACCTTTTTTGGCTGTGCACCGGCTTTTTCCTGTTTGGATCTTCCCCCTGCTACCTACTTAACGCTTGGGAGCACGCCTGGCAGGAACCTCCGTTCAGACTCATTATTATGTAGGACCATGAGTAATTTGGATAATACTACCCGCATTATTGTTATGCTGTTCATCATGCCAGTGGATTATGCATCTTGCACATACCATTGGGGCTGGTGTTGGTAGGTACCACTGAGCCCTTCACGGGGGACCCGCAACGGCCTCACTCCACCCTGCACAGGGTTAAGTTGCCTTTTTTACTGACAGTCTCATGGTCATAATCACTTGCCTACACGCACAAAGATTGCTGATTCCACAAGATTCCTGCTTTACAGTATTATACACCACTCCCGTGAATTAATTAGTGTTATTCATACTGTGGTTTTTTGGTGCTCTGGACTCTGGGACTGAATACAGCTCAACTTTTCACATACATGAATTATGTGGATTTACGGGAGGCCACAACACACAAATCTCACATTTATCTAGATGTGCATTGTAGGAATCTGCAAAGTTGTTGCTGCAACCAGGAGATTTGTGGAAGGGTTCAGACAGAAAGTTGTGCATCAAGATGGTTCAAGAAGCTGTGTGTGTCCTCTGCAAGCGAATACAATGACTGGTACAGTATAGTGACATTGTGTAAGAAGACTGAGCAGTTATCAGGAAGAGGTCAAGTCTGTAGATGGGTAAGGGGAAAGGGCTCATACCAAGTTAGAACAGTGCTAGATGTGGCATGGAAGCTTTCTAATAAAGCCACAAGCAAAGACTGATACAGGAAGTCTTGAAGGTTTAGGATGCAGGAGCTAACTGGACAGTAGCATTCTGTTTGTAACATACTAAATGATTCAAACAAAGTCTTAGTGGAAGAAAAGACACAATTCTCTGTAATGTAAATGGTTACTTTACTATTTAACAAAAAAATGCTCCATTATGGATATAGTGTGAGGGTTTGAGAGAGACCCAATGCCAACTCCTGGAGACCTTGGGTAAGCGTTTTACCCCCCTATGCCCTGGGCAATAGCATTAGACTGTAAGCTCTTGGTCCATGAATTTATTGTTCCTGTAATTTATATATACAAAGCTGCATATCCAATCAGTGCTATATAAATGATGAAATAATGGCTTGAGGGCCAAACACGTCCTCACTAAGTGGGACTTCCCATTTGACATATGTCGGTTGGAGCAAAGCGCTCTAGAAGCCATTAGATACTGTGTGACACTTCCAGGTCTTCTTGACTTCTTCAAGGTAAAAACAGATAATGAGGAATTTATCAAGTGAATTCTGTTCAGCTCCATTTTACTCGTGTTTCAACAAGATTTGAATAGATACTAAAGACATGCAACTAGAATGTCATTATTTCGACATGATGGGATGCCAAGATAAAACCATGTCATATCCAAATAAGATTAAAGAATTCTAACACACAGGAAGGAATTACTTCTGTACATCTGTTTAGCACTAATATATTTCCAGCTTACAGAATCAAAATGACAGAAGTGGTAATGGAAGAAAACTAGTATTTTCAATGTCAGTCAAGGGAATCAATGCTTGAAAAAAACCCTGTCTCAACCCTCCTTAACCCATTCAGTGATCTAATGACGTTATAAGGACCTCTGAGGTGACACTTTTCCTGATGTATGCTGTATTTCAGGGGCGGCCAACTCCAGTCCTCAAGGGCCACTACCAAGTCAGGTTGTAGGGATATCCCTGCTTCAACACAGGTGGTGCAATCAAAGACTGAGCCACTGATCGAGCCACCTGTGCTCAAGCAGGGATATCCTGAAAACCTGACCTGTTGGTGGCCCTTGAGGACTGGAGTTGGCCACCCCTGCATATAGAATACATTATGAAAAGTTTCACCTCAGAGGTCCTTTTAACGTACCCTATACGTCATGCCCATTTGCTCATCATGCACTGCGCTGAAGGGGCGGGGCTTCCCTTTCGCTTCCGGCGGCTGGAACTCCGAAGAGCGGTCACCTGATTCATCAAATCCTCCGTGGCAGGACCGTCTGGCACTAAGGGGGTTATCTCTCAACTTTAGGAACTTGTATGACACCAATTAGAGAAAAATGTATTAAAATGCCTAAGATACTACCACTTAAAAACCCACAGTTGCAGAACATTCTTATGGGCAGCAGTGTCTGATAATGTTACTGCAAGTTGCTTATTCACCAAATAGGCTAATTTGGTTTTATGTAAAGAATTGTACTTTCTTTTTAAGTGCTGGACTGCAGCTGCAGGTCTCTGGGAAATTTGGCAGGCGAAGTGTGACTGCACACCATCCAAGACAGGCTTCCCCCCCATATTTCCGTGGCAATTAATTGTGATTTAATAATGACTCCCATATATATGCAGACATGTTTCGGGAAGTCACTATGAAGGAAAAAGGCAAAACTAGAACAACGAGATGTATTATTTATATCTCTATTTTTCAAGCAACTTCTATCTCTGGGGATTGATGTTAAGATTTTCTTTTTCACTTGGCTCGAATGAAATGAGCCAGTATTGCGTTTTTATTTTCCATGCATTGCTTTCATTTAAGCTGCTGGGTGATGTTGATAAGGTTTTAAAAGATGAAAGTTGAATGGAGGAATTATTCCTACATTCAAATGCTTGTGTTGGTTCACTGAGTAGCACTAGTGTTAAACCAACAGCTAATTTGCAAGTTTAGTTAAAGTATACAGCACAGTCTGGAGGAGTTTCGCATGCCTGCTGTGGCACAAGGAAAAGACAAACATGGCGTAGCCCAATAAAGAACTCAGAAAGGCTAACCTTTGTTGAGGTAATAATTGGTCTCAATAAGCTGAAATGCAATTGGAGCGTATAGCTTTATAATAATTGAATTTCTTAGACAGCTGTTTTGTACAAAATATTTTACACCTTATAAAGTTAGACACAGTTAATGGCAAAGTACAATATATTTGTAATTTTTTTATACACCTTAGGTCAGGGGTGGCCAACTCCAGTCCTCAAGGGCCACCTACAGATCTGATTTTCAGGATACCCCTGCTTCAGCACAGGTGGATCAATCAGTCCCTGCTTCAGCACAGGTGTCTCAATCAGAGGCTCAGTCTTTGACTGCGCCACTGATTGAGCAACCTGTGCTGAAGCAGGGATATCCTGAAAACCTGCCCTGTTGGTGGCCCTTGAGGACTGGAGTTGGCCACACCTGCCTTCAGTGGATGAAAGCATTAGTAGTGTCAGGGTTACAACTCCTGATCATTAGAGTTTGCACACATTTTTTCTCTTTTTAGGAAAGATGCCATTGACAAACAGTCAGGTTCTCAGGAGCAGGGCGGCATTACCTTCTGTATCTGTTTGCGCGTGTCTGTCCTTACTAGTAGGTCATTCCGTTATGTAATTGATGTCACTCTGTACCCCCCATTGTAATGCAATGCAGAGTATGTTGGTGCTTTACAAATAAAGGATAATAATAATGGTAAGTGGTTATTGTATCTAACCACAGTTGGATAGTAAATGAACACAACAGATTACAATATGTTTACCCCTCGATTATTAGGGCTAAATAGCAGATCGTTGGCTGGGCATTTGATAGTTGGTTGGCCTGCAGGTGATCATTTATTCAACACATTTAGATATCTAGAAAGTAGACCCAGTAGAATGGAACCCCAAGCTTTGTACACCCAACGGAATGTGATGCAAAGCCTTAGACCCGGCTTTCCATTCTTCATATGAGGTTATAAATAGAGAATGGGGAAGAAACTTGCAAACCTGTCCAAGAGTTTTTACTGGCGCTATTGACCAGCAATAGCACAATGGCACAGTAAATCTGGTTGATGATACTTCAAAGAAATTTACAAAGCATAAAAATTGCTACAAGGAGAATGTTCTGGTTTAAAAGGGACTCCCTATCTTCAAGTATTGTGGATAAACCCAACTCTTCCCTGAAGCATTTCAATAGCATGGAAAACACAATTACTGCACTGCCCTCTCCAAATGTTTTTACTTCTATAGAAGGCCTTAAGTTATATGCTTAGTGCACTCATGAATTCCCAATGTCTCTGTTGATGTGTTAGACAGTGAGGACTTCAGGGTTGAGATTCATTCTGCCAGAGTTAACTTTTTTGTATTTCGTATTCCTATCAATGGATTGTATTGTAATGCCTGTTTGTGAATTCATACATGGTGCTACAGTATGTACATACATATACACACACACACACACACACACACACACACACACACACACACACACACACACACACACACACACACACACACACACACACACACACACACTCATGTATGTATATATATATATATATATATATATATATATATATATATATAAATGAAAATAAAGTAGCGCCAAGTGACATGTATGATCAATCAACCTAATAAAATAATTAATTACAACTAAAACATATATGCAATCAGGTAAGTACAATATGGATCATATTAAATACAATACAACACATATGACAAAACAACAAAGAAAATAGAGATAATTAGACCAGTCCCTTGAATGTCCTGTTTGTAGATTACACTTGTAGCGGGGTGTAGGCTGCTTTCAAAGGGATGAACTACATCCAATGGGAAATCTAGAACAAGAAAGAAGAAAGCGCACAGTTCAAAGTGTAAAAACGTTTCACATTTAATAAGGAAAGGGGAAGGGAGAGAATATGCTCACTCACAAAGGAAGCATAAAATCAATCAGATTGTGAACAAATAATGTCACCACCAGCCGGGTAGATCCACCAGTGAGTATCCACAGGATGTATCCTCAAAGACCTTCTACAGCCCTGGAATGGAATCAGATGCCCCTCGGTAGTGACATCTGTGTGTGGTAGATGGTAAACGGTGAGTCTTGGGAAAAGTGCCCCTGAAGATAAATAGAATAAGAATAGAGACTTAGCTGTATAACTCGGTGGTAGCTGGGCAATCCGTGTTCACCTCCTCCGGATCACAACAATATAAATATAGATATCCACTGCACTCCAGCATTAGACAAATATGAAGATAAATGTATTTAACACATCGTGAGATGCAAACAATTAACTCTGAATTATGTTTTGAGCCACAAACCAGCCCTTTCTAAAGAAAGAAGTGCCATGGACATTATATATACAGTATATATAGGGGACCATGTCATATGGTTTTGAAGAAAAAGGTGGCAATGTGTGCTCATTTGCATGTCATTTCCCAGAATCCCTTGCTGCAGTGGAAGCACTGTATGCTGGGTGATAATGGTGAAAGGCAGGGTTGCATATATAATCTAACTTCCCAAGACCTGCAGAGGAATCATTGATTGTATTCAGTGATGGTCAGTACTGTTATTTCAACACTACTGTAATGTATAAAGCAACGATTGTCTGCCTCTTAAAGCGCTGAGATGATGAAAGTTAACTAGCGAGGGGCCACGGGTCCCATTTCCCCTTGCTCATTAATTTCTATAAACGTTCTTGGAAGCACAGTAATAAAAAGAAATAATGACTGGCTAACTCAGCTACAACTCCAAATACAAATATCGTTTTCCTCCTTAAGTAAAACATGATACAGAGATGTTCAGACAGGCTGTTTATGTTTTTCTGATGCACTATATCCTAATTTGGATTTGGAGGTGTGTTGCTGGCATTAGTTTGCAGCTGTTATATCAAACCCTTTCCAATGGAACGATCATAAATATGTAAAGGTGCCGCTTTGATTTCATTTTTTCTATTTGTTTCCCTTGTTTAGGGAACAACATAAAAGGGAATTTTAAAAGAGGAGCCTGAGCAATATATAGACTCCTTTCTAGATATTGAATATTAACGACAAAATCAACCATTTGCAATGCAGCAACATGCAGGTACAATTGCAACATCTAAAAGTAATCATCCATAGGAAATCAAGACACGTTCCACAGCCACAATCCTCCAACAGACTTCAGGGGCTCCTATCTGTCATCCTTCTTTCCACAGAGATTTCAAGGACACACGTCACTCATCCAAAGGCATTTTTGGGGACACATACCTCTCCTCCTTATTCCCACTGAGGATTCAACGACATATATGCCACTCTTCCATGGAGAGATCAGAGGCACATATTTATCCACTTTTTGCACAGATACATCGGGGGCACATACATGCCCCCTCTCTCCACCCCACCCTCACCTCCAGCAGATAATTCCAGGACACATACAATTTACTATTCTGCAGAATGCAGAGACAATTCTTACTCACTCTTATAAATACATCATGGGCCCATACCTCTTACCCCCTCCTCCCACTGAAACATGAAGGTCACATATTTGTCACCTTTCCGATGAGACATCCTACCTCTCATTTCCCCCTGTGCATAAACGAGGAACACAGACCCCTCTTCCCACAGACAAAATAAAGGTAGCTTTCACAGAACACAGCATTCGGGCTCACTGGGTAGCTCCTCAGAAGGTTTCTAAATTGCTAAGGTTATGTTATCTCATTTTAACGTATCCATATCGTAAAGTATATCCCCAAAGCTGCTTAACGCTATGTTATTCAGCCATTTTCCTTACAAATAAGGGAACCTTACATTATAACGGACCTTAGGCTTCTTTATATGGTAATGAGCACTTTACCTACCAATGGAGATCCTCAGACCTCAGTTACTATTAAGGTAATGCTAATAATGTGACCATATTTAGCACCTGCTGAAAGCGACCCTTACTCACTTCTAAACCCTGAGGAGCCAAAGAGCCTACAGTGGAAAAGGGAAGGTCTTAAGTAGTACCCGTAGGAATGGACAGAGTGTAGGAATGAACCATTTCATGATGTGTTATACTAACAGATATACTGTATGGTGGAACATATAAATGGCTGAAACACAGCAACAAATGAATATACATTTTTTTTAAGGGATTAACTATAATATGTTGTTTAATGATGGAAGTGAATGTTACATATCTTTATTTGGCTTACTATTGTATATATAATTTATGATATAAAGTATGAGTTTACCAGAATGAATCTAAATACAATATGAGAAAATGATTTTCAAGCAGACAGAAGTAACCAAAATAATATTTAATTTCACACAGTTCAGGCACTGTATGTAAAAAATAAAATAAAAAATGTAACATACAGTATATAATATTCTAACTAGTTTGGTGCTAACGTTCCCCAGTAATGTTCTTTCCCAATGCACATGCGCAGTGTATTCATTTAGGCTACGATACTCCCCCTCCATCCAGGTAATGTTACGTTGGTCGTTTCGCTAATGGACCTTACGTTTGCATATCATTAGTCGTCAGGATAATGTTAATAAGGAGGAAAATTAGGTCTGTTACCTAATTACTGCAGGTAAGGTCATTTTTTTGCCCTTATTTAGCACACTTCTGAGTTTCCTCCCCCCCCCCCCCCTCCCTGTTTGACTCCTATTCAATAAGCTACAAATCACTTATTGCATCATTGGTAAAAGTATTTTGGCCCATATGTACAAAAAGTGGTGCTATGCCTTAAGACACCTTCCATGCCTGACGTCACCTTACAGCCACTTAAGTGGGATATAAGGGGCTATATTTACTAAGCCATGCAGTCTTATGGACTAGCACTGCTTAGTAAGTATCCTTCTCCAGTGACATAATGACACATACTGTGTCTGCAGTAACCTGGCACAGACATCAGGGCTCATTTCTCCCCACCTTTACCAGAGGAACACAGAACTTTAACACACCTGCAAACAGATAATAATAATAATAATAACTTTAATTAGATAGTGCTTTTCTTCCAATGGGACTCAAAGTACTTCCTACATTTAAAGCTAACGGTTACAAAAACTAAAAGGAACCCATTTAAAGCTTTAAATGACAAACACGAGATGTGCCCCATATTTATACAGGGGGTGCATGCATCACAATGATGGACATGTAACTCCTGACATAACTTCCAAAGAACATCAACCTCTCACTTCCTGAGCAAAACGAAACCTCAGGAACACACATCCACATGTACAGTATCAAGGCTGCTCCCAGGGTTCACCTAATGGCCGCCTTTCAATCAACCCTTCAGTCAGTGGAACACAACAGCGACAATAGATCCTTATATTATTACGGGTCACATTATCTATTGTTAGAGCTTTCAACTCAGCCAGTTTCCTGCTGGGAACACTGCAACACTTTCCTGTTTGTGATCATTTGTTGCTAAAGCTCCTGTACTGCTGATCTTAAAACTAGGTATGCCAGAGTCTGCTATAGCAACAAGGAAAGGATGCTCAGAACATTCAAACGCATTCAAAATGGCATTAAGCGTTTGGGGGGTGGGGGGAGGTGCAGTATTATCTAATAGTACAGAACTGATGTGTTTTAAAAAATGTTTAAAAAAACCATATAGGGTTTTGAATGTTTTGCTGCTTAAAGGAGCTATTTAATGCTATTAAAGGGGGAAAATACATATGAGCCAGGTACATTTGACACCTCATTATAATATCTACAATGTTTAACAGGTAAAATAACAAGCTGATGTGTTTTTGACAGAATATGTGCACCGATTGTTTGATACATTGTTGCTAGTAAGTACATGTTCAGCATTGGCCTTCGTAGTAACTGAGAAAATTAGCCATTTGCTTGTCTGGTTTCCCCAATGTATCCGGTAAAAACTTTAGGACGAGAATTGGAGAAAATTGAGTTTAAACAAAAACAAAAGCCAAAACGCAGTGGATAAGGAACTGAAATAATTCTGACAGGAAGAAGCACGGTGTGTCAATCCTTCTCTGCCTCCTGTTAATGTCAGAAGTCGTTTCATTCAATAAAAGTATTTAAATACTATATTCCAGAGGTTCTTTGACAGTGACAGATAGAAAAGATCTTTAAAAAGGGCAAACAGTGAACAAGGATTAATTTGTAGGGGTACTAAGTGATAGGAATTTTTTAACATTTGAATACAGCCTTTTTTGCCTATATTTTAGACAAAATAATCTTATCCTTTCCCGTGCTGCCCCCTATCTCTGGAATTCCCAACCATGCACCGACTCTCCCCCCAGCTTTCAGCATGCACTCCCTGAAAACTCACCTTCTTAAGGATGTCTGTCTGGCATACCACTAACATCCTCTCCCAACCCTATTAGTACCAGCTGTGTGGCTGGACCACACTCCATTCTCAGGTATACTCTGCCCCACAATGAGCAGCCACTTAACATTTTGTTTCAACATTGCTCCTTAAACCCTCTAAAGTGCAAGCTCTTGGAATCAGGGCCCTCGTTCCTTTCAGCATCTGTTTGCGCTTGTTTGTCCTCCTTTGCATGTCACTCTGTTTATATCACTTAAATAACACTGCGCCACAATGCACTGAGCTGCGGAATATGTTGGAGCTTAACAAATAAATGATTACAATAGTGATCCTGTCCCGTTAGAGTAAGAAGCAGACAGCACCCAAAGGAGGTTATTGGTAACAGATGGGCACATTTTGGGGGCGGATTTGCATCTGCAGCGGATCGTCCGGTTCCTTTGGTCTGCGGGTTTCAGCGGAACCATCTCAAAAAGGGCGATTCGCGTTTTTTGCAGATTTTGTATTATTATTACCAATACACTCCTTGGATTCCAGAACCCGTGGACGGATTTGTAGAATCCAATCCACGAGTCAGTAATCCGTTCTTAAGAATCCGCCAGCGGGTTGTATCCACGGGTTGTATCTAATGACGTTTTTTGATGAATCCACGGAGATGGAAACCGCCCAAATCCATTCGCGAATTTTACACCGCTAAACGGATTTTCGGGGGTTACAACAGTGAAAATCTGGGAAATGTATTTGGGCAGATTTAACCATCTCTAACCATGACCCATAAACGAGATTGGGTAAAAACATTGCAATTTTGGTGGGAGAACAGATTGAAAATGTTATGAGAAATCTGAGAAACAGGTGTAAATGGAAATTTTGGATTCTGTTAACAAAGGGTTTAAGTCAAAGTAAAACATTTTCAGACTATTATATTTAATTTCGGAGCAGCATGAACATTTTTCATTGATGTTGAGCATGGTCTTTGATGACCACTTAAAGAGACCGTCTGTATTCTCAAATGCTCACATACAACATCTAAGAAGAACGGTAATGGTATTTCCAACTTAGGATATCACAACTAACAAATATGACAAGTTTGGTTTAGTTATATTGATATTTTGCATCCTGCTTTTGTCTTTTGTCTAAAGAGGAAATAACCTTCACATTTCTCTAGTTCTACACCCTTGAGTAACAATGATCTACCTTTTTTTGTGAATAAGCAAAAGATAAAAGTGAATAATACCAATTCACATCCCTTTCTCATTCGTCACCATTAATAAAATATTGACAAATAATTCTGCCATTACCAGCTGTAATTATAAACTCTAGGGGGCCTATGCAGAGAGCAGCGAATTTTAAAAATGGCGAGTTTTATAAAAAGTAGCTTTTTTGGAGAGTTTTATTCTCCATATGCAGAAATGTGCGAATGCTGCTATGTTTAACATGAATGCGTGTGGCGAGTTTAAATTGGCGAGATGCGCGCTGCAGAAATGTGTTAAAAAAAATTTGCGCCTTTTTTTTTCCTTTCCAATGGCCGCGAGCGGCAGCTTCTTGCCAACTTTTCCTGGCGAGGCAAAAAGGAGACAATCGCGCCGTTTTATTGGCGCGAACAGCCGCTAGATGCCGTTCGCGCCTCTCTGCATTAGGATATTTTTAAAACTGGCGAGATGGAGGTTCTCGCCAGCCGCGAGGCGAGTTTTAGAAATAGAAAAAAAAAATTGGCGCGTTTTTCGTAACTCGCCATTTTTTGCTGTTTTCTGCGCGAATTTCTCAAAAAAATGGCGAGTTTTGAAATAGCGCTGCTCTCTACATAGGCCCCTTTGACTTTGATTGAGCCACCTGTGCTGAAGCTGGGATATCCTGAAAACCTGACCTGTTGGGGGGCTTGAGGACTGGAGTTGAACACTTAGAAGACGTTAATGCAGTTTCCTATTTGCATCTTTTTCTCACATTTTGCACAGCCTCAAACCAAAACAGCAATGTTGTAACCCAGCATCTACCCTGTGAACCTCTTATTTCTTCCTTTCCGTGCCACAGCTCTCAGATCCCTAAAATATAGAACTATGGTAGAGAAATTACCTTTCTTTAACATTGAGAAACAAATAGCCGATTTCAAAATCCAACACTGCACTCAACAAGTCGACCAGGAGACATTCAACAAACAATAAAATGCTCAATATTGATAGTATTATTGAACTTTTCTATTTTCATATTAAAAACATTTTGGAACAAACTAAACCAGCTTTCAGTACAAACTGAGCAAAGTGTTTTATTAACAGAAAGTCAGTTTTTATTGTCTGTGTTATTCTGTGTATACAGTAGTTTGCTGGAACTCCCTATGCATTGAAGACTATACAGTACATGCCTTCTCCAGCTATTAGAAACCTGCATTAGAACAATGCAACCTACTAATAAGAATGTGTTCTGTATTCCATTGTCAATACCAATTAGGAGTTCAATAGGAAAAAGAGACATTGGTGTTTTCAACACCCTGGTAAAAATGAGGAGCCACATTCCTTGCAAACTTTTCAAACTTGATTCCTTAGTAAATTCTTCCCGACAATAGTTAGTGACAAGCATGTCAAAAATAACAAACTCCGTCCTATAGAAGACCTATCAATAATTTAGCATTCTCCACCAGAGACTCTGTGTTTTGCAATAATGAAATATATGATTTTAAAAATAAATAATAGGCTCTTGTCAGCCCGATTGTAGCTAGAAGTTATGAATTTGATTGATTGACTGAACATTTGTCTACGTTCTCTCTCGCTGGATCAAAGAGAAACTGTTCCGTTTGCCCAAGGCCACTTGCAATTTATTTAGAGACTGTGTTCGTATCCCAGCAGGTAGCAATATTGGACCGAGATACACAGAAAACTAGCTCTTTGAGGTTCTTATAATTCCAAGGGGTGCCACAAATGAGATTTTTGTTTCACTTCATTAAATCATTAACCACTTATTCACTAGGACACGGCATCACATTTATAAAATACATTCTTTATGAGTACTTTCCAATATATTGCCAACTACGTACACAACTTAGGTGACATCTGAGTCCTGGTTCTGAGTTGGGACCTAAAATCACAGCAGAGGGAACAATTTTGGATTGTTACCTTTGATAGTAAAGCTACCAAAGGTCTAAACTAGAGCGTTGAACTAACTCATTTTCTTAGATAATATACTTTTTTTTTATAACTTCAAGTTTATTGAGTTTTTTATTACAAGTTGTATTATGAATACAGGTAAAATATATACAATCACAATATTACATTCAGGTACGATACATATTTTCTTTCCTGTGGGCTTGGGTCGGAGTAATGGCTAAAGAACAAGAGGGCCCATTTTAAGCCGATAGGCCCAGGAGGTCATTTAAACTTGGGGGTGGAAACAAAAATGAGGGTAAGAAAGGGCAGGGGAAGAGGGGGAGGGGGAGGGAGAGGGATTGGACACGGGCTCCCTGAGCTTCTATGTTGTGGTCGGGACCGGGATTGCTGTGACCTACCCCCTTATGGTCTAATCTGATTTGAAGTGCCGTGTAGGGTCTGGGGTCCGATGTCTTGTCAGGCCGCCAGCGCGTTCTTTGGGGGAGAATGTGGTTACCTCAATCCCTGGGATATCTGTCTGTGCCAGCCAAGGCGTCCAGACTTTTAGATATTTGGTGCCAGTGTCATTAACTAAACTTGTTAATTTTTCCATCTGACATATATACCATAATTTGTTCCGAATCTTGGGGATGTTTGGGATCTCCGGTCGTTTCCACTACTTTTTATTTTTTATGTAAGTTTTGCATAGGTAATTCTTGTGTTAATATGTATATTTGATTTTTGTTGTATTAAAGTTGTACGTTATTGTTGTGAATGGTCTCACTCAAATGGGCACAGATTTGTTTGTTTTGCAAATTGCTTTTGTTGATGTATATATAAGAAAAACCTTTCTTGCTTTATCCATTGTAACAGCGCCGGAAGAAGAGTGTGTATCTCGAAAGCGCGCACAAATAAAAGCATTTTGTTAGCCACAGAACGGTATCGTCTATTCGTTTTTTATTTTATTTTTATAGTTTATTGTATATAGTCAGTAAGGCAGTTGGCACTCACGGGGAGTTGGAGTAGATGTTGGTGCTTATCCCTTAGGGCTCGTTCAGGGTGCCTGCTTTGGGATATGGAGGGCGCGCGTCCGCGAGAGCGCGCGTTACTTTTGTAGGAGATGTCCGATCATCCCCTGCCGACAGCCCCAGCGTTCTGTCGTTCAGTGGGCGTGTCTTTGACGTCACATGCTAAAATCATCCCGGTCACAGACAGAGAGCAGGGATCCGTGTTGCAGTTTTGAAATCATTCTGAAGAATGATTTCATTGGCTGCCTGGGTCCCTGTGACGCTGCTGCAGTTCCAAAAAACGAAATTTTCGTTTACTGAAACTGTCGTCAGCGTCAACTCCTGGCTTCGGAGGCAGGGCAGTTGCTACCCTGACAACAAGTATTCAAATTGAATACTTTGTTTCTCACTGCAGCAAGCACGTCAGCACACCCTCCCTCCGAAGCCAGCACCCTGAACGAGGCCTTAGAGGTAAGATAGATACGGTTTTTCACGTTGCAAACTCTGCAAACATATATGCCAAGATCCCACAGCCAGCCACAACCATGGAACACTCAATCTCAATGGATCATACTGCTGCATACCCAGGAATGTGGTTTGTATGATTCAGTGCAACAAATGTGACCACGGATACTACATTAGGGAAACCAGCAAAAACTTCAAGGCAGAATGAATATGCACAGACACTCTATACTCCACCATGAAGAAGGAAGATACTGCTCACCAGTGGGACATCATTTCTCACAACCAGGTCATTCCATAAACGATTAAAAAATCTAAATCCTCAATGGAATGTTTAAACGCACCGAAGAACGGAAAACATTTGAACTGAGAATGATAAGACTCTTTGACACCAAAACAAGAGGACTTAATGCGGATATGGGGTTTCTCACATACTATAACAATTGTTTATAATTATCCTGCCTGCCTCTCTGCAAATGTTCTTATCCAGACCTCCCACCCCCAAACTCTCCCCCCCACAGCATCCCCTTCCCCCTCCATGCTGTTACTTGTCACCGTTTTATTACCCTACAAAAGTCTATAGACATCCCTTTCCCACCCACACTTCTCTAAATCTGCCTTTTATGTTTGTTTTTTTCCTGCCTTCTAAACCTCTGTTTTAGCATTGACTCCTTTGTAAACCAGTATTGCTGACCCGAAGAAGAGAGTAGAACTCTCGAAAGCTTGTCCTATGACATACTGTAAATTGTTAGTCCAAATAAAAAAGGTATCACCTAATACTGAAGAACTCATTTATTCTGCACTATATAAGGAATATATTTTTGACTTATACGCTTCCCGTTGCGCTCTTTTCTTGTGTTTTTTCTCGCCGGTTTCCCCCGATGATCGCGGGCTGATGCAGAGCTGCATGGGAGGCTTTTGAATGGTAAAGGAATTGTTGAACAGTGGGTTTTTTTCAGAACAATAACAGGTTTAGGACTGGTGGAGACTATTGTAACAGGTAATCTGAAGATTTAAGTAGTTTCCATATACACACTGCTTTATAGTGTACACATACAGTAAAAGCACTGTACAATTTATGATCAGACTCTACATTAAAGGAACTCTAGTGTTCTTCCTACATCCTGAAGTGCAGGATTATGGGTTTCCCAAATCTCCTTGAATTCCTCATTTTAAACCAGTGAATTTGAGAAAATATTATACATCTATTTTTCTGACTTCTAATTGAATAATAACTGCAATGTTTTGGTACAGACAGCTATTTTTAAATTGCCATACAAGGCTCAGGGAATTCTGGACTGAGTATGTCTGTCCCTCTCTCTCTGCATAGCACCATTCACTTGGGCCCCAACAGGGCATTAAATCAATACTTAGGAGCCGTGTCAGATAACAGTGTCCCCCTGTGTAGGAAAGGTTATTGCTTGATTGACAGCCCAAAAGACCATTTTATATATATTCATGTTGTGTAAATACTTCCTGAACCGCCATGCCCACATCATTAGTGATATGCAAATATTTTCACTATAATATAGCCTTTATATACTGCCATTTTTGCAAAAGTCAGACAAAAAGAGGTGACATTTGGGAGAAATTTGCAATATTTGCAGATGTTTGAACAATTGCAGATTCAGCAAGAATTTAGCAATGTAAGAAAAAACAACAACAAACGTTGCAAAGTTTGAAGACATTCCCACATCTCTATATATTACTATATTATTGTAACTACACACACATTGCGGGGCCCTTGTACAGGGCAGGCATGCATTGAAGGGCTGAATGGGGTTAAGAGAATGTTTTTCTCAGCTGAGTGTGAGTCCAGGTTTTTACACATCTTAGTTTGGCAGCTTTTAGTTCTTAATTAACCTGGCTCTGATTAATCAGTATCACAGCCTCTAACACCCAGAGGTGACCAACAGCTGAATTACAATGAGGCATCTGCACAGAACTTCAACATGAAAGCAGGAAAGGTAGACAGGCAATATTTCTTTAAACAAATGTTATAGCTTCCATGACAGAGCTGACAGGAAAGCAACAGAGAGTGTGAGGCCAGATATATTTTATTAGTCACCAATGCAATGCCATCTATTATCATTAACATGGACACACCTGTCTTTAGCTCAATACACCCAGGTACTTTCAATTATCACTCAGTTTGGCAGTGTATTAAACCCGGAACAAACATTTTCCTCTCTCTTAGGATCCCCTGCAGCATCCTGCCTGCAAAGTGGAGATGGGCTTGCAAAAGGGCACAAATTAATGGATGTAACTGAATAATTAGCTATAAATTCTTGGCAAAGGGTGCCTTGTATTACCAAGGAGTTTTACAGCCATACAAGGAAACAGGCTTGGCAGCTGTAAGACAAAACATACATGCTCCTGCTACAGCACTTGGGGACTATGTACTGTACAGAGCAAATACAGGACACACCACAAGACTTAGTTTTTCCTGTAGGGTCTGGTCCAAATGTTTTATACCTGTCCTGCAAGCCTTAGGTAGACAAAGTCTGCTACTAAAGAAAGGATCTATCTGATGGAATGAGGAGGAAAGTTGTGCACGCAATTAATGTCTGTGTTAAGTATTTCTTCCCCTAATTTGATAAAGCCAAATTAAGACAGCCCGAACAGATTATGGAAGGATAACATGACACTCAGCCCGAGGAGTCACGAGGAACAGGTGAGGCGGTGGAATGAGGTTAGGTATTTAAGGGGCTGTAGCCTCAGACCTACCTCTCTCCTCATGTGCAGGCTTTCGACCAAAAGGTTCCCAACCCCCCTTTTTATTTTAGTGGATGGGGCGGATTACGATGTTAAATGTTATTGTTTGACAAGGCATATAACCTGTAATTAATAAAGGGAAAAAAAGATATAAGCGGCGAGAAGGAGCGGCTCAGTGAGTAAAGACACTGACTGGCACTGAGTTTGAAGCAGGGGAACCTGGTTCAATTCCAGGTTTTGGCTCCTTGTGACCTTGGCCAAGTCACTTTATCTCCCTGTGCCTCAGGCACCAAAAACATAGATTGTAAGCTCCACGGGGCAGGGACCACTGCTTGCAAATTGTCTCTGTAAAGCGCTGCATAAAACTAGCAGCGCTATACAAGAACATGCTATTATTATTATATAAAAATATATACATTGGCATGATTCAAAAAGCATTGCCAGCTCCTGGTGGCCCTCTGTGCCCTCCTGTGCTTGTTCTGTAACCCGTGGGGTATGACTTTGAGCACGGTAATAGAATGGCTTTCTGAAAGCACAGCATACTTTAGTAACTAGTACTGCTGCCTGAAGCAGCTTTGGTTGAGCATTCGAGGAAGAATTGTGCGTTTCTCAGCCTCTCTTCATTCTGTTATCAGCATTTCCTACTGAGCTGTCACCTGGACTGGGTAATGGGACAGGACCATTGAGAGCTCTGCTCCCCCTGCACAGCACTTGTCTGTGCGCCAGTAAGTGGGTTGTGAGTATAATCCTCAATCACAAAGAGCTGACATGCTGCGGAACTGACTGACATGCCCGCTCCTGGGTGGTCTCATACAGAGGACCAGTGTGCAGCCTCAATAAAAACATTCCGACAATTTCCAACACACATTTATTTGTTCTTGCCCATTACCAGCTTTTCAGAACATGGCAGGTGCCTTTGTTGTTGGCTATTTGCATTGTGCGAGTCCTGAGTGATACAGTACACTACCTTTATTTGTGTTCTGTTACTGCCGGGGAGAAAAGAAGGTAGTAGTGATTCTGTGCTTCACTGCTGCAAAACACAGTCCCTTTTAAACGTGGTGACCCAAACACTTTATACTGTATTGGTAAGAGCAGGCAGGGTGGGAGAATGCTAAAATACAGAAGAAAATGGTAAAAGAAAATGTTTAAAGAAAAGGTAGTGTTACTCAGAACCAGCTCATACCATCAAGTTGTGACCGCTGTGTTGGGCACTGTGTATATTATATACCACACGGCAAAGCTATGTCGCATACTGTATATGTGTATTGTAGGCCCTTCATATATTACAGAGGTTAAAAAGCAGGCACTCCTGCAAAATGGACTTTTGTCCAATCCTAAAGATCCGAATTGCCAAATCTCTGCCGCTTACTTAGATCGTAAGCTCTTTGGGGAAGGGGACTCACTACCCCACTACACCTCTGGGATGCCCTTCCCCTCAATATCCAACCATTAACCTCTCTCTCCACCTTTAAGACCCATATTAAAAAAAGACCTCTGACCGTGGCCCCTTGCAGGCGTACTTACCAGAACACCCTCCTACTGTCTCTGTACGGTCTTCCTACTCACCACTTAGATTGTAAGCTATTCAGAGCAGGGACTGTGTTATAATATTATGTCGTGTATTACGGCTCTGAAGCGCTATGTACATGGCTGGTGCTATATAAATAAAGGTATACATACATACTTCCCATACATCTGATTGCATTTTGTATGCAGGCACGAAAACGTTGGATTAAGAGGCAAAAAAGGCAGTGACAAATACCACTTTATAAAAGGACAATGTCACTTCCAATTAATTAATTAATTTCCTTGAACTTCAACGCCGCCTATTTGCTTTTCCCCCTTAATTATTGCATTCAATCTCAGAGTTGGAGATATGTAAATATCAATACACTGATTTTTGTCCCCATCAAATATAATGCCTAATATTGTTAGTAGGATCATCTTGTTTACCCCAGTGGAGGTATATTTCTTTATTTATTTATTTATTAATACATTGAGAGCTAAATCTCGTTTTCAAGTATGTTCTGGGCATAGTTAATATGACAAATAATACATGGTTACAAATACAGTTACATAGATGAACAGGGTATACATTATATACAGTACAATACATTGCATGCACAGTTAGAGAAGATGTCTATTATAGGCTTATGTAACAGTTACAGACAGATTAAAATGTGAGACAGGAAGCAGCAAAGTCGATTGGTAAGTAGAATCGCGTAAGGTGCCTGAAACGCGTAGGGTAGTTATTTATTAGGTTTTTTGTCTGTTCTGATGTTCCTTTTTATGTAGTCTTCAATAAATAGTTTTATTCCCTCCTTTGGTGAGCTGTCAGTGCTATTTGGGGACTCTACGCGATTCTACTTACCAATCGACTTTGCTGCTTCCTGTTTTCACTTGATTGGCGTGACGCGCTGAGGATCGGAGGCAGCGTGGGTGTTGGCGGCGGACCATTCTCCCCTGTGCAAGCACGCGTCTACTGGGAGAGGAAGATTTTCCCGGACGGACCGGACACACTACCACGTGTTTCCGGCACTCGGGATCTTCACGCCACAGGAGGGGAGAACACGGAGGTGATCCAGGACAACGGGGTCCCTTCAGCAGAGTAAACAGCACCGGAAGAGGGCTACACGAGGGATTCGTAGGGGCACCTATCCAAGCCTGCTACATCACAGAGGATCTCAGGTAGCGTTTCCCATTGGGACTCTTCCACCATACCTACAGCTCACAGTGTCTTCCCTTCTACTCCATCCACACCCACGCTCACGAATTACCTCGCAGCTTACCTCAGCAGTCCCACTTATGATTTAATTTTTTACTATTCCACACCTGCTGTTCCTGAGCTGTCAGTAGCTTTTCACTCACTAAAATGTGAGACAGCCTTAGTTTTGAAAGAACTCAAACTGGTGGTGGATGTGAGAGTCTCCGGTAGGTTGTTCCAGTTTTGGGGTGCACGGTAAGAGAAGGAGGAGCGGCCGGATACTTTGTTGAGCCTTGGGACCATGAACAGTCTTTTGGAGTCAGATCTCAGATGATAAGTGCTGCATGTGGTAGGAGTGAGGAGCTTGTTCCGATAGGTGGGTAGCTTGCCCAGAAAGTATTTGAAGGCAAGACAGGAAAGGTGAACTTTGCGCCTAGACTCGAGTGATGACCAATCTAGTTCTTTGAGCATTTCGCAGTGATGTGTGTTGTAGTTGCATTGGAGAACGAAACGACAAATTGAATTGTAGAGGGTGTCAAGTTTGCCAAGGTGGGTTTGAGGTGCCGAGCCGTATACTATGTCTCCATAGTCGATAATTGGCATTAGCATCTGCTGTGCAATACGCTTTCTGACCAGCAGGCTTAGGGAGGATTTGTTCCTGTAAAGTACCCCTAGTTTGGCATAGGTTTTGGATATCAGAGTATCAATGTGCATTCCGAATATTAAGTGGGAGTCAAACCATATGCCCAGGTGTTTAAAACTAGTAACAGGAGTTAGGGTGGTGTTAGCGTTGGTTCTGATCTGGAGCTCAGTCACTGGAAGCTTTAAAAATGTAGTCTTGGTCCCAAATACCATAGTTACAGTCTTGTCGGTGTTTAAAAACAGTTTGTTTTGGAAAATCCAGTTTTCGAGTCTCAAAAAGTCAGACTGAAGTATGTGTTCAAGGTCAGAGAGGCTAGGGCTGTGTGCATATAGGATTGTGTCATCTGCATACATGTGTATTGAGACTTCCTTACAAGCTGTGGGAAGATCATATATATTCTATGTCTTATATAAACTTTCCCTGTCTTACAGTATATAACTCTGTATTATATAACTCTCTCTGTCTTACAGGCAGTCCTCAGTTATCCATCGGAATTCATTCTGGAAGTAGCGTTGGATAGTGAAACCGTTGTAAAGTGAGTACATGTTAATCAGTGACGGTGAGCGTTGGATAACGCATTCCGGCGTCAAAAACGGCCCATAGGGTTGCATTGTAAAGTGTTGGATATGCCATTCGTTGTAAAGTGAAACGTTGGATAGCAAGGACTACCTGAAAGTATAGAACTTCTGTATTATATAACTCTCTGTTGGGAAGAGCAGGTTGAGTGCACAGTGCTACTGTATGTGATCCACAAGAATGAAAGTGTGTGGTCATAATCAGTATTGCTTTGTATCGCTACATGATACTCGAGGCTAAAGAAAATGTAAAAGGTACTAGGAAACCAGATCGGAGACAGCGGACGTCTTCAACATCTTAATGAAATACTTGAAAAATGCAATTTCTGCAGTGATCTTGAAACTTGAACTTGGGGCCAGTGCATGTGACGTATTACATGTTCATGAAATCATTAATCTTTTGAAGTAGTCTCAGCCTACGTCTCTGAGCGTTAATTTACTTTGTTATTGCTCACCTTTTTTGCCCCATATGCGTCTATTTGCAGATTACGGACTGGTTATAGGAGGAGTTAGGAATGTAACAGATGTGCATGTTATAATTGATATAATGTATCAAACTCATTGCCTGGGTCAGTCACCATATTTTTATCTTCCTGTTAGTGTCAAAAATCTCTGCCAAGTCTGACTTGGAATAAACTCCTCTGAATACCAGTTTTACAGCAACAGTATGTCTTAATACACACTTTTTCTGAACCTTGTATGACTCCAGGGTGAACTCTTTTAGTGCTGGGCACATCTCAAGTCACTAAACAGATATCTTGGAGACAGTGTTTTATTAGTCATAACAAGATTAGTTTTTTTTTCTAAGTACACAGATGTTAATTTAAAATATTCATATGTCTTTATCAGGAGTTGTCTGGGAATAGCAATTTCTCATTCAAGTGTTGGTTCCACTCCTCACTTTTACCTCTCAGCTATCCCTAGTCCCCACCAAGGAGATTTTTTATACACTTCCATGTAATTTCACAATTAGCCTAGAGCAAAAACAAATCCTTTATGTAGATGTGTTCTTCTAATGGCTGGTTTGTGTTTAGGGTACTCTAGTAAACATCACTAAAACATCTGTAGCCCGAGGTAGAGCCATTTCTTGTCCCTGCATTTAGAAAACCATGAGAAAGTATCTGAAACAAATTGTTCCTAATTGAATGAAGCTGAAAATAAAACACTGCATCATTGCTGTGTACAGATGGTGCTCATAGAACTCAAATACTGTCAGTCGTTGCTCTGTCACAGCTTTTATGAGCAAGGTAACAATGTTCTAATTTTTTTCCAAGTGAGATTGGTCCAGTCGTATGAGTTTGAGATAATCACTAATTAATGTTTGTCACCTGTTGTCCTCTAATATTACCAGCAATGCATGGTGGGGTAAGGAGTTTTTGGTGTTTCAAACAGTACATTGAACAAGAAAAGAAGAACTGAATGTTTGGTCACACTTGGCATTAATTTGATTTTCAGAAAGATGCCACCTCAAACCACACTGGGTGCTAGGGGACATCTGTACTTAAGAATTCACAAGCATATGATATCCATATAATTAGTTGTTGCACTATCATATTTTTAAGAGTAAGATAAGTCTTCTAAAATGATTTCACACACTCCTTTCATTTTGTGGCGGGCACCTTTCCAAATGAACTTTTCCTCCCAAGGGCAGTGCAGACGAACCAGGGCGTCTCTTAATGTTGGAGGAAAGGCGATTTGAAAAGCAACACAGGAAAGGGTTCTTTACAGTAAGGGCAGTTACAATGTGGAATTCATTACCCTTGGAGACTGTGATGGCAGATACAATAGACATCTCCAATAAAAGGTTGAACATCTTTTTAGAAAGGAAAAGTGTACATACAGTATACCTAATAAGTAAACATGGGAAGAATGTTGATCCAGGGAGTACTCCGATTGCCATTATTTGGAGAGGAAGGAATTTAATTTTCCCCTTATGAGATATCATTGGATGATGCTTCACTGGATTTTTATGTTTGCCTTCCTCTGGATCAAAATACTGTAAATACAAATATATGATAAGTATCTGTCTTCTAAATGTAGCATAGGTTGAACTTGATGGACATATGTCTTTGTTCAACCTCATTTACTATGTAACTATGTAACACACAGGTAGCTAAAGATGTGGTAAGTTTTATCTTTTTTTTTTTTTTTTATCTCTGTCAGTCCAATGTTAGAAGTTTTGGCAAGGATAATACACCATGACATTCAGTACTGTAGGTCTTATAAAAGAACCGCCAAAACCTAAATAAATGGAAAAAAGCACTTCCCATAAGTGAGCAACACAAATTTATTTCCACCAGTATAGAAACTGCAGATGTCCGGATTCTTGGAATCCAACACACCCGAAGCTTGGGCAATCCGAGAAAATGTATTTCCACCAGTATAGAAAGCAAATTATGTCCCCTTGATTTACATCTAACTTACCTGCTTCCAACTGCTGTTCACCACCTTTATATTATAAGATCAACCATGATTATCTTTGAAATCACATTGTGTTTGAGATTTGCTCAAAGATGACAGCATCAGGAATTAAAGCAACACCAAGAATGCTGGTGCTAAATGGTAAAATATGGTAAAATATACCTTTTTGAGTTTCTTTTGGACATATTTTGAATATTCCTTAATTTAGAAGTTACTTTTTGGGGAGTGCTGTTAACCCATTTCTTACTGAATGTCCATCGTTTTCAACTGGAACGAACACCTTATCTCAAACATACCCTAAATATAGGTTTCTTTTCCAGTTCAATTCACTTTAAAAAAAACAAAAAAAAAAACATTTTTTTCATGAAAGCCAAAGATAGCCGAGATCACGCAGGGGAGATGATGTTGTCTCAAAAGTTTAGATATTATTTTAAAAAAGGGACTTTTCATTTCTTTCTGCCCTTACCGTGGTGTGCTGCTGGGATTAACATCAAATGCTCTGTGTCTGAGATTTTTTGTCAAGCTTAAATAGATTTATCCTAGCGATTGTTCTTTGTGAGCTAACAATGCAAACCACAGTAGAGTCAGTTGTATTGTTAACCGGAAGAACAGCTCTCTGCTTGCCCCAAAGACTTCTGCATTTACTCTGAATTTTAGTGCACAGAAACCTTTCCGAGCTCTGCATGTATTGTAATGTGATACGTTGAGCAAGAGAGAAACATGAGGCCCTGTGATAACGGAGAGAGAAAATCAACCCACGAAAATGAGTCAGATAATAGAATCCATAGCAGTCGAGGGTTATTTTAACTCTTTTACTGCCAGTACAATCCATTTGTTGGCCCCTCTGGCAGTGAAAGGGTTACATTAACGCCTTACTATTTCTACTCACGAAAGTGGACGCATGAGGGTCGTGTGCTAATTAAATAGTTAACTGCACATTTAGAAAAAAATAAATAAATCTGATAACGTCTCATTTCTTATACTGATGGGGGATTGAAGCAAACTAGGAGACCCGCCTGCTCTAAGATCACTTTCAACATTACAGTAGTCTAATCTTCCATCTTAATTATTGTCCCTTGTATACTTTAGATTTCTCTATATTGCTACACTGGGAGAGAACCTTCATATCTCCTTCAACGTATCTCTGCAGCTATAAGAGCAGTCACACATAGTGCGCTATGTCATTTTTAACTGACTTGACTAGGGTAGGCCAAATGGCCCGCCCCAATACCCAACAATAAATTACCAACAGCAGCATAGAGGAATAAAGCCACAGCTTTATTTCTAACAAACACATTTTATTATCCAAACCATAGTAGCCCCAGACTGGCCCGTACATGTGGAGAACCCCCCACTGTTGCTGTGGCTCGTGACTCCCACTGCTGGGGTCCGACCGACACAGCAGATGTAAAGTACCAAATCCCCGTCTTCCCAATGCCCTGACTCCACCCCATACTTCCCTAACCCTTAGCTCCCCACATAAATTCCCCCGGAGCGGAGGGGACAGACTACCCAGTCATGCTGCTCAAGCCTGACTGCTAAGGGCATTTTAGCAGGTGCTTAGGGAAATACTGGTTTGGAGAAATCAGGGAGCGCAGGACACCGATGAGAAAACATATAAAACATGAAAAAATAGTGCAACACTGTATGGAAATACACTAGCCCTTAGAGTAAACTTTACTTATTTGTATCTGTGCTAAATCCCTGCATATCAGCTGCTTATGTTTATGTTTGACTAATGTAGACATACTCACAATTACTTTGCAAGCAAAACAAAAACAACAATGTACCTGGAGATTTATATGATTGACAAACAGTCCTACCAATAGATATTAGATAAAGATTGCAAAAACCATGCAAAGCATTTGTTTAGAATCATACTACTGTTAAAAAATAATCTATGCCTCCAGTTTCCTGGCTGGCTGCTGACTGGGCTCCTCTCCACAAAATAGTTTCTGCCTCTGACTAGTTAGGCAGCTCATCATAGCTGATCATAGCATTGTGAGGTCACGTGAGCTAATCTGTGACATCATAATGCACAGAGTGGTGGTTAGCTATATATGCTGCAGCCTGCAGAAGGTACAGTGTATATCAGTCATTTGGTAGCATGGAGCGAGGAGGTGGGGGTTTCGTTGTGCCAGCATCATCTTGGTTCCCTCAATAACATCCTGAAAACCAACGAAGACCAATGGAGATAAAGAGAAGATGTGTGTGCAGCTTATTCTAACAAGGGCACGGTTGAATGTGGGATGTTTTTTTATTGGGTGAATATTCTATTATCTTACTATATATATTAAAAAGACTGCGCCTAGTAAACCTGGATATATTGCCAGAGAATATATATTTGTATTGCCTGGTGTTAAATGAATATAAAACACCTCTGATGGTTGGTAAATGTACCACAATTAACCATTAACATTAGCAATTTTTGTGGTGCACTCAATCAATTTTGTACTAAATATCATCCAATGCCATAAACAATAAAATATAAAAAAAATGATTATGAAAAATATGTCCATGTATAACAATGTGATACCAATTCAATGATGTGACCTGGATTGGTCTAACAAGTGAATTGTCCAGATGTTGGCAGCCTTCTTCTCGGGTACAACCACCTCCCTTTACAGACCTAACAGAAAAAAAGAGAGAAGAAAAAGCGCACGAACTTTGTGTAATAACGTAAGTAAAATGTAATAAAACATGGACAAGACGATTCAAAACTCACAAGAATCCAAACAATATGGGCATTGTATGAGTGAAACTCATGCTCCAGAGCCGCTGTGTGTCGCCGCCGCCGCGCCGCTGCTCCACTGGGATATCCCCTGAAGAAATCAGCTTAGTCTGAAGAAACGCGTAGGAACGTGTTACCATTGCTATTTTAAAGTGCTCACAATCGGTGCCAGTTGGGAGAGTGAAGCTAGACTCCGTTCCGGTACATTGGGACTCTATACTACCAAGGGAACCTGTACCTAAGAGACAGGAGTTGCCGGAGGAACCTCCAGGGTGTAACACCATCTACAGAGGAGTGAAGTCAATCCGGAGCATCCCCAGTGGAGCAGCGGGGCCGCGGCGGCGACACACAGCGGGTCTGGGGCATGAGTTTCACTCATACAATGCCCGTATTGTTTGGATTCTTGTGAGTTTTGAATCGTCTTGTCCATGTTTCCATGTTTTATTACATTTTACTTACATTATTACACGAAGATCGGCCGCTTTTTCTTCTCTTTTTTTCCCAAATATATATATATTATTTATATGATTGTCACGTGTATTACTACTGTGAAGCGCTATGTACATTAATGGTGCTATATAAATAAAGACATACTTACATACATACATTCACCACTAAAAGATATTAATTTCACAACCAAATAATATAAATATATAACACAGAAGAAATATATATATATATATATATATATATATATATATATATATATATATGTATATATATTAAAAGGCTTGGATATGTTTCTGTGGCAAGGTTCAGCTGTACAAGATGTCTCCAACACATTATGATGTCACCAGTATGATGTCACGTGACAGATATATAGACTACCAGGTACAGTATAACACCCAGTGACTGACTTGTTTAGAGAAATTTTGGATGGTGGATTGGAGATGGCAGAGGAGACAGGCATCCCAGGAGAGCAAGGAAGGAGAGGGTGGTTGTTGAGGGAGGCCAAGAGCAGGATCCAGACAGGTTTGGGAGGGTATGTAGGTTGATGGGGGAGATGTAGGGGTTACACAGGTGATGGGAATGTTAGAAATTGAAAGAAAATATTTTGAACTCTCCCTACTCACCCGCCCTCCCCCGAGGTAATTCAACTAGTATATATATACAGATGAGAAAATACCCATATAAAAAATGCATCCAAGACAACTAAAGAATTAAAAACCATAGTTCACGAGGTCCACAGCTAACATGTGGGAGGACTATTTGATCTGGTAGTTCTGATTGGCCGGTGAAGCCGGCCAATCAGATCAACAGGTAACTCACTGGTCCAAAGGACAGTGAGAAAAAAATTCCAGATCCACAAAAATATAACATAAACTGGTATCTAGTGCAACAGTAAATTAAAATAATGTGCACTAAAATAGGGGAGTTAATGTAAAAAATCCGAATGGGTGGATACCGAGCAGAGCACCCCGCCTGACGCCCACTGCGAGGCAAACTCTGAAACTGTCCCAGTGGACTCAGCGTACGTGTACTCTGCTCGGATACGGGAGCACACCAGCACCCAGAACATAGCCACGATGTTTGTTAGGACCTCTCTCTCCAGTCACTGCTTCCTGTCTTATAAATGGCTAGCTTAGCCAATGCCAGGAGCAGGTTGACGAGGAGATCCCTAGGCTTATTGTACCGTGACACTGGGCACCCGAAAATAAAAAGGTGAGGGGAAACATGCAGCCAGAACTGCCGGAGAAGGTCCCTCAAGGTGGATAATAGGGTCTGCAGTCTGGCGCAGCTAAAATAAATATGGTACACGGACTCCCGCTCGCCAGAGAAGGGGCAGGTGGCGGGAAGTCCATGAAGTGGGCCAAGTACTGGAGGAAGAGGTGCAGGTGAAGAGAGACAGAACATACAAATGTGGTCGGTTATAAAAAGTGAATTGCATTGTGAAAACCCGAGAAAAAAACTGAATGTTTCAGAAAGGCATAATTGGGTTTGAAGTCCAGTTTTGATAGGATTATAAAAAGAAACCTGGTACTGTATAAAGCAATTTGTCTTCACACCTCGGGGGCACTCTGGTCACCCCAAATTGTGTCTTCAAAGTTAGATTAGTTGTTCTATGTAGTTATGTCATTCCTGGCTAACCATTACCTTGTCCAGATGGATAGATTGTCCGGCTTTGAGAATATACATCACCTGGGTTCAAAGTAGAAAGGTGATTTGAATCTAATCTGTCTGCTTTAGGTTTATTTCTGTCAACAATTCATATTTTTATTATCATTTATGTAGGACATTGCTATATGGAGCCATAGGAAGTGTTAACAGAGAAGTTACCTGCCCATTTGCCATACATGAGTCTGGTTCATACACATTTATACCTTTCTCTGTGTTACCTTTAGTTATGATTGGTTAGACCAGGAGTGGTCAACTCCAGTCCTCAAAGGCCACCAACAGGTCAGGTTGTAAGGATATCCCTGCTTCAGCAAAGGTAGCTCAATCAGTGGCTCACTCAACGACTGAGCCACCTGTGCTGAGGCAGGGACATCCTTACAACCTGACCTGTTGGTGGCTCTTGAGGACTGGTGTTGGCCACTCCTGGTTAGACCTTAAGGTCTGTGTTGCTCTTAACCGTTGTCTGGTAAAAAGTGCATGTATTACATCTGATGATTATGAAAAGTAACAGACTATCATTAATGGGCCGCTAGATACACGACTCTCCTATTATGTGCCATATATATCTGTATAGCTCAAGTGAACATTTTAAAATGTTGATGTGTTTGTGTAATTACTAGAGAAGTTTGTTTTAAAAGAGCAGATGGAACAGTGTGTAATTAGGCAGAGATTTAGGAGGAAAGACTAATAGAAAACGTTGTCACGTTCAGCAGAATTAATCGCTGACTTTCTGACCTTGCCTGCCAATTGTACAAGTATGTATCTGCATATGTCTGTGTCTATCAATGTGCAGCTGTATATTTGTTTTAACGTAATGATGTGCAATTTGAGAGAGAATAAGTATTTCATTTGTTTAACCCTCCACACATGGGGATTTGTGACTTTGGGAAACTGAAGTTTTCCTTACCAATCTGGAATCAGCTTTCATAGGGCCAAACAGAACTTTCTAGAATCCTTTAATAACAGTGCATTGTTGAATCTGCAATCACCCAGGAAATAAAAGGACCACATTTAGGAGCCCACTGGTTCAAGAACTGTTCACTTCCAAAGTCCTGGTCTCCTATACCCATGAAGGTAGCTGCATCTCTTCCCCGGGCTACCTTCACCCTATCGTGTCATACAGAGGCTTAGCTGTAGAAAAGAATTCTGAATAGTGACAAGTAAATATGTACCCAGCGGGCAAGTCACTTTTAGCTTCCTATTCTCCTTGTTACATGGATCCCTAGAGCTTTTGCCTGCTGCATTACACAGTTTATATAGCTAAGCCTGTGACAAGGAAGATACAGAATCAACAAAGCCCAATAAATTAGTAATATGTTGTGTATCATTAACTACAGAGCTTGGGATATCCGATATCGGGAGGCTCCCTGCTAGAGACGGGTGAAACTTAACAAATGAGGTCGCGAACAATGGTAAAGTTGCGGCTGAGCCAGAGTTTGCAAGAGATTTGCCGGCATTAAGTTACTGCATCGCAATTTTGTTTAATATGCTTACTCGTGAAAATCTGCCAAAATTGCTAGATTCGCTTAATGCCGAGGCTATAAATAGGGCACACACACCGCTCATGATATTCCGTTAAGTTGACTGATTTGGGGACATTATTAGCCCTTTGAGGCTTCTTGCCTTGTTTCGCAGGGAATTGAAAGGGAAAAAAAACCCACCTAAAATGTTCTGAATGCATTTTGGACAGTTTCGCTCGTCTCTGCTCCGCATTATTAAGACTGGTTATGTTATGGGACAATCGCCCAATTCAGTTAAGTTGAAAAAAAAAAAGGAATTATGCTTTAAATCCTCGTTGTGCTTTTCTTTTTGTGAAGAATTGTTGATAAATAATCATTTTGTTTTCTGCAAACTTAGGGCCTCATGCAGAGAGCAGCGCTATTTAAAATTGGCGAGGGGAATAAAAAGTTGGTTTAATGGAGAGTTTTGTTCTCCATATGCAGAAATGGGCGAAATCCGCTATTTATACCATTACTGCATGTGGAGAATTGTAAATGAGGAGATGCGCGCTGCTGAAAGGGAAAAAAAAATCGCGCTTTTTTTTTTTCCCCTATAGCCGGCGAGCTCCTGCTTCTTGCCAACTTTAGTTGGTGGAGAAAATTGAAGAAAATTGCGCCATGTTATTGGCGCGAACAGCCGCTAGATGGCGTTCGCGCGTTTCTGAATTTGGAAATTTTTAAAGCTGGCGAGATGTAGGTTCTCGCCAGCCGCGCGGCGAAATTTTCAAATAAAAAAAAAAAAATGGCGCTTGTTTCAAAACTCGCCATTACCTGCCTTTCTAAAGGCAGATTTTGCCAAAAAATGGCGCTTCCCCCGATAACGCTGCTCTCTGCATGAGGCCCTTAGAGCCTGTAACTTGACTGTAATCGCTGCAACATTGGAAATTACTGTAGGATAATTCCTCAGTTGCAGTAGTCGGGAGTCTCTAATTAGCTTTTAAGAAATACTCCACATACTTGATGATAAGGAACTTGTTGAGTTAATGTTACTTAACCTTGTTAAAAAAAAAAAAACAGATTTTGATGGCCGATACGAACATCTTTGTCCACCTAATCTGACCATGTTCTTTTCTATAGAGGTTAATTCCTTACTGCAAGGGTGGCCAACTCTAGTCCTAAAGGCCACAAACAGGTCAGGTTTTCAGGATATTCCTGCTTCAGTACAGGTGGCTCAGTCATAATGACGGAGCCACTGAATGAGTAACCTGTGCTGAAGCAGGGATATCCTTAAAGCCTGACCTGTTGGTGGCCCTTAAGGACTGGAGTTTGCCACCCCAATGTAGACTATGTATCATTTTAGTAATTTGTCTTTGCTCTTCTCTAACACGCTCACTGTTCACATGCTATGTGATATGGTGTACTGCACTAAAGTAGGGCAAACCTAAGTGCAGCCAATCCTGACATCACTTCTCCCTTCGCTGATAGTAAGCGGCAGTGAGCTCTATAGTCTGGAAAAACAGCATTGGCTTACCTAATCTTGAAGCTATAGCACAGACACAAAAGCAACTAAAGTCTGCATAGATGTACATAGCAGAAAATAAACAGCTCACAATATTGTTTATAGCATTTAATCAATCACAACAACAAAGACTTTGCTACAACTTCCAGGCAAGCTCTTGCCAAGTATGTGAGCCCTGCTGTGGTGTAAGCAAGCAAACAGCGCCATCGATAAAACGGCCCCTCCCACCGCTGGAGTTTAAAACACTGCTCTCTGCCTCTGGAGCAGCTAAAGTCCCCCGACTCTTCTGCCTAACGTTCCTCTGAAGGTTAGGAAACGTGGAAGCCGGCTGTAGAGACAAGGGCTTTCTTTTCTGCTGAGGAGAAAAACGTATTGATTATACGTTCAATGAAAGGTCAAAACTCCCTTTGAGGGTCAGCGCTGTTATGGCAACTTTCAGCTCTGCAGCTCTGCAGAACATTTGCTGTAATCTCCAGGTGGACACCTGCGGTAATAGTGAACTAATCATCATTAATATGTCGGCAAAAACTGCCAGGCTGACATCTCTCCTAATGGCAGACAAATGTCAGGGTGACTTATATGCTTTTTTCGTTAATTGAATTGGTTAATTAGGTCCCAGAGGCCTAGCTGCTAATTATGAGCTCCTGCGGAATACAGGCTCAGTCCTGATGCAAGGCAGTTAAAACAAAAGACGCAAAAAACAAAACCGACTTTGTTTGCCTTTGCAGTCTGCACGGCTGTTTGCCTTCATTCCCGACCTGCCACATGTTACTGCCTTCTTGATGTGTTTTTTTGTTTTGTTTAAAAAAAAAAAGTGGGCTAGAAAAACGCAAAATCTGGGGGGTTTTGTGAAGAGCATCTGCTCAGAACGAGTACACATTCATTAATTTTCTGCCAATTAGCATCAACAACAAAAAGTGAAAGCAGAGAGGATGGGTTGGGGGGGGGGGGGGGGGGGAGGGGTGTCTAGATTTGCATCTTAATATGGTTACTTTGCAAGAATGTTTGAGAAGTTGAAACATTCCAGTTTTATGGAAATAACTTCAATAGGTATAAGTATTGCAATAGGATTAGGTATAATTATGAGAGAGAGGGGAGGGAGAGCAGACCGATTCTACTAGAGCAGCGGTGCTCAACTTCAGTCCCTCCCCCCCTCAACAGGCCAGGTTTTAAGGATATCCCTGCTTCAGCACAGGTGGCTCAATCAGAGGCTCACTCAAAGACTGCACTACTGTTTGAGCCACCTGTGTTGTATCTGGGATATTTTTAAAACCTGGCCTGTTGGGAGGGTCTTGAAGACTGGAGCTGTGCAACCTGCACTAAAGCACCCGGTGACTTACTGTATATACATTTCCAAACACTTCTTTGTAAACACGTAGAGAGCAGAAACTGCTGTGAGGGTCTGACCCAGAAACACCCTCAGCAGCGCAACTGTGGCAGACACTGTCTCCGGAGTCGCAGACTTTCGGTTTGTGAACGCGTCTCCGGAGAAAGTAAGTCTCGCTGTACCGTACATATAACATATAACATATATAAGCTTAAAACCAGAGACAGAACATGAAACACAGACAGAGCCCAGTGCTACATCCAACATATATAAGCTCCCGGTTATATTTTAGTAATCACGCTTGCTGTGCATCTCATATCACAGTAAGTTTCCATTTAAACTATACAATCTTGTGCAGCAGACCTGCCGTACTTGAAGCAAAATAAACAGACACGCTTTCAATCCAGGTTTGGAAAAGTATGATGAGGCATTATGTGCATGGCTTTGTGTTTCAAATTGTTAAGGAATGCACACTTTTTAAACATGTGCAACAGGCTGGTGTTACAAGGCATCGCACAAATTAAATATGGTTCCCTTAGACAATGTATTTTTAATGTTCCAGAGTTTCTTTATTACTGTTTTTCATTGGCCCATTCAGACCCGGCAGGGCCAGCCAGCCTGCCATTCAAAAGAAAAATAGGGAGGATTTGATGAAGTTTGCTACTCTCTGAACATTGATTGGATGTGTATTGACGTGGGCACCTGTGGCGGCTGCATCAGCTATCGATAACCAATGCCACCACTCCGAGAGTTCAAACACTCACAGCACACTTTCATGTTTGTAAACAGCATTGATCTGCATAATAAAGTCGCCATTAGAACGCCGGATTAAATGAGGACGGAGAGAGAACATTTGGGAGATTAAATACGGAAACAGTTAATTAAAAGCAAAGCCATAAACCAAGACTGTAAGCATCCAATTAGTGGCAAGTTGTAACGAGACATGAGGTTTTTTTTTTCCTTTCTTTGCTTTTATTCTGTAACAGAAAGTAAAAATGTGCACTCTCGCAGTGTATTTTGGTCAAGGTTTGCAACTCACTACAAAACTCTCAGTGCAGAAGTAAACATTTCCCCCACCCCCACCTGAGATACTTGAGGGGATTGGGCTAATTATAGACTTCGTTGCTACTACACAACATATCACATTATAACACAACATCACAGAGTTAGCATAGGACACAATGGGCATGATAACACAGAATATCAAAGAACACCCCGCCATAATCACACCTTTGTTAGATCTGTACAAACAAGTGGGGAAAATCATGATGAATTGGGGCAAAATATTTGTACCAGATTTATTCGTGTAATTAAATCCTACTTTTTACGAAAATTAATTTTCTTCCTTTTCTTAAGCGTAGAGTAAATAAAAGACATTTTGCATCACATTTGCCTTGTGTTTTATTAAGAATATTAATATTTATTTTCATATAGCACCAACCATGTACGCAGTGCATTACAGCTGAAGCCTACTAATGCTTTAAAAATACCGGAAGGTAAATATACGATTTAAGATAAGAGCATTAAAGCAACAGCCCCCAAAATGAAGTTTGATTCTTATTTTGTTAACTGAGCTGGAATCTGATCCGTGGTCCCCTGACCTTGGGATCATATTTCTGAAATGTCATTTTCTGCTCCAGTTTCATTATTTAAAAAAAAAACTACAAATATGGCAGTAGAGTTAACTAGTCACAATGTCTCCCGGTGATACTGGGCTTTCCATTGGCTGGGCGGGGGAAAGGGTGAGCCCAGTGGTCAAACGGTGTCCACCTGGGGTGTGGTAAAACGGAACACCATGTATTAATTTCCCCATAAAATTCTTATGCACGTTATTCATTCATGGACAGGAGAGAAACAGAACCCCTTGGGAGAGCACTCAATAGTGTACAATATCACAGTAAACTCTCAATGGAAATGGTCGTATGTAAAGTGAGGAATGGGTGATTTAAAATAAAGTTTAATAGGAGTAATAACTCAATTAAAATAGATATAGAACACTAAATATACAGGTGGATGAGACTCTAATTGAGCCAAAAAGCGTAGCGAAATTAATATATACCGGATTGGTGTGTGTATATTTGCTACAGGTGAACCAAATGCTCAGTAGGCTTTTGGCCAATAGCATTTGGTTCACCTGTTGCAAATTCAGCTAGGGGTAATTACCTATACCACCATTGGTGTTTTTTACCTCCCCTTCTGTTGATAATTACTACAACCCTATATACCCAGGCTGTACCTGTGTTACCTCTCACAGGCAGAGGCCACCTCGGTTTACCATCCAGCTTAACCCTGAACATATCATCAAGGGTGATAGCAAATATACACACACAAATCCGGTATATATTAATTTCGCTACGCTTTTTGGCTCAATTAGAGTCTCATCCACCTGTATATTTAGTGTTCTATATCTATTTTAATTGAGTTATTACTCCTATTAAACAGGTACAGCCTGGGTATATAGGGTTGTAGTAATTATCAACAGAAGGGGAGGTAAAAAACACCAATGGTGGTATAGGTAATTACCCCTAGCTGAATTTGCAACAGGTGAACCAAATGCTATTGGCCAAAAGCCTACTGAGCATTTGGTTCACCTGTAGCAAATATACACACACCAATCCGGTATATATTAATTTCGCTACGCTTTTTGGCTCAATTAGAGTCTCATCCACCTGTATATTTAGTGTTCTATATCTATTTTAATTGAGTTATTACTCCTATTAAACTTTATTTTAAATCACCCATTCCTCACTTTACATACGACCATTTCCATTGAGAGTTTACTGTGATATTGTACACTATTGAGTGCTCTCCCAAGGGGTTCTGTTTCTCTCCTGTCCATGTTCTATAGTATACCCCAGATAGTAGCACCTTATTGTTTCACACATTAGCTGTAGCGAGGGTTCCCTTTCCCCTGTCCCCCTAGTTCGTTGATTACGTTATTCATTCAACAGCAAATGCATTATCTGCTATATAAAAAATGGCAACCATTTTGTTCTATCCTCAAAAATATTACAATTACAAGCAGACCTCTTTGGCGTAATGTATCATAAAAAGAAAGGGAACAATCATTATATAGATAATTAAAAGGTGGCATTAACAAAAAAAAAGTGGGGTTTTGAAAATGGAGTATCAGGGATTATTACTCTAAGAGGCAACTAGACCAGTGGTGCCCCTATCTCCCATCTTCAACCATTCCCTTTAACCCCCTCTACTGGCCAAATCCAGCAGTGCATTAGATACTGAGGTTAATTATATTTGTACTAAAACATATTGAGCCCCAAATAACAACAGGCTTTTTGGGGGAAACGGTCAGCCCCAGTTTTATAGCTGTGCGAGGCATCTGAAACAAGTGTCTCTTTACATTAATGTTTCAAGATGGATTAAGCCCTACTTTGCCTTTTTATTTTTCCAATGACTGATATGAGGAATGGAGTTAGTAGGAGGAGTTTAGGGAAATCCTTATCAGTAATGCAACATAAATATTATAATACTGATGTTAGAGAAAATGGTATGCGGGCATCTGATTTTAATTGATTGCAACTCCAATATATGATTAAGCTGATTATTACACCTCCTGGCGTGTCTGCTGTTCCAGACTTGTTCTGCTGTAGCTCTCTGAAGATATCTCCCAGCATATTTTGCATTTTTATGGAATTAGAAAAATGACTTTTAATGTCTCTTGTGGGTAATAATGATATATATATACATACACATACACATACACACACACACACATAACTTCAAGCAAAATAATATACAGAAGAGTGTTCTGAATCGTTGGCAATACTTTCTTTTGGGGAATTGAGCAATGCATATTTTAGGGATGGTAAGGAAGGATTATAATTGTAGGTTTTGGTCCTTGGTTTGCTATTGCTAGCACTACCTCTGGAGTATTCTCTTGTTCCCTTCCCACGATACATTGCAGATGTTCACACAATACATTCAATGAATAGTTTCCCACACTGGAATGCATACATCCAAAAGAATGCAGAAATGAGTGCAGTCCAGACTTACACTGATCTACAACTGTGCTGTGTATCCACATGCTGAGGCATTCTTATATCCAGCCTTCTGCTGATCCTTGCCAAGTATTAAGTGCTTGTTCCACAAACCTGGAGTAGATTATCACTTAGCAGTGGAGATGCATCTGATAAAATTAAATAGTTTGGACTATGTCCAACAACAGATGTTGCTGCATATAATACATTAATAAGAGATTGTATACCCCTGCTTTGCAAAGAGAGGCGCGTAAGATATCTCATATTTCTTTTGAATGCCAGCTGTAGCGTTATTTCTTGTAAAACTTCTGTATGAAAGTCCATCATGTGTTTGAATTATTTTTTTTTGCGTATTGTTCTTCTCTGTATGTAAAAATATTTCCAAAGCAAACAGGGGAAGGTTCTGGTGTCTTAATATCATAGAAGAGGGGATTTTTGTGTGGACAAAAAAACAAGACGTAATTTGCTTGTCCTGAGATGTTTGTAAATATCTAAGGCAGGGGTGCTCAAATCAAGTCCCCCCCCCCAACAGGTCAGGTCTTCAGGATATCCCTGCATCAGCACAAGGGGTCAATCAGGGGCTCCGTTGAAGACTGGGCCTCTGATTGGGCCCCCTGCGCTGAAGCAGGGACTGATTGAGCCACCTGTGCTGATGCAGGGATATGCTGAAAACCTGACCTGTTGGGGGAGAGCTTGGGAACTAGAGTTGAGGACCCCTGATATAAGATACAGTATCACTCACCTTCATGAAGACTACGGCTTGTTCATGCTTCAGAGACTTGATTGAGGTTACTAAGCAATATGATATATCAGGCAATCCTGTGCAATCGAAACATAGAAATTGAAAGCAGATCACTTGCCCACCACCCATTTGGCTTGTTTTTTCCTTGATGCGGTAAAACCTTCAACCCCAAATCCTCTAATTTTCCAGTTTAGTTCTTGCATACCTAGCCCATGCTTTTTAACATTCATTCACTGTTTTTGCATCTACTTGACCATCTCTTACCACTAAATACAACACCATGTGTGCTATTTGTTGTGATCTTAAATCCCTGGAGCAAATTGCATTTGTAATATTTCTAATGTTTACTAGTTCATAGTGAATATAATCAGCCTCTGAAGTCGTTTGCCAGTAAGCAGTTGTCGAACGCTCCCATGGACCCAGCACAGGGACAGCAGGGAAGTTACAGATTAGGGATACAATTCCTTGGCAGAAGACTATGGAGACATTGGCACAATGTAAGACCTTAATCTGACTGGTTTATGGTATATTTTTCAACATCCTTAAACAAGCAAAAAAACGACATCACTTTTAACCATGTTGCTATGGTTGTTTGTTTGAACCTGGAGCTATATCATGTTCTTCTGTTTTCATTCCTCGCTTGGTTTTCTTTCCTGAACGTCATAATGACTTCAACTGTAAAGGAAGGGATACTATTTGACCCAATAGTCATGTAATGGCAATGTTGTGAGAGAATATGGTTTAAATCCCAATTTAAAGGTGATTATGTTGCCCTGGAGTATTAGCCATAGAAAATATACATTTTATTCTTCATGATAAATTATATCAAACCAAGGGATTTGAATGGCAAATACAAAGTAGGAAATAGAAACAGAAAAAAGTGTCAGATTTTGAAATTGAAGAATGTAGACGGCCATTCACACCGAAGCAATATAATACAGTATATTATGTGTGTTAACGCAGAGAGTGAGTCATGTGACCTGTGTAAGGGGGAAAAAAGTATAATAAGAAAGTTATTTTCTATTACCAAGGCACGATTATACTTTAACTGGTACAGGTATATGCTGGGTCATCTGGGTTTTTTTTTTTTTTACTTACCAATATATCTATCACTGAGCATACAAATGAGTGTGAGATGCTCTGTTCTTTTGCAGAGGTTCTTTTCTTTGTGAATTCTCAACTCTATGATGCCAGAAAATCTAAGACGTCTTATGAATTGCACTTTGATAATGAAGAGATTTCACCCGGGCACAAATAAAGTCCACTACAGTGTATGCATAGTTTTATTTATTTACAGAAAAAGACAACATTTTGGTCCCTTACATGCCCCTTAGTCAAGACAGTGTGTATAACGTCTACCTCCCAGTATGCTATAGGAAACCATACATCTGGTGCCAAACCCATTGTGTTAGCACAATCCCAGTTACGAAGGTAAATTGTAGTGTGTTGCGGCATGGACTGCTCCAAGTGTCCTGGTAAGCAGTAAGTGATCATGTGTTGGATGAATGTGCTTGATAAAACTTGTATTTAGTTTGTTCTTTCAGTTCATCAAATGACATACTTAGGAGGCACACTATCTCTCAGTCTGTGCCACACTTCTTCTTCCAATCCAGACCTTTATATACCTTCCGGCTCACCTGCACACTATACTATTGTGAATCTGTAGACAAGGTAATTAATGGGTTTGGTGCCGGATGTTTGGTTTCCTACAATGTCTCACTACTTACTACGAGGAAGACACACTGTCTCGATAAAGGTCCATTTAAGGGACCGAAATATTGTCTAATTTGTAAATAAATAACACTATACGTGTACTAGAGTTTAATTAGGAAATATGAGATGACTTTGGAGCCTTATTTCCAGTGACTGCTATCAGAGTGCAATACTTCTGTGTTCACACGAAACTATAAAAACCCTCCAGTCCTTGTGACTCTGATTCTAGAGAAAGATCAAGGGCTACAGCAAGATGTTAACCAAATAACCTCTTTCATCTGAATATACATTGTGACACCACAGTTGCCAGTAGACACACAACTCCTGAAGAGGGAGCTGACTTTGCATTCAGAGGAGAGATGCATACCTGCGGCTGACAGACTTGTCAAAGGGAGATGAAGAACAATCACAGTGCTTCTTTGGCATTGAAAGCAAATAACATCTTCCACAGATTTCATATAAGGAACAATAGGATTAAAGTTTGAATTGTGCATACAGAATTGTATCAGGCAACTGTAATTGAGTCTTTAATCACGTAGGCTATCAAGCATAAAACAAAAAGGGGAGAATTAACAAACATCAATAAAGGAGAAGATGCTCAATTAAAACTTCTGTCATTATAACTACCTGTATCTCCGTTACTAAAAATGTGCTTTATTTTTCCAGTATTATGCCACCATTTTTGCTTCATTTATACTGTGATAACCCAACGACCATAAGGGCCAAAAGACAGAGATTATCAGACTGACATTCATTTAAAACACAACAAAATTCATCAATGAAAACTACAACGACTCGAATCTGAAAACTTGTGATCCACAAAAATACGTATACAGTATGTACAGGAATATCAAAGCAAAATCCTGCTTTTAAGAAATGGGAAAAATATACGGATGGACAGGTTTGGGAGTTTGAAATCCGAACTTCGTAAATTCGCCCTTAGTTTGGATGACCGAGGGGAACACCAGAATTTTTTTTTTTTAATCTGAGCAAATTTTGAACCACACTATACTCTCTCCTCTCCCACTCCCTCTCATCTCATTGGTTTCCTCCTCCTCTTGCTGTCTCTCGGTTTCCTCCTACCCATCTTGCTGTCTCTCCTAACTCCTGCCCCCTGTGCACACTGCTATCCATTCCCTCCTCCAAATAATCCATCTATGTCCTCTCCTTGCTGCCTCTCTCTGTCTCTCCTCCCCTCCTTGCTGTCTCTCTCTCTCTGACTCCCCCTGACTCCTCCCTCCTCCTTGCTCTCCCCTCTCTTCCCGCTGTATCTCTCTCTCTCGCTGTCTTTCCTCCCCTCCTTGCTGTCTCTATCTCTGACTCCTCCCCTCCCTTCTATCTCTCTTTCTGTCTCCCCCCCTCCTTGCTCCTCTCCCTGAGGAGGCATTCCGGTGGTTGCAGATAAAACTTTATTGTTGCTTAGCAACCCTGTAACATCTGAACCTTTGTACGTAAACATACCTAAGTGTAACGGCTGGACCCCCTTGTCTGACCCACCCAATCTCACATTGGCCCGTGTGGTCTAACCGGTCCCCATTATATGATCGTGTATGGTGGTTCACCTGCAAGTAACAGGACTCCCGAGTCTCCCGCTTGATGGTATTAGGGGATGTCATCAGGACAGGTAGCTGAGGTAGTGGGTGCGAGTCCAACTTACATCATGTGCAGCGCCTCCACCTCATCAGGATCTATGCTTCCGCAGGGAGATGGTCCTGGTGAGGAACTCCTTCTTGGTGGTGACTGCCACTGTAGAGTAATCTCACACTCACTCAATGGGGTTTTCATTAACAAGGCCATCATTATTGTAGGTTGGGATGTAGCAGACTGCCCCATGCAGCTGCCGGCTCTAGCCGCACATCTCTTCGTGCTGTCCCTTTGCCAGGTACGCCCTCCCGTATTGAAGTGGAATTCCCTCTTCCCCTAGGGAGATCACCCCTGTGCCAGGTCCCTGGACACAGAGTGGCTTAGACAGACTTGATTGGTCAACCTGGACCGCTAGTTACGGCACTAGGGTCACAAAAGTGTTCCTACAATCCCTTATGCAGGAGCATACACTCTACCAACTACTTCACACACACACACTAACTGACAGTGTTGTGCCTTATATACTTCAGGAGGCAGGCGCATCTCTGATGTCCCTATCCAGGGACTCAGAGCATACAGCCACTCCCCTCCATACATAGGGCACCTCACCAGGGTGTGAGGGAAAACCTCCATAACTACTGCTGGCATACCTGTACTTATCAGTACTTACTGCCAACAGCGAGGAAAGTTTTATACCATTATTATGTATGGCTATATAAGCCTTATATATACGTATATATCATATCCTCCCGGCCGCTGTATCTTTTTCCTGGACCTTTCCAGTGTAAGTCCTGTTAGGTGCAGGCAGTGGAGGGGTTAATTCCTTCTTTTAGGCCCTGTGTGCTTTTGCAGCCTTGGATGATTAGATGTATTCAAGGGCGAGCCTAGCAACAATAAGAAAGTGTCAGCTTGAGGGATGAGTACTGATTGGATCACACATAGGGTGTGATGACATATCAGTATTCAACCTGCTCTGTTAAGGGGCAGGGTTACAAACACCCACCCACCCAAAGGCTATAAGTACTGGCACTTTCCTAAATACTGGGGTCTCTTGCTTTGTATCTCCTCCCTCTGGGAGTGTGCAACATCTGCCCTCCATCTCTGTAGGAGATGTGAGGAGGAGTCCCAGACCTAGTCTGGACCTCAAGCCCTAGTCAGTGCCTGTGAGTAAGGGAAGATGAGGGAAGGATGCATTAGTTCTGTTTATGCCATCTACATGCAATAAAGTTCCAGTTGTACCAGAACCTGTGTGATTTAATGTCTTGCTGCAAGAACAAGGTGTCAGTATGGATTCTCCTTCCGCACCAAGGACCCATACTGACTGGAGGCGCTGCACCAATCAAGTACCAAGGTAACCTGTGAACCT
Source organism: Ascaphus truei (assembly GCF_040206685.1). Classification (NCBI taxonomy): domain Eukaryota; kingdom Metazoa; phylum Chordata; class Amphibia; order Anura; family Ascaphidae; genus Ascaphus; species Ascaphus truei. The sequence continues at coordinate 50,283,406 of NC_134490.1, read as the reverse complement.
GTCCTGTTTCTCCCCACAACATTGCGGAGCACTCAGCCCTCCTGTTTACCAAAAGGTAAAGCACAACACCTAGGAAGTATCCAGATAAGAAGCAGACCCCCCAATATCACTTAGGGTGGGCGTAATATATGCCAATCTAGGAGATCTGAAAGGTTATTAATTAAACATTATTCTTTGTTTTCACCCATCCCTGTAATAATAATATCTTTATTTCATATAGCACTTTTCTCCCAATGGGCTCAAAGCGCTTCACAATTACCGTATAGTGCACAGTTCGCAGTACATACGAGTGTTACAGACAGCCCCTGCCCAGATAAGCTTACAATCTATGATGTTGGTGCCTGAGGCACAGAGAGATAAAGTGACTTGTGTAAGGTCACAAGGAGCTGACATCAGGAATTGAATTGGTTCCCTTGGTTCAAACGCAGTCATTTTTTACTCAGTGCGAAAACAGAGAAAGAAACCCAATTTGTAGCACTCTCTCACCCAAGTGGATGATTGATGTATTTTGTTACAATTAGATTTAATTGGAACATTTGTGTGAACAGAATAGCTTGAACAGGCTGGCCGACAGGTTTGCGATAGGATGGGCATTTTATTGGCTGTGAACATTACAGGGGTTGTGGCATTTAATGAATTTAGCCCGCAACATGACAGCTAGCAAAACTGACCAGTCAGCTAGGGTAGGGGTGCTCAACGCCACTCCTTAAGACCGTCCAACAGGTCAGGTTTTCAGGATATCCCAGCTTCTGCACAGGTGGCTCGGTCTTTGACTGAGCCACTGATTGAGCCACCTGTGCTGAAGCAGGAATATCCTTAAAACCTGACCTGTTGGTGACCCTTGAGGACTGGAGTTGCCCACCCCTGAACTAGAGCATAACTCATAATAATAATTGGGGTGTTTTAAGAGGAGTGCCTGTTCCCCTAAAAAGAAAGAGTTAATCCCTTAGGAGAGACAGCAAGGTGAGTAGGAGGAAACAGAGAGACAGCAAGAGGAGGAGGAAACCGATGAGATGAGTGGGAAAGGAGAGAGTATAGTGTGAACAGTGAGGCGCAGACACAGTTAGGCAGGGAGTGCAAAGAGAGAGGAGGAGAGGGTGCAAAGAGGAGCAGTGCACGATGGAGGAGAGATTAAGATTGGGAAGAGGGACAAGAGACAGCATAGTGTTACTGGGAGGGGTGAAAACATAGAGTAATATTTAATATTTAATTATCAACCTTTAAGATCTTCTAGATCAGAGTATGTTATGCCAGGTACAGGTGTTTTATATATATGTATCTTCTGATTATCTTTTCAGATAGAAAACATCTTTAAATGATTGCTTCTCTTTTAGTCACTGACCACATGATAATTTTTCCTGGCTCTCCAGGTGTCCTCCCTAATACATAGTTACATATTTACATAATAGATGAGGTTGAAAAAAGACATACGTCCCTCAAGTTCAACCAATGTTAAATCTAGACGACAGATACTTCATCCTATATCTATACTTCCTTATGGATCCAGAGGAAGGCAAACAAAAAAAACCAGTGTCATATCATCCAATGATATCTCATAAGGGGGAAAATAAATTCCTTCCTGACTCCAAGAATTGGCAATCGGATTGCTCCCTGGATCAACATCCTTCCCATGTTTACTTATTTGGTATATCCCTGTATACCTTCCCTTTTTAAAAAGATGTCCAACTTTTTTTGAACAAATCTATTGTATCTGCCATCACAGTCTCCATGGGTAATGAATTCCACATTTTAACTGCCCTTACCGTAAATAACCCTTTCCTTTGTTGCTGGTGAAATCTCCTTTCCTCCAACCTAAAGGGTCGACCCTGTATCCTTTGTACTGCCCTTGGGATGAATAGTTCTTTTGAAAGCGCCTTGTACTGTCCCTGAATATATTTGTATATAGTTATCATATCCCCTCTTAGACGCCTCTTTTCTAATGTAAATAAATCTAATTTAGCTAGCCTCTCCTCATAAGTTAGATTGTCCATCCCCTTTATTCATTTGGTGGCTCTTCTTTGTACTCCATATTCAAAATGTGATCTTACTAATGCTTTGTAAAGGGGCATCATTATGTTTACTTCCCTTCCATCAATTGCGCGTTTAATGCAAGATAAGATCTTGTTTGCCTTTGCAGCTACTGCATGACATTGGGCACTATTGCTAAGCCTGCTGTCTACAAGCACTCCTAAATCCTTCTCCATCAAGGATTCCCCCAATGTATCCCCATTTAATTTGTAAGTCGCCTTGCTTCCCAAATGCATAACCTTACATTTATCTGTATTAAACCTCACCTGCCATTTACCTGCCCAAGTTTCTAGTCTCTCCAAGTCCTTCTGGAGAGAAATTACATCCTGCTCTGATTCTATTACCTTACACAATTTAGTATCATCAGCAAAGATGGAGACTTTGCTCCTGATGCCAACCTCAAGGTCATTAATAAACAAGTTATAAAGCAGGGGTCCCAGTAGCGATCCCTGAGGTACTCCACTCACGACCTTAGCCCAACCTGAAAAAGTTCCATTTATGACAACCCTCTGTTGTCTGTCCTTTAACCAGTTTTCAATCCAGGTGCATATATTTTTACTGAGTCCAATTTGCTTTATTTTGTACACCAACCTCGTGTGGAACCGTATCAAAAGCCTTTGCAAAATCTAAGTAGACCACATCAACTGCATTACCCTGGTCTAAATTCCTACTTACCAAATACCTAAGGCTAGGCCTCTTACTAACCTCTGACCCCAAAGTCCAAAGAGGTACCTGTAAGCAGGGGGCTCTTTAAGTCAGTGCAGGTCTGAGTTGGTGTCCGTGTGGTGCACCCTCTGGCGGGTTCCAAGTTCCGCTGTACCCTGGCATAGAGGGTCTGGTTCCTGGGGATCTCTCTGGCAGCACAGTCCCTCTGTGCTAGAGAACCCCATGCCGTTTGTGCATCAAACCTTTAAACCTGCTTGATGAGCCAGGTGAAGACTGGCTAATTGACTCTAACTGCAATTAACAAAATTTCCTGATAGACTTATCAACTACAGACAGGCTTTAGGTGTGCTGCCTTTTAAAACTGGGGAAAGGCCCTGTTACAATGATCCTTTCCCATCACATGGTACAGAGTGACTTCACAGGAAATAAGTCACTCCCACTGTATACATGGTGACCTGTGACATCACCATCAGGGTAGAGAATGGTGTGGGGCAGTAAGAGAGAGCGAAGGGTGTGGGGCAGTAAAAGAAAAAGGTATGGGGTGCAGTAAGAGAGAGAGGGTGGGGGTGTAAGAGAGAGGGGTGGGGGTGTAAGAGAGAGGGGTAGGGGTGTAAAAAAGAGAGAGGTAGGAGTGTAAGAGAGAGAGAGGCGGGGTGAAAGAGAGAGAGGTGGGGGGTGTAAGAGAGAGGGGTAGGGGTGTAAAAAAGATAGAGGTAGGAGTGTAAGAGAGAGAGGTGGGGGGGTGTAAGAGAGTGATAGAGGTGGGGGGGTGAGAGAGAGAAAGATGTGGAGGTGTAAGAGAGAGAGGTTGGGGGCTGTAAGAAAGAGAGGTGGGGTGGTGTAAGAGAGAGAGAGAGAGAGTGGGGGGGTGTAAGAGAGAGAGAAGTGGGGGGTGTAAGAGAGAGAGAAAAGTGGGGGGGTGTAAGAGAGAGAGAGAGAGAAGTGGGGGGGTGTAAGAGAGAGAGAGGTGGGGGGTGTAAGAGAAACAGAGAGAGAGAGGTGGAGGGGTGTAAGAGAGAGAGAAGTGGGGGGTGTAAGAGAGAGAGAGGTGAGGGGTGTAAGAGAAACAGAGAGAGCGCGAGGTGGGGGGTTGTAAGAGAGATGGGTGGGGGTATAAGAAAGAGAGAGAGGGGTGTAAGAGAGAGAGGGTGGGGTATGCAAGATAAGGGATGGGATGTAAGAGAGGGGGGAAGTAAGAGATAGAAGAGGGGGACATATAGAGGAGAAGCAGGGGAGAAGAACGTGTAAGGAAGAAGCTGGACAGGAGGAGAACATATGGGGGAGAAGCTGGTGAGGACAGGAGCATGTGGGGAGAAGCAGGAGAAGAGGATGTCCGAACTGAGAGGTGCCAGGTATCAGGGAGCAGCAATAGCATTAAAAGTAAATACAAGTGTATTTATTAAGTTCTTATTATTATTAGTTGTTTTAGTGATGTTCTTGTTGCTCTATATAATTGTTGAATGCTGACATCTCACATACAACTGCACTACAATATATTATTTGTGTGTTTTAAAAATGTCCGGTACAATGAAATCTAATCAGGCCTCTCATATGAAGTGCGTTTGACACCTCTGTTCTAGAACTTGGGTTCCTGGGAGGGACAGTTAGAGGAACCTCACAGTTGGTAATGTAAATATGTCCCCGTGTATAGTTCATGTATAGTGATAATGTCCGGTCCATGTTTGTTGTTTTGTAGTTAAGGAAAGTGTCTTATCCAGTTAGTGTCCGTAGCCTTGGAAAGACAGAAGCATACAGGTTCCTACAGAGGAAGCCTCTGTTTTATTGGGGTTACCCAAGTAATGGTCCTGGGATCTAATCGGTGCGGCTCTGCTGAGTGGTCTCCTGTTGTGTCTGAAAAAGAGGGCTTAAGAGAGGTATGTTTGTACCTTGCACCGGGATAGTGATCTCACAGTTCATGATAGTAAGTGTAACCTAAGATGGGGCCCAATTTAGATAAAGAGTTATGGATGCTACGCAGAAGATAGCCACTTAAGATGACAGTAACAGAAACAAGTAGACACATCCAGGAGCTGGAGGGAGAATATGCCAGGAACACCTCAAAAATAAAAAGAGAAATATCTAGTACAATAATGCCATACAATATGAGATGAAAAGGGGCGATAAAATCTTGTCTCATATGAAGAATCTACTTACAAGAAGTAGGATTTAATATAGCGTTGACAGGAAACCATACAGCCGCTTGTCTGATGAGTAGTATCAGTCGTGATGTATCTCAGGGAGAAAAAACAACAGTGAGATCCCTAGTGCAGACCAGTATAAAAATGTATAAAAATATTCAAATAGCAGCATATGTACTCACATGGTCTACATTCAATATAGGCACATCAAATAATGTGATGAGCTGAGAGGTGATCTCGTGCCAAAGAGGGTCCGCATGTACACCGTCTGTCCTGTGTTTCTCCCGCTGGTGTCTCGCTTTGGATGGCGTCTTACGTCACATCTGCCGGTGTATTGTCTGCTTCCGGATATTCGGGGGAAGAGGCGGGTGTACGGCAGTGGGTCCTCTCGGCTCAGGATCACAAATCTCGTTTGCAGGCTCGGCTCTACGCGTTTCGCTGATCTCAGTCAGCTTCGTCAGGAGAATCAGTAACAGAAAAAAGCCAAAGCACCTCCCTAGCCTGCGACAGTAAGGATTACCTAGGGAAGAATTAAAGAGTACAAACATGGTTGTTCACCAGTTAAAGTGTATATATTAACAAATGTCTTGATGTGAAGAACATTATTTGTACTATAAAAGTGTCACGCCTGTATGCCCGCAGACCAAGCTTTGACCCCAGTACTGAGGTGGGAACGTTATGATACCACACACCCACAGCAGTGGGAGCAAGCCCGGAGTGTGGTATAGCATTGCTGGGCCTGTTGGAAGTGTTGTTAGTGTATACTTGCAACGCTTGGGGAATGTCCGTGAGAATAGTCGTGTCCGTTTGCCAATGTTCAGCGATCCAGAGGGTAGAGTCGTCAGAGGGCAACCCAGATCCTAGGAAGCCAGAGGTCAGCGAAGTCGTACGTGTAGCAGGGTTCAAAGGGATACCAGAGAGCAGAGTAGTCCAGGGTAAGCAGGGGTCAAAGCCAGGGAAATCCAAAGTAACTCAGGAGCAGGTAATCACAGGAGCACAGAGGGAGCACAGCATAGGTCAGGTACACACAGGGAAACAGGAACTATGCAGAGCGAGGAAGAGGTGGACAGACAGGGATTATAAAGGAAGGTGCACCAATGACAGAGAGGGGAGGAGTAGAGAGAGAAGTGGGTCTACTGTATTTTGATCTGGTCTAAAACTGATTGGCCGGCGAAGCCGGCCAATTCAGTTGAACAGCAATTCTACTTGTTGCCAAGTAGAACAAAGAAAAACCAGTCAAACAAATATTCCAAAGAAGACCAACAAGTGCACTGTTGAAGTGCACTTAAAGCAGAAGGGTTAACTCTAAAGAACCCTCGATGGGGGATACCGAGCAGAGCATCCCGCCTAACGCCCACTGGGAGGCAAACTCTGAAACCGTCCCAGTAGAATCGGCGTACGAGAACTCTGCCCGAATACGGGAGTGCACCAGCGCCCGGAACATGGCCACGATGTTTGTTGGGACCCCCCCTCCAAAACCTGCTTCCTGGTTTTACAAATGGCTACCTTAGCTAATGCCAGGAGCATGTTGACCAGGAGATCCAGAGGCTTATCGTTCCGGGACACTGGGCACCCAAAAATAAAAAGATGAGGGGAGAAGTGTAGCCAGAACTGCAGGAGAAGGCTCTTCAAGAAGGAAAAGAGGGGCTGCAGTCTGGCGCAACTCAAATAAATGTGATATACGGACTCCCGCTCGCCACAAAAGGGACAGGTGGCGGGGGAGTCCGTGAAGTGTGCCAAGTACTCTCCTGTGCTCAGTGCACCGTGGAGGACTCTCCAACTCAAATCCCCGGCGGGACGGGGAACCAAACCTGAATAGAGTTCTTTCCACCGGGGTCTCTCCCCTCGTTCGCAGGAAATACCCGTCTCAAGATAGTACCAGGGCAGGTGACAAGGGCGAGGTAGTGCACTATATGGAGCACTAGAGAATACAGGACTTTCCTCGGCATGCCGCGGAAACATGCCGGGGACATATCCCCCAACCTGCTGAGGTTGGAGGAGAGAGGAGCCCGAGGGGGTTGCCATGGCATTGGTTCCACGCAAAGATCCAGAGAGCTGAAGTTGATAGGTTGACAAGGCTCTCCGGTCTGCAATACCCCCTCAATGAAGGTGCGTGAGTCAGGGTGGATGGCATCTTTAATCTCCCGGATCAAACGATGAGGGACGCGGGCAGTACGCAGACCCATATGGGGCGCAAGCACCTCTGCCCTAACCCAGTCTCGCTGCTCAAAGTCCAGGAGATCCCCGACTCTGGTCACCTGCGCCAGGATTAGCCGGCGGCAAATAGAGGGTGAATCCAACATCCGAGCCCCCACTGCCGGATTATACAGCAGGGGCTCGGCGAGGAAATCAACCCCCACCGCCTGTTCCTTCCTGGTCGCGGAGACCAGTTTCCAGGCCTTAAGTAAGTCCTGGTAGTATGCCGGCAGCTCCGAGAGGTCTCTACCTAAACCCTCGGGCCTGATGATAAACAGTTGCCGGTCATACCTCATATTGCGCAGCTGGCGAAAGAAACTGGTTGCCAGCTGGCACCACTGCGGAGACGGATCTGCAAATAGGTATCTCTGCAGGTATTGGAGGCGGAAAGTATGTAACTGGGAGCGGACACACACCACTCCCTGTCCACCCTCCTCCAAAGGAAGGCACGCAACTCCCGCAGAGACCCAATGCTTCCCCATCCAGAGAAAATCCATCAACCTCCTCTGGATCTTGTTGATAAATTCGGGGGTCGGATCCATGGCTATCAGCCGGTGCCATAGCTGACTGGCCACCAGCTGGTTGATCACCAGGGTTCTTCCCCTGAGGGAAAGCATTCTCGACAGATACACCCAAGACCCCAGACGAGCAATGACTCGTTCCTCAAGATCACTGAAGTTTTCTGGGGCCGGGTTCTCCGCAGCAGACAGGTAGACTCCCAGATATTTGAGAGTATCGCTCCCCCACGAGACATTACGAAACGTGGGGGGCAAAGAGTCCACCTGTAAGGGACCCACCAAAATGCCAGAGCACTTAGACCAGTTGATCCGAGCAGAAGAGGCAGCGGTGTAGACCTCTTGGAACGCTTGCGCCCGCTCTAGATCATCTAGGTCCTGGGCCACGAGGAGCACGTCATCGGCATAAGCCGACAGGACTACCCGTATGTCGGGCTCCCGCAGCACCAGCCCGGTGAGCCTCCTCCTCAGTAGGCAGAGGAAGGGCTCAATGGCCAGCGCGTACAGTTGCCCAGACAGGGGGCACCCTTGACGTACTCCCCGACCAAACACAAAGGTGCCGTCAGGGACCAATTGATCTTCACCAGACACTTTGCAGAGGCGTACAGCATCTGGAGAAAGCCCACAAATTGTGGGCCGAAGCCAAACTCCCGCAGGGTCTGTATGAGGTAACGGTGATCCACCCTGTCAAACGCCTTCTCCTGATCTAGGGACAGGAGGGCGAGTGACAGACCAGTCCTCTGCGCGTGATGTAGCAGGTCCCGGACCAGAAAAATGTCATGAATACTCCGGCCCGGGACAGTATAGGACTGGTCGGGGTGAATCACCTCTGCCAGCACTGACTTGAGCCTCAGCGAGAGCGCTTTGGCTACGATCTTATAGTCCGTGCTTAGCAGTGAGACCGGTCGCCAGTTAGAGATCTGGCGGAGATCCCCCTTCTTCGGCAGCAAAGACAGTATTGCCCACCGACACGAAAGGGGCATCTCACCGGTCTCCAGGGCTTCGGCCAGGACCTCGGTGAAATCAGGTCCCAGCATCTCCCAGAAAAAACGGAAGAACTCCACAGTCAGTCCGTCTAGCCCCGGCGTTTATCCGCGGGACATGAGACTGAGGGCTTCAGAGAGCTCGGCCAGAGTCAAAGGTAACTCAAGCCGCTCCCTTCCTCCCTCGCCGACCGTGGGAAGCCCCTCCCATAAGACCCTGCATGCGTCTGGCTGTATGGACTACGGAGAGAAAAGGTCTACGTAGAATCTCCGGGTTCTGTCCCAGATGCTCTCCGGGTCAGTCAGAGGGGTACCGTCTTCTTCTAGCAAGCAGGTGATATGTTTACGGTTTCCCCTCTTTTTCTCCAGCGCATAGAAGAGGTGTGACCCGCGACCCATCTCCCGAAGGAAGTGGATGCGGGATCGCACATACGCCCCCGAGCTCTCCGATCTTCCAAGTCCCGGAGAGCGCACTTCCTCTCCACGTACGCACACTGCAGGTATTGGTCTCCTGCCACAGACTGCCGCTTCTCGAGAGACTGGGCTCGCGACAGGCTGTGGCTGGATATACAGTATACAGGGGACCAGGACATCCGTTCACCCCTAAACACCCTAACATGGGTGAACTCAGTGGATGCCTCGGGATGTTGTTCTCGCCAGACGTCTACCAAGGAGTAGCGGGTGATGACCTCCCGCAAGGCCGACGCAGAACACGGGTGTGGCTCCAGTCCATTCCGGTCTTTCAGAGCCTCGAGGGTGCAGTTGAAATCACCTCCGACCACGTCTTCGTCCGCGTCCACTGTCTCCAGGTATTCAGACATTCCGACGAAGAACTACCTTCTCAGGGGTCCGGTGGCTTGAGCATACACGTTCAAGAAATTAAACGTGTAGTCCTCGTGCCGGACCCCGAGATGCAACAGGCGACCTGGAACAACAGTTTTGGCAAGCAGTAGCTCTTGTTGAAAGGACTCAGAGAACAGTGTCACCACCCCACTAGATGACGAAGTGAGGTGGCTGAAGAAGACCTTGCCTCGCCACTCCAGATGCCAGCTGGCTTCAGCCTCTGGAGTGGTATGGGTTTCCTGCAGGAAACTCACAGAATACTTTCCCTTCTGTAAAAAGGAGAGTACCTGGAACCTGCGAAACCCGTCCTTACAGCCATTCACGTTAAGTGTAACGATGCTCAAAGCCATTGGTAATCAGGAGTTTTGCTTTCCACAGGCGCTCAGGGAGCTACACCCCGAGAAGCCTTAATGTGGTCTCGCATCAATTTATGAAATTTCAGGACACGAAGATGGATAGGCCCAGAGATTTTGACCTTGTGGTTAGCCCTGATGTATACTAAGAGAGAGTGGAGAATGACTGAGGCATCCTTCCACCTTCAAAGGGACAACTGCACCTTCGTGGTTCCGTGTTTGCAGAGGGTATCCTCCAGGAAACCATCTAGCTCCTGGGCAGGGATAATGGGGGTCAAAGAGTCCACCGCCTCCGCGGTGCCAGAGGACTCCTCACTGAGCCCCAACTCCCCGAGCTCCTTATGACTGAAAAACTGAAGACCCCCGCCCTTCTCTGCGGGTGCCTTTCTCAGCCTTAAAGTGGGTCCCCTCCTCGGTGTTTCCACGAGGGGGTCCACTATATCCTCCACATCCAACCCCGAGATGGGATGTTCAGGGGTAGCTGGTGGCGGTATGGCGGAGGTAGCGGTCTCCCTAGTGTCCTCGGGGGCCAACGAGGCACACAGTGCCCTCCTGGTCTCCTCTACCACCATGCGAACAAACGGGATGCCACAGGCGTTCGCATTAATCGCGGGAGGGCACTTTTCAGCAAGTACCTCATAGGGAGGGTCCAGCCCAGCAGTCGCCTCCAACAAAGTGCCCGACCAAAACTCCTCACCAGGAGAGCTCACATCTGGCATCTCCCAGATGCAAAATGAAGTGCTCGCTAAAACACTCTCACCCACACCCGCCTCCCCCGCTCCATCCTCCAAACCCCCAACCACGGGGGTCAGCCCTAGCCCATCCCCTTCTTCCGGTGACACAAACCGGGGCTCAGCCTCAGGTGTGCCACCCGAAGGCGGCACAGCCGGAGGGGGATCCTGGCCGACCTCCGAGTCCCCAAAGACAACTGTGTCCGGCACGGCAGATTCACCGAAACACAAGTCGTCGGGGGATGTTCTCCAACTGGGAGGGGTGTTGGAAGGCTCCCCAATGTCCATTTCTAGGAGCAAAGCCTCATGTTGTTGAGCACTTTGATCTTCCACCCCAGGGACGCCGGGTACCTCTTCCTGCATTCCCTCCAGATCTTCGAGGGGGGGGGACTGCATATTTATGGGGTCCGGCTTACACTGGCTAATCCTAACCTGTGGGCCAGACAGGGCCACCCTGTGCGGAATTGATGTTGCATTCCGCTTCGGAGACTTCTGAGGGTGAACGTAATACGGTTCACCCTCCTCGCTCTCCTCAATCACCCTCTTGTTCTTAGTTTTTGCTTTCCTCTTCCTGGGGATTGATTCCCCCAAAAAGGGTATCGCCACCTCCTCAGCGGGAGCCTCCCACCGCTTCCCCGCACCCTGTATGGTGCTTACATTGGGGGTAGGGTGCTCCTGGAGGGAGACAGCAAAAACAGAGGGTGACTTCTTCAGGGTGCTCTTTTCTTCTCCCTCTTTTTCCTGGGGAGAAGTGCAGACGTCACCGCCCGAGATGGGGCAGCGACATCTCCTGCGGTCCCAGGGGGGACCTGGGCCCCTGAGGGCTCCGCCGCGGTGGGCGCAGCAGTACAGGGTGTCTCCTCCTGGGGGGGGACAGTGACAACAGAAGGTGGCTGCTCCAGGGCGACCCCCTCACCCTCTCTCCGCTCCCCGGGGAGAGGTGCAGATGTCACTGCTCGAGACGGGGCAGTGACATCTCCTGCGGTCCCAGGGGGGACCTGGGCCCCCGAGGGCCCTGCCACGGTGGGCGCAGCAGCACAGGGTGTCTCCTCCCGGGGGGGGGGACAGCGACAACAGAAGGTGGCCGCTCCAGGGCAACCCCCTCCCTCCGCTCCCCAGGGAGAGGTGCAGATGTCACTGCTCGAGATGGGGCAGTGACATCTCCTGCGGTCCCAGAGGGGACCTGGGCCCCCGAGGACCCCTCTGTGGTGGGCGCAGATGTCACTGTTCGAGATGGGACAGCGACATCTCCTGCGGTCCCAGGGGGGGCCTGGGCCCCCGAGGGCCCCGCTGTGGTGGGGGCAGACGTCACTGTTCGAGATGGGACAGCGACATCTCCTGCGGTCCCAGAAGGGACCTGGGTCCTCTAGGGTTTTTCCTTCTCCCTCTGTACTTTGGGGAGATGTACAGACGTCACTGTTCGGGATGTGACAGCGACATCTCTTGCGGTCCCTGGAGGGACCTGGGCCCTCGAGGACCCCGCTGTGGTGGGCACAGCGGCACCGGGTGTCTTGGCAGAGGGAGGGGCGGGTGTAGGAGCTGAAGTGGGATTTCTATTCCCTTTGGGGCAACTCCTACGAGTGTGCCCCAGCTCCTTGCACAAATAACACCTAACCCCCTCCGTGCCATAGAACACAGTGTATTGAATGCCCTCGTAGGGCACCCTAAAGGAGCCCTCCACAGATTCTGTGCTCCCCGGCAGCAGCAGCTGTACCTGCCGCCTAAATGAGAGCACATGCCTCAGCGCTCTATTCCTGCAGCCCAGCGGAATTTTTGTTATGGGAGATTTAATCTCTCCCAGGGCTTGCAGGCGTGGGTGCATGAGGCTGTCTGGGATGAAGGGGGGCACATTGGACAGGATGATTTTTGTAACCCCTCCATGGGCTCTATGGGGATGTAGCTCCCCCCTACACTGATGCCTTTCTGCACCAGGGTGTGGGTGGCAGCCAGCGTACGGAGGAAGAAAATGCCCCTCCCATACATCTTGCTGGCCGCCACCACAGCAGAGGGACCCACAACGTCTGCCACAGCCCTCACAAAGATCTCCATGTTGAGGCCAGGTGACATTGGGCACCTCACCCCAAGCTTCCTGCTCACACCGGGCGTGGCCCCAGCGTTGTTGTTGCTGGGTCAACGCCTGCAGCTGCCACTTGCTCCCATGTTGGTACTGGGACTGCAGGGGTTAAACTGACAACAGGAGCCGGGGGAGGTGTGGCCAGGGCACTGGATGTACCAGGCCTAGGGCTGTGGTTATTGATCCCAGGGGCCCCAGTTTTTGGGATCCGATGTCCAGGGGTGGCCCCAGTTGCTGCACTAGTCCTATTCCCCCCAGGCATGATAAAATAAGCCTCTAAGTAAAGGGAGGAAATAGTGCTTAGGCAGAGAGATGCAGAGAGGAAACTGACACTTTAAGAACCAATTAACTATCTCTGCACAGGGAGGGGAAGAAAAACAGCTTTTTAAAACCTGCTGTAATCTTCTCTTTTCTCCCCTTATTATTTAACTCTCTCTCTTACAAGAAACCACACCACAATATTGAAGGTCTTAAAGTAAGACACAGAGCTCCCAAAAATACAAATGACAAAAGGAACTCAGGCTTAAATTAAGGTGAAATTAGAAGAAAAAGAAACAACCATAGATGGGTGAGGTGAGAGGGGTTGAGACTACAGTTTCCAGCCAGCCACTGTGTAGCTTTGCTGGGTTGAATCACTGCAGCCTCTGGGTGAAAACCAAAAACGGTTTTTAAACCTGAAAAAGCACCCAAAACCCTCTAAAAACTCACAGTATACTCACAGTATACTCCCCCACAGATCCACAGCAAAATATAACAAATAAAGAAAGAATAAAGCTGATTCATTACCAAATGCCTGGGAGCTCTTCACACACGCTTCTGAGTGAGAAGCTGGAGATAGGTCAGGGGAAGAAGAGGAGGAGACAGCAGGGGCAGTCAGGGGAATGGCCTGTACAGCTTGGGAGGCGGAGACAGGGGAAACCTGATAAGAAGCGTCTGTGCGCGCGCCCCCTGTAAGCTGGGGATGTGCGCGCACAGGTTGCAACACAGGCGCGGCCCGCACGGAGCAGGGGAGGACCGCAGGAGGAGGACGGAGCCAAGAGGAGGGGAATGCACGCGAGGCTTGTGCCCGCGCGATGGCCAGCAAAGGCAGAGAGGAGCATGCACGCGCGTCCTCCTTGGGCTGAGGGGACGCACGCACCGGACGCATCACCAGGCGCGTGGAACGCCGTGCCGCGGGCACCACGCGAGGAGGAGGCAACGGGACGGATGGCACCACAGGGGAAGGTAAAGGAGCTACCGCGGGGGAGAGGATCAAGGCAAGGGTTAAGGGAGCGCGTGGGTATGTGGGACCTGCAGGGAACGCGCTGTGGCAAGGGGAGAGAGGTAGAAGGTGAAGGAGAGGAGTGGGAAGGAGTAGAAAGGGTGACAGGAGATGGGAGAGAGGGACAAGGAGAGGAAGGAATCTCCTGAGTCGTCACAAAAAGTTCCTGACGTCATTATCTATGCCCGGCCTGCACGGACCCAGCACCCTGATAAAGTATGAGAGACTGAGAAAAGCAATGTACATAGTCAGCTGATCTAAACTCCTTAAGAGCCGGGCAAGGACACAGGGGTAGGGAGAGATCAGTGAAAAAAGGTTTAAGATGGAAGAGGGATGTAGAGGTAAAAGGTGCAACAATTAGACAAACTTGGATTAAGCATAAGAGACGAGAAAGGGTGTAACGAGAGATCAGAGTTGAGATATATGGTGGTGGAGAGGAGTGTAGAAACTTAAAAGAAAGGAGAATTTGGTAGTTTATTCCGAAATTAATAGGAAGCCAGCAGAGAGTTCAGGAGGTCAGAAGCAGATACGGGCCTAGAAGATCAGAAGATAGTTTGGGCAGCAGTGTTTTGAATGGACTGTAAAGGAGAGAGGTGTGAGACAGGGAGGCCAGATAAAATAATGTTACAGTAATTAATACAGGAGTGAATAAAGGCATGTACAGGCGGTCCTCGCTTTTCTGACGGAATGCGTCCCGCTAACCGCTGTCGGATTGCGGGGACCCATGTTAATTGGCGGCGGTGACCAGCGGATAAGCGGGTCCGGTGTCGGATAATGCGTCCAGCGGACTGCATTGTGCAGCGTCGGATAAGGCATCCGTTGGAAACCAGGATGTCGGCAAGCGAGGACCACCTGTATTAGTCTTTTTAGTGATAGTGAAACATAGGAAGGAGCGTATCTTAGCAATGTTGCGAAGGAAGAAATGGCAAGATTTAGTAACAGCGTTTATATGTGGGGAGAAGGACAAGGAGGAGTGTAATGTAACCCCCTAGGCAGCGTGCGTGTGACTGGGGGGGATAGCAGTGTTATTGACTGTAATGGAGAAGGGAATAATGGGACCTGATTTGGGAGAGGAATATGAGAAGTTCTGTCTAGAAACACAACAGACCTCATGTGTATTGCTGTAATACATTAGGAATTCATAAGACATTAAGAAGCTCTGTATGCTTTTTGTTTATTACATTTCTTTCTCTGTCCTCAGAAAACAAATAATCCTTTTGCAAAACTGATTAGCAAACAGGGCATTTCAACTCGGCCTAATGTTTTCCTCAAGTACCTAGGATGCTCAATGCTCTGTTAACCACACATTCCTCCCGCTCGCAGAGGGATTTCAGTTCCCAAACTTGTTTCCTGTTGGAAACTAAAAGCTATGAGCCTCAAAATTCATTTCAGACTCTGTGCTGCAGATAACAAAGGGCTTGGGTCTCAAAAAGCCCCTCTCATTGGGGAAGCCTCTGAGCACATGCACTGTGAAGGGTCTAGGGCCACTTCAATTCACTTCATTCATCCTGTCTATTTCCATGTCCTGGCTCCCTGTCTCTATGCCACGGGATATTCAATTATCACCTAAAAAAAGGGCAGATTTGGAGGAGTGTACAGATTTTGATTCATATTTACATTCCTGACCTTGTGGGCTCCCTAATGGAAGATGTGCAACTGCTTAAAGGGTCTCTTTTTAACCCTATAGACAGCAATGCTTTGGAGGAACTCTGGTTCCCATGTGAAACCCCCCTATTTACCAGATGCCTACTTTTAAGACCACTTATAGGAAACATAAAACACACCAAAAATATATAATTTTTGGCTTTAGGGCTTATTGAGATTTATGTTTTGCATGCATAAAATGAGATTATTGTCTCATGTCAGAGAAGGAGCTTCCATAAATGATTATTTGGTTGGTTCTATGGGACTTCTGTCCATGCCAGAAACAGGAAAACAATAAACAAGGGAAAACTCTGCAAAAATGAACATTTTGAAAAAAACAGAAAAGCTATAAATAAATCAGCACAATATGAACCATTAGATTATTTTATGACTTTATTTTACGGTTTGGGGGGGGGGGGGGTTGCTGCTTTAGAAGGAATTATGATTTTTGGGTGTCAGATTTGGGCGACTCACACATTTTGGAATTGAAAATGTGCCAAAGGTAACGCACACGTTACGTAAATACTCGCTGAAAGGAACATTGTAAACGGTTGATCTCGCAGCCAATGACCTATAAAACGTATTATGTACAAACTTGCAAGATTATACCATGTCACACATTGTTTCTAAGGTTGCCTTGCGTGTGTAATCTTGCTGTGACCTTACTAATAAATCACATACCAAAACACGGCATACAGGCGTAGCAGCCTTTTTTGCTCCCGTTGGCGTGTTGCAGCGAGACGCACACAACACACCAACGGGAGCAGGCACCATTGTAATGGAATTAGCCTCACGCAAAAAAAGGACAGGGCTGCCATGCCATCACACCCGCAGGGTGCAATACCACCTGCTACAGCTGTACTTTGTAATTTCTGCTGGGGAGGGGTTCATCACGCTTAGCACAATACCATGGGCTGTATCAATTACAGAAAAGTGCACACATAATGCACGCTTTGAATTTTGTTAATTTATATTTTTATTTGTGCCCCAACGCCACAGACGCATAGAGACTTTTTTTTTACTATAAGCTGCTCTTATTCCTTTCTTTTTTAAGAGTGCACTTTTGTGTTTCGTATCAGGCAAGGTTGACAGAAGCCTCAAGTTAGGTGCTACCCAGCCACAGGGCGACTGTTTTTAAGCTTTGTGAAGGCACTCTCTGTGTCTGCCCCATTCTGGAACATAGCCTGAGCGCCTCTGTTCTCAATCAAAGGAAGTATTGTTAGAACTGCTTTTTTCTTGTAAAAAGCACACGAGTAGAGTACTTTCTTTTCTTACATGATCTGAGCCTTTTTCAATTTTTTGGTCCCCCTTCAAACGGGCAAAATTGCTCTTTAGCAGAAATGAAGAAAAAAAAGAAAGAAACAAAGAAAGGGTATTGGTGTCTTTTCTGCTGTATTTGTAAGCGATTGACATAACTTATGTATTGGAAAGAAAACAGAGTTATAACAAGATGTGCAACTGAAAAGGTGTGTTGGCTTTTACCATTTACACACCTCTAGAATTTTTGTGTTGAAAATGGGTTATGCACCAAAATCTCACATCCCCCCTCTCCTTTTCTTCTGTGCCGTGTACGTCTGTGTGTAACTACCCGCCTCTATACTACACATTTTAATGCAGTGCTTGAGGGGCTGACATCCTAATGAACCTGTTGCAGCCTTGCCGTATGTACAATTGTTAGCAGTTTCTGTCTCACAAAGCTTCTTATAACTCAATAGTTGCTTGGAGCTCCCAGAATCTTAACCTTCACACAGACTTCTTCAATATCATGTGCTTTTATAGGGATTGGTAATATAAAGATATAGCATGTGTTATCTCCTTAACCACTGGTTTCAATAGGACTCCTGTTAAATAACATGCCAACGGCATTGCGTTACCAGGTGCAATAAGGTCACTGTTCCCATGGCAGAGGGCGAAGCGATGATCAACGCATTCTCCGAGTATGTCTTTTATACTCGGGATATCTGCGTCTTTGTTTTAGTCATGTTTGGGAGTGCATAAAGTAAATGGAATGTGTTTCAGTGGTTACTTCATAACAATTTCTCCTATATAGGGATATAGTACAATAATAATAAAATAAAAATATATATATATATATCACACATCGTATATCACAATCTACAACTAATCATCTTAAACAAATAAAACACATTTTTAAATTACAGTATACACCTGCAAAACCCCTAGATTTTCTTTAGATATCTTTAGACCCAACATAACCTAAAGCCCCCTGCCTCCCCCGGAGATCGGGTTGACGCAAAATGACTGAGGATGTTGTTGTTGTTGCACAAGAATACAATCCCAGATGACCGACCACAGCTAATAAGCTAAATCTGAGTGCACACCATGCGACTTTGACAAATGTGGCCTAACCTTTGGGAAGGTTTGGAAAATGATTATTAATAGCTGTCTTGGCTGTTTTTCAGGCGTGACACACAGTAGGATGTGTGTGTAAGTCATTTCACACACTCCTTTCTTTAGGATAAAATATAGACTTTGCCAGGGATGAGCTCGAAGTTTAGCATATGGAAACCTCTCTCTCTCTCTCTCACCAGTGCATATTGGGCCCTAACTAGAGATATACAACGTTTTACCTACGTTTGGAAACCAGATAAAACTTGTCTTTTCTTTTTTTCCACCTTTCGAATAAATGTAACTTTAAGTTTTCAAGCAGTAAAAGTCTCCATAACCTGAAATATGTGGAGAGCGGGAGAGAGAGGTGGACAGAGAGGGCTATTTAGGGTTTTTTCATCCACAAATGCCCTGAACGGTCACTTTGGGGCATATACAATTTACCCTTTAGTAGGATACCTATTTATTTATATACCTCCCAAAGCACACATGGAAATATAGATACCTGTGCGCACACTCTCTTAGACACTGCTCTAAACACTACACCACTCCTCCCAATACCTACAAAACGTCCAGCTGCCTACCGCTCTGCAGAGCATGTGCTGAATAGGTTAAGCTGTAATGCACATTTCTGCTGCTTCGTCACAGTACAAGTTGTTCACTAATGATATAAAATCTCTGTTTAAGTCGCATATTTTTTTCATATTTGCCCTTTCCCTCTAGCAAATCAGGAAATCACAGATGGTGTCTCTGCCAAGGTCATTAGCACAAGGCAGCATTGTTCCAAGATGCTGTTATTCAATGCTCGCTAATACCACCGAGCTCAGACTTCACAAATACAAAAATAAATGTCCTTTTCAGTTTTCTTTTGTGACGTGAGCTCCTGGTTATTATTGGGCTTCTATCGCAGAATGCGCGGCTCTGTCGATCAACACAATTTAATATTATACATCTCTCAAGCTATTGATTCGCATATAGATCACTGGGGGCTGGATATCTTTGTTAGAGGGTGTTCCTGATTATAAAAAGGTTAGTCCCATTGATGTTGATTTAATCGTGTGTGTCTGCGGGGATGAGCCTGTCATTCAAAAGGGCAATTCCACTGCATCCTGTGGAGGAATTTATACATGTAATAGGGTCATGACAATAAATAGGAGTTCTAGACACTGCTCCATGTGTAGCAAAGAAACAAATATCCAACTATTCAATAGGATTTTTCTTTGATACATCTAGAGCCGTGTTTGCTACATATACAGCCTCTGATTGGAGTCAAAGGGAACCCTGAGAAGTTTGAAAGCCTGTAACAGATCAACTATTTGTTGGTCCAATAAAAGGTATCATACCCCCTACTCCCTCTCCCTCCTCTGTTACTACATGGAGTACTATCTTAAGGAAAAGGTGGAATCCATACGTCAGAACATCCCCTCTATTTTCTCCTCTAATCCAACACCGCTTCCTAACTGTCCTCCTGCCTTCCTTGACTCTTTTTCTGCTGTCTCAGAGGAGGAGTTGTCCTCTTCTCCCTCTACCACTTGCCCTCTTGACCCCATTCCCTCCCATCTCCTAAAACCTCTTGCTCCTACTATAACCCCTATGCTCACACACATTTTTAACTCCTCCCTCTACTCTGGTACCTTTCCCTCGTCCTTCAAGCATGCAACAATTATACCATTACTCAAAAACAGCAAGCTTGAACCTACCTGTCTTTCTAACTATCGGCCTGTCTCCCTCCTGTCTTTTACCTCTAAACTCCTTGAACGTCTTGTATTCTCTCGCTTGCTCCATTTTCTCAACACCTATTCTCTCCTAGACCCTCTACAACAGAGGTCCCCAACTCCAGTCCTCAAGGACCACTAACAGTGCAGGTTTTAAGGATACCCCTGCTAGAGCACAGGTGGTTCAGTCAGAATGATTGGGCCACCTGTGCTAATGAGAGGCTATCCTTAAATCCTGCACTGTTAGAGGTCCTTGAGGACTGGAGTTGGGGACCTCTGCTCTACAATCTGGCTTCCGCACTGCTCACTCGACTGAAACAGTCCTCACTAAAATAACTAATGACCTTCATGCTGCCAAAGACAGAGGTCATTACACTCTTCTCATATTACTTGACCTCTCTGCAGCATTTGACACTGTGGACCACCCTCTTTTCCTTCACATTCTCCATACTCTTGGTATTCGTAACAAAGTTCTATCCTGGATCTCATCCTACCTCTCCCATCATACTTTCAGTGTCTCTTCTGCTAACACCTCCCCCTCCTCTATTGATCTCTCTGTGGGAGTACCCCAGGGCTCTGTCCTGGGACCTCTTGTCTTTTCTCTGTACACAATTTCTCTAGGTGACCTAATCACATCCCTTGGGTTTAAATATCACCTCTATGCTAATGACACACAAATTTACTTTTCAAACCCCGGCCTTACACCTGCTGTACAGACCAAAGTTTCTGAATGTCTCTCTGCGATATCATCCTGGATGGCCCTCCGCCGACGTAAATCTAACATGGCAAAAACAGAGTTCCTTATACTTCCTCCCAAACCTTGCCCTACTACCTCCTTCCACATTACTGTTGGAAGTACTATCATTCACCCAGTAGCCCAAGCACGCTGCCTAGGGGTCACACTCGACTCCTTTCTCACATTCTTCTCCCACATTTAAAATGTTTCTAAAACCTGTAACTTTTTCCTCCACAATATTACAATGATACACCCTTTCCTCTGGTGCTCGACTGCTAAAACTCTGACTCAAGCCCTCATTCTCTCCCGTCTCAATTACTGTAATTTCCTGCTGTCCGGCCTTCCTGCCTCTTACCTGTCTCCCCTACAATCTATCCTAAACACTGCTGCCAGAATCACTCTACTCTTTCCTAAATCTGTCTCAGCGTCTCCCCTCCTCAAATCACTCTCCTGGCTTCCTATCAAATCCCGCATCTCACACTCAATTATCCTTCTCACTTTTAAAGCTTTACACTCTTCTGCCTCTCCTATCTCAACCCTAATTTCTCGCTATGCACCATCCCGACTCTGCGTTCTGCTCAAGGATGTTTCTCTCTACCCCCTTTGTATCTAAAGCCCTCTCCCGCCTTAAACCTTTCTCACTGACTGCCCCATGCCCCTGGATTGCCCTTCCCCTCAATACATGACTAGCACCCTCTCTAGCCACCTTTAGGACACACCTTAAGACACTTGCTTAAAGAAGCATATGAGTAGCACCGTGGATAATACTAGACACATGATACATAAAGCTTGGCCCCCTGCAGATGCACTTACCAGAACTCCCTCCTACTGTCTCTGTACGTTCTCCCTACTAATTAGATTATAAGCTCCTCGGAGCAGGGACTCCTCTTCCTAAATGTTACTTTTATCTCTGAAGCACTTATTCCCATGACCTGTTGTATTATTTGTTATTTATATGATTGTCACGTGTATTACTACTGTGAAGCACTATGTACATTAATGGCGCTATATAAATAAAGACATACATACATACATACATACATGTAGGCAAGGACAAACATGGCGACCTACCCTTTTTTTGCTCGTCAAAGGGGCTTATTGTATATAAGCCAAAGCAGCCGGTTATACCATTTTCGGCCAAAATTCCCCATTGACAAATGGGGAATTTCGTCCAAAAATGACTCGGCCACTATGGTATTTGGGACAAAGGAAACATTTTTTAAAGCTTACAATGACTAAGTTCCAAATCAGAACCAACGGTAAACCTACCCTAACTCCTGTTACTATTTTCAAATACTTGGGCTTATGGTTTGACTCCCACTTAACATTCGGGAAGCACATTGATACCCTGACATCCAAAACCTACTGTATGCCAAACTAGATTGTATAGAGAGCCAGTGCGTCAGAAAAAAACAAGTCCTGTTAGGCATAATGAACTGCAGTTGGGATAAACTCCTTTCATGTAAGCATATAGCATGACATAGCCCTATTAGGGTTAGGGGACTAATACCTAATGCCAGCGGCACCATAAATAAGTAGTACAGACAAGCGTCCAATAAATCTGAGGAGAAAGAAAGGGTACAGCGACCCATAAAGTGCACTCACTCAGTTTTTTCCTGGAGTATCCAACATCTGAATCTTCATAGGCGTGCAATCTCCCAAGTACGTAGCAGGAACAAGTGGAAAAAGTAAGGCAGTGCACTGCCAAGGTAACAGAAGGAGGCTCACGGTTTAAAGCAAAAAAACATATTTATTCCTGAAAAAAGTGGACAAACAGGTCCCCCCTAAGCCGTAGCAGGGGTCCACCAACGCGTTTTAGGCAAAAATGTCCATTATCAAGGGCATTTTTGCCTGAAACGCGTTGGTGGACGCCTGCTGCGGCCTAGGGGGGACCTGTTTGTCCACTTTTTTATGGAATAAATATGTTTTTTTGCTTTAAACCGTGAGCCTCCTTCTGTTACCTTGGCAGTGCACTGCCTTACTTTTTCCACTTATATGCCAAACTAGGTGCACTTTACAGGAACAAATCCTCCCTAAGCCTGCTGGTCAGAAAGCGTATTGCACAACAGATGCTAATGCCAATTATCGACTATGGGAACATAGTATGTAGCTCGGCACCCCAAACCCACCTTAGCAAACTTGATACCCTCTACAATTCAATATGTCGTTTTGTTCTCCAGTGCAACTACTACACACATCACTGCGAAATGCTCAAAGAACTAGATTGGTCATCACTTGAGTCTAGGCGCAAAGTCCATCTTTCCTGTCTTGTCTTCAAACACTTTCTGGGCAAGCTACCCATCTCTCTGAACAAGCTCCTCATCCCTACCACATGCAGCACTTATCACCTGAGATCTGACTCCAAAAGACTGTTCATGGTCCCAAGGTTCACCAAAGTATCCGTCCGCTCCTCCTTCTCTTACCATGCACCCCAAAACTGGAACAATGTACCGGAGACTCTCACAGCCACCACCAGTCTAAGCCCTTTCAAAACTAAGGCTGTCTCACATTTTAATCTGGTCAGTAACTGCTACATACACCTATAATATATATTATCTCTAACTGTGCATGCTATGTCTTGTATATAATGTATACCTTGTTCACTTATGTAACTGTATGTGTAACCATGTATATTATTTGTTATCTTAACTCTATGCCCAGGACATACTTGAAAACGAGAGGTAACTCTCAATGTATTACTTCATGGTAACACATTTTATAAATAAAATAAATATAGGATAAGCCCCTAACTGGGACCCACTGGTTCGTTTCAGACATGAGTCGCTAGCGAAGATGTATGAAGAAAGAATATCAAGAGAAACACTTTTATATCCTACAACAGGTGTGCTCAACTCCATTTGTCAAGCCTCCCCCCCACCCCCCCAACACGTCAGGTTTTCAGGATATCCCTGCTTCAGCACAGGTGGCTCAATCAGTCCCTGCTTCAGCACAGTTGGCTCAATCAGTCTCAGATTCAGCACAGGTGACTCAATCAGAGGCTCAGTCTTTGACTGAGCCCCCTGTGCTGAAGCTGGGATATCCTGAATACCAGACCTGTTGGGGAGGGGTGGGGGGGGGGGGTTGTGGACAGGAGTTGAGCGCCTCTGCAATAGAGAACATGGGATTGTTCCTTTGTTGATCACTAATGGTTAGTGTGAAAAAGAGTAAATACAGTAATAAATCCTTATGTGCTCATACTGTATATACTTTGTAATTAAACCTGAAGCCAGGATTCCTCCCCCTTTCCCCAGACATTAAGGGCCTATATATCAAGGCAAAAAATGTATGTAATTGGGGGTGGTTGGGGGGAAATACACTATATGAATCAAAGAAAAAAAATCCCAAATAAATCAATAGGATTTTTCTTTGATACAGCTGTTCAATTCATATGCCCCTCAGACTGACCGCCACTATCCCGACTACACCCTCTGCTAGGAGTCTAACTGGAACCCACTGCCGCGTTGCAAACACAAATCTCTAGGGAAGATTTATGAGGGGAAAATATCAATGAGAAACATTTTATAGCTCAGAAGAATCTCACATTATTGAAGGATCATCATTGTGTGGGGGTTCTTTTTTCTAACCACTGTTTACATAAGGCTTGTATGAGAATGAGAAACTGCCCTTACTGGTACTTCCAGTTACTGCTGGCATGGTGCAACTTTGCTCATTATCATACCATGTTTAACCACTTCAGTGCCAGAGGGACCTGCCTATAATACTTATTGGTTTAGTCACATACATTAGACCAGGCGTGGCAAACTCCTGTCCTCAAGAGACACCAACAGGCCAGGTTTTCAGGATAGCCGTGCTTCAGCACAGGTGATGCAATTGAAGACGGAGCCACTGCTTGAGCCACCTATGCTGAAGCAGGGATATCCTGAAAACCTGACCTGTTGGTGGCCCTCGAGGACTGGAGTTGACCACCCCTGCATTAGATACTTCAATTGCAGTACTATAACCTCCCAAGGAGCAGACACATTGGGATGTTTAATAGTAATAATAGCAATAATTCCCCCCGGCATTAAGGTGATCAATTACTTCCGAATTGGACCACTCACAGCGAGGGATCCCGAGGGCGATCCTGCAACTTACCCTGGGAGAAACAAACTTAGATCTGGCTACATCTGTACAGTAAATATAAAGTGCAAACAGCTGTACATATGATAGTCCTCTGATTACAGGCATAATTACTGTAGTTCATCCATTCCACAAAGAAATTACTATCTGATTTTTAGAGCAAGGAGATAAGTTGATTTAAATGTAAAAGATCTGCCACTCAGGGCCATACACAGTATACTAAGCAGATACATTATCAGCAGTGACTGACCCTGAGGGGCCTTAAAGAAGCACTGATTAAAATATGGCTGAGTCTCGAAAATCAAGTCAGTGCCAATAAAGCCTGCCGCAATAGACCTTAAAACTGAAAGTACAATTATGTTTTTATTTAATTATATTCAAATTTCAGCTTTTTGATGTTTTTTTTTTAATCCTCAATTGAACACGTAATAAATGAACCGTTATATTTTTTGCACAAGAATACATGCTAAAAATATGCATACTCTGGTACATCGGACCCACCCACAGAACAGCATTACTGCAGATGTTTCTGCTGGTGTTAAAGAACAAACTAACCGTTGCTTAGCTCCATCCAGAGTCGGGGAAATCCTTGTGACTTTGCTTTGACCGGGAATTAAAATGACCATCTTGCAATCTACATTTGAAATCACTGACTGGCTCTGTTTACATATCATTTCTCTTCAAAACTGCGCGCTCTGTTCTAAAAATGGACTCGAATGCCGCGGAGTCGCTAACCAAATTACGACTCGCAGCTGGAGACAAAAACTCTGCAACTGTATCCTAATTAGACTCATTTATTTGGTGTTAAACAGGCCTATATACAACAGTACTTATTGTACCCAAATAAGACACATTCTTAGTGGCAACTAGAGGCTTTACTGTTAACCCATTTATTACTAGTATAATGCAATGTATAGCTTAACGTCAGACTCCCCCCCCCCACCCCCTTCCAACAGGTCAGGTTTTCAGGATATCCCAGCTTAATCACAGGTGGCTCAATCAGTGGCTCAGTCAAAGACTGAGCCACTGATTGAGCTACCTGTGCTGAAGCAGGAACTGATTGAGTCACCTGTGCTGAAGCTGGGATATCCTGAAAACCTGACCTTTAAGGGGGGACTTGAAGAGTGGAGCTGAGCGCCCCTGATGTACAAGGTACGCCATGCTGTAAACGCTTGTTTTCTCGGCGGAGAAGTCTTTTGGTGCTTCCGTTCACATCCGGCGGGGCCTGCTGAGTACCACCGGTCTTCTAGTGCTCAAAGTGTTAAATATTTCTCAGTGGAAGTGTACAGTAACTAAAAATATCACTTGTGAACACATTCCCATGTCTCATTCAGGTCTACAACATCCTGACATGAATGAGACCCAAATGGTCGAATGGGCTGTCTGTGAGTAGGGTTACTGGCTCTGCACTTCTTTAACCCAGGCTGTGCTGAAAAGCTGCGTAATGCGGCAGGCATACGCTTATGGGTATGAAGCAAAAGGTAACACTGTGAGTGCTCATTTGCATGTCATTTCCCAGAGTCCCTGGCTGCGGTGGAAGCGCTGTATGCGAAGTGATAATGTGGGAAAGCAGGGGGTTGCAGACCTGCCTGGGACATGTGAATGTGCTGACAAGTGATATTTGTATTTATTGCACACTGTACGGTGGAGGGTTTTTGTCACTGTTCTACCCACCATAACTTATATAATGTGTCAATAGAAGTGAGAAGCCCATTCCCAGGGCCTGAATGTGAGTAATGCCAGTTATAGGTATGACCTAACTAACGTCATCTTATATGCCTGCGTTCATGTGATTATGAAATATTAGGATAATGCCTAATTTGCATGTCATTTAACACTAACGACCGTTGTAGTTAACACCGTACTCTTTTGGGAGAAAACATGGCGTACGTTGCGTTATTGTCCTTGGCCGGTACATGGCTTACGTTGCATTATTGTCCTTGGCCGGTACATGGCTTACGTTACGTTATTGTCCTTGGCCGGTACATGGCTTACGTTGCATTATTGTCCTTGGCCGGTACATGGCTTACGTTGCGTTATTGTCCTTGGCCGGTACATGGCTTACGTTGCGTTATTGTCCTTGGCCGGTACATGGCTTACGTTGCGTTATTGTCCTTGGCCGGTACATGGCTTACGTTGCATTATTGTCCTTGGCCGGTACATGGCGTACGTTGCGTTATTGTCCTTGGCCGGTACATGGCTTACGTTACGTTATTGTCCTTGGCCGGTACATGGCTTACGTTGCATTATTGTCCTTGGCCGGTACATGGCTTACGTTACGTTGTTGTCCTTGGCCGGTACATGGCTTACGTTGCATTATTGTCCTTGGCCGGTACATGGCGTACGTTGTGTTATTGTCCTTGGCCGGTACATGGCTTACGTTACGTTGTTGTCCTTGGCCGGTACATGGCTTACGTTGAGTTACTGTCCTTGGCCGGTACATGGCTTACGTTGCGTTATTGTCCTTGGCCGGTACATGGCTTACGTTGCGTTACTGTCCTTGGCCGGTACATGGCTTATGTTGTGTTATTGTCCTTGGCCGGTACATGGCTTACGTTGCGTTATTGTCCTTGGCCGGTACATGGCTTACGTTGCGTTATTCAGAGGTTTGATAAGGAGAGATGGAGAACTACAGGAAAAAACTGCTAGAGAGTGTGTTCCCAATAAAAAAGGTTTATTGGATCAGAGCATAGCACACAAAAAATGAGCCCTGGGGCCCCCACCAACGCGTTTCGAGCTTGCGCTCTTTCTCAAGGTGCATACCCTCTGGCAAATCCCCTTACCTGATATAGGTTCATTTTCCCACCTTTCCTCGCCACTAACCCGTCGCTCAGTAGCGTCACAAGGAGCGCGCCATGTTGCCATGACGCCCCATGAGTCGCGCCGTCGCGCTGGGTAGATACATGGCTTACGTTGCGTTATTGTCCTTGGCCGGTACATGGCTTACGTTGCATTATTGTCCTTGGCCGGTACATGGTTTACGTTGCATTACTGTCCTTGGCCGGTACATGGCTTACGTTGCATTATTGTCCTTGGCCGGTACATGGCTTACGTTGCATTACTGTCCTTGGCCGGTACATGGCGTACGTTGCGTTATTGTCCTTGGCCGGTACATGGCTTACGTTGAGGATTACGTTGAGTCACCGAGCTCTGGGGAGACGCGTCTATGTATGGATGGATCCAACTTTCTTACCTACAACATGTTTCGTTCAGGGGTGGCCAACTCCTGTCTTCATAGGCCACAAACAGGTCAGGTTTTAAGGATATCCCTGCTTCAGCACAGGTGGCTCAATCAGTGGCTCAGTCAACTGAGCCACTGATTGAGCCACCTGTGCTGAATTAGGGATATCTTTAAAACCTGACCTGTTTGATGACCCTTGAGGACAGAAGTTGGCCACCCCTGTTTGTTACAAGAGAGCTGTCATTCCAATGTGTACCACAAGGTGGCGATAGTGTATAATAAAGAAAATGAACAGGAAGAAAGGTTAGAAATACACAGAAAGGAATCCAGGCAATAATGTTATAGACTGACGCTTGTTTACCTCCGGAAGTAAAATAATTGCCAAGCAATCGGTCTGTGCGGGTTCTTTTGTCCGCAAGGATAAAAATGCTTATTTTTTTCTTTACAATAAGGGCCCCCATGTCTAGTAATTAATTTCACACATTTGAAACATGCCTCTTCCAAGAAACTATATCAATTGAAATGTTGCTTTTTGGATGACGTGGGCAGAGATGGAATCTTAGTGGGGGGGGGGGGGAGGGTGAGATTTAAGAGGAAGACGATACAGTCTGGCATCACAGGGGTTAATGCAGACATTGCAGAAGGTGGTGGTGTTTTGGATGTGATCAGAACTTTGAATATTGTTCAATATAAAATATAAATTATATGCAGTAGCTTTTTAGGTGCAGTGTCACTTGCCAAGTGCAATTGTTTTAAAGCAGCAATCCAAGCTGACGTTTTCTTTATTATTATTATTATTTTTCTCTCCCTTTAATATGTTCATCAATATAATCCGCACAATGATACGTAATTAGCTAAATTGCTGATCTATCCCTTCTCCTGTGATGCCTGTCAGTGCATCAGAAGAGGCCCAAAGATGCAAAGTTCTGTGGGGAAGATCATGTGACCAGGCAGTCACTAGATACAATTGGTGCACTGCTAGTGAGAGGGCAGGGATCAAAATGGGGTGTGCCACAGCCTGTTTCAGAAGAGGAAGGGGATGTGACTTTGTAAATGGTTGCTATAGAAACGAAAAAATGCTTGTTACATTATAATACATCAAAAATGTCATTCAGATTTTTTTTTTTTTAAAGCTACAAGTATTTTCTCAAAGTAAACCACAAAAGAGAGAGCACACCGCTCACTGAAAACAAAATACAGAGATTATTGAGTTAATCTTTAAGTGACACCTAATTGCCCAAATCTGGCAATGGGTGCAACCTATGTACTATGAGAAAATAGATCCCATATAAAGGAATAGCTGACACAAGGTCAGCGAGACATCACAAGAAAGTACATTCAGTGGTGCACTCCAAGGCTAATTTTAAATTTTTATTTAACATTAAGTGACTACATGAAGTGAAGACAAGTGAATAAGTGAATAAAAATACATATGTTAAAATTACACTTGGTGCTGATATCTCTATAATAGCTTGCTGAAAGAGATGTAACTCTCTATTAGAGTGAGGAGGATGGTATGTGACCTACAATTTGGAATAATTGTGGTGATGTATATACAACCATCTGAACTATGTGTCATAAGTTGACAACTGCCGTACAGGCATACCCCGCATTAACGTACGCAATGGGTCCAGAGCATGTATGTAAAGCGAAAATGTACTTAAAGTGAAGCACTACCTTTTTCCCACTTATCAATGCTTCAGTACAGGTAGGGAGCTGGTATTGCTGTTCAGTACTTGCTGACAGGCGCATGAGCGTGCTGCCATTTTCCTATTGGGCGAGGGGAATCAACGCGTCACTACTACGGCGGTCTGTAGGGCAGAATAAGTGTCTGTACTCGTGAGGCGAGCGTACCGACACAGGGGTATGGTGCTATCGAAAATATGTCCTTACTCGCGAGTGTACTGAAAGTGAGTGTCCTTAAACCGGAGTATGCATGTATATATTTGTAGCGCTTAACCACCTATGTTGTTAAATGCTGCTTATCATTCAATTGTAATGTAAGCTCCTTTGATAAGGTTGGGAACAGGTGCCACGTTAATATTCCTCCAGATTAAATAAACCGCATAATGTTAACTCTAACGGCTATACACTAAAAAATCTTCAAAAGGAGTATAAGGCTGCGATTATACAGCCGAACTGCAGGTCGCGCACGCGCATTTATGATGTCACAATAGCGACATGTTACATAGTTACATAGTAGATGAGGATGAAAAAAGACGTACAGTACGTCCATCAAGTTCAACCTATGCTAAAATTTAAACAACAAATTCTTTATCCTATATCTATACTTTCTTAGTGATCCACAGGAAGACAAACAAAAACCCCAGTATTATATCATCCAATGATATCTAATAAGGGGAAAAATAAATTCCCTCCTGACTCCAAGAATTGACAATCATATTACTCCCTGGATCAACATTCTTCCCATGTTTACTTATTTGGTATATCCATGTATACCTTTCCTTTCTAAAAAGATGTCCAACCTTTTTTTGAACAAATCTATTGTATCTGCCATCACAGTCTCCATGGGTAATGAATTCCACATTGTAACTGCCCTTTGTTGCTGGTGAAATCTCCTTTCCTCCAACCTTAAGGGATGACCCCGGGTCCTTTGCACTGCCTTTGGAATAAATAGTTATTTTGAAAGCTCCCTGTACTGTTCCCGAATATATTTGTATATAGTTATCATATCCCCTCTTAGACGCCTCTTTTCTAATGTAAATAAATCTAATTTAGCAAGCCCCTCCTCATAAGTTAGATTGTCCATCCCCTTTATTAAATTGGGGACTCTTCTCTGCACTCTCTCTAGTTCCATAATGTCTTTCCTAAGGAGTGATGCCCAAATACTCCATATTCAAGGTGTGATCTTACTAATGCTTTGTAAAGGGGCATAATTATGTTTTCTTCCCTTCCATCCATTGCCCGTTTTATGCAAGACCTTGTGTCAGCTATTCCTTTATATGGGATCTATTTTCTCATAGTACAGAACTGATTTTTTTTTTTTTTTTTTTTTTTAAACACATGTAGGAAATTGCTTGGTCTGCAGCTTTAGTTTGTTGGCTTTCGGTTGTGCTAAACTTTCACTAAAGTTTGAGAAGCAGAAGAAATCTGCAGCTTTTTATTTTAAAAATGTTGCAAAAATGGAACATTTCACCCCCCAACCACCCCCCCCCCCCCCAAAATGGCAAGCATTAAAAGTCAATGTACAAGGGGACAGCCCTCAATATATACTGTACTGCCAGGTACAGACATTTTTGCCTCCTTCTGGTGGAAGTGGCGACATTGTGAGCAGTTGGAACACGAAATGTAAGAAGAAAACACAAAAAAAGGTTACGAACAACATTTTAAGACGTTACCAGCACATTTTCGTTACACATTGGTAATGTACTTCACTCCAAAATCCTGAAGTACATTAACAGAACTATGCATATAAAGTACATTTGTATGGGACTCTAGCAAAGTGTGCCCCAGACGGCCACTGCGATTCTCTAATAACAACGTCCCAACCAGTAAATCCCCTCACTGCAGCTTGTGGAACTGATGCTGCAATCTTTGCTCCGTTAGATATGAGGCTGAGACAAACGCTATTGTGTATATCCTGTGATGTTTCGTACTGTATTATTCGCACCAGGCAATTTCCGGCCTAAATGTATAGTGCTAGTAAATATATAATTAATTATGAAATAGCCATTGGAAACAACAAAGAAGATTGTGTATCAACAGGCTTTTGCTTTATTGCAATTCCTAAATATACTTGGGGAGTAGGAGTGTGTATTAACATCTGTCTGATACTAACGATTCAACGCATTGCAAGTCTCTGCGGTGAAGAGGTAAGTGACCTCATAAACGCCATCCAGAGGGTGCAGTACCTCTGACCGGTCAGCGCCGTGACCCTCTTTTGATAAGCCCAGTCCTGTTAGTAACACTTCATGTAAAGGAAATCTCAGAATGACTGAGCCACCGATTGAGCCACTGAATAAGACACCTGTGCTGAAGCTGGGATATCCTTAAAACCGGACCTGCTGGTGGCCCTTGAGAACTGGCGCTGGCCGTCTCTGCCGTAGGGGATCCGATGGCTGGCAAAGTAGGGTCTGCTTAGCATACCTTTCCCTAAATGTTTTTAAATGAATTAAGTAATTCCCCTGTTTGACCATTAACATTTTTCCTTTTTTTAAGAATCATTTACAAAACGTACAAAAACACATCAATATCTATAAATAATAACCGCCATTTGTTCCGTGCAAAATCTGTTTTGTAGACAAAAGACAAAGCAGCTGGTTGAGGCGCATTCACGTTTTATGTTTCTATTGCTAAATCCTGGCTGATTTTCCTGCCCGGCACAAGAAATCATTTTGATAATATCTGTAGAAAGAACAGAAAACAGACCTGCAATAACTGCAAAATGAGTCAACACCACGACTGTTATTAAAACCCATTTATTGCCTGCGGGGCCCCGCACTGCGATGTGGTAACATGCAAAACCCACAAGCAGAAAAATAGGTATTTGGTATTTTTAGGTGTATGGTCAACTTGAAGGTATTTGCCGAGGTATTTTGGGATCTTGTAGCTAATGTTAGCTCAGTGTTTTTGGCCGCAAGAAGCTGAGCGGCCTGACCTCCGACGGGTCCAAACAGGGCGAGAAGAGAGCATGAATGTAGTGATGCAAAGTCCTATGCTAATAGCACTCTGTTTTTAGGGCTTTTCAGCAATAATCACTTTCCAAAATGTTACTAATGTTAATAGAGTACGCCCGTGTGCACCAGGAAGGGAATACATGTCTTTCTTGTGCTATTTGTACCAGTATAAGTATTACCTCACTTTAACAGTAAGGAGACTTCGATACATGCATTTATAAAATGTTTCTTAAGAACAGAATATCTGTGTGTTTACACGTGTAGCCTAAAGATTACTTCTAAATAATCCTTTTTAATACCGTAAATGGTGGAGAAACCAGCACCCCTATTACTAATATTACATTGAGTATTTATTTAACTATTTAAAATTATTTTGTGTCAACATTTTTAAAAAAAACATATTTTTATTAAAGTTTTCAAACATAAATGGGAGGGGAAAGGGTACAAAAAAGAAAGGGGAGGGGGGGGAACAACCATTTTGTATCAAATTTTTTTACAAGCATCAACTAATCACATTACGGGCCTCATGCAGTAAGCGGCGCAAAGTCACTTTTCGCCCGGTTTGCGCCAAAAATGCATACCCCGATTCAGTAAGGGCCGAAAAGCAAAAAAAAACGGCAAGTTTGTTGGTGGTTTTTTTTCCGCCATCGGCGCAGTGAAAAGGCACTTTGCGCCGCAACTAGCCATGTTTTGAAACCCGCTCAATTCTAGTAGTGGCGAGTAGCTTTGCGCCACTCTAGAATTGAGATTTTTACGCCAATCCGTCTCGCCCCAAAAAGTTGACAAGTTGCTGGGGAGAGGCTGCGGATGAGCGGCAGAACGGCACTTAGAAAAAATCAGACCTTTTTCCTGCCTGGGATTGATGCCGGAGGTCTCCGGAGCTGATACCATTAATACCAGCACCGGAGCCCCCCGGCATGCATCCGAGGCAGGAAAAATGCATTTAAAGGCCACTTCATTACCTTAGCGGCTAACCGCTAAGGCAATGAAGGGGTTAACCAGCCGTGCCAGGTTTATTGTGGGTAGCGGGGGTGGGTGAAGGGGGTATTTGGCCCTTGGTGGTTGTTTAGGGCTTGCGGGGTGGTTGCGGGTGCACTTAACCCCTTCATGACCTTAGCGGTTAATACCGCTACGGTCATGAAGGGGTTAAGCCCTCCCGCTACCCACCCGCAAGCCCTAAACAAACCACCGTTGGGGCTAATACCCACTTCGGCCACCCCCGCTACCCACAATAAAAAAAATACACACACAACAGCCCCACACTAAATAAATAAATAAATAAATATATAAATAAATATATAAATAAATATATATATAAATATATATATATATATATATATATATATTACACCAACAACCCCTATACCCCCCTAACATACACATATATGCACATCAATGATACTATAGGCCGGCGGGGACCCTCGGGTGTTACCCGCGGGCCTGCAGTACCAATTCTGTGCCCCCCCAAATTAATGTCAAAACACATACATACTTATAAAGAAATAACCCCCCCCTAACACATACAGTATAGTAATGGGCACAATTACTATTATCCACAAATGGATAATAGTGCATTTGCCCATTTAAAATACATAAAGAACAATAAATACATTAAATACATATTGCACTCACCCTTGTCCGGCTGCCACAATGAAGGCCATCCTCATCTTCATCACCGTCCATGCCCCCTCCGATGCTGCAAAACATAAACAAGAATAAAAACATCCAATGTAATGTCCCCTAACCCCTTAATCACCATAGCGGTTATTAACCGCTACAGTCATTAAGGGGTTAACCCACCCTCCCCCACCACTCGGGACGCCTACATACCCTCCCCCACTACCCCCCCACCCTGTGAAGCCTAACCACCCTCACTCACCCAATACCCAGCCGGGAGGCCTACCCACATACCCTTGGGGCCAATACCCCCTTTCTCCCACCCCCAGAACCCACAATAAAAACAATACACAGCCCCACAATAAACATCATTATATTTATTAAATACATAACCCACCCCCTGTGCCCCCCCCCCATAAATACATGATTTATTATTTTACATACAGGGTTAATACCCCAGGCCCACGGGAGTACCCGGTGGGCCTGACGGCTCACCTCACAGACCTTCAGTAGCCCAGCACCATGTTTCAAACAGGGTCTGGAGGCCTACGGGTGGTCCCTGCCAGGCGCCGTGGTCCACCAGGTGGTCTCCGCGGGTCACCGTGGGCCACAATGGGGTCCCCACGGGTAGGCCCGCGGCTGTCTTGGGGGCCCCGGGTCAGACCCACAGGTGTCTGAGGGGCCTCGGGTGGTTCCTAAGGGGGTCTGGGGGCTCTCGGGTGGTCCCTACAGGTCCGCAGTGCCCCCACAGATGTGGGGCCACCGGTTCTTCCCCGCAGGTGTCCCCCATGGACCCGGCAGCCGTTTACCCGTAAGAAGCCCAAGGAGACCGCAGGTGGTCTCCATAGGTCCCCCTCAGACCTGAGGAAACAACCCTGTATGTAAAAAAATAAACATGTCCTATACATTAAATACATCAATCCCCCCCCCCAACACATACAGTACAAAAATGTGCACAATAACTATTATCCAGATATTCCCCATTATTAAACACATTAAGTAGCATAATAAAATAAATAAAGTTCTACTGACCTCATCAATAAGAAGCCCCCTCGCCAGCAAAATCTGTGTCCTCCGTTGCCAACAAAATACATAGCCAATACATTGCAATTACATTCTGATATCAATTAACCCCTTAATCACCTACTGACCTATAGTAAAGCATACAACACCAAAAATTACATCTATATAATTAATAATAACATTACACACATTTAAGAATAGCAGCATATCAAAATACATTTACATAGTGCAAAACAAGCATTCCCAACCAAATCATTTCTTACCCTGTATGTATATATCGATAGAGACATACATACATACATACATACATACATACATACATACATACATACATACAGTGGCAAGAAATGAGAATGGAAAAAAATTGTATCACATAAAAAATTACAAAAAACAGTTAAAGTTAAAAAAAAAATACATTTCTTTTGTTAACTTACCATTAGCTGCACCACTCTCTGACGGTGACCCGCGGAGACCACCTGGTGGACCACAGCGCTTGGTGGGGACCACCCGTAGGCCTCCAGACCCTGTTTGAAACATGGTGCTGGGCTACTGTAGGTCTGTGAGGTGACCCGTCAGGCCCACCGGGGACTCCCGTGGGCCTGGGGTATTAACCCTGTATGTAAAATAATAAATCATGTATTTATGGGGGGCACAGGGGGTGGGTTATGTATTTATTTATATTTTATTGTTATCTTTGATTGGCAGAGTGTACATGGTGCACAGATTTTATGCATCATGTATACAATGTAAATTCAATGTTCTGATTGGCATTTAATGCTTTTGATTGGCAGATGAGAATGATTTTATTAGGAAATAGGATTTTGTTAGACTGTGGCTGATATGGAGAAGTGGTATTTTTATTTGTGCATGTTTTTGTTAACCCTTAAACATTTCTTTGTATATTGGTTCATCATGTGTATATATATATAATAAATATATATATATATATATATATAAATATATTATATATATATATATATGTGTGTGTGTATATATATATAGTTGCATGATGAAGCCACTGTACAAATGAATGGGTGACGGGTGGGTATCGGGCCAGGGTGGCTTAACCCCTTAATTGCCTTTCCGGTTATTATCCGATAAGGTGATTAAGGGGTTAATTGATATCAGAATGTAATTGCAATGTATTGGCTATGTATTTTGTTGGCAACGGAGGACACAGATTTTGCTGGCGAGGGGGCTTCTTATTGATGAGGTCAGTAGAACTTTATTTATTTTATTATGCTACTTAATGTGTTTAATAATGGGGAATATCTGGATAATAGTTATTTTGCACATTATTGTACTGTATGTGTTGGGGGGGGGATTGATGTATTTAATGTATAGGACATGTTTATTTTTTTACATACAGGGTTGTTTCCTCAGGTCTGAGGGGGACCTATGGAGACCACCTGCGGTCTCCTTGGGCTTCTTACGGGTAAACGGCTGCCGGGTCCATGGGGGACACCTGCGGGGAAGAACCGGTGGCCCCACATCTGTGGGGGCACTGCGGACCTGTAGTGACCACCCGTGGGCCCCCAGACCCCCTTAGGAACCACCCGAGGCCCCTCAGACACCTGTGGGTCTGACCCGGGGCCCCCAAGACAGCCGCGGGCCTACTTGTGGGGACCCCATTGTGGCCCACGGTGACCCGCGGAGACCACCTGGTGGACCACGGCGCCTGGCAGGGACCACCCGTAGGCCTCCAGACCCTGTTTGAAACATGGTGCTGGGCTACTGAAGGTCTGTGAGGTGAGCCGTCAGGCCCACCGGGTACTCCCGTGGGCCTGGGGTATTAACCCTGTATGTAAAATAATAAATCATGTATTTATGGGGGGGGGCACAGGGGGTGGGTTATGTATTTAATAAATATAATGATGTTTATTGTGGGGCTGTGTATTGTTTTTATTGTGGGTTCTGGGGGTGGGGGAAGGGGGTATTGGCCCCAAGGGTATGTGGGTAGGCCTCCCGGCTGGGTATTGGGTGAGTGAGGGTGGTTAGGCTTCACGAGGTGGGGGGGTAGTGGGGGAGGGTATGTAGGCGTCCCGAGTGGTGGGTGAGGGTGGGTTAACCCCTTAATGACTGTAGCGGTTAATAACCGCTATGGTGATTAAGGGGTTATGGGACATTACATTGGCTGTTTTTATTCTTGTTCATGTTTTGCAGCATCGGAGGGGGCATGGACGGTGATGAAGATGAGGATGGCCTTCATCGTGGCAGCCGGACATGGGTGAGTGCTATATCTATTTATTGTATTTATTGTTCTTTATGTATTTTAAATGGGCAAATTCACTATTATCCATATGTGGATAATATTAATTTTGCACATTACTATACGGAATGTGTTAAGGGTGGTGTATTTATGTGTTGTAATTTTTTTAGGGGTGCACTGAATTGGTACTGCAGGCCTGCGGGGAACACCCGAGGGCCACCGCTGGCCTATAGTATCATTGCTGTGCATCCCCAAAATGTTCTATATGTAATGAGGGTATAGGGGTTGTTGAGGGCACAGGGGGTGTATGTTGTTTATTGCAATGTTTATTGGGGGCAATTGTCCCCAATAAACATGCTATTATGCCTTAACCCCTTCATTGCCTTAGCGGTTATCCGCTATGGTAAAGAAGCAGCATTAATGTATTTTCATAATATTGTGCGTGAGCAGGGGGTCCCCTGAGCTGAACCGCATTGATTTGTGGCTCCGGGACCCCCTGCTTCCCGAGTTACAGGCCCTGGTTTGGGGCATCGGTGCCAGTGTCACCGCCATCTTTATAGCGGGCACGTCGCGTATGGGACGCTATAAAGATGGCGGCGACACTGGCACCCGATGACACATACCGGGGCCTGTAACTTGGGAAGCAGGGGGTCCCTGAACCACAAATCAATGCAGTTTAGCTCAGAGGACCCCCTGCTCACAGTACACTATTATTAAAAATATATTCATACTGCTTCGTTACCATAGCACATAGCTGCAAAGGTAAGGAATGATTGTTTATTGATATGGGTGTTTTATTCATAGTGTAGATGTGCAGAGGGTCTCCGGAGCTGTATCGCTTTGGTTTCAGGTCCGGGGACCCCCTGCACATCTACACTATGAATAAAATTGTATTTGAAAGATTTTTTAATGTGCGGATGTTTGCGCAGAGAGAGCGGCGGATCTGAATATTTGGGGTTACAAATATATTATCAATTCTAGAGTAGGAGCCGTGTGGAATTGAGTAAAAAGAACAATATCTCTGACCTTTATATGAGTGTTGCGTTGACATTTTAGTGATAAATAGTAGTACAAACCTTCATAAAATGTGCAGTTTATGTACGGAGGTCACAGCGTTTATTGTTTGCATGAAGTTTGACACATTGTGTCATGTTGAGCACCCGATTGGTACAATTTAAATTAAAAGAGTTATGTGTATTTTTTATATATAACTAGTATAATATTGTTTGTAATAGCCATACCATTCTATGGAAGTGTCATTTAATTTATATATAAACCTGGCAGGTAAATTACAAGATAAGGCAAAGGGAGACCCTGCCCTGAACAGCTTACAGTCTGTTAAAAGAATACTTTTTGTTCACAAACAGGCGTTTTAGAATTTACGCCATGTTCAACATGATTTTGACCAGGTTCCAGTTTTTGGGCGTACAAATACAATGTTTTTAGCACATGCCGTTTACATCCGTGCACCAAGCATATCCCATAAATAAACCTGACTAAAAACATTTGGGACGCTGAAAGCGCACACTGAGAAAAACAAGGTTAGTGCACATACGCACACAAGCGCACTATAATCTGTGATTTCTGTGTGTCGGTTCAGTGCAGACGCCCCCTGGTTTCTGGCTAGGAACCCCCCATTCAAGACACTCTGAAGGAGCACCAAATTAGTCATGTACTGTAGGTCACTCAACATTCCTCTTATTGTATGTAGGTATATCTTTATTTATATAGCACAGACAGTGTACTCAGCGCTTCACAAACACAATTCAGTACAGGGAATGATAATAATACAGTGAGTGCAGCAAAGTCAGACAATAGGAAACAAAATCCCTGCCCCGGAGAGCTTACAATCTAAGTGGTATGTTGGGAGAACAAGAAAAAACACAAAAGCGCACCAAGATGAGAGATAGATATTGTATTAGCAACAAATAATAAAATTAGTAACTTACATATAAAATTTCTTTAATAATCCCCGATTCTGGTGTCTATCACAGGAGTAGGGCATCACATAGGAAGTATGAAGGGTAATCTCAGTTCTGAGAGATCAGACCCGCGCGCTGGGGCTGTCTCTGTTCACTCTCCTGTCCTCCACGTGTGGTAGCGTGGTGCGGAGTGTAGCGCGCATGTGCAGGAACCGGGGCCTTCAATAGGTGTCCTTAGGATGCCTGTCCGTTTCTGATAGCATAGAAACGATCGGAAATAAGCAGGAACGGTACACTTGAGTGTGTACTGATGGTGGGTAGTAAAACCGCCAGCCACAACAGTCACGACGCGTTTCGTTTAACAAAGTAAACTTCTTCAGGCATATCTGGGACACCTGTTTAGGGGTCCTTTATAGGTCTAATTCTGTGCGTCATTGGTTAATACCTAATGGCTGCATGGCCAATCAGGCTCATATACTGATAGGGGCGGGCCACAATAGGCCCTGTTAGTGCATTTAATCCAGTAATGAATTACACTAATTGAGTATATATATAAGTGTAAATAGAAAGGTAAACAGACCTTAAAGGGGATCTCTCAGAACTGAGATTACCCTTCATACTTCCTATGTGATGCCCTACTCCTGTGATAGACACAAGAATCGGGGATTATTAAAGAAATTTTATATGTAAGTTACTAATTTTATTATTTGTTGCTAATACAATATCTATCTCTCATCTTGGTGCGCTTTTGTGTTTTTTCTTGTTTTGCTGATATTGGTATCACCATCGGGGTTCCGGTGGAGACCACATTTGGAGGTGGGGGAGACACCTCATAAACACAGAAGCAGCAAGAGAACTGAGAGGGACCAACACTCCAAGTTTAAAGAGCCAGAGCGCGGACTGAACTTTTCATTACTGGTATGTTGGGAGACTTACAGAGACAGCAGGTGAGGGAATAAGTGCAGTAGATGGCAGTGCTTAGCCACAATGGTTGGTGGGAGCAAAGGTGGATGTGGGACAGAAGCCATTAGTCCAGGCTATTGGGATGCTTGATTTGCGATATGGGTTTTAAGGTTGGTCGGTATTAAATTAGATGGATCAGGACCATTAGCAGAGAAAGAGGTGGCAGGGAGACGTGGATGAGAGAAGATGTTTATATGACTGGGTCCAGGATTAGGAGAGATATCCCCAGCAGCAAGAAGGAGGAGTAGAAATAGAGAGAGAGAGAAGTTGGTTCTGTGACACTGGGGTTAATCATTAAACTGCAATAGTGCCGATTGGGGCACTATAGCACGGAAACTCCAATTGAAGTTGCAGGTTAATGA
This sequence comes from Ascaphus truei, assembly GCF_040206685.1. Classification (NCBI taxonomy): domain Eukaryota; kingdom Metazoa; phylum Chordata; class Amphibia; order Anura; family Ascaphidae; genus Ascaphus; species Ascaphus truei. Next base: position 50,243,180 of record NC_134490.1, on the reverse strand, counting down.
ATAACGCCCTATGGTTAAATTCTTCCTGGTCAGAAAAAATCAGCCATTCTGCTTCAGCAAACCCTCCACTTCATATTCGATTAAAGAGGCAATGCAAGCAGGCGGCGATTAAAAAAGAAAAAATAAGATTGAAGCAGCGGGTCTCCAAAGCAAAACCCCATTCATTTCAGATCCAGGGACCCTCTGCTTCCAGAGATACTGACTGCATAGGGGGGCCCGTAGCCACTCCACTCGGCAAGCAGGGATGGAGTTTCAAAGCTTGCGCACCCTGCGCACCCTGCGGGCCAATAGGAATCTGTGACGTTATCAGATGAGTCTTCCTATTGGCCCACGTGACGCGGGAGCTTTAAACTTTGCCGAGATACCGGACACCCTACGGAGATCTGTATCTCGGGAAGCAAAACATTTGTTTACAAAATAAAACTGCATTAATTGCTAGCCTAAAAAATATATAATAATGGAATCCTCAGCAGTAAATGAAACCTTGAAAATAAAAACAAGAGGTTAATATATATAGCTCTCCTGCCTTCACTAAATACGCCCTTATCTTTCTCTGACTCTGCTTACTAAATAACGCCTCACAGTTTAGTGTCAGTACTTACAAACAAGCTGTTTTTGGGCCTGTGTTTACACTCTCTTCAGTTGCAGCTCAAGCATATGATTTTGACATTTCACAATGTAATTATCATGTGGCAGCCAATAATTAAGGCTGAAGCAGCTAGTATTTCAGGCATTATTTAGACTGGGGTTTTCAAAACTGGAACCAAACCGATATTTTGGGCGCCCTGAGGTTATTACCGCTCCTCATCCTCATTCTGTTAACTCTTTCACCCCCGAGGACGCTGCAATGACACACAATACAAGTATACTGAGCTCCTCCGATTGAATTATTTTCTTTAATCGTGTTACAGGCCTGAATGACTAATCAGGTGCAAAATTGGTGTGAAAACAGTAAGTTAGGTTTGCTCCTATTGATTTTGACCTACAATATATAGAGAGTGTGGAGCAAGGTAGCTTTTAACTCTTTGTCACTTGTCACGGTTTGCATCAAATGTATCAATAGAGATAAATAATAATCGATACATCAACAATGGACACACAAATACAGTATGAAGCTAATGGTTTCAGATGAATACATAAACACATACATTAATACCGGTGAATAACTGCCCACTTTTGCAAGCTTAAACCCTTATTGAAAAGCAATGCGTTGCAGGCCGCTGCTGCACTGAATGTTACTGGTCTGAAAATATTTGGGCTGAAGTTACATAGTTACATAGTAGATGAGGTTGAAAAAAGACGTGCGTCCATCAAGTAAAATCCCAGACGGTGGGAACATATCGCTGTGGGGCATGTAAAGCGGGTACATTCATTAACCCATCCAAGACCTACAGTATGAGAACTGGAATGGGACAGTCATTCCAAATTAAGAAATTTACAAACTGTAAATCAGTTGGTATCATTTATTTAGCAACATGTCGATGTGGCATACAATATGTGGGGAAGACCTCTAGGCAATTTAGACGACGGATCTTAGAACACACATGTACCATCAGAAACCAACATGACACTCCATTTGCAAGACATATCAATGCAGTACATGGAGGTAATGTCTCGTGCGTTCGTTTCCAGCGTATAAATCAAATTGCTCTGGGAATTAGGAAAGGGGACATCAACCAAGTATTACTAAGATCTGAAGCTAAATGGATATACCTATTCGACACCCTGACACCGCAGGGCCTAAATGAAGGCTTTGCCTACACAGCCTTCCTATAAACATCTGTTTAGGGTATGCACATCATCCATTGCCAACAGGCACCTTTATCTCTGTGAGTTTAGAGATGTGCCTTTAAGACCTGCACTATAGGCCCATTTTAAATACCCCATTCCACTTTTTAGACATGTGAGCATTCCAAGCTAAGTAAGTGAATTTTCCAAGGATGGAATTACAAGCAGAATTAATCCATATATACTATGTCATGTATACCATTGCATTATGAGTATAATTTCTGGCATTTATATGATTTAATTTAATTTTAATATTAGGGACCCCTAGTAGGGTCATGTTTTAATTTTGTGCTGACCTCTGTTTAATAGATTAAGCTGCTGTACATGCTGTTTGAACCACTATATAGTTCTAAACAGCATTTATCTCTGGTAGGGGTTAATGTTCAAACCTCCAATTTGTAGTCATGGCAACCCATGGGTATAAAACAGGAAGCAGTCACAGAGGCACGCCCACCCCAGAAGAAGTTCATGACTGAACGAAATGTGCGTAGGGTGTTAGTGACGCCATGGTCACTCTCCCAACAGTGCATTATCATATATCTAAGAATGATTCAGTGAATAGCTAAAAAGATGTGGGCTCAGATCCACTAGCAGAGAGGGACAAAGTAGACATACCTGGGTCCTGTGTGCGACACTACACGGTTGATTCAGCCTGCAGGTAATATCATTTAACCTCTCCTGCTCTTCCGTCTCTACCCCTCTGCCTTCGGATGTGAGAGTGTAGTGTGTAGAGGAAGTTGTCAGGAATCGGCGTCCTCCGCGCTCCCCACGCAGAGCACTCTCTCCCCTCAGGGAGTCCCTGGACACACAAAACAATCCTGCCTTACCGACCTCTGCAGCTCCTCGCCCCTGCCGCCGTCGCGGGATCACTCCCCTCGGCGATTCCACTGCTCAGCGCCGGGCGCGCCCACGCCCTCCACATGCACACCTGCACCATCCCTTTGCTGCGGATGCGTGTATTACCACTTCCCCCTTCAGCTCAGGGGACGGGTCTGGTCTGCGGGCAGCACCGGCATAACATTATGTTGAGCCCACAAGATGCAGACCAGACCGAACTTCAACAGTTTCTCTCCAATCTGCTTCAGCAAAACCAGGCCATGGCGGATCAAATTGTGGCACTTACACGCCAGGTCGCAGTACTCTCAGACCAAGTACCGACCGCGACCTCGCCAGATGTAAGCCCCCACTCCGCAAGCGCAGTTAGCAGCTCTGATGTAAGGATTCCTCCCCCCAAGCCTTATGCAGGTGAACCGCAAGAATGTAGGGGTTTCCTAAACCAGTGTGAGGTGCAGTTTGAAATGGCCCCCCATCTTTACAACACTGGTCGCAAGAAGGTAGCCTACATTTATAACCTCCTCACTGGCAGCGCCCTAGCTTGGGCTTCCCCGGTTTGGGAGCGACGTTCTGATCTTACCCAAGATTACCCGGCATTTAAAGCAGAATTCCAACAAGTATTCGTTTCCCCCGCTCGTCGGGAGATGGCATCTTTTTCTCTTCTCCAGATCACTCAGGGACGGCGGATGGTGACACAGTATGCTGTGGAATTCCAGACTCTAGCAGCCGAGACTAACTGGGGACAAGAGGCTCTCGTCTCCGTATTCTGGCAAGGCCTGGCAGATCCCATCAAGGATGAACTCTCTCGCCAATCCAGGCCGGATCAATTGGAGATCCTCATTGATTTGGCTGTCCGAGTGGATCAACGTATCCAGGTACGCCGCTCAGAGCTTCAGTGCACTCGCTTCCATAACTTTCAAGTTCCGTTCTCCAGTACTCCCAGCAGAACTCCTGCTCCCCCAAGTGCTACCACACCTCTTCGTCCTGCACTGGAGTTGCCAGAGCCAATGCAATTGGGGGTACAACGCATCCGCACACCGATACGGCAGTTCCACCACGCCGGGGGATTGTGTTTCTACTGCGGATCCATGGAGCATCTGGTTCGGGAGTGTCCACTGCGTCTGGGAAACGGGAACACCCAGTGAGTACAGAAGGGCTCTCTCTGGGTGTAATATCTCCACGTCCCCTTCATAAAAGTGAACTCCCTAAGAAACTTACATTTCCAGTCTCCCTTTCAGGCGATAAGTTCCAGACTTCTACCGCCGCTTTCATTGACTCAGGAGCTGGAGGAAACTTCGTGGACCTTGAATTCGCCAGGTTAAACCGCATAGCGCTCGTGAGGAAGAAGGTTCCCATCGCACTCGTCGGTATCGATGGACGTCTTCTTACCCCGGCCCACATCTCCTTAGAGACGGCCCCCTTGCTTCTGTCCTCACATCTGCACAAGGAGATCTTAGTTCTCGATGCCATTCACGCTCCTGGGATACAGCTTAACAATCCTCTCATTGACTGGACTTCCTCTGCTCCCATCTCCTGGAGGCTGAGATCAGGCGAGACTCATCAACTGCTGGCCAATACCTCTGTTCCCGAAGTTATTCTACCTTCTGTTTACCACCAATTCCGGGACGTTTTAAATAAGGTACAGTCAGATATTTTGCCGCCACACAGGACTTACGATTGTCCGATCGATCTGGTTCCAGGTTACTCCCTACCCAAGTCCAAGACCTACCCCTTGTCGTTACCAGAATCTCACGCTATGGATGAATATATCTAGGAGAATCTCAAGAAAGGCTTTATTCGTCACTCCAATTCCCCAGCAGGGGCTGGGTTTTTCTTCGTCAAGAAAAAGGACGGGTCGTTGAGGCCTTGCATCGATTATAGGGGTTTGAACCACATAACTATCAAAAATCATTACCCCCTTCCCCTTATTACCGAACTGTTCGATAAATTACAGGGGGCCAAGATTTTTTCCAAGTTGGATCTACGTGGTGCCTATAACCTGGTGCACATCAGGAAGGGGCATGAATGGAAAACGGCCTTCAACACGCGTAGTGGACACTACGAGTATCTTGAAATGCCTTTCGGCTTATGTAATGCTCCCGCTGTCTTCCAGGATTTCATCAACGACATCTTTCGTAAGGTACTCAATATTTTTGTTATAGTATACTTGGATGATATCCTGATTTTTTCCAAAGATCTCCAGGACCATATACGCCACACCTCCTACGTCCTTTCCCGTCTCCGTGAACACCATTTTTACGCCAAACTGGAGAAGTGCACCTTTCATCAGACCTCTACTCTGTTCCTGGGGTACATCATTTCTGATGAGGGGTTTATGATGGACTCCGGTAAACTTCAAGCAGTCACTGAATTGCCAAGACCCAATTCTCTCAAGGCCATACAACGTTTTTTAGGGTTCGCTAATTACTATCGTAAGTTTATACGGAGTTTTTCTACCATTGTGGCACAACTCACTGCGCTCACCAAAAAAGGAGCTGATCCTTCTGCTTGGTCATCCGAGGCCATCTCCGTCTTCGAGACACTCAAGGAAGCTTTTATATCCGCACCTATTCTCCATCATCCCAACATTGAACTTCCCTTTCGTCCTGGAGGTCGACGCTTCTGATTGCGGCGCTGGAGCCGTTCTTTCTCAGAGACCCACACCTCAAGATAAGTTACATCCCTGTGCATATTTTTCCAAAAAATTCTCATCTGCCGAGAGGAACTATGACGTGGGTAACAGGGAACTTCTGTCCGTGAAGATGGCTCTTCAAGAGTGGAGACACCTGCTGGAGGGTTCGAAAGAGCCCTTTACTATTCTCACGGACCACAAGAACCTTCTTTACATAGAAAACGCTCGACGCCTTGGTCCACGACAGGCTCGTTGGGCTTTTTTTTTTCTCGATTCGATTTTCACTTTTCCTATATCCTTGGGACCAAGAACGTAAAGGCAGATGCACTCTCCCGAATACATTCTTCTGAAGAGAGACCAGAGGAACCTTTGGAGACTATCCTTCCACAAGAGAGGATTCTCGCCACGTCTTCTTTCAAGAATCTTGACAAGATTTTGCACTCCCAGAGACGCATTCCCAAGGACTTGGTCGTTCCCGACAACAAACTCTACGTACCTTCCAAATTTGTTCCAGAGGTCCTGACTTGGGGTCACTCCTCTAAAGCTGCAGGTCATCCAGGTTTTAAGAAGACTATTGATCTCATTCGTCGGAATTTCTGGTGGCCAAGGATGTCTCAAGATATTCTGGAGTTTACCCGCGCCTGCCCCACGTGCGCTCAAAGCAAGACTCTCCGTCAAAAGCCTCAGGGTTTTCTTCCAGTTCCTGACAGCCCCTGGTCCCACATTTCGATGGACTTCATCGTGGAGTTGCCCAGGTCCAGAGGAATGAACACTATCTTGGTGGTGGTGGACAGGTTCTCGAAGATGTCCCATTTTATTCCACTTAAAGGATTACCCACCTCCCGCGCTCTTGCTGATATATTTACGGAGCAGATTTTCCGGATTCATGGGATCCCTTCGTCCATTATTTCTGACAGAGGTTCTCAGTTCGTATCCAAATTTTGGAGAGCTTTCACGAAGAGATTGGCATCTCTTCTTCTTTCTCTTCATGCCTATCATCCTCAGTCCAATGGACAAACGGAGAGAATCAATCAATCCCTGGAGAAGTACCTGAGGTGTTTCATATCCGATTTCCAGGATGATTGGGCTCAACTCCTTTCTTGGGCAGAGTATGCCGTCAATTCTGCCAAAAACTAGGCCACCCGGGAGTCGCCCTTCTTTATAAATTATGGGTTCCATCCCTGTCCCCTGTCCCTCCCTATCTTCCTATCCCCAACATCCCTTCTGGAATACCAGCCGTAGATGAACGCATTTCTTCCCTCCAAACCGCATGGTCCAGGATTCAGTCTACCCTTCTCGACTCCTCCCGCAGATCGAAACTACAGGCCGATCGTCGTCGTCGTCGTTCGGCGCCCAGTTACAAACCAGGGGATTTGGTATGGCTCTCCTCTAAGAATATCCACCTCAAGGTACCATCTCCTAAACTGACACCTAAGTTCCTGGGTCCGTTCCCTATTTGTGAACAAATCAATCCCGTGGCATTCTGGCTCCAACTACCACCCAGTATGAAGATTCCCAATGTCTTTCATGTGTCCCTCTTAAAACCATTCATCTCCAGTCACTTCTTTCCGGATCAGACTCGTAAACCGGACCCCATTACTGTCCAAAATAACGAGGAATACGAAGTTCAATCTCTCTTGGATTCTCGCCTATCCCGGGGCCAGCTCCAGTTCTTGGTGCAGTGGAAGGGCTTTGGCCCTGAAGAGAGATCCTGGGTACATTTAAAGGACATTCATGCCCCGGCCCTTCTTAAGTCCTTCAGGAAAAAGTTTCCAGAGAAACTGTTCATGGACCGTCCTGAGGCCGTTCCTGAAGAGGGGGGTACTGTTAGGAATCGGCGGCCTCCGTGCTCCCACACAGAGCACTTTCTCCCCTCAGGGAGTCCCTGGACACACAAAACAATCCTGCCTTACCGACCTCTGCGGCTCCTCGCTCCTGCCGCCGTCGCGGGATCACTCCCCTCGGCGATTCCTCTGCTCAGCGCCGGGCGCGCCCACACACTCCCGCACGCACACCTGCACCATCCACTGGCTCGTTCCACGCACGTACACGCGTTACGGAGCGCGCTCATTCTGCACACTCTTCTTCCCGTCCCCCGGACCTCAGGCTCTGCCCCCGCACACCACACGAGCATACTCAGGTTACCAACAAGACTCACCTGGCCTTTTATGCCTGCACCAATCTGCACTGTCTCCCTGTAGCTCTTCCTGTCCCGCCTCCGTTCCCAATTGGACCTTCCTGCTTTATCTAGCTCCTCTCTGCTCTCAGTCTTTGCTCGACATAGTCTCTGTATGGAAGTACTTCTGGATTCTCTCAGTGTTTTCACAGGTTCTGACACGGCTTGTACGACTACCCCCTCTGGCTCTCGATCTCGGCACTCCTTGGACAACGCTCACTCTGGTAACCCCTTGAACACGGCTTGGACAACGACCTATCTCCACTCTCCACTCCCTGACCTCGGCAAGGCATTCTTCACTCTATCTCTACAACCGGTACCGGCAAGTATTGTCTATCTTACTACACCTGGCCTGGCAACACTTTATACCACACTCCGGACACGCTGCCTTTGCTGCGGGTGCGTGTATTACCACTTCCCCCTTCAGCTCAGGGGACGGGTCTGGTCTGCGGGCAGCACCGGTGTAACAGAAGTATAGTGTTCTGAGTTAGTGGCAATACACTGCTACTCTCAACTGTGGAGTCTCAAGGCATTTATTAGGAGAGGGTTATCTTAACAGAGGGTTAACACTGCAGGGCATACTCAGCCTGCAAGATTCTATCCTTCTGTTGCCTCTCTCCCTCTCTCCTCCCCCCCTCCCTCCGCTGGTGTGGATGTGTGTGTGTGGGGTATGAGGAAGAGTTATAGTGCTGTTAGCTAGTAGCAGCTTTTTGCTTTTCTACACTATGCATGTATGAGGCTACCACTATATAGTTAGGGATTAGCATATACATTTAGTATCCATTTTGAGCCCTGTTGCAGCTTTGTTACAATCTGTGACCCGCCTTCCACTATGCCTGTTTAATAGCTTCCACTATAGCTATATGATACACACAGATAGGCACAGGAGGAATGATCTAAGACTAATCTGATCAGGCTGTCACAATAGATCTATACAGATGTCACATAGGAGGTAATTCAGTTATCTAGGCAGTATACATTGTATATAAACACACACACAAACAGGATTTATTTAGGTTTATTTAGTTTAGTTTATTTAGCACTAATTCTCTCATTATTGTGAGAGTCCTGGGTTCAATATTTCACACTACATAGTGTACACCTAGCACTTCTTTTGAAGCACCAGCACAAATGCCTGGATACAGTAATTATCATATGCAGACATCTGTCATGGCTATACGCATCTGTTGGGTTAGGTTCACAGTTTCGTATTAGCAGGGACAATATTATTATACATTGACCTGCAGTTCTACAATAAGCACTGTTGCGAGTTTTAGTTTAAATCTACTTTTTTGTTTTCATTTTGTTCAATAATAAATAAAATATTATTTCAAATCAGTGGAGGTGGTACACACCACCTCTTTCCAGTATGTATAATTTACACATGTAAGGTGGAGTGCATATCCAAACAGGGATTCTGTTTTCTCATAGTTTCCTATGCTCAGCCTTAGGCCTCGGCCAGGGTGGCGCTGGGCGGGCGGGCGCGCTTACACCGGCCGTTATAAAACACATTGAGGCAATGTGTGTGGCCAGCATCTCCTGCTCGGGGCTTAGCTGATTGCACAGCAAGCAAATTTGAATTTGTCGTTCGCAAGCGCGTCCGTGAGTGGTTCGCCCAATGAGGGCGAACCAGCTCCATGACGTCATGGTCGCACCCCCCGGAATCGCCCCACCGCGCGCACACCTAGCCGGCCTTAATTATTGGCTGCCACATGATAATTACATTGTGAAATGTCAAAATCATATGCTTGAGCTGCAACTGAAGAGAGTGTAAACACAGGCCCAAAAACAGCTTGTTTGTAAGTACTGACACTAAACTGTGAGGCGTTATTTAGTAAGCAGAGTCAGAGAAAGATAAGGGCGTATTTAGTGAAGGCAGGAGAGCTATATATATTAACCTCTTGTTTTTATTTTCAAGGTTTCATTTACTGCTGAGGATTCCATTATTATATATTTTTTTAGGAGAAAGGAGGGGATCCAAAGGTACAAAAATAACTTTATTGGAGTTCCCAAAGCATAAGAAAAAACCTCCTACGCGTTTCGAACGTAATGTTCTTATCTACGGATCTGGCCTAAGTCCCTTCAATGGTAATTAACTACAAAATGTTAATTCTGTGAGCTTGATACATAGCCCCAAAATTGGTTAACATTAAAAAATGTGAGATAAAATGCTGACTATATTTACATCTACTTATTTATACCTGTCATATTCCCCACAGAGAGAATCACGTAAAAAAAAAATGAAAACCCCACACAGCCGACAGACCACCTTAAGAACTCTGAATACACTTTGTATCCTTTATAATCCCAATGTATTTCATTTTAGTTTTCTAGGGTGCACTTGTCTAAACATTTAATATTCCCTTCATTACTGCGAAGAAAAGAATAACCTGACTAACGCTCTACCTCTGTATATATAATTCAAAGTTCTAGTAGGTCCCAGAGAACAGCAGATTCTTTGTCTCAGATCCACAGAGGTTCCCTAACACTAAGCTCATAACGTACCGTTATCAAAATCCATACCGGACGTTCTGTTCCCTGAGGTTAGCTCCAATCCACAAAGGTAATTCTATGCAAAAATAACGTTAGTTAGTGATCCCATTAAGATAGCACTGTCTTGCGTTAGCTTCACATAACATGGCGGTAAGCCGGCCTTACCCAAAGACAGCGTTACTCCCATCCAGACCTTGTATAGGTGTTTAATTAAAGTAAAAAAAGAGACAGGAGAGAGAAAGAACCGTACAGTAAATAACAATACGATAGTGAAATCGTACTGTGATCTTACACTTATCCTGCCCCTGTAACCGACCTATTTCAGGGTCTGGATGTGAGTAATGCCACCTTTAGACATAACTAGCGTCTCGTTAAATCCCGCAGTAAATGTAACGGAGCTCTGGGAATCGCCGCTGTTAGAGGGACACCTCTTTTGCATATCATTAGCACTAACGCCCGTTATAGTAACGCAAGGGCTCCTTACGGCTGGAAACAGCACTTAACACTGCGTTATTGAGCTTTGCGGATACCCATTAGCCCTTAATGAGATGTTAACTTAAGTTAGCGCATTGTTAAGTCAATAACAGAGCTCTGTGCATCTGGGCCCTTTAGGTAGTGAGGATACCTTTTATCCAACCAACATTAGAGTTCTTTACAAATAAAATTATAGTGTATAGAGCCTTAGAAACCTCACAGGTTTCTTCTTCAAATTTTCCCGCTAAAGGGTGTCATAACCTGCCAAGTTTTTTCCTTACATCTATAACCTAACTTACAACAGACCTGTTTCTTTCTATATAACCTGTATATGCAGAGAACAGACCAGTGATGTTTAGCTATGATCACATTAGCAAGGAAAATAATGAAAGCAGCCATGAATGTGGCCAGAAAAAGATATACAGTGTATCATGTATTTTTTTCTGGATAGGCCTCAATATTCTTTTTTATATAATACAGCAAAATGTCCCCTTTCCCTGTTTTTTTTATTTATTTTTTAAGGGAGGTGACTGCCCTGCCAAAAGTATACATAAATACTTTGTAAGTAAAGGTGGGCACTTTCGCTGGTGTTTTGGGTCTACAACAAAAACAAAACAAAAGCGAGGATAATAATTTTGGGGGTTTGGGTTTGGGTTTGAATTTTGCTCTGATTCAGAAGTTCGCTTCCCGAGGTTTCGACTCAAACTTGCAAACGAACATCAAGGTTCACCAAGTTTGGATTTTGAACCTGCAAACCTACCCATCTCTAATAATGAGTCAATATAAATTATGTCATTGTTTACAGACTGGTTTCACTGAAGAATCTATTTTAAATCTATTGTTTATGCTAAAAAGGCAATCCATTTTGTAAAGGAAAAAGTAGTTTCCCAGGCTTGTGATGCATCAAATTTCTCGAAAAAGGGACTTTTACTTGACTTTGAGATACCAGAAAATGACTTGCCCAACATATACAGTATGTCCCCCTTTTACCATCAGTTGTACAGTATCATACATACTGTAGTGCCGACGATTATTCTAAAACAAACCTGGGGCAATCTCCAAAAAGACCCAGGTACATGCTGGGTACATGCTGGGTACATGCTGCAACATTTCACACATTTCTGCAGACAGACTAATGGCCTATCGGATTAACAGCAGGGGTCCCTGGCAGTCTCATTCAAACTGAATGGAACTGCCAGGAACCCCTGCTGTGTTAATCTGATGGGCCATTAGCCTCTGCAGAAATGTCACTGAAATGTACCCAGCATGTACCTGGCTAGTTTAAGACAAATTTAAGGCAAGCTTTAGAATACTCGTTGGCTCGTCTGTACTCTATTCCCCTTGTTGCTCTTTCTACCGTAATTAGCTTAAGTACATCCTGTTTACCACTGGCTCACGACCCATATTTGTTTGTCCATTCAGCTATTGTATTTTAGCAGTGAGACTGGATGGTGGTGATGCCTTGAAACACATAGAGAAGTCTATTTACTGGTGTCATGGGAGCTCTGTCATTGGCAAACCTACAGTATCTCTGGGCTCAATTGGCCATGTGCCCTTAGTAATAATGTCTTGTCTTCCAGTGAAAGAATTTCACTCCCACACAGCTTTCACATGTCACAACCAATTGAACTCATTCCTTCCCATATTGAAGGTGTCAGAACACACCAAGGGGCTTCCCAGTAATTCCTGTGAGTTGATCAACGTCTGTAAATCAACAGGTCGCGACCTGCGACCTTTGACCTCTTATGACTAGCAATGAATGGCCTATATCTCCTGTAATGGGGACAACACAGATGTTAGGAACTGTTCAATTGCTGATATCTTCTAACTACCCTTGGGATAGGCGCCTGTTCTGTGTCACTTTCAATGTGTTATTGCTTGCGTAGCACCTCCTGTCATATCCTAATTTTTACCACTCTTTTTCCAGGCTAGCTCTTTCTCCCTTGACTCAATGATTTCCGTGTCTTTTCCCTCACAGATGCTGAGCTGTTCCATGTGTTTCCAATAAGGCACACGAGTACCTAGTTTAAATAAACACATGACCTAGTGTTTCTCAGCACAAACAAAAAAGACGAGATCTTTTTTTTTTGTTCGTGGGCTCCAGCTGTATATAATGCTATATCTTTTGTGGTAGATATGATTGACCACTCAGGTCAGGTCTCAATGAGAAGAATAGTTGGTGGAAGCATTAATTATTTATTTATTTATAAAATATTTTACCAGGAAGTAATACATTGAGAGTTACCTCTCGTTTTCAAGTATGTCCTGGGCACAGAGTTAAGATAAATAATACATGTTTACAAATACAGTTACATAATGAGCAGGGTATACATTATATACAAAACATTGCATGCACAGTTAAAGATCATTTATATTATGGCGTATGAAACAGTTACAGACCAGATTAAAATGTGTGACAGCCTTAGATTTGAAAGAACTTAGACTGGTGTGGATGTAAGAGTCTCTGGTAGGTTGTTCCAGTTTTGCGGTGCACGGTATGAGAAGGAGGAGCGGCCGGATACTTTGTTGAGCCTTGGGACCATGAACAGTCTTTTGGAGTCTGATCTCAGGTGATACTGTAGGTGCTGCATGTGGTAGTGGTGAGGAGCTTGTTCAGATAGATGGGTAGCTTGCCCATAAAGAATTTAAAGGCAAGACAGGAAAGGTGAACTTTGCACCTAGACTCGAGTGATGACCAATCTAGTTCTTTGAGCATTTCGCAGTGATGTGTGTTGTAGTTGCATTGGAGAATAAAACGACAAATTGAATTGTAGAGGGTCTCAAGTTTGCTAAGGTGGATTTGAGGTGCTGAGCCATATACTATGTCTCCATAGTCAATAATTGGCATTAGCGCAACCAAGCGCATTAATGCAACCACGAGACATCCATTGGTTGATTGGCCACTTAGACGGCTTGTCAGAGTGCTTCATTGCATTAAAAAAATACACTCTATACAAATGTATTAACACACTCGCTTTATATACATAGCTATGCTTACAAAGCAGTGATTATTTCTTTAGCATGAAAATAATTTTGAAATACCCTCATTTAGAATTTTACCCTTTAATTGAAAGGAATCACAGCAACACTTTTCTCCTTAATCACATGCATAATCCAACGGAAATCAGTGGAGATGGGACATTTCCAACTATTTGTTATTCTGCTGTATAGTTTATTAAAGGGGTGCGCGGTGCATACAGAGGCCCCCGCGCTCTTCCCCAAAGCATTTAAATTAAATGCCGGGGGAGCATGTGAGGCCTCTGTATGTTACTTATGTAACGGGTATTCCCTCCTGTCTGATCCACCCAATCTCACATTGGCCCGTGTGGTCTAACCGGTCCCCATTACGTGATCGTATATGGTGGTGCACCTGCAAGTAACATGACTCCTGAGTCTCCCGCACAATGGTATTAGGGGATGTCATCAGGAACAGGTAGCTGAGGTAGTGGGTGCGAGTCCTACCTATATCATGTGCAGCGCCTCCACCTCATCAGGATCTGTGCTTCCGCAGGGAGATGGTCCTGGTGAGGAACTCCGTCTTGGTGGTGACTGCCACTGCAGAGTAATCTCACACTCACACAGTGGGGGTATCTTTGAACAGGGCATCTTTATTCACGATCTTACTGTAGTAAACTGCCCCAGGCAGCTTTCAGCTCTAGCCGCACATTTCTCCGTGCTATCCCTTTGCCAGGTACTGCCCTCCCAATTGGAGTGGGATCCTCTCTCCCCGTAGGGAGATCACCCCTGTGCCAGGTCCCTGGACACAGTGTGGCCTTGACAGGCTTGATTTGGAAACTCGTGCCACTAGTTACAGCACTAGGGTCACAAAGCTATCCTGCAATCCCTTTCACAGGAGCCAAACACTTCAGCAACAACCCCTCTAACTTGACAGTGTTGTGCCTTATATAAAGAGGAAATGGAAACCGTGGTCACAGCACTCCACACAACCAACGCATAGAAAAAATATAAAATCTTTATTTAAACTACACAGTGAGCATCAGTAGCACCACTCTGACGCGTTTCGTCTATAGATAGACTTTATCAAAGAGTGAAGATCCCTGCATCGTACCGGATCTTATATAGGACATGACGTATCAACTGGCACCTCCCTAATTGAACTAGGGCCTCCCCTTCATGTAAATTAAAACAAAATTAGACGTCATTCCTATTAAAGGGACCGAGTACTTGCAACCCAAATACATAGACCATAATATATACACTTAAACACCTGTAACCATTAAAAACATGGGATTAAAAACACAGACTCTGAAATGCTCACTTAATAATAATAATCAATAGAACAACAATGAATGATATGATATACTAAAATGTGATGATGAGGACAATTCATTTCCCTGATTAACTTCAGACCAATAACATATATATCCATTTAAAACATAAAATATCATAAATACGTTGGGGATGGTAAGGTGGACCATTTTTCTTCTTGTTTACCATACTAAACAAATGTATATCATATATACCCCATTAGGATGCAATATAACAGATACAGTTTACATATACATATATGAACAAAGATTCTCATTCAAAAATCTCTTAAGCGCAGCACTATTCCTTATCCATAAACTGTGATGGCATACTACACCCTGCCCACTCCACCACCCATCACCCAACCAGGAAACGTTTGAGTTCCCACTCCTGGTTGATGCCCAATGGGTGGAGAGTGCGCAAGGTATATATCCAGTACATTTCACGCCGATTAAGCATACCCTCCCTGTCTCCTCCCCTTTTATGTGGGGGGACATGTTCGAGGGCCATAAATGAGAAGTTTTCAATACCACCTCTTCTGCACTTTGAAAAATGTCTTGGCACAGGATGTGAAACATCATTTCTTTTAATTAAGCGAACATGCTCTGCAATGCGTGTTTTTAAAGATCTTTTTGTTCGTCCAACGTACCGCTTAGTACAGCCGCATTGCAGCAAGTAAATTGTAAAGCTGGTATTACAATTTAATAAGGTTTTTATAACATGGCTCTTTTTATTATCATCATACCTTACTATTTTGGTGTTACATACGTATCTACACATGGAACAATTTCCACATGAGAAAAAACCTTTAGGTATCCCTCTTATATTTGTATATTCTGATCTTGTCTGAAATAAACTTGGTGACAAATGTGACGCTAGTGTTTTCGCTTTGCGATACGTAAATTTAGGACCATTTTTTACAAACTCTGTTAAATCTTTATCTGAGGCTAACGTAGTCCAATGTTTCATAACAATGTCTCATATGCTTTGAGCTTGACGGCTATATGTGGTGATGAAGAATGGACAATTGTCACCATACATGGAAGGTGAGTTATTTTTTGGCCTCCTTTGTTTTTTAAGTAATGATGATCTATCCATAGCCCTAGCTGACTCAAATGCTTCTTGGATATCCGTATGGGTATACCCTCTTACCAGAAATCTATTTGATAGTTCTCTAGATTGCGCCATGAAACTCTCATTATCTGAGCATAATCTTCGCAATCTTACAAATTGTGCTTTGGGAATACTTTTAACCAGCGAACGTGGATGGCAGCTCTTGGCAGAGAGTAATGTGTTCCTAGAATTTGGTTTACGGAATATTTCTGATTGGATCGTCATGTCATGATCGATGTAGAGGAGAAGATCTAGGAAACTAATACAATTAATGTTTTGTTCATAAGTAAACCTAATATTTAAATCATTATTATTTAATACATTAACAAAGGAATCAAGTGATGATTCATCTCCGTCCCATATCATTATGAGATCGTCGATGAACCTTTTGAAAAATATAATATTAGAGCGATATGTGTTATTACTGTGATAAATAAACTGTGCTTCCCAAAAACCCATAAATAAATTTGCGTATGATGGTGCAAAACTCGTGCCCATTGCAGTGCCTAATAATTGTAAATAAAATCGTGAATCGAATAAGAAATAGTTATGTGTTAATAAAAAGGTGATAGATTCTAAAAGAAAAGTGCACAGTGAAGTGGATAAAAGTGACAAATTTAGAAAGTGATTACCCGCTAATAACCCATGTTCATGCTGTATAATAGAGTATAATGAAACCACGTCTAATGTGACCCATCTATAGTGTGGTTTCCAGACCACGTCCCCTAGATCGACCATGACATCCGCTGAATCCTTTATAAATGATGGTAGTTGGAACACCAATGGTTTTAAATAGCTGTCCACATACCGCGATAACCCATCTCCCAAAGACCCAATACTAGCCACTATAGGTCGGCCCGGAGGGTCAACCAGTGACTTATGGATCTTTGGAAGATGGTGGAATACCGGAATCATGGGATGTGGACAGCTCAGATAATCTACTTCCTTTTTATCTATTACACATAGAATTTTACCAAAGTCAATCAATTCATTAAGTTGTAAAGAAAAATTGGTTGTTGGATCCCCTGTAAGGGGTTTGTAATGACTAGTATTATTCAACGGCCTTAGAGCCTCTTCTCTGTACTGTACAGTGGATAGGACTACCAGGGAACAACCCTTGTCCGCATTTCTAAACATAATGTCTCTTCTGGACTTTAGTTGTTCTAATTGTTGGTATTCAATATATGTCAGGTTGTTTGCATGAATGGAGGATTGTGAGAAACCTTGGGCTAATAGCCTCAAGTCCCTTTCTACTAGGCCTTCAAATGTGGTAATAAAGGGTCCCCTGTTGTAATTGGGGCAGAATATAGATTTCCTTTTTAGGCCAGAATTTTGATTTCCAAAAAAGGACTGTGAAAAATTATTCAGATTTTCCCCTTGTTGTTCCAACAATCCTTCCATGTCAGACAACACGCATGTTTCCTGAAAATTAAAGTTAGACATATGACCCAGCCCATTAGACTCATCATTATTAATACACTCAAGTACCTGACTCCCATCTTCTGTAGAGTCAGATACCTCAAATTGACTCCTGGAGGAAAAAAACTTTTTCAATGTTAATTTACGAGTAAATCTTTGAAGATCAATAACTGTTTGAAACAGCTGGAAGTCCTGGACCGGGGCAAAACCCAGACCTTTGTTCAGGAGGGATAACTGTTCAAAGGTAAGGTCCACACCTGAAAGATTAATCACGTTATTGTTTTCATTAACCTTGTCTACATATACTTCTTCCTTTTTGTCCTCCCTCTCGCTTCTCCGTTTCCTCCTTGAGCGTCTGGTTCCCTTGGTTGTCTTGTTGCTGCCGGTAAAAAAGAAGAGGAGGAAGAGGACTGGTTTGATGATTTTGGTCTAACAGAGGCAGTAGTGATAGAAGATCTACTGTCACTTCTTGTTCTCCCATGATTATCTCGTATACTTTCAGTGGAGCCTTCAAATGATACAGAGTGTGATCTGGCCTCATAATCAGAAGCATCTGCGTCCACGCTAGAGGCCTCCATTGGTCTACTCTTCAAAATTGATTTATTAGGTGTATTCTTGGCCCACCCCTTTGAAAATGATCTGGAACCTTTAGATGTATTAGCTCCTGTATTATCCTTAAATTGGGGGGTTTGCCAGCAATACACCTGTCCTTTGATGTAGTCCGTGCGGTCTCTCTCAAAATTCTCATGCTTTTTATCGCTAATTGCGTCCTCAATGCTTTCTATGTTGGATAGTAATGTTTTATCGTTTTTGATGAATTGTTCCATCTTAGCAAATGGTTTCAAATTGGTCCTAAGAATGTTAATATCAGACATTAACGCTTCTTTATCTTTGGTTTTCTGCTGAATAATCAGCTCCATTAACTTTAATGAACATTGGTCCAGGGCCTTTGTCCACTCATGTTCGAATTGCCTGTTAATAAAACCAAATGTGGGTGTCTTTTTAATTCGCAAGCCTCTTGGTATCCTATTACATCTGATGTAGTTATTTAAAGACGTAATATCCCACCATAACCTAATGTTCATTACTAACAGTTTCTCCAATTTCACAAAGTAATGGGTGAGATCAGAAGGTTCGTCACAAATCACTTCAGTATTTTCGTCAAATAAATGGGCTGCCTTTTTTGACCTTTTTGTGTTGTCCCCACACGCATCCACAAATGTTTCTCCATCAGTACATTCAGTTTCAGTGTCCACATCATCCATTTGAAAAAATAACGTTAAAACTATTTATTTAATGAGGAAATTATTATTTAAAAAATTCTAGTTGTTCCAAAAGTATATACAATAATAATGTAAACCTTTATATAAAAATATATTGTATACCTAATGCGTTGGTTGTGACGACTATAGGAGGTGCAGATCCACATCAAATGTGAAAATCAAAAACGTAATGGTCATTAGTTCATAATGTTTTTTCAATAGTCCATATATACCTCAGGGGGCAGGCACATCTCTGATGTCACTAACCAGCGACTCAGAGCATGCAGCCACTCCCATCCGTACATAGGGCACCTCACCAGGGTGTGAGGGAAAACCTCCATAACTACTGCTGGCATTCCTGTACTTACCAGGGTTTACTGCCAACAGGGAAGATGTCTGCAGTCCATTATTATGCATGGCTACATACTCCCCCTAGTGAATCCCCACCGTCCCGGCTGGGACCTAAATTTGGTGTACCTTGCGCCAGAAAACACTGCACAAGAACACACAAATTACATTTTCAAACATCATTGATTTTTCATAATAATGCAATGTAGAGCACACTCTGAGCAGCAGGGAGCGCTAGATTAAACACAGACTCTATCTAGTTAGGCAACCTAATAATAGTGTCTAGGGTCTGGCTTCTTCACATCCCTTCCCGCTGCATCAGTCACCGTAACGCTGTACTCTTGGGGCAGACCTCGCTCATTGCGGTACACTACTTTATGCATGTAGATGCTGCGCCCTATCGTCCAAACCCTCATTAATTGAGAAACTCTCTGCTCAGCCTGAACTCCCGTAATGGCACCTCCCTTGTTGACAATATAGTACTCAATGTCAGCTCGGAGCCACCTGTCCCGGTTATCTTCGATCTCCCTCATCAGAGGTTCGGGGACATAAGGGTACTCAAGCCCATGAGATCTCTTATATTTAGCCGCGATGGCTCACTCGGCACGGCATGCCCGGGTCAATTTAGCATACCCTGCCCTCCCCGGCAACACCCATGATAGGGGCTTGTCTGGTTCCACGGGATCCTCTAATCCCTCGGGACCCTTTGGCGTAATTAAACCTCGCTTAATCTTACCCCACCTCACTCGCAACTCTTTAAGGTAAGCATCATCATCGAATTCGCCTGTAGCCCACCAATGATCCACACCCCATCTCTTTCCAGAATGAATCGGGTGCGGTCAATCCATGCTACATATCCCTCATACAGAGGCGCCCACCATCTGGTCTCAATACGCTCTTCCTGACCTGACTCTAGGGATTCCTCCTCTTCGGGCCCCCTAGAAGATACCCCCGAGGTACCCTCAGATGGTGCTGCAATTCCCCGGCGCTGTGACTTATTCCCAATGGTGACACTCATGGCACTAGGACAGTCACTAGACACCGACACTTGTCGGGAAATCCTCCCTCCTCCCACCGATCCATCATCGGATGTTCCCCAGTCCAGGCTTCCAGTCCGTTCCTCGGAAGGGCCCCGGGAATCCCCTGACATCCCTAGACTAGAAGTTGACCCAAACATGAAAACGACTGGGGCACTATGTCCTTGGGGCTAACTTTGGGAGTGGACAGGGTTTGGGGATGGGGCCGGACAGTAGGCATCAGCAGGGTTACGACCTGCTCCTCGGCAATACCTGACTCCGCTCCACAAAAAAGTCTCTCCTCTTCACTAGTGCTGGGACTCTTTACTCTCCGGATTGATCGCCCATTCCTCCTCGACGTAGGCGACCGGCTTCCGCTGCTCGACCGTAGAGGCGCGATCATTTCCCACTCGACCCCACTCTGGTCACCGAAATTCATCTCCGTGTACGCACGTGCCTCGTCGCCAGCTTGGGTTGGGTCCCCAATCGAGACCTCTTCTTCCACCAGGACATCCGGCAACGCCCTGCTCCAGCGCGATCCCGTCTGGGCCTGGCTCCGCTCTTCCTTGACCATCACCACCCCCGGAGCCTGCGATAAACACTGCTTTGGCTTACTACTTCGTAGTGTCAGGGTGGATCGACCTCCTTCCGAACCGCTAGTCGCCACGGCCGTGGGACTCCGCTGCTCGGGTTGTCGCGGTACTGGTGACACTCGACTCCGTGTCTCCACACCACGAGGGATAGCATCTCGCCAAGGCGTACCAATAGTATGGTAGTCTGTCTTCAGATCCTTCGCATCCGACAGCCTTGCACACTCCTTGTCCGAGGACTCTAGTTTCGCATTCGGGCGGGGCATCCCGTTAGGTGATCGCCGGTGTGCCCCTCTCTTGTCACCCCGTCGATGACTTGATTTCTCTTTCTTGAGAACCGGGCCCGGTCCCTGTTCTTCGGGACCTTTGGTTTCTCGCCATAATGCACCCGGAAGCCCAGCAGCCAAAACAGGGACATCCTCTTTTGCTTCCACAGCTTGCACCGGCACAAAGGTCGGCATGGGCCACAGATATTGCACTCCACAATGAGGGCATCGGGCCGCAGTGCCCACGGCTCCACCCGGCAGTCTGCACTGCAGGCAGAGACACGCCACAGTCTGTACACCCTCTACCCGGAGGATCAGGAAGCCTCCTGGAGCCGAGTAGGGATGTGTTGTAATCAAAGGACTCTGTTTGACTTGCTCAGAGATACCAGCCATATTCACCAGTGGAAGGACTCGCTTCAGGGGTCTGTACTGGTCAATGGCTCTTCGCAACTGGAGTGCAGGGGCTGGTTTGGCAACCCCTCCTCCTACCTTCTCCATCTGCATCCGATGGAACTGCAAACCACTCCCCCTGGTTGAAACTAGGGGGAGGTCTCGTAGACTTGTAGGCTGACCCAGCACAGGGGCGGAGTGAGTCATAGTCCATGAGGGCGCGGCTCCAGTTTTTGCGCCACACTCCCCAACAGGGTGGGGTTTTCTCGTTGGCGCCAATCCTGGCCTACAATCAGCAAACTGCAAAGTTGCAAGACTTTCTGCAGCTGGCCCATGCGGTGTCCCGGGAACGCGGGAACCGCCATCTTGGTTCGTACTGTCTTTTTGCATCATATTTGAGGTAGCGTTTGGTTGTTTGTGTATCGAATGATAAGCAAGTCCATTTCGTTCCTCCCATCTGATAATACTGTCGTCCTCACTGTCCTCGGGGTTACTATCCCAAGAGCATAAGCAGGACAAACACGGCGCAGCCACGGCTTTCACGCCAGTCCACAACAGGCTCACAAAAGTCTCTTCTGTAGCTTGTTCTTCATACTCGCACAGAACAGGTGCGATCTCTTCCTCTGACCGCCATCCTGGACCTTCTGCGCTTTGCAGATCCTCCATTCTTGCGGTTCTCTCTCGATCACTGAATATAGATTCTTGTACATGGGGCTACCACATCGATACAATAAAAATGTTTTGTGCACCACCTTGTGTACCTAACGTAGATCTGACTCGTGTTTGCACTACCTCAGGCTAGGCTCACTCTCTCAGTGTCTACTGTATCTCCTTCCTCCCAGTCTGTGCTCCTCTCTTGGTAAGTGGTCTGGAATGGAGACTAGAGTACTCTGGCTCTTCCATGCAGTACTTTGGGCGTCGACCTACTGTTGGCTAGCCTAGCGCGGACCCTTCCAGAATTCCTGCCCTAAGTTACCAGTTTATCCCTTCAGGCGTCCCCCACCAGCGCTACCTCAAGGTGACTAGAACAGCAATAGCCCCCTTCTCCAGACCCACTAACCCCTTACAGGATCCCAAGGCATCTGTGCGGTCTACAGCTCCATCAGCTCCCCGACTACCCCTGGCTCCGTCCCAAGCAGCACAAAGTGGCAGCAGACACTCTCCTTGTTTCCTAGTGTGCCTAGCAAAAGCCTGTCCTGTTGACAGGTATCTCAGCAGCGCCTCCAAATGTAATGGGTATTCCCTCCTGTCTGACCCACCCAATCTCACATTGGCCCGTGTGGTCTAACCGGTCCCCATTACGTGATCGTATATGGTGGTGCACCTGCAAGTAACAGGAGTCCTGAGTCTCCCGCACGATGGTATTAGGGGATGTCATCAGGAACAGGTAGCTGAGGTAGTGGGTGCGAGTCCTACCTATATCATGTGCAGCGCCTCCACCTCATCAGGATCTGTGCTTCCGCAGGGAGATGGTCCTGGTGAGGAACTCCTTCTCGGTGGTGACTGCCACTGCAGAGTAATCTCACACTCACACAGTGGGGGTATCTTTGAACAGGGCATCTTTATTGACGATCTTACTGTAGTAGACTGCCCCAGGCAGCTTTCAGCTTTAGCCGCACATTTCTCCGTGCTGTCCCTTTGCCAGGTACTGCCCTCCTAATTGGAGTGGGATCCCCTCTCCCCGTAGGGAGATCACCCCTGTGCCAGGTCCCTGGACACAGTGTGGCCTTGACAGGCTTGATTTGGAAACTCGTGCCACTAGTTACAGCACTAGGGTCACAAAGCTATCCTGCAATCCCTTTCACAGGAGCCAAACACTTCAGCAACAACCCCTCTAACTTGACAGTGTTGTGCCTTATATACCTCAGGGGGCTGGCACATCTCTGATGTCACTAACCAGGGACTCAGAGCATGCAGCTATTCCCATCCGTACATAGGGCACCTCACCAGGGTGGGAGGGAAAACCTCCATAACTACTGCTGGCATTCCTGTACTTACCAGGGTTTACTGCCAACAGGGAAGATGTCTGCAGTCCATTATTATGCATGGCTACACTTACCTTTTCGCCGGCGGCTTCTGGCAATGTGTCGCCATGGCAAATGACGCTGTGGGGTGGCAACGTGACGTCACATGATGTCGTGACGTCAGAAAGCCGGAGGCAAGGTAAGGTTGAGGGGGCGAGGGGTGGACGGGAGCAGGGGGAGAGCAGGCAGGGAGGCGCAGACGATAAAGTTTGCACACCCCTGAATTATTACTTCCGACTTTGTAACAGATGTTTAAAAACTGTGCTGGGTGTCACTTTACTAAGTACAGTATATTCACTGTATCGTAGCTTGAGTATACCTTTCTCACAGTTAAAACCAATAAAAAGAAAACTGGTTAATACAATATGTATGCGAGTATGAAATATATTTGTAAATTATATTATATTTATTATTTATTTATAAAATGTTTTATCAGGAAATAATACATTGAGAGTTACCTCTTGTTTTCAAGTATGTCCTGGGCATAGAGTTAAGATGACAGATAATACATGGTTACAAATACAGTTAGATAAGGGAACAGGGTATACATTATATACAAGACATTGCATGCACAGTTAGAGATAATATATATTATAGGCGTATGTAACAGTTACAGACCAGATTAAAATGTGAGACAGCCTAGGGCCGCGCTTATAGTGCTGGCAACGGTGACGCGACCGATGACGTCACCCGTCGCCACTGGCGAAAGTTGTAATTTGATTTTTAGCGACGTTGCTGGTGACAAGGCCATTGGTGTCACTAAAAGGGACGGGCCACGCAATTTGATTGGTTTAGAGACAGTCACATGTGGCGACTGTCTCTAAAAAATCAAATTTACCCGGCTTCAAAATTTTTGGTCGCTCCGTCACTGTCGCGCTTACTATAAGCGCTTGCGACGGAGTCAATGTTTTTGGTTTGGGAGCGACGTCGCATTGTGTCTCCGTCGCAAGTCACTATAAGCACAGCCTTAGTTTCGAAAGAACTTAAACTGGTGGTGGTTGTGAGAGTCTCCGGTAGGTTGTTCCAGTTTTGGGGTGCACGGTAAGAGAAGGAGGAGCGGCCGGATACTTTGTTGAACCATGGGACCATGAACAGTCTTTTGGAGTCTGATCTCAGATGATAAGTGCTGCATGTGGTAGGGGTGAAGAGCTTGTTCAGATAAGATGGGTAACTTGCCCAGAAAGTATTTGAAAGCAATACAGGAAAGGTAAAGTTTGCGCCTAGACTCAAGTGATGACCAATCTAGTTATTTGAGCATTTCACAGTGATGTGTGTTGTAGTTGCATTGGAGAACAAAACGGCATATTGAATTGTAGAGCGTGTCAAGTTTGCTAAGGTGGGTTTAGGTTGCCGAGCCATATACTATGTCTCCATAGTCGATAATTGACATTAGCATCTGCTGTGCGATACGCTTTCTGACCAGCAGACTTAGGGAGGATTTGTTCCTGTAAAGTACACATAGTTTGGCATAGGTTTTGGATGTCAGTGTATCAATGTGCATCCCGAATGTTATGTGGGAGTCAAACCATATGCCCAGGTATTTAAGACTAGTAACAGGAGTTAGGGTGGTGTTAGCGTTGGTTCTGATCTGGAGCACAGTCACTGGAAGCTTTAAAAATGTAGTCTTGGTCCCAAATACCATTGTTACAGTCTTGTCAGTTTTTAAAAATAGTTTGTTTTGGGAAATCCAATTTTTGAGTCTTAAAAAGTCAGATTGAAGTATGTGTTCAAGGTCGGAGAGGCTATGGCTGTGTGCATATAGGATTGTGTCATCTGCATACATATGTATTGAAGCTTCCTTACAAACTGTGGGAAGATCATTGATGAACACTGAGAAGAGTAGGGGCCCCAGAACAGAGCCTTGCGGGACACAACAGGTGATATCCAAGGAGTTGGAGCCTGAGATGGACACATCTTGGGATCTACCTGATAGGTAGGACTGAAACCAGTATAAAGCATGTTTCCCTATTCCAGAGCTCTGGAGTTTGTTAAGCAGGATAGCATGATCAACAGTATCAAAAGCCTTTGCAAAATCTAGGAATATTGCACCAGTGAGTTGTCCCCGTTCCATTCCACACTGGATTTCATTGCAAACTTTTAGCAGGGTAGTTACGGTGGAGTGTTTGGGGCGAAAGCCAGATTGGAATTGGCTAGGGAAATTTGTCTTGGTATTGTAATCGCTTAATTGGGAGTGAACACATTTTTCCATTACTTTGGATAGTATTGGGAGGAGAGAGATTGGCCTGTAGTTTGAGACAGTGTTTTTGTCCCCACTTTTGAAGATTGGGACAACTCTGGCAGTTTTCCAGGTCTTAGGGATATGGCCTGCAGACAGGATAGAGTTGACTTTGGAAGCAATTGGTTTGGCAATGGCTGGGGCACCAAGTCTTAGGAACTTAGATTGTAGTAAGTCAGGTCCACATTGGCTGCTTAGTTTTAATTTGGGGAGCGCTTCTGTAATCTCCTCTTCAGGTACTAGGCCCAATTGAAAATTGTGGAGAGTGTTGGGAGGGGGTGGGGCTATATGGGTACTCCCAGGATGAGATTCTTGTTTGTGGTTTGGGTTGCGTTTCGCTAATAAGTTAGTAGCACACCCCACAAAGTAATCATTGAATGCATTTGCAATGTCAGTGGGGTTTGTCAGAGTAATATTCCCCCTTAGTCATATTACTTTGTTGTTGATGGTTAGAAGACTGGAATATATTGTTGATAACCTTCCAGAAGTTAGCTGGGTTTTATGTATTCTGGAGGAGATTGTCAGAGTAATATAGTGCTTTTGCATGCCTTGTTTGTCTTGTACACGTTCCGCAGGCACCTGTAGTGATTAAGATCCTTGGTAGTGCCAGTTACTTTGTAGCTTTTCCACAAGACATCCTTGAACAGGTAGAGTGCAATAAGGTCAGTTGTAACCCATGGAAGGTGGGCCCCCCACACCCTTATTCTGCGTAGCGGAGCATGGGTATTACAGAGTTTTAAGAACTCAGATTGGAAATAGTCGAGAGCAGAATCAGGGTCGGGAATTAAGTCGATTGTGTACCATGGGCAGTTGGTAAGGTCAGCCAGAAACTGTTATGGGTTCAAGTTTCTAAATGTTCTAGTGAGGAGAACTTTAAGGCTTGATTGGGGTGGTTTAATTTTCCTTACACAGTACACCATTGCATGGTCACTGAAAATGTCAGGAAGGATGCCAGAGGATTGGATTCTGCTGGGATTTGAGGAGAGAATCCAGTCTAGCAAGGAATGGTTGTACGATTTCAGGTTTTTCCGTGTGGGTTGGGAAATGAGTTGCGATAGGTTAAGCGACTTGATTTGTTTCTGGATTTTGTGGTTTTCAGGGTCGAGTCAATTGAAGTTGAAATCCCCAAGAACTCACTCTTCTCATTCAGAGAGGAATTGGAGCCAAGAAACTGGGTGATATCAGTCAGGGACGGTAGAGGGGCTTTAGGGGGGCGGTAGATGCCAGCAACCAAGATGGGCTTAGAAAAGGGGAGGTAGATTCTGCCAACTAGGATTTCAATGAAGGGTGGGCTTGGGGGGCAATTTAACAGTGTAAATTGTAAGGTGTCTGCGATATAAAATAACACCCCTCGTCCTCTCTTTGACCTATCTCTCTGCCTGAATGGCAATATTTGCATCGGGAGTTTTAGGGGTTAGCCATGTTTCTGTGAGAATGATGGCTTTGGGTTTCTGCAGAAGGCACCATGCTCTTAGTTCATCCAGTTTGGGCAGCAAGCTCCAGATATTTATATGGGCAACAGATAGCCCTTTTTGGAATTTGAAGGGGGTAGTCTCAGGGGTATGGGACAGAGTTGAAATGGGAGGGCCTGGGTTAGGTTCAATATCACCTGCCAAAGAGAGTAATAGTATGAGTAGAAATTTCAGTAGTTGGTTGCAAGTTGTAAAAGCCATCTCCATGATAATGGTTTATCTGGGGACAGAAACGTTGAATTTTTATATCACCATATAATAGCTTTGTTTTCTGATTGTGTATGTTATTTATTATCTGAGTTGATTTTAGTATTATTTCTGACTCACAGATCATGAGTTCCATCTCAGAACATGTTCGATCTTCTGGTTCACATACTGTATGTTTTAAAGTTTAGCCCTTTTATAGAGGCAATCCAAGGGGGCGATTCTTTTTGCAAAATAGTATTTTAATGTATGATTGAAGCAGGGGGTCTCCGGAGCTGAACCCCATTAATTTCAGCTCCAGGGACCCCCTACTTCCTGAGATACATACCTCCATAGGGGGAGCCAGTAGCCACTTCCGCACGGTTAGCAGGGATCACGTAATGGCCGTTTTCAGGGAGCAGGGGTCCCTGTAGCTGAAATTAAATAGGGTTCAGGTCTGGAGGCCCCCTGCTTCAAACCCATGTTAAAAATCGCTCACTTGGATTGCTCCTTTATAGATGAATGTTGGTTCACTTGATGGCATATTCAAAGCTGGAGTTCTGCTGGTTTAAATAATTACATATCACAGAGTTGCAGTAGATTTTTTTTGCTAATTAGAAGCAAAGCAATCACGTCATCTCCTTCATAACCAGGAGTCCAGAGCCCACCTAGCATTCCCCCAAGAATTTCTAGAGGTAGCTGGACTTTTAGGCTTTACAGGTTCCTCTGGTGACAAAGGTGTTAAAGAAGGTTGGCTGATATCAAGGGGACAAAGCCCTGCCTTATACGTTAAGGACAAAGTGTTGGAGAACCTATCATGAACTATTGATGTTAAACAGAACAATTGGAGGCAAATGAGGAATGTGGTGGTTTTACCTTAAATGCCCCAGGAGAAACATTTGCAAAATGATGAGCTTAGAGAGAGATTTGTCATGCCTCAATCACGTAACGTTGTACACAGCTCAACCACAAGCCCGGATTGTGCCATCAGTATGTCCTGAAGGAGAATGTAATATGCAGAAGTCCTTCAAGAAGAAAGAAACTGAGCTAACATCCTTCTCCTACAGCACTTGTATATTGTGTTTAAATCACGGACATATGTTTATCAGCACCGCCGTTAAAAGCCTGGGTTCAATAACTCCTGCTATGCCACAGAGGCCGAGATCCACAAAACGCCGCTAAGTGACTACGTAATGTCACGTTAAACCTTGCTGCATATCTTCAAAAGGCTATTAACAGAAAACGAAGTTAGGGTTTCTCCCATAAAGAGCACTACATATTTACCCTAACATCACATAGACACTAAAGTCTTTTAAAGTTAACACAGGGACTTAGCGTTACATTAGTAAAGTGGTACTTAAACTTGGCCTTACTCCCATCCAGACCCTGCAAGGGCTATTTTTAGTGGTGGGGGAGGGGTGGGAGGGAGGAGAGAGAACCCTTTTCAGGGTCTGGATGGGTGTAAGATATATTTAATGTCACGTTATTGGAAGCTAAGGCAACATTGAGCTTACAATATGATGGATTTAAGCCTCTCCTAATGAGTTGTACAACAAACGTTGTTTTTACGTACAATAAGCTTTGTGGATATGTGTTACACTTAGGGGCAATAATGCCCATTACTTTAAGGTAGTGTCACGTTATTAGCCCTAATTAAACTGAGGTTTGTGGATCTAGTCCTAAGAGGTACTGTATATGTAAACCTCTCTTTTGTGTCAGAACCACCACTGGTCAGTATGCCTAAAATCTCCTTTAGCGACACAAGTACTGTATAGGAATCGGATCATAACTCAATTAAAGTGAATTGGCCATAAGGGGTCTTATGGCTTAGCACTACTTAGTAAATATAGCCTCATCTATGCATTGGCTGTATGGAGGTGTCATTAGATAAACTGTGTATTACTGAGATTAACGTGTTTGTAGCTCAGTGTCTCATTGTAAGGATTGGGCTTCGGTCCCGCCCCTGTGTTGCGCCGCGTGACAAGACAGGTGACGCGCCTCGCACTGAGGTTGCGCCCAGGCGTGAAGTCACAACATGGATCGTGCTTGGGCCCTGCCCCCGTGACACCATGGAGAAGCTCCCTCGCACACCCACGCGCCGGCGCCATGTTGCCAGGGACACGCACGGGGTTAACACGATTACCTCCAATAACTCCACACCTGCGGTACACTCTGTCCCTGCTTACCAGTGGACAGAATACATCTGATTATTCATCCCTCACAGTCTGGTGCAGTCCTCCTATTGGCTGTCACTCCCTTATATGGTCAGCCAGCCCTCCTCCAAGTTGGCTGAGCATAGCCATAGTTTGTGACTCGTGCTTGCCTCAAGCAACCTGCTGTTTACCTTGCCTTGTTTCCTGCCTGCTGCTTTTCGTTGTAATTGACCCTTGCTTGTTCCTGGACCTCTGCCTTTTCTGACTCTTGACCTCGTCTTGTAATTGGACTCCGACCTTCTATATTCCTGGACCCAGGCCACGCACTACGACCATCCGACATCTCCAACCCCAGACCACGGCGAGTATCACGACCATCCTAACCTCTCCTACCCTGACCCGGCTACACGACTACGACTCTGCACTCTGGTGGACGCGGTAGTGCGGTTGTTGGTCGGTGTATTCAAACATCCCCACCTCAGCCTTGCGGTCCCGTCTTGTTTGTGGTGAGCACCCGTTACACTCATTAGTGAACTAAAGTTAAGTAACCAATGCTTTTATGTAATATAAAGATTCAGATATGATGGGTTAATATGATATTAATTATGATAATACAACAATAAAACAATTATTTGTCTTACTAATGCTTTATATAGTGGCGTAATTATGTTTATTTCCCTTCCTTCCCCGTTTAATGCAAGATAAGATCTTGTTTGCCTTGACATTGGGAGATGCTAAGCCTGCTGTTTACAAACACTCCTAAATCCTTCCCCATCAAGGACTCACTTCATTTCCCCCCATTTCATTTGTATGTCCCCTGTTTATTCTTGTTTCCCAAATGTATAGAGGAGAAAAAACGGAGCACTACATCCAGTGCTGGCAGATCAGCAAATAACAACAAGAGTGCGTTCCCATAATAAAAATTAAAGCTAGTTTAATGGATCAAAATAACAAACAGAAAACACCAACGCGTTTCGGACTATGAATAGCCCTTTATCAAGGTGAATTCTATTCATAGTCTGAAACGCGTTGGGGTTTTTTGTTTGTTATTTTGATCCATTAAACTAGCTTCAATTTTTATTATGGGAACGCACTCTTGTTGTTATTTGCTGATCTGCCAGCACTGGATGTAGTGCTCTGTTTTTTCTCCTCTCTCCTTCCTGACATTCATCAACAGACACAGGCACACTTAACCCCTGGATCACTGGATACACCATACAACATTTTTCATATTCCCAAATGTATAACTATACATTTATCTGTACGTAACCTCATCTGCCATCTACCTGCCCAAGTTTCCAATTTATTCAAGTCCTTCTGGAGAGAAATGACATCCTGCTCTGATTCTACTACCTTACACAATTTAGTGCCATCAGCAAAGATGGAGACTTTGCTCTCTATGCCAACCACAAGGTAATTAATAAACAAGTTAAAAAGCAGGGGTCCCAGTACCAGTCCTTGATATATTCCAGTCACAGCTTTAGCCAAACCTTGAAAATTGTCCATTTACGACAACTCTCTGTTTTCTATCCTTCAACCGGTTTTCAATCCAGGTGCATATATTTTTACTGAGTCCAATTTGCTTTATTTTTTACACCAACCTCGTGTGGAACCGTATCAAAAGCCTTTGTAAAATATAAGTAGACCACATCAACTGCATTACCCTGGTCTAAATTCCTACTTACCTCTACAAAGAAACTTATAAGGTTAGTTAGGCACAACCTATCCTTCATAAATCCATGCTGACTATTATTAATAATTTTGTTATCCATTAGGCGTTTCTGAATATTATCCTGTACTAAACCTTCAAGTAGCTTCCCCACTATCGATGTCAGACTTACAGGTCTGTAATTCCCCGGTAGCTCCCTTTTTAAATATAGGCACCACGTCTGATTTACGCCAATCTTGTGGTACTGAGTCTGTGGAAATGGAGTCCTTGAATATGAAATGAAATGCTTTGGCTATTACTGAACATAACTCCTTGGATGTATGCAATCAGGGACCAGGTACCTTATATACTTTAATTATATTAAGTTGCCTATGCACTTCTTCCTCAGTTAACCAATTGTTCATTAATATGGAGGTTGTGGCTTCCTCTTGTGGCACTACTATTGCAATTGATTTCTTCCCTGGTAAACAGAGGCAAAGAATTGGTTTAATACCTCTGCTTTTTCCTTACCTCCAATAATATGCCTACCCATCTCACATTGAAAGGGTCCCATATTTTCCTTTCTAATTTTTTTTGTTTTTAAGGCATTTAAAGATCTTTTTAGGGTTGATCTTACTTTCTGTTGCAATCCTTTTTTATTTTCAATTTTTGCTAATTTGATTGCCCTTTTGCAACTTTTGTTACATTGCTTATAATTCTGATATGATGCCTCCGTCCCTTCTGACGGGTATACACTGATAAGTGTGTTTTTATAACAGTGTTTTAAAGACTGCCCATTTATCTTCTACCTTTTTCCCTGCAAAAACATTATCCCTATTTATTCCTTCATTTATTAAAATCTGCCTTTCTAAAATGTTAAGGGGCCTATGCAGAAAGGGCCGAAAAATGGCATTCGCCAGGGTTTCAATTCGCCAGGTTTTTGGCGTGTTAACCTCGCTGTATGCAGGGAGGGCCGAATCCCTGGCGAATGAAAGCGCCACCACCATTTGATAAAATGGCGTGTAACCGGTGGCGAGACGGCTGCCTGGCGAGAAACTGCCGAGAAGTCGTCCCCTGGCGAGATGCGTTTGCAGCGGAGAGAGATCCGCTGCTCTCTCGACGCAAACATCAGCACATTGAAAATTAATTAAAATACATTTTTACTGATAGTGTAGATGTGCAGGGGGTCTCCGGAGCTGAACCGCATTGGTTTCAGGTCCGGGGACCCCCTGCTTCCCGAGATACAGGCCCCGTTATGAGGTGCCGGTATCCCTCTGCATTTAAATGTCCCAATCACGTGACCGCAGAATGTAAAGAAAGCCGTGAGAGAATGAGGGCCTGAGTCACAGTTTTAGCAGTTGAGTAACAGAGGAAAGGGCGTATCTTTGTGATATTGCGGAGGAAAAAGCATGTATGTATGTATGTATGTCTTGAGAGATATATACATACAGGGTAAGAAATGATAGTGTTTTAAAAGCTTGATTTGATGTGTTTTTAATTATTTTGACTATGCATCTATGCTTAAATGTATGTTTAAAGTCTTTTAAAATTAGATAGATGTAATCGTTGCTATTGTATGTTGTATTAGAGGTCAGAGTTAGCCTTGGTTGTCAATTTTGTATGCTTGTTGGTACTTATATATTTTCACAGGCTACATTGCTCAGTTGCAGGTTTGAATTAGTTAATTGTTTAATTGTTAGGGATGGAATGTAAATTGTTTAGGAATGGAATGTAAATTGTTTAGGGATGTCATTAATGAATGGTAATTGATTTATGTTTACCGGATTGGTTACAATAGTATATTTGTTTGGAGTTATCTGTATTTTGCTTGCAATGTTATTGTTAACATTCATTTTCAGAATGTATATGGTGCATAGATTGTATGCATCATATATACAATGTAAATGCAATGTGTTGATTGTGATTTGAGGTTTTTGATTGGCATTTGATCTTTTTGATTGTAATATCAGTTAGGATTATGAAAGGAAATTATTTGTATTGTAGTGTGTATTTATGGAGAACTGTTATTTTGAGTACAGCATGTTTTTGATAACCCTTCTACATTTATTTGTATATTGGTTCATCATGTGTGTGTATATATATATATCTGTATATATATATATATATTTGCGTGATGAAGCCAATGTACAAATTCATGGGTGAAAGGTGGGTATCGGGCCAGTGTGGCTTAAACCCCTTAATTACCTTTGCGGTTATTATCCGATATGGTATTTAAGGGGTTAATTGATATCTGAATGTAATTGCAATGTATTGGCTTTGTATTGGCTATGTTTTTTTGTGGGCAAGACAAGGATGTTGCTGGCGACTGAGACTTCTTATTGATAAGGTCAATAATACTTAATTTATTTGAATATGCTAGTTAATGTTTTTAATAATGGGCAAATAATCTATTATCCCTATCTGGATAATAGTTATTTTGCACATTATTGTACTGTAGGTGTTGGGGGGGGAGGGTTGTTCCCCAACGGTATGTGGGTAGGCCTCCCTTGTGGGTAGTGGGTGAGGGTGGTTAGGCCTCACGGGGTGGGGGGTTACAGTGGGAGGATATTTAGGCGTCCCGAGTGGTGGGTGAGGGTGGGTTAACCCCTTAATGACTGTAGCGGTTAATAACCGCTATGGTGATTAAGGGGTTAGGGGACATTACATTGGATGTTTTCATTCTTGTGTCTGTTTTGCAGCAGCGGAAGGGGCATGAGCAGGATGAAGATGAGGATGGCCTTCATCGTGGCAACCGGTAATGGGTAAGTGCTATATGTATTTAATGTATTTATTGCTGTTTATGTATTTTAAATTGGCACATTCACTATTATCCCTTTGTGGATAATAGTAATTGTGGCCATAACTATACTGTATGTGTTAGGGGGGGGGGGGGTTATTTCTTTACAAGTATGTATGTGTTTATTCATTAATTTGGGGGGGGGCACATAATTGGTACTGCAGGCCTGCGGGTAACACCCGAGGGCCCCCGCCGGCCTATAGTATCATTGATGTGCATATATGTGTATGTTAGGGGTTATAGGGGTTGTTGTTATATATATATATATATATATATTTATATTTATATATATATTTATATTCATTTATTTATTTAATCATTTAGATTTATTTATTTAGTGTGGGGCTGCTGTGTGTCATTATTCTTCATTGTGGGTAGCGGGGGTGGGTGAAGGGGGTATTAGCTCCAACGGTGGTTGTTTAGGGCTTGCGGGGGGGTAGCGGGAGGGGTTAACCCCTTCATGACCGTAGCGGTATTAACTGCTACGCTCTTGAAGGGGTTAAGTGCACCCGCAAACCCCCCGCAAGCCCTAAACTCACACCAAGGGCCAAATACCCCCTTCACCCACACCCGCTACCCACAATAAAGCTGGCACGGTGGCTTAACCCCTTCATTGCCTTAGCGGTTAGCCGCTAAGGTAATGAAGTGGGCTGTACATGTATTTTCCTGCCTCGGATGCATGCCGGGGGGCTCCGGTGCTGGTATTAATGGGTATCAGCTCTGGAGCCCCCCAGCATCAATCCCAGCCAGGAAAAGGGCTGATTTTTTTTTTATGGCCTCTATCGCCGCTCAGCTCCAGCTTCTTGCCAACTTTTTTTGGCGGGGCGATTTGGAGAACATCTCTCCATTTTATTGGCGCGAACAGCAGCGAGATGCTGATCGGGGCTACCTGCATACGGCGGGTTTTAAAACGGGCGAGATATTGCTTCTCGCCACCTGCGCGGCGAGTTTTTAAAACAAAAAAAAAAAACTGGCGGATTTTACTCATCTCGGCAGTTTCTCGCCATTAACTAATTTGCTATAGCCATATTTCGCCAAAACCTGGCGAAATTGCGGTTCTCGCAGCTCTCTGCATAGGCCCCTAACTCTTTATTGCACCCATGTAATATGTTTTTTGATCATTTATTTCAAATGAGACCATGTTATGACCACTGTTACCCAAATGTTCATGGACTTGAATATTTGTTATTAATTCTATATGGTTTGATATTAACAAATCCAGTATTGCCCCCTCCTGGTTACTTCCTCAATAATTTGGGTCATGTAATTGTCTTTAAGCACCCCCAAAAACCTGTTTCTTTTCATTGTAATGTTAATCTCATTGCCCCAGTCTATGTCTGGATAATTAAAATCACCCATTATGCAAACATGACCTAGGTTTGATGCCTTCTCCATTTGCAAAAGTATTTTGTAAGCACAGGAGTTGCTACCATCAGGGCTGCTGACAGCTTGTACGGGACACAAGATATAGTGGTGATCTGGGTCCTTGGGTTGTTGAGTAGGGTGGGTGGGTGAGGAGGGGGGAATGTATTGTTGAGTGGGAAGGAATTTTAGCAGGCCCTTAGTTCCTGTAGGCTCAGCCTTAGCTGCAGAAAAAGGCCCAGCCAGGAGGTGGAGGAGCGTCCAGCCACACTAGTCAGACTAGGGCTCAGCCAGGTGACGTAGTAGGGCCCAGCCGGAGATGTAGAAGGGCCCAGCGGGAGATGAAGAAGGACCCAGCCAGACAGGGTGGAGGAGGGCCAGCCAGGGATGGAGGAGGGCCGAGCCAGGAATGGCGGAGGGCCCAGCTGGGAATGGAGAAGGGCACAGCCAGGGATGGAGAAGGGCCCAGCCAGGGATGGCAGAGGGCCCAGCAGGGAATGGAGAAGGGCTCATCCAGGGATGGAGAAGGGCTCAGCCAGGGATGGAGAAGGGCCCAGCCAGGGATGGAGAAGGGTCCAGCCAGGGATGGAGAAGGGCCCAGCCAGGGATGGAGAAGGGCCCAGCCAGGGATGGAGAAGGGCCCAGACAGGGATGGAGAAGGGCCCAGCCAGGGATGGAGAAGGGCCCAGCCAGGGATGTCAGAGGGCCCAGCCAGGGATGGCAAAGGGCCCAGCCAGGGATGGAGAAGGGCCCAGCCAGGCATGGAGAAGGGCCCAGCCAGGAATGGAGAAGGGCCCAGCCAGGGATGGCAGAGGGCCCAGCAGGGAATGGAGAAGGGCTCATCCAGGGATGGAGAAGGGCTCAGCCAGGGATGGAGAAGGGCTCATCCAGGGATGGAGAAGGGCCCAGCCAGGGATGGAGAAGGGCCCAGCCAGGGATGGCAGAGGGCCCAGCCAGGGATGGCAAAGGGCCCAGCCAG
The DNA here is from genome assembly GCF_040206685.1 of Ascaphus truei. NCBI lineage: Eukaryota > Metazoa > Chordata > Amphibia > Anura > Ascaphidae > Ascaphus > Ascaphus truei. The sequence goes on along the minus strand of NC_134490.1, from coordinate 50,207,256 downwards.
GGATGGAGAAGGGCCCAGCCAGGCATGGAGAAGGGCCCAGCCAGGGATAGAGAAGGGCCCAGCCAGGGATGGAGAAGGGCCCAGCCAGAAATGGAGAAGGGCCCAACCACATAGGGCGGAGTAGGGCCCAGCCGGGGATGGAGGAAGGCCCAGCCAGACAGGGTGGAGTAGGGCCCACCTGGGTATGGAGGAGGACCCAGCCAGATAATCACAGAAGTTGTGCTTCCTTCCTATCAGGCCCTATTTCCCATATTGCCCCAGCTGCCCTCCCATGTTGGTGGCCCTGGGAGCCATCTCTAGCTATAAAGGACAGTTAAAACCATATTCACTGCTTTGGGGTGCTGCAATCAAACCTATCCCCAGAAGTGAAATGGTTAAAAGAATATTGCTCTGAGAAGCAATGTAATTTAAGAACCTTGCAGGCCAAATTAGGTGTAATCCTTGCAGATTCGCTCACAGCCCATAAATATATTTTAATGAGAATTCCAGGGCGGCAGAAAAGCAACCTAAACACAACAACAAAATAATGATACGACAGATATAGAGAATTTGCAAAATATATAGAAATGCAGCGGGGGAGGCGGGCGACGTGCAAGACGAGAGCACAAAACAAGGCACCGAATATTAGGGAAAATGCGTAAGCTGATGGGGACAGATAAAACCGTGACTTCATTTAATAGATATGCAGCAAAAGTGAACGCGAATCTACGGGAAACTATCTAGCAATAGCAAAATCTAAAGCATGTTCCGGAGTTAAGCAGGGGAATAAATCAAGGTTTGCAAATGTCATTTAGTTTTTCACCTGTCCCCAGTATCAGAATTATTGGCTTGTGAATGGAAAGCATATGTTGGGTCTCTTGTCTGGAGGATAGTAATGAGGTGAGTTTAATGCTCTCCAGTCTCCCTCTGGCATCCCTCCTTTTCCCATTTTTTTCTTTTCCCACTGAGTAAAAATAATGACTGTACAGTATACTGCAGGGAGCATTTTTTCTGGGTAGGGCGATAACTTCTGATGTGTTGACTCTTCCCAAGCACCTCCTGGGATGCTGAACTGATTTATGAGAAAATAGTTGGCAGATTGCAGTGTCCATCTTGATAGATAACATCATTTGGGATATTTCACTGATCCTATAGAAGACTTGCATAATTTTTTTGTCTTGTGAGTTTACTGTTAGAATTGATCTGGGGTCCCAGGAAAAGGGGGTTAGAGAAAGAGGCCTGGCATTATTATGTATATTAATATTGATATCATTTATTTATAATGCAGTAACATATTCCACTGTGCTTGGGTGTGTACAGACAATAACAATAGCATTACAACATATTCATACACTGGTAGAGAGAGATAGAGAGAGAGGTAGAGTGAGAGATATAATATTGTATGGAGGGCCGTGCTTTTAGGAGTTTATAATCTAGGAAATATATATAAGTATAGCCTGGGTCCCTCCTGGTCCCCTGTTTGTCCCTACCTTGTCTTACCTTTCTATAGGCAGCAGAGGCTGGGGAGAGTGTGGGGAGATGCGCAGAGGAGCATAGTTGCAGCGGCCATAAGGTACTATCTCTGCTGGAAACTACAAGTCCCAGCAGCCTCTGGGGCTGCAGACCACATGTTGCCAGGCAGCCAATAGGGCTGCTGCATTTAAAACAGTTAGGACAGTGATGACAGTTAGGACAGTGATGACAGTTAGGACAGTGATGACAGTTAGGACAGTGATGACAGTTAGGACAGTGATGACAATTAGGGCAGTTGGTCATTTGGAGCCAGGACAGAGAAAGGGAAGGTAGGGTCTGGGTGTCAGTGGCACCCAGACTAGGCCAGATTAACCTGTTAGGTCCAAGATAGGCCCCACTCACCTAATCAGATTGTGGCTGCTACAGGGAAACCCATAGCTAGGGACATTTTCCCTGTTGCTGTATACAGATAGGTATAGTGCCATTTGAAGATGCCGCACAGCAATCTGAGTACTGTGTTCTGGGGCCGGACCACAACTGCACTATCATAGACTATCAAAGGTGAGACCCTCCTACCGGAGTTCCCCCCATGCAGAGGCGGAGGCTTCACTGACATCGACGTCACTGGATCAGTGGATCCCTTTTGCTCTTCAGCCATACCCGGATGCTGGAGCACCTGGGCAGGTACCTCACAACGTGCACCAACTATAACACTTTCAGTTACTGTGGGGCAGCGCTGTCTCACACTTCTGGGTGGGTTGGCTTCTGTGGACACTGGGTTGGGGGTGGGTGGGGGGGTACCCAGGGCATCTCTGTACATTGGAGGACACTCTCACCGGGGCAGGGTGTGAGTGGGTAAGGCCATGCAAGGTCACGTTCTATGGTTATTGTGTTGATTATTGCATGTCAGTAAACTTGTTATTATAAACACTGTGTATTTATTGCTTTGGCTCCTGTAACTGGGTAATCCCACATAGTAGGATCCCGTACAAGTGGAGGCGCTGTCACCCGACGGATCAGGCACACCCCAGGCTCCCAGCAGCGGAGGCCCAGGCCTCCTGTGAGCCGCATGTTACGCACCACATACACAGTAGCCGACATATCTCCCAGGGGATGGGAGAAAGTGCGCTACATAAGGTACAGGGGAAGGAGGGATTTGATGTCTCTAGTACTACCTGCTGTGAAGCTGGCAGCTGGAACAATCTTTTCTATGTAACAGACGGTAGGTGTTACAGTATGGTAGATCCAGGTGAGGATATCAGAAGGATGCACCGTTCTTCTATTCATATGAAAGTGCACTTATCCTTCGTTTCTCTGCTAATAAACATGTCTAAAATGTCATTTTTACTCTTGTAAATCCAAGGATGTGCGCAGCGCACTTTATTCAGGTATCGGTCCCTGTTGCATTGCGTTGGATTCCCGTCTATCCCTGCCCTGCACCAGAACTATAAACGACTCTACCGCTGTGAGTGCCCCCGTTTTAACGGTATCCAGTATTAATATGGAAGTGCAGTAGACATTTCATTTGTATATTTTTACAATTGGTTAGCACATGCTGAATGGATTGGTATACAGTAAATATATTTGATCCTTTTAAACAATTTTAAAAAGGGAAATCTACTTTGTGTCTCTGACCCATGACACTGGAGCACCTTCCTAGTGCTGGAGAAGAGATCAGATCTATTCAAATGAAAAATCTTCTCCAGCATAGGGAAAACAGCTTCACATCACATTGATGTGCGGGTCAGTGTGTAAAAATCAAGTGACAAGTGAATCAATGGATTTTGGATTCTGGTTAAGAAACCGGTTTAATGTCCAGTGAATTTCAGCGATATGTTTCTTCTTCCTTACACTTCGTCACTTGGCGTTCCTGTGAATTTTTGCAGAGTCAGAGTTAGTGTTTGTGTTAGCGCAGGAATATCCAGCTTTGTTTCTGAAATTTGCAAAAATGGTAAATCACGTGACATTGAATACAGGGAATTTTCTTAACGTCTGTGAGTAATTGTCAAAAAGCCCAAATTTGCCAGCAAAATCTTGGCACATCTCTAATCCCCACGCAGCAGTTCTGATAACGATCTATGGTTCCGCCTACTCCCTAAGCAAATGTAGCAGAGTAAATGGCAGTGTTAGTTTAACAATACTGATTCAGATTTTCCGCTGTTGTAGTTAATGGCATTTTATATTTATATTTATTTTCAAAGGAATTTCCTCCTCCTTTTTTTTTTTGAATCCCACTAAATGTTCTTGTGTAAAATGCTGTTACTTTATTACTCCCCTAAATCTTGGCAAGAGCACCTTCTGGCACTAGAGCTTACTGAACATATTCCCCAGAACTGGAGAGCCCTTATAAAGGAAGAATTACACCAGAATAGTTTCCCAGCTAATTCTTTCATTTAACAATAAGTGTAATGCTGAAATCCAATATCTACTACCTCCCCTAACGAGAATGGAAGCTGGTGAAACTCAATCCAGCCCTGGTCATTTCCTGGAACTATTTCCTGTCAATGTAGGAACTGTGATGTCATCAATCATAAAGTACGTACAAATCGACACGAGCTGGAAAATTAGGAGAAAAGATTTTTGTTTTTTCTAATTCCCTGCATTTTCATTTTGTTTGTGCCGAATTAATGTATATAATATACGCCCGTCATTGAGGTCTATCATACACTAATATGGCCCGCTAGGATTCAGGTTCTAACTAGAAATAAGAATATCACCATGGTTCTGTATAGGCCTTACGGATCTGGATGGTTCAGTTTCTACATGTAGTGGGATTTCAACCCACATGGACTCCTCCAGCACTGAAAGAATTAGGAATCTGAATTGACTGAGAATTCTGTTAGCAGCAATCAACCCAGAAGCCATTATGAGTTTACCTCTTTTAATAGTATTTTTCCTCCTGAGCATGTGCTGCTTTTTTTGATATATGATGTTGTTTTTTGTGTGCTAAAAATTATTGTTTTCTAAATCTGTACTGGGCGAGGTTACCTCAGGCTTCCATTTTGACCTCCCAGATACTTCCCTAAGTGTCCCTTAATGTAAGCTTTCATTAAAAAAAATCGCCCTGCCGTTACGTCGCCTGTTTTTTGAGTGTTGTTATCAGGTTATTCAGAAAGCCTCGATTACCTGTGATCGCAAAATTCCCAAAACGGGCGAGTAGCTGGCGATGTAATGATTGCCTCTCTCTAAAGGGCAAACTGGGCGATTTTTTTCCAGCTGCTGAGAGAGCTGCACAGAGAGAGTCGGCTCTCCCTGCGCAAAACGTGCCAGAAATGTATGTTTTGCAATACAAATTTTAATTTTACTAGTGTCGATGAGCAGGGGTCTCCGGAGCAGAACCGCGTTGATTTGAGGTCCGGGGACCCCCTAGTTCCCGAGATACAGGCCCCATTATGGGGTGCCGGTGTCTCGTTTGCATTTTATTCCCACAGTCACGTGACCGTGGGATTTAAATGCATAGGAGATACCGGCACCCCATAACGGGACCTGTATCTCGGGAACCAGGGTGTCTCCAGACCTCAAATCTTTTAAAACTATAACCTCCTTATGCCGCAGGCCGGATTCCTCGCTATACTGGGGCTTGCCTTTTGCGTTCTGCTCAAACTTGTCTCCTGTCTACCCATTTTGTATTTAAAGCCCTCTCCCACCTGGAACCTTTCTCTCTTACGGCCCCTCACCTCTGGGTTGCTCTTCTTCTTAATACCCCATGCGAATCACCTTTCTCCACCTTTAGAGCCCGTCTCAAAAATTCCCTCTTTAGTGAACTATATCCATAGCTCCAAAGTGCTCGCCTTGGCATATGTACTTACCCTAACCCCTCCTGTACACACTTACCTTCTTACTGTCTCTGTAGGTTCTCCCTACATACAACTTACATTGTAAGGTCTTTGGGGGAGGAACGCCATTTCCTAATGTTTACTTTTGTGTTTGAGGCGCATTATGTATTACATCCATATTTACATACATGTACATTTACATGTATTTTCTGGCATCTATTACTGGTGTAAAGCGCTTTGTACATGAATGGAACAATACAATAAAGATACATACATATTAACATATAAACATTCCAGCTCATTCCAAACTGCAATATCTATCATTGGACAAAGATGATAGTTCTTGATAAGTAGTTGTCCACTAACTTTGAGGACACACGAGCCTGTTTTTCAGATGTTCTGTACTATTAGTACTAAGAAACAGGTCTCCAAAGCTTATGCCATCAAACACTGGAGAAAATGTTACACAGATCAAGATATTATTGTAACGTTGCTGACTGCAAAACAGGATACGGGCCCGCAGGGCAGAGGTAGGGAGTAATACACTGACCTTGGCCCGGGATCAGAGGCCTGAAATGCAGGGGTAATCAGGTATGTTCCAGGGTCGAGGCAGGCAGCAGGCAATGGGTAGTCAGATCCGGTTCCGAGGTCGAGGCAGGCGGCAAGCAAAGGTTAGTCAGATCCGGTTCCGAGGTCGAGGCAGGCGGCAGGCAAAGGTTAGTCAGATCCGGTTCCGAGGTCGAGGCAGGCGGCAGGCAAAGGTTAGTCAGATCCGGTTCCGAGGTCGAGGCAGGCGGCAGGCAAAGGTTAGTCAGATCCGGTTCCGAGGTCGAGGCAGGCGGCAGGCAAAGGTTAGTCAGATCCGGTTCCGAGGTCGAGGCAGGCGGCAGGCAAAGGTTAGTCAGATCCGGTTCCGAGGTCGAGGCAGGCGGCAGGCAAAGGTTAGTCAGATCCGGTTCCGAGGTCGAGGCAGGCGGCAGGCAAAGGTTAGTCAGATCCGGTTCCGAGGTCGAGGCAGGCGGCAGGCAAAGGTTAGTCAGGTCCGGTTCCGAGGTCGAGGCAGGCGGCAGGCAAGGGGTAGTCAGATTCAGTTCCAAGGTCAAGACAGGCAGCAGGCAAAAGAAAGGCATGGGAGAGCTCAGACAGGACATGGTGACCAGTACTTTGCATAAGCAAAGACTAGTAGCAACTGCCTGCTATTTAAGGCCAGAGGTAGCTGCTGCCAATGAGAGCCGAAGAGAGGCTGATTTCTTGTCAGGGGAGTAAAGGCAGGATTTGCCAGGATCAGGATGGCTGTGGTAGCTTCGGACCAGATGATATCACTTCCTGAATGTTCAGACAGATCCCTTATAATTATATTGAGATTCTACCAGTTTTCGTCATTTTTCTCCAATTTATTGTGTCATTTAAAATGCCAGGTCTGGGCTAGCCTAAACCTTGCCTGTCTATAAATCTCACATGAAATGCATCCTGCTTGAAAACAGATTTGTTATGTTTCACGTAGATACACTAAAAGATGGAATATTAAAAAATTCACATTCTACATGGACTTAATGTAATCTGCTTGATACAGAGCTGTGAGGTTTAGGAATAGCATAAATAACAGTGTCCTAGTAGTATATTTAGCTTCACCATTTGGAAGAACTTTTTAATCACAATCAACTGGTTTTGATTACGAAACTAAGGATTCCAAATACACAGCTGGAAGTGTTTTTGGCATCACAATTTGAGTGAATAAGAGACAAACTTCATCCGCCCCTGTTTTTGTTCAGAGGAAAATAGGGGCTATTATTGTACCTTAACACTTTCACTGCTGTAAGACCGATGGCAGCCGGGTGTCGCCAGTCTTCCGGGATCTCGACTACGTCATCCCTTGGCAAAGCAATAACAAGGTCGTAATCATCCCAAAGTGATGTGAACAGAAGCGGAGGAGGCTTCACTTCTATTCCGATTACTGCTCCAAAGAAGAGGGAAACGAGATCTGCCCCTAGGAAACCGGGGGGAAAATAGCATGAGGTTTCCTGCGCTTCATAAGGCCTCTGGGGTGCCAGTCCTGTCTAGTGACACACAGGGACAGTCATAAGGGCAGCCTAAGGCCGCGCTTATTGTGACGGCAGCGCGACCAATGACGTCACCCGTCGCCATTGCGAAAGATGAATTTCAATTTTAAGCGACGTCGCTGGCTACAAAGCCAGTGACGTCAGAAAAGGGGGAGGGCAGAGGCACGAAGAAGCTCCAGATTGGCCACAAGGTGAGACCGTCACCGAAAAAATCAAATAACAGTGACTACCAGATTTTTGGTAGCACTGTCGCTCCGTCGCTTTGCACTATAAGCGCCGACAATGCATTTGTTTTGACGCGACGGTCACGTCGCCGGGCACTATAAGCGCCGTACTATTGTACTCGTGACGTCACGGCAAAAACAAATGTATTGCCGCCGTCGCGTGCGCTTATAGTAGGAGCGTCGCAACGGAATTCAAGTCAATTTGATTTTTCCAGCGACCGCAGCGTGACGTCACTGTCGCGTCACTGTCACGATAAGCGCACGATATTCCTACATTACTATTTAATTTCTTTGACAGTGGGTTTCAGAAGTTATACTTGCTGGATCCTCTAGTTTGTAAAAACATGGTTTTAAAAACACGAAAGGGACTGTTTTTTTTAAATCTGTATTGCTGCAAAACTAGTGTAAAAAATGGCACCAGCTTCATTAATGTAAAAAAAACCAATGAAAGTAATGGGTTTTTTTTCTTGTGAGAAAACCTGTGCTGGTTTTACTTGTAAAAGTATTGCCCCACTTTAGCAGCTCTAAATCAAAAGGAAAAAAACAAATACACATACATACACACACATACACATACATACACACACATACACATACATACACACACATACACATACATACACACACATACACATACATACACACACATACACATACATACACACACATACACACACATACACATACATACACACACATACACATACATACACACACATACACACACATACACATACATACACACACATACACATACATACACATACACATACATACACACACATACACACACATACACATACATACACACACATACACACACATACACATACATACACACACATACACATACATACACATACACATACATACACACACATACACACACATACACATACATACACACACATACACACACATACACATACATACACACACATACACATACATACACACACATACACATACATACACACACATACACATACATACACACACATACACATACATACACACACATACACACACATACACATACATACACACACATACACACACATACACACACATACACACACATACACATACACACACATACACATACATACACACACATACACACACATACACATACATACACACACATACACACACATACAATTTGGGATAATTTCCCACCCTCCCTGCTGTGATACTTGTGCAAAGACATCCCAGATTCGTATTGAACAAAACAGTCCTGTTTAAGTTTTTATTTGATAAATGTGATGTTGTTTTCCACTCATATTGTACCAGTCATGAGAGTAGATCCTCCAAGTCCATTCAATCTGGCCTACTAATGTGATGTTACTATAGTCTGGGTCCCCCCATGTCCCTCATCTGCCCCCTACCTCTGGCTGCAGCTACGTCTGGCAGCGGAGGCTGGGGGGGAGCATGGGGAGGTTGCGGCAGGCGACCCGGTCGCCGGAGGCTACCAGCGGCTCCCCTTGCAGGGCGCCGCCATCTTGCCTGTGATCGCGCATGCGCGAGATGCCGCACATGCACAGTGTAGGCGTGCAAGGCAGCCATAGCAGGCATAGGTTCTGCAAGGATTACAGCCCCCAGAAAGCTATGGGGCTGCTTCATCACATGGGCCAGCTTAGCCAATAGGACTGACAGGATTCACCGGCTTCCACAATAGATACATTGCACACGCTAAAGCACGCCAGTCGGAGCTGGAAGTCTCGAGACTGACTGCGGGGGACACGGGGTTTACAGAGGCCCCACGCGCTTCCTGAAGGCACTTAAATAAAGTGCCGGGAAAGCGGCAAAGGCCTCTACAAGGCTGTGATCCCAGTGTGCACAGTGCTTCACCACGATCTGTGGTCTGGGACAGGACTGCAGAGTTTGCGACGGGGGGGGGGGGGGGGGCATGACCTCACGCGGCCGGTTCGCCCTCAATGGCTGAACCGCCGGCGGCGGCATGGCCACCCCTCCTTCGCAAACAGTAAACTCAATTTCACTGTCTTTTGAAAATCTGGTAGCACAGCGCGGCTGCACATTCCGCGCGAAGGTACTTACTGGGCCCAGCCCCATTGAGGGGCAGTGCTTGTACTCACAGCGCATGCCTAAACCTCACTGGGACCGCAACCTAAACCTCACTTACCTTGGCTCCGGCGGCTTCTTACACGCGTCACCATGGCAACACGGCGTCAAATTACGCCGCAAGATCATGTATCGTCACTTGCATGGCAACGTGATGTCACGACGCATGGCAACGTGACGTCACGACGCCGGAGCCGAGGTAAGGGGGGGCGGCGGAGAGACGGGAACTGCCGGAAGGAAAAAAGTTTGTGCTCCCCTGTATTATTGTATTGGGTCCTGTCACGGGGTTATCCAACATAGTAGGACTCCGTGCAGGTGGAGGCGCTGTCACCAGAAGGATCCCAGCAGCGGAGGCTCGCCCTCCTGTGAGCTACAGGAAATGCACCACACACACTGTAGCTGCCATATCTCCCAGGGGGTGGGGATAGTGTGCTACAATACCTAAATAAGTCATGTCCGTTAGCTTCCCTGGGTTTACCGGGTATCCTCAAAGCTAAATATATCCAAACACAAAGTTCGTTAGTGATCACATTAGCATACGCATAACTCCATGTGAAGTTAGCACGGCCTTACGTTAGCTTCACATAACATGGCGTTAAGCCGCTCTTACCCAAAGGCGCGATACTCCCATCCAGAGAAGACGAGTGGGAAAGAATCCTGTAAAATAACAATACGATAATTAAATCAGACCTTATACTTATCCTGACCCTGTATCAGACGTATTTCAGGGTCTGGATGTGAGTAACACCACCTTTAATTCTGACCTAACTAACACATCATTATATCCCTGCGGTAATTATAACGGAGCTCTAGAGCCTCTTTTGCGTATCATTAGCTCAAATGTCCATTATAGAAACGCAAGGGCTCGTCACGGCTGAAAACAGCGCTTAACGCATTGTTACTGAGCTTTGAGGATACCCGTTAGCATTTAACAATGTGTTAACTGAAGTATTTTACAGACTTCTGAGGATCCACCCCATAGTAGGAAGACTGTCCCTATAGATGAGAAATATGGTGGGTAAATGTGCATCTATTTTAACTGTTAGACAAATATGTATCAAAAACCTACAGTCGTAACCCATCTGCTAATCCCCATAATGATCAAGGGAAAGATCAGGGGAAAAGAAAAACATTAAGTTCCTGTTCTATGAGACTGAACAATGTGTTTACTTATCCCTTAAACTAGGGGCGCTCAACTCCAGTCCTCAAGCCCCCGCAACAGCTGAGGTTTTCAGGATAGCCCTGCTTCAGCACAGGTGGCTTAATCAGTCCCTGCTTCAGCACAACAGGTGGCTCAATCACTCCCTGAAGCAGGGATATCCTGAAAACCTGACCTGTTGGGGGGGGGGGGGGCTCGAGGAGTGGAGTTGAGCACAAAAACACAAACCACAAATGATTATAGTCAAGAGTATGTATAGGCATGGGTTAAATTACTTATTGTTCAACTCGTGGGCACTTTCAGCACCGAATGAGGATAAAGCAAGAACTATGACTTGCTTATTTATTTAATCCTGTGGCAGATACATAGTGATGTACTGTACAATTCATCTTTAAGTCTGCCCTGGGAAGCATCAGAGCGAGATAAACAAGCGATGCAATGAGAGAAATCAGAGGTTAGAGCGGCAGACACTGCCGAGCTGGGAATCGTTTGCAAGCCAACCCAAGTCCTGTAACATATTAACACTTAACATGGGATTGAAACGAAGAACTTTTACTTTACCTTTTCTTTTCTTGTGAAAGTGCGGTTAAATAGTGACCGGAGAAATAACTACTTGATTTGCAAACCAAAAATGCTTTTTTTTTTTTGCACAAGCAAAGAATGCTTATTCCATTAACAAAGCCATGGAGCAAATCAGATACCCAATAATATAAAGTTACTAAATAAACATGCTGAATTACTTGGGACAGACCAGGTTTGTACAAATCTGTAGAAAAGCCCAACTAGGGGCCTCATGCAGTAAGCAGCGATAAGCCCCTTATCGCCAGCTTCTCGCCAAAAAAGCCTTCTGCGATTCAGTAAGCCCCGAGAAGCTGGCGATAAGAGCAAAAATCGCAGGGGTTTTTTTGCCGGAAAAAAACCCCCAAAAAACGGCACACACGCGGCGATAAGCCACTTTCGCCACCGATCACCAGTTTTTCAATTCTATAAGCCCTGATCAGCTTATCGTGGCTGATCGCCACTTTAGAATTGCGATTTCTTCTCCCAATCATCCTGTAACAAAAAGTTGTCAAGAAGGTGGGGAGAAGCTGCGATGAGCGGCGAGACGGCACTTAGAAAATAAAATGCATGTTTCCTTCATCGGATTGATGCCGGGAGTCTCCGGAGCTGATATCCATTAATATCAGAACCGGAGGCCCCCGGCATGAATCTGATGCATGAGAAATGCATTTACAGGTAACTTTATTACCTTAGCGGCTAACCGCTAAGGCAATGAAGGGGTTAACCCCCCGTGCCATGCTTATTGTGGGTACCGGGGGTGGGTGAAGGTGGTATTTAGTCCTTGGTGGGTGTTTAGGCCTTGCGGGGGGAGGGGTAGCAGGTGGACTTAACCCCTCCAGCTACCCACCCGGTAGGCCTAAATACCCTAAATATCCTTGGGGCTAATACCCACTTTACCTACCCCCGCTACCCACAATACAAAAAAAAACACACAACAGCCCTACTACCCACCTCCTAGGCCCCCAATAAACCATTATAATATCTAATCAACACCAATACACAACCCACCCTCTGTACCCTACATACTGTAAAACCATGATGTATTTTTTACACACACAATTAATACCCCAGGCCAGCCGGGGTCCCCGGTGGTCCCAACGGGTGTCCGCAGGTCCCAAAGTGCACCCCGGGGGGTACCCATGGGTGTCTGGGGGCCTTCGGGTGGTCCCCGTGGGACCCCAATGGGGTCCACGGGTGGTCCCTGCAGGTGTCTGTGGGTCCCCCCCAGTGTGTCTGGGGGCCCTAGGGTTGTTCCCATGGGGATTTGAGGGGCCCTTGGGTGGCCCCTGTGGGTCCCCGGGTCCCCAGTTCTTCCCCACAACTGTCCCCCGTGGGTCCTCAGGTGGTCCCTGTGTGTCCCCGCAGGTCTGAGGTACCAATCCTGTATTTAAAAAAATAAAACATGACATTTCAATAAATACACCCCCTTCCCCCCCCCCCCCAACACATACAGTACAGTAATGGGCAAAATAACTATTATCCAGATATGGATAATAGATTATTTGCCCGTTATTAAACACAACATTAGCAAGCATACATAAAGTAAATAAAACCATTCTACTTACCCCTGGCAATACTGCAGGGCCATATCCTCCATTACCAGAAAAAATACATAGCAGAATACATACTAATGGCCCCTAATCCCTTAATCACCTTAGTGGTTAATAACCGCTATAGTAATTAAGGGGTTAACCCACCCTGCCCCGCTACCCACCGGGAGGCCTAACCACCATTATTTTTTCTGGCAATGGAGGACATGGACCTGCAGTAAGCTGACGAGCACGCCCTTCATATTGCATGGGGTAAGTAGAATGGTTTTATTTACTTTATGTATGCTTGCTAATGTTGGGTTTAATAATGGGAAAATAATCTATTATCCATATCTGGATAATAGTTATTTTGCACAATACTGTACTGTATGTGTTTGGACCACCCGAGGTCCCCCAGACGCCCACGAATACCGCAAGGACCACCCGAGACCCCCCAGACACCCATGGGAACCACCCGAGGGCCCCCAGACACCCATGGGGATGACCATGGGACCCCCAGACACCTGCGGGGACCACCCATGGACCCCATTGGGGCCCGCAGGGACCACCTAGAGGCCCACGGAGCCTAGCGGGGATGACCCGAAGGTCCCCAGATACCCATGGGTACCCCCCAGGGTGCACTGTGGACCTGATGACACCCGTCAGGACCACCGGGGACACCCGCCGGCCTGGGGTAATAATTATGTGTGTAAAAAAATAAATAATGGTTTTATGTGAGGGCACAGGGGGTGGGTTGTGTAGTATTGGTGCCTACTAAATATTTTTAAATTTAAATTTTATGACTAGTGTAGATGAGCAGATGGTCTCCGAAGCATAACCGCGTTGATTTCAGGTCCGGGGACCCCCTGCTTCCAGAGATACAGGCCCCGTTATGGGGTACCAGTATCTCCTATGCATGGAAATGTCTCGCGTCACGTGATCGGGACATTTCCATGCATAAGAGATACAGGCACCCCATAACCGGGCCTGTATCTCGGGAAGCAGGGGGTCCCCGGACCTGAAACCAATGCGTTTCTGCTCCAGGGACCCCCTGCTACAATACACAAGTAATAACATTTACATGTTAAAATATTTTTATTTCCGGCGATATTTTCTCAGAGAGAGGCAGATCTCTCTGCAACAGATACAAGTCGTTGCGTGAACCCTTTTCGGAGGGCAGATCATCTCGGCGCTCGCAATTCGCCATGTTTGGAAATGTTGCTCCACTGGTATTCGGGCCTTCCTGCATACCGTGATAGCAACACGGCCAAAAAAATGGCGATTTCAAAACCCTGCCGATAATTTCTATCGGACTTTACTGCGTGAGGCCCTAAGTCTGAAATAACTGTAGAAAGACAGATCCTAGTGCTTTTAGAGCAGCTCTCTTATGTATCTCCAATATATTGTTGGATCAGGTAAAGTGTCTGAGTCTATATGAAAATGAGGAACAAGTAGCTTAGCTATCAAAGGTGGCCAGTAGACAAACTCTTGGATTTCTGCAGGAAAATGTCCCAATTCAAGTTGAACTAATAGGGGCTTGTACATTAAACCGTGTTCGTGCTGATTCCATTGACTTCAAGTCATTGGAGCCAATTCTCGTAGCTCCAAAGTATGACAAACCGCTTCTCAAGTGTCCGTTATAAGCGGATTGGCATGCGTTGCTATTCTGTAAGCCCTTGTTGCATGTCCAATCCGTGAAGTGGTTTCGCTCTGGTTTTACCAATCCGTTGGGGGGGAAAAGCCTCCAACTTGAATTTTTTTTTTTTTTTTTTACAACTGCTATTTTCGTAGCTCCGTTATGCAAACCACTTCTAAAAATTCCAATTGTTTAAAGCCACCTCAAGGGGTGACAAGATTGGTATGGCGAGTTACATCCAGAGCCTGAAATATGGGTTTGGCTGAGAGAGCAAAACCCATAAGTCAGACTGGGGATGGAGTTAGCACCTCATGTCATTCTGCTTCCAAAGCACGTGCAATACGGGTGGTTTGCCACTTATTTTGGATGTGGTTTCAAAGATGCGGTTTGCAATAGAGAATAGGGTTTTTTCTCACATTTCATTCCGCTACTTCTGAAAAGGTCAGACCGTGCAGTTTAGCAATGACAACTGGTGAGCTACAAAAATAGGCCCCATAGTCTCTTAGTTTAAAGAGGGTATGCAACAAATTGTGAATTCACAGCAATCTGCATGTTTTGCATGTTCCCTTTTATTTTATATCATACCACAGAGAGATTCACCCAATCAAGGTTTTTATATCACGGAATGTACCCATCAGTGTGATCTATTCGCTTCCTCCCTTAAAAAGTACAAATTCAAAGGTGTCAATGTCTCATTCAAAATAAAAGGGTTAATGCGGCTTCGTTAACTAAAAGATTATTGGCCAACTTGACTAAGAAGTGCTGTTCTACCAGACACTTTCCTTGTTGGAAGACACCACCTTATGGAGCCATTCAAGTGACTGGGCCATATTTAGTATTTACTAAGTGGTGTAAGGCAATTTAGACACCTCCTGCGCTGGAAGATGCCTTACAACCAAGTCAAATGGAAGGTGTGATATGGAGTAACACTGCTTAGTTGATAATGTCTTCTATATTAAACCCCAGCTTGCATGTTTATTCAGTATATCACCTATTACTTAAACAGTTGAGAAAAGTACACTTTTACATTGCTTATTATTTAATCACAGTAGGATGAGATAATCAAACTACTTATCTCAGTGTAACATTGAGTGTTGGTGACAAAGGCACGAATTACCCTCACAGACTTGTGTATTGTGATCAATCATATTAACGACTGTCACACTACCTCCCCGTGCAGCAAGAACGGTGGTATTTGTGACCCCCTCCCGATTTCTCTGCTTTAGCAACATTTCCATGCTAAACCCTTATAGTTATTAAACTCTGAGAGACATAATCCGGCATAAAACTGTACTGTGTTTTAGGAGACTCTAATGGGGTTGCAGTAAAAGCATCACGTTGAATAAAGGGAACATTTTACTGGTCAAAATAACTTGCAGTGAACCCATTGCACTTGGTCTCTTGGATAACTCTGCTATGAGTTCCTAAAGCCATGTTTTTGTAATGAGGAATAAAAGGTCAGTTACCACTATTCAGCTTGTATATTGTTTTACACTGAGCCCTTTCGTTGGCCTCTCAGAGGGACTGTTTAGTTTGTATTAGACTCTAATAAAGTCCAGGTGTGTGAGACAAACTGAATAATTTAAACCTGATGGTTCAGAATAGTTAAAAAATAATGTGGTACATTCCTAGGTCTCTGTATTTAATTTATTGTTCACCTTGGTTACTACTTACATTTATTGGGCTGTTTTGGGGGGGGGATTTATTAGGCACTACATGCAACAGCGTTATCGCTTGTAACTGACTATCAGCAGAATAGAAAACATATTTTCTTAGTGAGACTTATCCTAATTAGTAAGTTGTTTCAGTGCTGAAACAAAACAGGGCAAAGGAAAGTCCTCCGAATCCTGATTTTTATGTCCCCCTCACTTTTCTAGTGGCCTGCAGATGGCCTCCAGTTATAAAGCGGTTAATCCCTAAATACGAAGCATTACATCACATGCACAGCTACACCGATGGCAGTTACTTGTCGTTGTTTGCAAACTCACAAACATGGGTTTGTTTGATAATGAGAAGTTTAATACAGTACATGCCTGTACAGCGCAGAGTATGATCATACACAAACATTGGCCATTAGACACTCTGCCAGGGGAGGGCCCAACCAGGCTTTCAATAAATTTTAGATTTCTTTGTTTAACATAGGTTTCTAGGCAGAATATAATGACATCACACCCCAGCATTCCCTGTACACGAGGGGATAATTCTCTTCTAAACCAATCAAGTTACAAGTCTTCTTTTCTATCCCAGACTGACTCCAAAGATCAATTAATCTACCCAAAACTGGTTCCTTTTAGCTGACCAAAACACTTGAGTGTTTGAGCAACGAGGCACAGTCCATATCCCCCCCCCCCCCCCCCCTCTGGAGCAAAGTTCACTCTTGCATCAACACGCATACTAACATATAACACACACAAAGACAAGATGGATTCCGCACACTAACAATTTCCTCTCCATAACCCCCCCCCCCCCCCCACCCCCAGTCATTTTCAGTAATTTCAACTGTATATTCATTTCAGCAATATGACTCTGTCATACTGCTATTGTGTTACCTGGTGTCACTTAAAGCTTTTTAGGGGGTCGTTTATTTTACTTTTTTCTACATTGCATTATGACACTTAATTTTAATGAACACTCATCTTCCCCCAAATATCTTCTTCTTTTCAGAGCATTTCAAATTGAAGGTCCCCTCAAGCTGTTCCTCTTGGCATAATGATTGTAGGGATATAAGGGAAGGAGACCACATACACATGGAAGATTACATATTATAGTCAGTTGCAATGAAAAATAGCAGCTGTCCTCTTTAAATCTTTCATCCAAACTCAAATTGCTAAATATATTAATAAAATGTTTTACCAGGAAGTAATACATTGAGAGTTACCTCTTGTTTTCACGTATGTCCTGTACAAGTTACATTAAATGAACATAGGTTATACAATCAATACACATACATTTCATGGACAGCTAGAGACATGATTATGGGCGTATGTAACATTTACAGACAAGATTGTGTTTGAAGAGGCAAAAACCGGGACAAATGTCGAGCATTCGCAGTCAGCACTTGCTGATAGCGCATGCGCGAATGGCGCTTGCCGATTGCACATGCGCACGAGCGGCCGGCAAGTGCCGATCACGCAAGCACAGCATAGAAAACCTGGACAGAGGCTTAAAAACCAGGACCATCCCGGCTAAACCGGGATGTCTGGTCATCCTACTGCAATGTGCTGTGTTAGGAGAGTTAGGATAGGCCTGCAATGTGCTGTGTTAGGAGAGTAGGATAGGCCTGCAATGTGCTATGTTAGGAGAGTTAGGATAGGCCTGCAATGTGCTGTGTTAGGAGAGGTAGGATAGGCCTGAAATATGCTGTTTTAGGAAAGGTAGGATAGGCCTGCAATGTGTTGTGTTAGAATAGGTAGTACAGGCCTGCAATGTGCTGTGTTAGAAAAGGTAGGATAGACCTGCAATGTGCTGTGTTAAGCTGTGTTTATAGTAAGGGCTACGGCGACAGCGACACGACCGCGTGATGTCAGCCATCGTTGTTGTAATAGCGTTTCCTGCTTATAGTGCAGAAGACAAGAGAGGGCAACTGGGAGGCGTGGCAGAGGCGTGCCCATGAGCAGTTCGCCGTCATTAGTTGAACTGCTCACGTGCCGCTGACGTCATGCGCCGAACGCTGAGGAAGTCCAAATCGTTTGACTTCCACTGATCTCAACTGCGAGTCATCAGCCGTCTCGCACCCACTATGGGCACCCGCGATGGACTGCATGCACTTGCTATGGCGCTGCGCAACGTTGCAGTCGCCCTAACTTTAAATGCAGCCTTTGCCTGCAATGTGCTGTTAGAACAGGTAGGATAGGCCTGCAATGTGCTGTGTTAGAAGAGGTAGGATAGGCCTGCAATGTGCTGTGTTAGGAGAGGTAGGATAGGCCTGCAATGTGCGGTGTTAGAAGAGGTAGGATAGGCCTGCAATGTGCTGTGTTAGGAGAGGTAGGATAGGCCTGCAATGTGCTGTGTTAGAAGAGGTAGGATAGGCCTGCAATGTGCTGTGTTATGAGAGGTAGGATAGGCTTGTAATGTGCTGTGTTATGAGAGGTAGGATAGACCTGCAATGTGCTGTATTAGAAGAGGTAGGATAGACCTGCAACGTGCTGTGTTAGGAGAGGTAGGATAGGCCTGCAATGTGCTGTGTTATGAGAGGTAGGATAGGCTTGTAATGTGCTTTGTTAGAAGAGGTAGGATAGACCTGCAATGTGCTGTATTAGAAGAGGTAGGATAGGCCTGCAATGTGCTGTGTTAGGAGAGGTAGGATAGGCCTGCAATGTCCTGTGTTAGGAGAGGTAGGATAGGCCTGCAATGTGCTGTGTTAGGAGATGTAGGATAGGCCTGCAATGTGCTGTGTTAGGAGAGGCCCTGCCTCAAGGAACTTACAATCTATATGGCCGGGTAAGTTTAAACATTGGGTACAGGGGATTAAAGGGCTGGTAAGTTTCAGATTGGGGGACATCGCCCACCAAAATGGGCTATGTGTGCTTGAATTAAATGTAACATAAGAAAATAAACTTGCAGCAAAGACACTGAACTTCAGTGTTCTCACATACCTAACGCAGGCTCCAGACTTTATCATGAACGCCTCTCTAGAGGAGGCCATTGGGATTTCCTAGAAACTTGTTTGGTGTGACAGTGGCTAGAAAACAGTATGTAAAAAAACAGCGACCCAACAGAGGACATTGTTCTTTATAGGTAATTTTATATATCTAATGAAGACAAATTTGCCAGATGTTTAAAAAAAAGAGTCAGGTATGTGGAACTGCCCCTTTAAACCTTTCATAGTTCGGGGGGCCTGCAATCCATCACTAAACTTCTGGCAGCGAAAAGGTGAACAGGGAACACAATTCTAATATTGGAGATAGCCGAGTCCTGTTAAACAATGTGTAAAGCAGTGATCAGGCTAAGAGATGTTTAGAGCTACAACCATCAAACAAGGGATCCACCTCTCTGCCAAAGCTGTGTACATTAATAATGAACTGTTATTCGATTCCCCAGTAAGGCTGATATTTTTGAAGTTGAAAAAAAATATGCCTTTTCTATAATATTATCTTGTGTGCCTATGAAAAGCAGAGAGAGAATGGAAAATGTCTTCAATCCGAAACTGCTAAAGGGGTTCTGCAGAAAGTATACAAAAATGAAGGGGTGTTTCAACTGTGAATTAACCCTTACCTGAGGATGATGCAATCTTTCCTTTCTTCCATCTACCTTGTTATTTCTTATGGATTTATTTTCATAAAAAAACATTTGATCAGTGAACAGTGCTCCCCGGAAAAAAAAGGCCAGTAAAGGGGTGAGCATACTGTCCACTACAGGGGTAGCCAACTCCAGTCCTCAAGAGCTACCAACAGGTCAGGTTTTCAGGAAATCCCAGCTTCTGCACAGGTGGCTCAATCAGTGGCCCAGTCGAAGCCACCTGTGCTGAAGCAGGGATATCCTGAATACCTGACCTGTTGGTAGCTCTTGAGGACTAGAGTTGGCTACCCCTGTTCCACTACATGGAAGGTCCTTTGAGGGAAATTTGGTAGGAGATTGAGAGAAATCGCTTTTATCTTCCACTCTTAACTTTTACAAGAGAATCAGCAGGAAAGGGTCAAATAATTCAGCTTTCAGTGAGTCTTACTGATAATTTGGGATAAATACTAGGTTTATTTGCAGGTTTATGACCTTTTGTGTACCAACGTTCTATATAAATATTGTAGTACATTAGCATTACCCCAAAGGAGATGTCTGTGCTTATTACACCATTCTTTATTAGACTAATCTGAATCCTGTGTCGGGAGCTGCACTCTCTAAGGACAGTATATTATTTAAATGTTATTGGTTTTAAGAGGTGTTATTTGCGCTTGTTTATTTCTTCACTATTTTATTAGTCTAAAGATGGAAATATTTGATCACACTTCTTCATGTAACAGAGCAACTTTTACTGCGTCACCCATACTGCATTCAAATAATTTTACGACAAACCATATCAATGGAAGAGATACTTAATTCTCTCTAGATAATCATTTCCGGATAGCACTCAGTTTGTGGCGCTTCCAAAGCTATCTTCACCTCTTCACATTTTCATATGTCCTTAATAACCTCTATAGCCATCAAGGTCATAAGACCAAGATAAGTGGACTGAAATAGTCAGTAAGGTTTATGAGATCACTGATTTTTAGATGAGTGACATTATTTTCCAATGAGTACTTTATTTTATCCTCTTTAACACGACTCCGTTAAGCATTTCTTCTGTTATGTTATGTTATGCTGTTTTATGCCCAGTGATTTTTTTAGACAGAGAAACAGCAAGCAGTGGAAAGACGAAGCCATTCGAGTTAACACTGGCCTCCTGCCTTTTGTTGTTTGCACGTTTTTGTCTAAACAAGATGATTCGATGACAAAAACAAGAACTTGGGTTTCTTACTCATATTCCACGGGGAATTCAGCCCAGATGAGTATCCAGGGGGCTGTTTTCCAACATTCCCAGAGCTCCAGCAAAAGAAGCAAGGGAAGCCAAAAAATCCTTTCCAAAGCCTTTATGTTCAACTCACTGCAGTGTTTAGCAATATGCTGCTTCTAATCCATTGCAGGAGTTCAACACAGCGTGTGTCGTTTTATGTCTGGTTTATTCTTATGAAACCACACTGCACAGCATCAGGAGAGAGAGAAAAAATATTTGCAGCTTTGTACATGCAGGATCCTGACCAGAGACAGAACAGACTTTGGTGTCGAGAGCATTATCTGTCTTATTTGATTGTTTTTTCTCATTTTTATTTTATTTGGAACACCTGTGTACAACAACGCACTTTTCTGGAGCTCTTTAAAAAGTTTGGCTTTGCTAAAATAAGGAAAGAAGCAGCTCATGTTTAGTGGAAAATGTACCCAGAAAATGAACATTCATTACTATGTACACACTCCCAGCCCCCCAAACAGCCTCAACACACAATCCTTAGGCGCCTGCTGCAATAACCCATGTACATGAAACAACTCCAGTTATGAAGCTCTAATATTGAGGTGCTTTGCTTCTGATTTGGGCTGATGTAGCAATAGGAGTGCAAAATAAGGGACAACTTTTGCTTTGGTGCAAAAGCGTATTTGGACAAATGTTATTCATTTTTCTTTTTTTTGCTCCCTTTTTTTTGTGCTTAGATACATAGTACATTTCAAGACAATGTGATACAGTACATCGTATTCCAGTGGTTACAATAACATCATGGCTTTACTGATGACACCATTTCTTGATTTTATAAGCCATTGGATATACCCTTGTATCTTCCCCCCCACTTTTTTTAAATTTTATTCTTTAATAGAACCAAGTTCAGTTATTTCATCCATTCTACAATGAATAGTTTTGACAGGTAAACACCAAATAAGGCTAATTCTTAATAGTTGCTCTAAGTTTCTATAAATTAGGCTGATAGCATAAACTAGACAGGTAAGAGAGACAGCTGGGCTCAAGTCCTTTTAGGTTATGGACACGTCGTAGCTCTAGGTGTCAATCATCTCAGGAGCTTAGTTTAGCACACTGTCCAATCATCTCAGGAGCTTGGTTTAGCACACTGTCCAATCATCTCAGGATCTTGGTTTAGCGCACCATCCAATCATCTCAGGAGCTTAGTTTAGCACTCCCTCCACTCATCTCAGGAGCCTGGTTTAGCACACCATCCAATCATCTCAGGAGCTTGGATTAGCACACGGGCCACTCATCTCAGGAGCTTAGTTTAGCACACCCTCCAATCATCTCAGGAGCTTTCCTTAGCACACCTTCCAATCATCTCAGGAGCTTGGTTTAGCACACCCTCCAATCATTTCAGGAGCTTGGTTTAGCACACCCTCCAATCATTTCAGGAGCTTGGTTTAGCACACCCTCCAATCATCTCAGGAGCTTGGTTTAGCACACCCTCCAATCATTTCAGAAGCTTGGTTTAGCACACCCTTGAAACCATTTCAGGAGTTTGGTTTAGCACACCCTCCAATCATTTCAGGAGCTTGGTTTAGCACAGTGGTGCGCAAACTGGGGGGCGCGCCCCCTTGGGGGGGCGCAAGATTATGTAGGGGGGGCGCAGGCTGCGTGCGGGGAAACCTGGGGGCGGGCAGAGCTGTGCCAGAAGCTCCGTGCAGAGGTTGCTTCCAGTTCTCTGCTGTGTCTTGCAGAGGGGGCGGGGCCTTGCAGAGGGGGCGGGGCCTTCCCTGCACACAGACAAGCCCTTCTCCTCCTCCTGTCTTTTACCCGGCCGTTTTCAGCAGCACATGGGGGGACCGGAGCAGGTTTAGTTACTCCCTCCGTGTGTGTGTGTGTGTGTGTGTGTGTGTGTGTGTGTGTGTGTGTGTGTGTGTGTGTGTGTGTGTGTGTGTGTGTGTGTGTGTGTGTGTGTGTGTGTGTGTGTGTGTGTGTGTGTGTGTGTGTATATGTAGAAATGTGTGTGTATATGTAGAAATGTGTGTGTATATGTATGTGTGTGTGTGTGTTTTGTATGTATATGTGTGTGTGTATATGTATGTGTGTGTGTGTGTGTATATATGTGTGTGTGTGTGTATCTATATATGTATGTGTATGTGTGTGTGTATATATAAAGTATGTGAATGTGTGTGTGTGTGTGTGTGTGTGTGTGTGTATATCTATATATATATATATGTGTGTGTGTGTGTGTGTTTGTGTGTATATATATATGGATTGTTGTGTGTGGATGTGTGTGTGTGTGTGTGTTTGTGTGTATATATGTGTGGATGTGTGTGTGTGTGTGTGTGTGTGTGTGTGTGTGTGTGTGCGCTGTGCCTGTTGGTTGTCTGTGGGTGTGGGTGTTGGGATTGAGTGTTGTGTGTGTTGGTGGTGATTATGTGAGTGTTGGTTGTGACTGTGTGTGTGTAGTGATTGAGTGTGTGCTGTGTTGGTTGTGATTTGAGTGTGTGTTGTGTGTGTGTGTGTTGTGATTGAGTGTGTGTGTTGGTTGTGGGTGTTGTGATTGAATGCAGCGTTGCACAAACTGAGGGGGGGACGCCCCAGGCGCAAGATTATTTAGGCGGGGCGCGTGCAGAAAAAAAACCTGGTTGCGCAGGCGAAAAAGATGTGCGCGCGCGGGCGGCCAAATAGAATAGTGCAGGTGGGGCCACGTGATTCGGAGGTACGCGGAGGAGCACGCCCCAGCGCTGTGATGTCAAACGCCCCTCCCTCCGGTGTCTGCCTACAATAGCGCTGTGGTCCTGCTCTCCTCCGCTGGCAACCTGCCTAGCTGCGATCCTCTTCATGTGAGAGGTTAGGCTGCCACTATATCAATCACACTATGAATGTACAGAAATAATAAAAAAAAGTGTAAACACTTCCCCGCTCGTGCTTGCAAAATTATGCAGGACACCCTGTGCTCATGCTTGGAGAGTTGGTGATGTCACCGCTCTCAGCGGCAGTGTGGACGCAGCCTAATTTTGCAACAACGAGCTGTTGAAGTATGTAAGTATTTAGGCTGCGCTTATAGTGCCGGCGACGCGACGTCGCCCGAAAACAAATGCATTGTCGCCGCCGCCTCGTGCGCTTATAGTAAGCGTGACGTGGCAACGTGATTTTTTGAAGCCGGCAATATTTGATTTCTAAGGGGCTGTCGCCTCATGTGACAGCCCCTGAACCAATCAATGGCCTGGTCGCCCACGCCGCCGCCGCAAAGCGAAATACAACTTTCGCTAGCGGCGACGGGTGACGTCGCGGGCACTATACGCGCGGCCTTAGACATATTTGTATTTACATTGTATACCGTTTAATAAAGGGTTTTTTTTCATGGGATTTTGATTACATCAGGCAGGGGGGCCCGAGAAATTTCATGGATAAAAAGGGGGGCTCGGCATAAAAAGTTTGCTCACCCCTGGTTTAGCACACCCTCCAATCCTCTCTGGAGCTTTTCCTAGGACCCCCTTATGCACATACAAATAGCTACCACTGCATCTTATGAACTCATGCTGGAGTAGCAGAAATGGAAGCTCCCTAACCTACAGTACACATCTTAGCACACACACAAAAACTTTAATACTTACAGCTGATCTTACAGAACCCAGAAACTTGTAGTGTATCTACTAAACAGGCAGGGTTGAAGGTTATGTCATACATTTGTAGAACAAGAGAATACAGGTTACCAGAGAGGTATGGACATATCTGCGATAGTGCAGATCAGGGCACTATTGCTCAGAAATTCCCTTTAAAGTCAATAGAAGTTTAACAGTCCATGCGATAGCGCCCCTACTGGTATTATCAAAGTTTAATGAATAACCCCCATAGTGTCGGATTAGATTTCCCTGGCTGTCCTTGGCCAATCTGAACTGCATTACTCAGACAGTAATACTTTGTGACAATATTATAAATGCTGGTCAATGGAATCTATGTACCAAGGCAAAAATTCTGAGGCCAAAAAACTGCCTGGGTGTATTAAAAAAACAATTACGATGGAAGCAATAAGATGTATTTTCTTTGATACATATATCGTGTAAAACTGCAGCATATAGACCCCAGTGTGCTGTCTTCTGTGTAAGTAAACCAGGGAAGGAGCGGATCAGTCACTCTCCAATCATAAGACTATAGGGGTGGTATGATACACTAGCTAATGTGCATTGTTTGTGCAACACAGCTGAAATACTTGTATTTTTAAAATATCCTATAAAAACAAGTGCATATAAAGAAAGAGCCGGACTGATTAGCAAGAGGGGAAATTAAAAGCAACATAAGCTCCCTAATTACAGGCAGACATAATTTTTGGAGGTATTATTTGTAAGCCGAGCACACTTCCTTTCTGAAACTGATCCAACCCAAATGTGTTACTCATTCTGCTTTGGAAGAAACAGTGAAAGTATTTTTTTTTTGTGATTAAGCCTCATTCATTTCAGGCTTCTCATGCCTCTGGCAGCACTTTATATAGTTCACGTACAAATACGCCTTGCGTTCGGGATACAAATTCTTACTTTGCGTCTTTTTATCTGTAATTCTTTGAAGATCACGTGACAGTTTGATTTGCTTCCTTGTTTTCAGCTTCTCGCTGTTTGTATAACTATCAATACCTTTTGCAAGGTCTGTTTATTTTTGCATTTGTGAATATGCATGTGGCTGTAGGAATAAACCAAGTTTTCTGTGGAAATTTCTACTACAAAGGTCATAGGGATGTTAAAGGAGCAATCCAAGACAGCAAATTTCTTTAAAAAGTGTTTTTTGTTTTGTTTTGTTTTTTAATGATAGAATTGAAGCAGGGGGTATCCGGAGCAGAACCCCATTAAGTTCACCTCCGGGAACCCCCTACTTCTGAAGATACTAACCTCTGAAGTAGGTGCCGGTAGCTCAAGAACAAGTGATAGACAGCACTAAAGACTGTAGAACAATGACTACGTTTTGGGTGCAATAGGAACAAGGAGGACCCAGGCTCCCCCTACAACAATAACATAACACAACCATTGTTCCAGCACTCTCAAAATGTAAATGCCAAAGTGAAAATATTTAATGTGCGTACCTGACAATAATAAACTTGGAGATATGTCAGATAAGCGGAAAAAAGATGTCAGCGGACCCTGAAAAAAGTAGGGAGAACAGGCACAGGGAGTGCACAAAATGAAGAATAAGGTAGAGGAGGGTAGTAGGGGGGCAACGTTTCAGGGGGGAAATCACCTTCCTCAGGCCCGTTCCCTCAGGTCCAAATGGACCATAAGGTACTTCCCTGCACCCTGTATCCACAACCAACAAAGAAGCCCCGGTGAAAGTGTAGCAAACAATTGTCCAAACGCTAGAGAATATGCTCAGTATTCAAAGTCCAAAAAACCAGCGAGAGTATAAGCTCAAATAGGCACATAGAATAAAAGTCAAACCGTCTCTCTCTCCATTTTTTCCCCTCCTCCTGCTGAGCAGCCCCACTGATTTTTTTGGACTTTGAATACTGAGCATATTCTCTAGCGTTTGAATGTATGTAATTTTATTTTTATCGTTTTTTTGATTGGATTTTTCTTTTTTTATATTTTTCATTGCCCATTGACTGCTAATGTATTAATCCAGGGGTGAGCAAACTTTTTATGCCGAGCCCCCCTTTTTATCCATGAAATTTCTCGGGCCCCCCTGCCTGATGTAATCAAAATCCCATGAAAAAAAACCCTTTATTAAACGGTATACAATGTAAATACAAATATGTCTAAGGCCGCGCGTATAGTGCCCGCGACGTCACCCGTCGCCGCTAGCGAAAGTTGTATTTCGCTTTGCGGCGGCGGCGTGGGCGACCAGGCCATTGATTGGTTCAGGGGCTGTCACATGAGGCGACAGCCCCTTAGAAATCAAATATTGCCGGCTTCAAAAAATCACGTTGCCACGTCACGCTTACTATAAGCGCACGAGGCGGCGGCGACAATGCATTTGTTTTCGGGCGACGTCGCGTCGCCGGCACTATAAGCGCAGCCTAAATACTTACATACTTCAACAGCTCGTTCTTGCAAAATTAGGCTGCGT
Source organism: Ascaphus truei (assembly GCF_040206685.1). Taxonomy (NCBI): domain Eukaryota; kingdom Metazoa; phylum Chordata; class Amphibia; order Anura; family Ascaphidae; genus Ascaphus; species Ascaphus truei. Next base: position 50,180,293 of record NC_134490.1, on the reverse strand, counting down.
CCACACTGCCGCTGAGAGCGGTGACATCACCAACTCTCCAAGCATGAGCACAGGGTGTCCTGCATAATTTTGCAAGCACGAGCGGGGAAGTGTTTACACTTTTTTTTATTATTTCTGTACATTCATAGTGTGATTGATATAGTGGCAGCCTAACCTCTCACATGAAGAGGATCGCAGCTAGGCAGGTTGCCAGCGGAGGAGAGCAGGACCACAGCGCTATTGTAGGCAGACACCGGAGGGAGGGGCGTTTGACATCACAGCGCTGGGGCGTGCTCCTCCGCGTACCTCCGAATCACGTGGCCCCACCTGCACTATTCTATTTGGCCGCCCGCGCGCGCACATCTTTTTCGCCTGCGCAACCAGGTTTTTTTTCTGCACGCGCCCCGCCTAAATAATCTTGCGCCTGGGGCGTCCCCCCCTCAGTTTGTGCAACGCTGCATTCAATCACAACACCCACAACCAACACACACACTCAATCACAACACACACACACACAACACACACTCAAATCACAACCAACACAGCACACACTCAATCACTACACACACACAGTCACAACCAACACTCACATAATCACCACCAACACACACAACACTCAATCCCAACACCCACACCCACAGACAACCAACAGGCACAGCGCACACACACACACACACACACACACACACACACACACACACACACACACACATCCACACATATATACACACAAACACACACACACACACACATCCACACACAACAATCCATATATATATACACACAAACACACACACACACATATATATATATATATAGATATACACACACACACACACACACACACACACACATTCACATACTTTATATATACACACACACATACACATACATATATAGATACACACACACACACATATATACACACACACACACACATACATATACACACACACATATACATACAAAACACATACACACACATACATATACACACACATTTCTACATATACACACACATTTCTACATACACACACACACACACACACACACACACACACACACACACACACACACACACACACACACACACACACACACACACACACACACACACACACACACACACACACACACGGAGGGAGTAACTAAACCTGCTCCGGTCCCCCCATGTGCTGCTGAAAACGGCCGGGTAAAAGACAGGAGGAGGAGAAGGGCTTGTCTGTGTGCAGGGAAGGCCCCGCCCCCTCTGCAAGGCCCCGCCCCCTCTGCAAGACACAGCAGAGAACTGGAAGCAACCTCTGCACGGAGCTTCTGGCACAGCTCTGCCCGCCCCCAGGTTTCCCCGCACGCAGCCTGCGCCCCCCCTACATAATCTTGCGCCCCCCCAAGGGGGCGCGCCCCCCAGTTTGCGCACCACTGTATTAATCTGTGCCTGTTTAGGGTACAGATGAATACAGTGGTAGCCATTGCATTTTTGGCCAAATGCATTTCTTCTATTGACTGTTAATGTATATTCTCTGATTCTGTTTATTGTTTAGATTAAATTGTTTTGAATTGTGATGGCTTGTTTTAAAAAAACATTTCAGATTGATTAGCGTTTTTATTAAATGATGTATTTTGTGGGCTACTGGTTTTAATTGATGTGTTGCCTAGTGGTTGTATTAATTAATTGTTGTGTTGGTTACTGCTTATATGTATTAAATATATTGTTTGGCTGGTGGTGTGATTTATTTAATTGATTGCCTAGTTGTTTTATTTATTTAATTGAATGCATAGTGGTTTTATTTCTTTAATTGATAGACTAGTGGTTTTATTTAGGTAATTCATTGGTTGGCTAGTGCTTTTAATTTTTGATTTGGGGGGTTTAGGTGCTTGTATATGTTTTATTACTGTGTATTTTGGACATTCATGCTTTTGTAATAGGGTGACCATTGACTGCTATAGTAGCTTATCATGCCCATATTATATGGGTATGATGTACTACTATGCAATCAATGAGTACAGGGTGGGTATAGCCAGTCCGGGGTGGGTGGTTAGGCCTCCTGGGTGGGTAGCGGGGGAGGGTGGGTTAACCCTTTAATTACTATAGCGGTTATTAACCACTAAGGTGATTAAGGGTTTAGGAGTCATTAGATTTTATTTTTTATATATTCTTTCTGGCAACGGAGGTCATGGCCCATCATAATGGCAGGGGTAAGTAGAACGGTTTTATTTCTTTATTTATTTATGCTGGCTGGCTAATGTTTTGTTTAATAATGGGCAAATGATCTATTATCCATATCTGGATAATACAGTAGTTATTTTGCACATTACTGTACTGTATGTGTTTGGAGGGGGGAGGTAAATTTATTGAAATGGAGGGCATCTTTATTTTATTTTTTAAAAACAGGAATGGTACCGCAGGCCAACGGGGACCACCAGAGGACCCCCAGATACCAGTGGGGACCACTCAGGGACCCCCGCCAGCCTATGATCAATCGTGTGTTAAAATAAATAAATAAATAATGGTTTTATGTGGGGGCACAGGGGGTAGGTTGTGTATTGGTGCTTACTACATATTTTAATTTTAATTTTATTACTAGTGTATTGTAGCAGGGGGTCTCTGGAGCAGAACCTTGATTTGAGGTCCAGGGACCCCCTGCTTACCAAGATACAGGCCCCGTTATGGGGTGCCGCTATCTCATATGCATGTAAATGCCCCACGTCACTTGACCCGGACATTTAAATGCATAGTAGATACCAGTACCCCATAACGGGGCCTGTATCTCGGGAAGCAGGAGGTCCCCGGACCTGAAATCAACGCGGTTCTGCTCCGGAGACCCCCTGCTACAATACTCTAGTAATAAAATTTAAATTAAAACAAATTTAGGCCGAGATTTGCGCAGAGAGGCGTCTCTCTCTCTCTCTCTCTGCAGCAGAAACAACTCGCCAGATGAGCCCTTTACACAGGAGCGATCATCTCGTCGCTGGCTACTCACCATTTTTGCAAATGTTGCTATCACTGGTTTTCGGGCTTTCTGTATACCGTGATAGCAACGCTGCCAAAATTGGCGATTTAAAATCCCTGGCGATTTTTTCTCTCGGACTTTACTGCATGAGGCCCATAGTATACTATGAGTTTGAGTGCCACAGGATACTGTTCTCTATTGACTTGAAGTTTACAACATTAGACAGAGAAGTCTCCATGCGACATCCAATATGACACGTTATTTAGTTCATTACTACATGCTGTTTCTCTGTGTATTATTCTTGCAATGACAACGGGATGCCCTGCAGCTCCGCGTTTGACGTCACGTGATGCCCTGTTGCCATGGCAACATGATGCAATTTGACGTCGCGGCACCATGATATGGGACCCAGCAGGAGAAGATGGTGAAGGAGAAGGTAAGAGGCCCAGCACCACATGTCCCTGAGCCCCACAATATTCCCAGCCAGCCCTGATACAGAGTGATCCCTAACTCACTCATTTACAGGCTGCTGCCACCTTGAACAGGCCTTACATGTGAGCATTACATTGCTACTTTACTGGTCTCTTCTTTTACTACCTGCATTAAATATAAGAATGGACTTTTTCAACTAGGAAATAATTATTTAAAGTTCAGTCACAGTCAATGCTCAAAGGGTGGAGAAAATATTAGCAAGACACAAAGAAGGGTATAATTTGTTGGCGTGTCTAGTACAGTGGTTTTCAATCTTTTTTTTGGTATAGGAACCCTGTAATTATATTGTGAAATTCTAAGGAACCCCAACCCTCTCTAATAGTGCATCTGATATCAGATGTATTGTAAGGAACCTCAACCCTCTCTAATAGCGCTTCAGAGATCAGATGCATTGTAAGAAACCAAAATCATCTCTAATAGCGCGTCTGAGATCAGAAATATAATAAGGAACCCCAAGCCTCTCTAATAGCGTGTCTGAGATCAGATGTATTGTATGGAACCCAAACCCTCTCTAATAGCGCGTCTGAGATCAGATGCATTGTAAGGAACACCAACCCTCTCTGATAGCGTGTCTGAGATCAGATGCATTGTATGGAACCCAAACCCTCTCTAATAGCGCGTCTGAGATTAGATGCATTGTAAGGAACCCCAACCCTCTCTAATAGCGTGTCTGAGATCAGATGCATTGTAAGGAACCCCAACCCTCTCTAATAGCGTGTCTGAGATCAGATGCATTGTAAGGAACCCCAACCCTCACTAATAGCGCGTCTGAGATCAGATGCATTGTATGGAACCCAAACCCTCTCTAATAGCGCGTCTGAGATTAGATGCATTGTAAGGAACCCCAACCCTCTCTAATAGCGTGTCTGAGATCAGATGCATTGTAAGGAACCCCAACCCTCTCTAATAGAGTGTCTGAGATCAGATGCATTGTAAGGAACCCCAACCCTCACTAATAGCGCGTCTGAGATCAGATGCATTGTATGGAACCCAAACCCTCTCTAATTGTGCGTCTGAGATCATATGCATTGCAAGGAACCCAAACCCTCTCAAAAAGCGCGTCTGAGATCATATGCATTGTTAATTCTTCTGTTTTTGGTACAATTTTCAAATTGCCTGAAATTTGCAGGGAACCCTTTAGGAGGGCCCAGGGAACCCAAGCGTACCTAGGAAACTCTGTTGAAAAACACTGGTTTACTACTTCTCTAATTACGCATACGGTTCCATGTAGCAACTCACACAATACTATGTGACATCCTGACATAAGAGAGGAAACGGTTCAATGTGATACATTGACATTGAGAAGTATATTCAAAAAAACCATCTTAAAAAAGATTGTAAAACCAAAGTGATTAGTCTAGTTGTTTGATTTCTCTGAAGGACCAAGAACACATTGATGATCCCTCTGACAACAAAGAGTTAACCCATACAGAAGGATCAATGAGCATGTGCATTAACATAAGTGTAGCCCCGGTCCCCTTGGGCTCCCAGAGACCCCCCCTCCTTGCCTTGAGCGCGGTCACGGGTGCCGCCGGAGTCAGCGACGGACCCGCCGGCTGTCTGCAAAGGTGGGGGCCAGAGCAGAGAGCGCTCCGATGTTCGGGAGGCTCCGCGGCACATCCGGTTAGCGGGGGCCGCCATTTTAAGTTGTGCATGCATGCGTAGAAGGCAGGCAGCCAAGTAAGGGCTTTGCGCATGAGTGCCAGAGAGAGCGGCGGCCATTACAGGTTCACACAGGCGCAGATAGAGCTCGCGGCGGCCATTACACATAGAGCATGCGGCCCCAATGTTAAAGAGGTCCTGAGTGGACTACAATTCCCAGCAGCCTCTGGGGACTGCACTTTCACCCAGATCACATGCTGCATTCCAGCCACTAAGGCTGAGTCCCCAGTCAGCTCTGTGGTACGCGCGCCGGCGGGGGGGCGGCATGTGCACAGCACTATACCGCGATCTGCGGTCTGAGGGGAGAGAGAATGTTTGCGACGGGAGGGGGCGTGGCGGTAGGTTTGCGGGGGCGTGGCCATGACGTCCCACGGCTGGTTCGCACTCATTGGCTGAACCACCGGCAGGGGCGTGGCCACGCCTCCGTCACAAATGTCAATCTCAAATTCCCCTGCCTGCCTGAAAACCTATCACGCACCGCTGGGGAAAGGTGCGCGACAAGGTAGGAACTGGGACCGGAGGAACTGGGGGGGCGGGGCTTGATCGCACAGCGCACGCTGAGGCGTGCGCTGTAGTAGTTAGTGGGACCACAGCCTAAGACTTACAGATTCTCTGGATCAGGGAATTTGATACACTGTTGTGTGCAGTCAGGAAGCAGACAGTGAAGGACATGAGAGAGTCAGAGCTGGGAGCAGGTTCGGGAAGGGAGTGTGTAGGGAGCAGTAGCCCTTGCATACTAGGCCAGGTTACCCCCCTAGGCCCCAGACAGGCCCTGAGCCATACCATAGATTGTGGTTGCGACAGGGACAGGCCGTAGGTAGGTGCTCTGCCCCTTTAGTTATTTGTTAAGTTCAGGGACACAGCTGCAGTGCTGCGAGCCCCTGACAATTGTGTCTGGACGCAGACATCACTCAAGTAGAGACTATCTTCCTGGTGGGATTGTCTGTGCGGGACGCCACCCCACGCATCAAGAGCGGAAGCATCATAGATCACGCTTTCGGATCCATCAGCCAAGTACAGCATCTGCGCGCCCGGGTGTGGACACACCCGGCAGGTACCATCAAGTCACCAAGTGCACCAACTACACACCTCATATTAGTGGGCAGCGCTGTTCCACACTTGGGTGGGGTTGTGGGACTTTTGAGACACTTGTGTGGATGGTGGTTGGGTTGCGGCCCAGTGAGGCCAGGTTAAGGGTGACACTGCTGTGTTGCTATTGTTATGTTGATGTATTGTAATGTGTTATGTTTTAGTGCATATAGTAAACTGTTTTATCCATACTCTGGTGTAAGTACTTATAGTATGTGGTTCCTTCTGTAAGGGGTTATTCTACACACTAGAATCCCTGCACAGGTGGAGGCGCTGTAAGCAGTACGTTCCAGGATACACCCCAGGCTCCCAGTGGCGGAGGTACAGGCCTCCTGTGAGCCTATCAGGTATTGCACCACACCTGGTAACATATGTAGATTTCCCCACAGGGTCCCTATCTGCGATTGGGAGGGGGGAAACTGTGTTACATAAGCAACAAAGAATCCACATATCAATCCATAAATCATAACGAGGGTTTGATAGATAATTTATAAACACAAATTCAGAATAAGATAGAGGACGGAAGATTTGCCTTAAAGGAGCATTTGTGGTACTGTTACATACGGGTGAAAATTAGTTTCTGTCCCACTTGTATTGTAATAATTTGAATATTTGAAATTCTATGTCATGGGTTACTAACATGTTTATTTGCCTCTGAAGATGGTATTATTTATCATTCTCTTGACACATACAGAGGTTTGTGAAGATGAGGTGCATTTATATGATCATATATTCTGGGAAGCTAACATATGTATTTTGGTTGAGGGAGAAGGGCAGCGTTTATTTCAGGCACATCTTTAAACCCCTGTACTTAAAACCACTGATCTTTAACTTGCTGAAGCTATGTGTGCCATGGAAGAATTAAACTACGTGTGCCATGGAAGAATGAAGCTACGTGTGCCATGGAAGAATGAAGCTACGTGTGCCATGGAAGAATGAAGCTACGTGTGCCATGGAAGAATGAAGCTACGTGTGCCATGGAAAAATGAAGCTACTGTACGTGTGCCATGGAAGAATGAAGCTACGTGTGCCATGGAAGAATGAAGCTACGTGTGCCATGGAAGAATGAAACTATGTGTACTATGGAAGAATGAAGCTACGTGTGCCATGGAAGAATGAAGCTACGTGTGCCATGGAAGAATGAAGCTATGTGTGCCATGGAAGAATGAAGCTACGTGTGTCATGGAAGAATGAAGCTGCGTGTGCCATGGAAGAATGAAGCTACGTGTGCCATGGAAGAATGAAGCTACGTGTGCCATGGAAGAATGAAGTTACGTGTGCCATGGAAGAATGAAGCTACGTGTGCCATGGAAGAATGAAGCTACGTGTGCCATGGAAGAATGAAGCTACGTGTGCCATGGAAGAATGAAGCTACGTGTGCCATGGAAGAATGAAGCTACGTGTGCCATGGAAGAATGAAGCTACGTGTGCCATGGAAGAATGAAGCTACGTGTGCCATGGAAGAATGAAGCTGCGTGTGCCATGGAAGAATGAAGCTACGTGTGCCATGGAAGAATGAAGCTACGTGTGCCATGGAAGAATGAAGCTACGTGTGCCATGGAAGAATGAAGCTACGTGTGCCATGGAAGAATGAAGCTACGTGTGCCATGGAAGAATGAAGCTACGTGTGCCATGGAAGAATGAAGCTACGTGTGCCATGGAAGAATGAAGCTACGTGTGCCATGGAAGAATGAAGCTACATGTGCCATGGAAGAATGAAGCTACGTGTGCCATGGAAGAATGAAGCTACGTGTGCCATGGAAGAATGAAACTACGTGTGCCATGGAAGAATGAAGCTACGTGTGCCATGGAAGAATGAAGCTACGTGTGCCATGGAAGAATGAAGACATTATACTAAATGGTCAGAATAATTAGTGAAGTTTCATAAATGTTTGGAAGACACTCCAGGCTGATTTTTGCCATGATTTTATGGTTTTGGCAAATAGCCAATTAACTGGGAGAACAAATACCCATTTCCTGATTGTATTTCATGAAAATCCCAGTCATAAAATTCTGAACAGCCTTTTAAACATCCAACAATGATTCCCTGAGCACTGTGGGCTTCTTTTGTTTAGTCTCTTGAAAAACTCAGAGATTTGTGGGTCATAATATTTGACCTTTTTACAGCTGATTCAGCAGCAAGGGCCTGCAATATATTGCTCACTCAACCACAGATCAAGGCAAGGTCAAATGAGAAATGGATGGTCAGTTTGAAGGGGTAATTCTGCTTCAGACAATATCAATTCTGGACTTTTTATATAGTTCTCTTAAGAGGCCAGATCAGAAAATATTTAGGAGTAGAAGGGACATAAGCTTATTGTAATGGCAGACGCACTTACTAGAATGCCCTCCTACTGTCTCTGTATGTTTTTCCTACCAACCAATTAGATTGTAAGCTCTTCGGAGCAGGGACTCCTTTTCCTAAATGTTACTTTTATGTCTGAAGCACTTCTTCCCATTATGTGTTATTTATATTATTTGTTATTTATGTGATTGTTACGTATATTACTGCTGTGAAGCGCTATGTACATTAAAGGCGCTATATAAATAAAGACATACACACATACATTCATTCATACATGTCATTTTACATACATTTGAAGACTTGAAAATATTATTATTTCAACATTTTGCAAGTATTTCTAACATCTGTACCATATATGGAAGGTATACAGTAGAACGACCGCGCCCAGGATCTCCCACATAGAAACTCCACAGGTAAGTCAATTCCCTTGCAGCTGTTTGTAAGGAGCACTCCAAAAAACTCCTATGAGAGAACTCTCTAAGGAGGTCTCTCAGCAACAAAGTAGAGAAATAAAACACATCAGCGCACTGGTAATTGATGTCAATTAATATATATTTAAAAACAATACAATACCATTATATTCAGGCATACACATCAGTATCTGATTACAACACTGGACATACTACTGCTAAAAACAAAAATGATTAATTGGAGAAGCCAGAAATCACAATAGCAATGTATACAGTATAGAACTAGAACGAATCTGTAAACTTACCATGCATAGGATCAGCGGATAGTGGAACTGGTTGAGCTAATTGACGGGAAACAACTGCGGAATATATCACCGTCGGCAGACGAATTCCGACTCCTACCACTGATGCTGCCACTAGATCTGCATAACCTAAGTACTGTATGACCTGAATGCGTTTTGCATGTTGGTGCTTCGTCAGCTTACAGATCTGGCAGTACCAGTAATGATTAATTCCTGTAGGCATGAGATACCTTGCAATCGACGAATAAACTTTATCCCATTTATCATTATTATTGCCACCTATTTATAACTCACCAACATATTCCACAGCACAGTACAATGGGGTGACTATAACAGTACAAATGTAACATTGATATACACTGGTACAGTAGGCGAGGAGAAGCTTGCCCCATGAAGCTTACAAAGAAAATGACAGGTTGCATAGAAAAGGCCCACACCACGATCCTTTCTGTGCAGAAGGAAACATCTGTGCATTAAAGCGGCAATCAATGCCGCTTTTATTTTTGAAGTGAAACTTCTTTGCTGGCACCTACAGAGTTTTGATAGGAAAAGTCCCTTGTGTTGTAACAAAATTCCATGGCGGAAGTGACGTCACTGCTTGCAGAAGAGGCCATCAGTGATGTCGTGGGAGGGAGGGCAGGGAAGGGAAACAAACACACGCGTATGTGCAGAGGAGGTTGTAGACTTCGCCGGGCATGCCGCTCCGCACATGCACAGAAGCCCAAATTGATTTTCCTATGCACAGTAACGGCGCGGCCAGCGCCACACACGTGTGCAGACCCGACGGCACATGTGCGCCAGCCCACGCAGCACCGCGCTTGTGCGCTGGCACTCCGGTGATGCATGCGCAGGCCCGCCAGGCTCCGCGCATGCACAGAAGCCCAAATTGATTTTCCCATGCGCAGTAATGGCATGGCCAGCGCACACGCACATGTGCAGACCCGACGGCACATGTGCGCAGGCCCACACAGCACCGCGCTTGTGCGCTGGCACTCCGGTGATGCATGCACAGGCCCGCCAGGTGACATACGCATGCGCAGGACCCCATAAGTGATCAGCTGCCTGACCCACACTGAACTCTCTGCTGTACAGGTGGGTCAGTCACCCACCCAGTCAGTCACCCACCCAGTCAGTCACCCACTCACCCAGTCAGTGACCCACCCAGTTAGTCAGTCAGTCACCCACCCAGTCACCCAGGTCACCCACCCCCACAGGTCCTCAACCTCACCCCCACAGGTCACCCCCCACCCCCACCCTCACTCTCACACACACTCTCTCACACACACACACTCTAGCTCACACTCACTCACTCGCTCACACTCACAGGGAATTCACAGTTAGTATGAATATAGAAGTGCAAATAGCTAAAACAGGGTGTGTGTTTAGATCACGCTCGTTCTAAGTCAAAATTCTTTGCGTTTTGGCACTGAAATTGTGTTTTGATTTTTAATTAAAAACATCACCATCACAAATACAATTTTTGTGACAAAACAGTAACAAGAAGACAAAGAAGTTTCACTTAAAATGCGCGTGCTCGGCACACACGCCCTTTTTTTTCATTGGTTTGAAGCAGGAGGTCTTCGAAGCTGAACCCCGTTAATTTCCACTACAGGGATCCCCTGCTTCTGGAGATACTTACTGTATCTCTATAGAAAGTGCCGGTAGGCACTCAGCTCGGCTACCAGGGTTCATGTAATGGCAGAGTTGCCATGCTCCTGTGCTCTGCGGGCCAATAGGAAGCGGTGACACCATCAAGTTCGGCTTCCTATTGTTCCACGTGATGCGGGAGCTTTGACCTTTAAAACCCAGCTAACTCAGGTGGAGTGGCTTCTGGCACCTCCTACGGAAGTAAGTATCTGCAGAAGAAAGGGGTCCCCAGAGCTGAAATTGATGGGGTTTAACTACGGAGACCCCTTGCTTCAAATCTGTGTTAAACAGTGAAAAAATCAAAATGCCATGAATTGGTCCTTTTAAAAATGAATATTTTAAATGCTGGTTCCTGCAACAGCTAAGAGTTAACTAAAAGTATACTCCTCCCTACTGAAAAATGTGTGTTATATATTCCTTCCAAATCACACACACTAGATGCTAGAAGCCTGGGGCTAAATTACAAACCATATGAAAGAACTTGAAAGTTAGAAAATAAAATCGAAAAAGTTCTAAAGATTTCTTATGTTGTAAGAGGAATAGACCTGCAGGGTATCAGGGGAACACATTATTGCAAAACAGGGCAAATTTATTCATTTTGTCTTTTCTTATTTCCAGCACTGGATGAATTTGTCTCCATTTTTCTCGTTAAACTGAGTAGTTTGGTAACAAAGAAACGTCTCTGAGAATATTACTTTGCATGGTGTGTTGTCTGTCTGCTATTAAACATGTATAGGTTTACACAGAATGCAAATAAGCAGCGGGCCAAAAGGCAAATGGAAACATTCCTAACTTGGAGAGCAGAAAGGTACAAAATATATGTAGCCATGGCTGGGTATGGCTACTATTCTGCCCTTGGGCTGGCAGTAAACCCTGGTACTATCAGGTTGCCAGTAGTTGGTATGGGGTTTTTCCCCTTACCTTTGGTACTGCACTTGAGTGGCACAGGGGGTGGTACATCCTGTTGTAGCTGGGACAACGGGGTGCCCGCCTCCTGGCTGTACTTATGGGCAGGACCGCCCTAAAGTTAAGAGTTGTTCTTTCCCCTCTGAGGAAGGCAGGTCACACAACTGGGAGCCTGAGATTGGGGCCTTCACATGTGCTCTTCCGTCCTGGGGAGAGTGACTGTGGACCATACCTCTGCCTCCGCTAGGGAGGTGGGGAAGAGCTAGGACGGTTGCGGGTGCCCTTGGCCTGTAGTGGCGGTCCAGGGACCATCATCCGGTGAATCCTGAGAGACTATATTATGCTAATCCTGCTTGTACCTGTTACTACAGAGTATAGCCATAAACCCATTCCTGTTTGCAATAAACCTCCTGCCTGGTGTGTGACCTTACTGGGGGAAGAGGTAATAAGTTCTACTGGGGAAGATCACCTTCAGTTCCTGTAGTCCACGGCAGATGGAGGCGCGGCACTGCTAAGGAGATATGTGGGGTATGAACCCCTGAAGCCTGTCCCTGTGTCCCCACTACCATCGGCGGACGACTCAGTCCTCCTGTTGACAGCAGGTATATGCAACACACACCCTGTAATGGCCCCTATCTGCGATTGGGTGGGGGAAACAAAGTTACATATAATAAAAACAAACAAGTGAATTATCACATCGGGGATTGCTATTGCTATTGATATATTGGGCTGTAAAATTACATTCAAAAGTGCCATATTTAGGAATAATGACCCTAAATATAATTTTTTTTAACTTACAACGCATTCACTCATTTGTAAACCCTCTACAGCAGGGGTTCTCAACTCCAGTCCTCAAGACCCCACGGGTCAGGTTTTCAGGGTATCCTGCTTCCGCACAGGTGGCACAATTGAGCTACTGATTGAGCTACCTGTGCTTAAGCAGGGATATCCTGAAAACCTGACTTGCTGGTTGGTCTTGGAGACTGGAGTTGAGAACCCCTGCTGTACAAGGTGTAGCTCAGGCAGGTACCGCCTTTTTTAAAGGTGTAATCTAAAAAAAAGTTAATAAAAGCAATGTATTGATGCAAGGAGTCATGGAAAATAGATCTGATATAAAATGTAACAGGTACCCTTACTGTCTTACTGGTCTTGTGGAGACTTGGGAGCCATCTTGGATTTGGATATCATTCCTGACAGACATTTTCAGAGCTAAATACATAGAGCTCTGTTAAGTCAGGGCCCATGTAGTGATGCTACCTAATACAGTAATGGACGTTAGTTTCCCTGAGATTGGACATATACATAAGGCTAATTATATGCAAATATATATAGGCTTAACATCATGTTATTGTAGCGCAATGTCTTATTCCCATCCATACCCTGAAAAAAAGCAAAAACTGCAGTGGCGGGGGATGAGATGGTGGAGCCCATTAACTCATATCACCAGGAATACTCCTGTATACAATATGTGGAGAGATACCTGTGAACACACCTGGGAGATATGCTAATTTAAATTATTTGAATATACTTTGTATATTCAAATTAGCATATTTCCCAGGAATCTCAGCAGTATGAGTTAGCGCACAGATGTACTGGTAACTCCCATTCATGTCAATGGGAGGCAACGCCAGATCAGGCGTGCTAACCCATACCAGCGCTTATTGAATCTGCTATTAAATGTAGAGTCCCATGAAGGACCAAGGTGAACTTACCATGGAGTTGATTTGTTAAATGGATTAAATGTAGGTGTTATAGCAAACAAGACAACACTGTGGTTATTATGCCAAAGGCCTTACATATGATCCCAAATATATTGCTATATTTCCATGTAGCACTGTATATATGTATGTAGTTGGGTAATTATAATAGTACTGTTCCTTCTCTTCTCGCCTCTTTGAGAGCTGTCATACCAAACACATTTTTAACCCGACATCCAAAGCTGAAGCGATGGCTGCGTGAAGCTGACACAGTCACTGCATAGTAGATCTTATCTTCAGGCCCTTGAAGTGCTGGATGCATGTTGCAGGCTGTCGACCCCCTGGGATGGACTTCTTGACATGAGAAAAGATTCTTATGATATTCTCTTGAAGGAGAAATAAGAATATGTACATTGATGCACCAAGGAAAAAAAAACAACAACTTTAGAAATGGTAAGCTTGAAATGATTAAAGTGTATACTAACTAGTCTCTGTTAACAATACTGTATATTATAATGAGCTTCATAACAAGTTTGCAAGTACAAGCCTGTAAAACAAGCTACATATTGTAGTGCTGTCATAGAGGAACCTTCCAATTAAGGCCAGCGGGAGATCCTGATTCGGTGCTCTTTATAGAAAGGTTGTTATAATACCAAGGTCTATAAATTGCTTTGCATTTAACACCTTTAGTTGTGCAGATGACTGGAATACATTGGACAATTATTTGATAGTACTACTTGTTTCTTAATAGTGATGGAGTTAAAGCAGAACTTTACTCAGTCCCAAAATTGTAAGGTCAGTGGAAAGTACCTTGTACATGATTATAGGGTGTCCTGGGCAAGAGAATGACAAAAAGCTGAAAGATTCTGGAAGCTAATAGTTTATAAAAGATTAGTCTCAGTAACTCTATGAACTCAGTGTAAATCTAAGACACTGAACTCTGACCTAAATGAATGGCTGAATTGAACATTCCAAGTGTGGATTGGATACAAGATCAGGGCATCCATAACCATTAATGGGCAACTTTTTTCACCACCATTCAAATTCGTCATTTGAATTATTTGAGATTTGCGTTATAATTTCACTGCTGTAGTGTTTTCCAAAGAATGCACAAATATTTCCCCTCCAACTGTTATAACACTAACCTGTTCAGAGGCGAATACATGGAATAATGTGTCAAGTCCTCATCTAGTTTCATATTATTGAATTTCTGTGTTGAAAGGGTGGGATTGTGAGCATTGAAGATGTGGAGAGAACAAGTTTGGTAAACTGATTGAAAGGGGGTTCCAGGGGGAGGCAAATGATGGTAACAGACATATATATATAATAACCGTGTGCCCTGTTAGGGTTAAAAGAGTTTAAGCGGATACTGTGCATTGGTGATGTGTCCAACTAGAAACTATAGATTTGGAAGTCCATAATATGAGGATGTGACACGATGAACACACTGCGAACTCACACGCGATTTGTGGAAGCGTGTGCTAGAATCCGTTGCCGGTGTCGAGATAAAAATTGTAATATTAATACTCAAAGCCTAAGAATCAAAAGAATATAGGATGACTTCCAGCAGCTTTGGTTTTATTTATCCCATGTTAGCAGAGCTGTACACAAGTCCCATCACCCTGGTGAGCTCATTATCAGAGCTACTCTCACCTACTCCCGGGATCTTTGCCTGATGCCAGGCATGAGCCTACATGTTATTCCCTCTTTGTCTTGCAAACCAAAGATGATCACATCTTTCCCCGGAATCCCAGTGGTTTTGCCATTTCATGCTGACTCTGGAGGAACTCTACTTTGTTTGGCATAGTCTAGCTGTCAATTTCATACAAATCTTATCAAGAATGCAGAATATTTGTGGCTTTTTTTTTATCCTTCCTTATTCATTCACTTGAAAGCAGTATATTATTATCTCATTTGGAAAAATGACCACATTTGCAGAGATCTGATCTTTTGCACAGAGGAGATTAACAACTTGAAATAATGACCATTTTGGTCACAACCTGCAGGTATTCTGCATTTTCTTTATTACTCTAGGACAGTGTTTCTGAAATCTCTCATCAGGCATCACCAGGTGAATGTAACACATTCATTTCCTTTACATGACGTCACCCCAAAAAAAAGGCACATGGTTTTCACTGGCTAATCAGAGCTGTGGGAACCATTTCCCGAAAATGTGACATCATAGGCCTATAAAAGCATATGCAGCCTCATTTTACGGCAAGAAGCCAAGGAGGAAGGACCTCCTCCTGCAATAGGACCTCAAGGGTGTGCCTACCGAAGATGTAAGAACATCAACATAGAGAAAAGTGTGTTTTGACGCACTGCTATTTATTGGAGTAGAGTTGGGACATACGTAAGAACAGATTCTTACATCTGATGCAGTATTTTATATACTTAATTTGTATCTTATGATTATATATATATTTTTTCTTTCTTTATTCATTTCATTTACTTAATTTTGCTTTCCCAATCACTGTTCATGTTTTCTCTATTTTTCCAATGATACCTATATAAAAATACAGTATCTTACTATATTTACTTTAGTGGGTCTATATTCGTATTTGTGGGGATATGCATTTGGCTATTTGATTTTTATACAAATGATGAATTAATTATCTAGCTAATTGGTGGATATTTATTTATTTACCACTATATGCATACCCCACTTATGTTGATAATTTGTTCTCCTCTGAACTACAAGGTATTTACATATGTCCTGAGTGTATACACTTTGATCATTAAAATTTATATTATTTATTGTATATTATCAAGATTTATTATGATGATTTATTTTGTACCACCTAAATTGCATATTAACAACATATTGCATTACTATAGAAGGTTATCTCCCTTCTTGTATCACTCAGGCATTTGCTGCATAAGCAAGATGAATTTTGTTTTTAATTTTAATCCTACACATTGTATTGTGTCATGTTTATGTTTTTTGTTTTAAATAAAGTTTGTTTTAGAAAAAAGTAAGAATTAGCATACCACCTGACTTGACCAGCCTAAGGATGTGCACGTTACGTCACCGCGACCCCGTGCAGACGCTGGTTGATGACGTCACACCCGATAGCGTGACGGACAACTCAGGTATGTATAAAGAGGCAGCATTTGTAGTATCTTGTCACCTTGATAAAGTGCTGTTGCACGAAACGCGTAGGTGCGTTCGTGTGGTCCTGTTATTGTCCTTTCGCCTGCAATAAACCTGACCTCATTGCTATTTTGGAGTTGCTCGCTTTTTTCCTTCTTCTTCATTCAAGTTAGAAGTTGGATGTTCCTGGCTGTGCTATTCATCATTTGCTGCTACCCATTGGAGGCAGCATTTGAGACTTTTTGGGGGCAAATAAAAGGGGGGAAATGGTGCACAGAAACGCAGAATGTGATACATCTCATTAAAATCTGTGCACCATGTAACTCCCGCCAACTCCTCCTACTGACTCTCCCCAAGGTGCATGTTGGGGCAGAGATGAAGAACGTGATACATCTCATTATAATCTGTGCACCATGTAACTCCTCCCAACTCCTCCTACTGAGATTTAGAAACAGAGAAAGGAAGAGAAAACGGTTTTGTTATCGAAATAAATATAGAGATATCAATTATTTTGGATTGAGCAAGTGGTAATAAACCGTTTTGAATGTACTCTAACCTGAAATATTGTTCCAAGTAGCCCTGAGCAAGATCTGGGCCCATACAGTGAAAATAAGAGAGTGTGAGGAAAAGTTAAAGAGAGATCTTTTGTTCGGGAGATGAAAAGAAGCTGACACTCGCTGCAGAGGCACAAGGCAGAGGGATCAGTCACTGAGAACGCTGGTCTATAAGGTGTTCAGATCATGTCTCTCCCAACTTAGCTTTCAGAGACTCGAGGAACTACTGAACTCAAGATTGTCTGGCACCAACCTGTCCCCTTTAGGTCTATCTAAGCTCTAAATTTCTGCTTCTGTCGCTTTACTGAATCCTTCAGCCCTCTCTTCATTAAATTAGACTTGACATCTCTTACCGTATCTTGCAATTTTTTGTTTTAAAGCAGCAGTGCCTCCAAAATGGTTATACAAAATATATATTTTTTATATTCCTTATGTGTATATATTACATTCACATACAGAACGTTCTTTTTATGCAGTCCCCATTAGAAATCTTATAAAGTGATTAAGTGCACAGGCCTTGTGCCTTTTATAATCTTATTTATTTTGTTATTCAATGCATCGCTATTATGAGATTATGGTGGGGAAGTAATCCTTTGTTGCTTAAAAAGATATCAAATGCAAATATGAAAGGAAATTTATAAAGAAATCCATATACAGTGCAGATTATTGGAAATTCAGAAAGTTCTCAAATACCTCGTCATTCTTAAAGCTGCAAACCAAGCAACATACTACATATGTGGGTTTTTTTTTAATAAATACGTTTTGTACTATAAGAAAATACTTGTAGCATTTTTTTGAAACAACTCTGAATGACATTATAATACATTAACAATGTAAGAATCCTTTTTTGTTTCTATAGTAACAATTTACAAAGTCACATCCCCTTCCTCTTCTGAAACAGGCTCTGTCACAGCAATTGTGCACCAATTATATCTTCCCCATCTTCCCCACAGAACTTCGTCATATTAATATTCCACGGACTGCAGAATACTTCTCTGCAGCCATTCAGTGAACCACTGAGACGAATCTTCGCTGTTTGATTACAGGAGAATGGATTGATCGGCAAGTTCGCTAATTACTTATCATTGTGTGGATTTCATTGATGCACATATTAAAGGGGAGGAAAAAAATAAGATAAAAAACGGCAGCTTGGATTGCTGCTTTAAAAGGGAAATGGATTGTGATGAATGAGATAGAAAAGGGTACAGCCAGTGTCAGGAGAAGTTTAAATGACTGATAGAGATGAGCAGAACCTGGGAACAGAGAGCATTTGGCAAGCAGACTATTAAATCTCTGCAGTGAGAAAAAGATGCAATATTCCACCCTGTAGCATCTTGGTCACACACAAGAAACTTTTTTTTGCAAGTGTATTACTTAGACTAGGTTTAGGCCAGTTTAGATGAAGGGACTCTCCTGCAGCATGAATAGATGAGAAGTCCATCTAATAGCTACCCACATCAGTTATACTTTCTAAAACTGCTTCCCTAACACATCCTATTATTTCACATACCCATTAATCTTTATATTATCATGGAGAAATCAACAAAAAACACCCTGACAAAACCAAAGAGATGTAAAGTCCAAATAGATCTTCTGTGGGTTATTCATTAAATTGACTTCTATAGGAGTTACTGTGCGATAGTGCTCTGATAATGCTTTTAATGAAAAACCCCTATAGGTCATTAAAGTATAACATCCATTAACCATGTCCATTATACATCATTAATGACCAGATTGTGAATGGTTTACAAGCAATCATGGCTATCCCCTGATAAATAAAGCCTTCTAGGCTTCAATGCATATAAAAAAGACCCCAGTGCATTTTTAATATAAAAATACTCCCACCCAAATACATATAAAAATACTCCCACCCAAATACATATAAAAATACTCCCACCCAAATACATATAAAAATACTCCCACCCAAATACATATAAAAATACACCCACCCAAATACATATAAAAATACTCCCACCCAAATATATATAAAAATACTCCCACCCAAATACATATAAAAATACTCCCACCCAAATACATATAAAAATACTCCCACCCAAATACATATAAAAATACTCCCACCCAAATACATATAAAAATACTCCCACCCAAATACATATAAAAATACACCCACCCAAATACATATAAAAATACTCCCACCCAAATACATATAAAAATACACCCACCCAAATACATATAAAAATACTCCCACCCAAATACATAAAAAAAATAGACTTACCTTGGAGATGGTCAGTGACTGCCAGGGGGGGGCAGTGACTGCAGAGAGGGGGGGCAGGCAGAGCAGTTGCCGTCGGGCCCCGGCTCTCCCAACCTGCAGGCTTCTTCCTCTCTCTGTCCCATGCCGGGCCCTCTGACTTCAGCACGCACTGTGCCTCCCACACATGCCGCCACGCGCCGGAAGCTGGGCCAAGCTTACTTCCGGCGCGCCAACATCAGAGAGGCCCGTTGCGCGCTGACGTCAGATGGCCCGGTGTGGGACAGAGGAGCAGAGGCTTGCACGTGGGGAGAGCCAGGGCCTGGCGGCAACTGCTTTGTCCAGCCACCCGGCCCCCCACAGACACTTGTCCCGGCTGTCCTCCCCTGTCGGCGGCCCTGCACACAAGTGCAGTGTGAGTTCACAAATACAGGGGGCAGTGTGACAATGTGTGAGTTCACAAATACAGGGGACAGTGTGACAGTGTGTGAGCTCACACACATACACAGGGGGCAGTGTGACAGTGTGTGAGCTCACACACACACAATGTCACGGTGTGTGAGCTGTAGATAGGGATGAAAAAAACAATCGGTTGAGATGTTAAATTGATAATAATAATAATAACGCTTGGTATATAGACCTTGGACTGCTACGTAGCTAGACGGCAACTTGTAGAGAAAATCTACTCTTTCTGTGTGGAATAGTAACAGTCAGTGAAATACTTTCAGAAACTGCTTCCCTAACACATCCTATTATTTCAAATACCCATTAATCTTTATATTATCATGGAGAAATCAATAAAAAACACCCTGACAAAACCAAAGAGATGTAAAGTCCAAATAGATCTTCTGTGGGTTATTCATTAAATTGACTTCTATAGGAGTTACTGTGCGATAGTGCTCTGATAATGCTTTTAATGAAAAACCCCTATAGGTCATTAAAGTATAACATCCATTAACCATGTCCATTATACATCATTAATGACCAGATTGTGAATGGTTTACAAGCAATCATGGCTATCCCCTGATAAATAAAGCCTTCTAGGCTTCAATGCATATAAAAAAGACCCCAGTGCATTTTTAATATAAAAATACTCCCACCCAAATACATATAAAAATACTCCCACCCAAATACATATAAAAATACTCCCACCCAAATACATATAAAAATACTCCCACCCAAATACATATAAAAATACACCCACCCAAATACATATAAAAATACTCCCACCCAAATATATATAAAAATACTCCCACCCAAATACATATAAAAATACTCCCACCCAAATACATATAAAAATACTCCCACCCAAATACATATAAAAATACTCCCACCCAAATACATATAAAAATACACCCACCCAAATACATATAAAAATACTCCCACCCAAATACATATAAAAATACACCCACCCAAATACATATAAAAATACTCCCACCCAAATACATAAAAAAAATAGACTTACCTTGGAGATGGTCAGTGACTGCCAGGGGGGGGCAGTGACTGCAGAGAGGGGGGGCAGGCAGAGCAGTTGCCGTCGGGCCCCGGCTCTCCCAACCTGCAGGCTTCTTCCTCTCTCTGTCCCATGCCGGGCCCTCTGACTTCAGCACGCACTGTGCCTCCCACACATGCCGCCACGCGCCGGAAGCTGGGCCAAGCTTACTTCCGGCGCGCCAACATCAGAGAGGCCCGTTGCGCGCTGACGTCAGATGGCCCGGTGTGGGACAGAGGAGCAGAGGCTTGCACGTGGGGAGAGCCAGGGCCTGGCGGCAACTGCTTTGTCCAGCCACCCGGCCCCCCACAGACACTTGTCCCGGCTGTCCTCCCCTGTCGGCGGCCCTGCACACAAGTGCAGTGTGAGTTCACAAATACAGGGGGCAGTGTGACAATGTGTGAGTTCACAAATACAGGGGACAGTGTGACAGTGTGTGAGCTCACACACATACACAGGGGGCAGTGTGACAGTGTGTGAGCTCACACACACACAATGTCACGGTGTGTGAGCTGTAGATAGGGATGAAAAAAACAATCGGTTGAGATGTTAAATTGATAATAATAATAATAACGCTTGGTATATAGACCTTGGACTGCTACGTAGCTAGACGGCAACTTGTAGAGAAAATCTACTCTTTCTGTGTGGAATAGTAACAGTCAGTGAAATACTTTCAGAAACTGCTTCCCTAACACATCCTATTATTTCAAATACCCATTAATCTTTATATTATCATGGAGAAATCAATAAAAAACACCCTGACAAAACCAAAGAGATGTAAAGTCCAAATAGATCTTCTGTGGGTTATTCATTAAATTGACTTCTATAGGAGTTACTGTGCGATAGTGCTCTGATAATGCTTTTAATGAAAAACCCCTATAGGTCATTAAAGTATAACATCCATTAACCATGTCCATTATACATCATTAATGACCAGATTGTGAATGGTTTACAAGCAATCATGGCTATCCCCTGATAAATAAAGCCTTCTAGGCTTCAATGCATATAAAAAAGACCCCAGTGCATTTTTTAAAACTCCCCAAATACATATAAAAATACTCCCACCCAAATACATATAAAAATACTCCCACCCAAATACATATAAAAATACTCCCACCCAAATACATATAAAAATACACCCACCCAAATACATATAAAAATACTCCCACCCAAATATATATAAAAATACTCCCACCCAAATACATATAAAAATACTCCCACCCAAATACATATAAAAATACTCCCACCCAAATACATATAAAAATACTCCCACCCAAATACATATAAAAATACACCCACCCAAATACATATAAAAATACTCCCACCCAAATACATATAAAAATACACCCACCCAAATACATATAAAAATACTCCCACCCAAATACATAAAAAAAATAGACTTACCTTGGAGATGGTCAGTGACTGCCAGGGGGGGGCAGTGACTGCAGAGAGGGGGGGCAGGCAGAGCAGTTGCCGTCGGGCCCCGGCTCTCCCAACCTGCAGGCTTCTTCCTCTCTCTGTCCCATGCCGGGCCCTCTGACTTCAGCACGCACTGTGCCTCCCACACATGCCGCCACGCGCCGGAAGCTGGGCCAAGCTTACTTCCGGCGCGCCAACATCAGAGAGGCCCGTTGCGCGCTGACGTCAGATGGCCCGGTGTGGGACAGAGGAGCAGAGGCTTGCACGTGGGGAGAGCCAGGGCCTGGCGGCAACTGCTTTGTCCAGCCACCCGGCCCCCCACAGACACTTGTCCCGGCTGTCCTCCCCTGTCGGCGGCCCTGCACACAAGTGCAGTGTGAGTTCACAAATACAGGGGGCAGTGTGACAATGTGTGAGTTCACAAATACAGGGGACAGTGTGACAGTGTGTGAGCTCACACACATACACAGGGGGCAGTGTGACAGTGTGTGAGCTCACACACACACAATGTCACGGTGTGTGAGCTGTAGATAGGGATGAAAAAAACAATCGGTTGAGATGTTAAATTGATAATAATAATAATAACGCTTGGTATATAGACCTTGGACTGCTACGTAGCTAGACGGCAACTTGTAGAGAAAATCTACTCTTTCTGTGTGGAATAGTAACAGTCAGTGAAATACTTTCAGAAACTGCTTCCCTAACACATCCTATTATTTCAAATACCCATTAATCTTTATATTATCATGGAGAAATCAATAAAAAACACCCTGACAAAACCAAAGAGATGTAAAGTCCAAATAGATCTTCTGTGGGTTATTCATTAAATTGACTTCTATAGGAGTTACTGTGCGATAGTGCTCTGATAATGCTTTTAATGAAAAACCCCTATAGGTCATTAAAGTATAACATCCATTAACCATGTCCATTATACATCATTAATGACCAGATTGTGAATGGTTTACAAGCAATCATGGCTATCCCCTGATAAATAAAGCCTTCTAGGCTTCAATGCATATAAAAAAGACCCCAGTGCATTTTTTAAAACTCCCCAAATACATATAAAAATACTCCCACCCAAATACATATAAAAATACTCCCACCCAAATACATATAAAAATACTCCCACCCAAATACATATAAAAATACTCCCACCCAAATACATATAAAAATACTCCCACCCAAATACATATAAAAATACACCCACCCAAATACATATAAAAATACTCCCACCCAAATACATATAAAAATACTCCCACCCAAATACATATAAAAATACTCCCACCCAAATACATATAAACAGTCAGTGAAATTAGAGAGGATACGTATTATAAAAATATGCTATATTCATTCAAGAATAGTGTAGGAGACGTGTTCAGAGGTACGCAATGGAGACTGTTTTAAGGTGAAATTAAAATAAGGCTTTATTGCGCCTGTTGCTTTAACCACAGCAAACATGTAAATCAGCAAACAAAATCCTCTCCACTCTGGAGTATATATACACTTGTGATCCAGTTCTCTCATCTGTCCTTCCTTGGTTCAGCCTAGTTGTGGACTAAGGAATCTCCCTTCCTGTCTCAGAGGCAGGCTTTCTCTAACACCTGTAATCAGCCAGGTGGTGTTAGTTAATTGTCTACCAGCAGTTAACCACCACTGGATTAGAGGCATATTTGTGAACAGGGATAAGTCCCCTGTTACAAATAGTTAATGGGTTAATTTTGCACTGCAACTGAGCTACAGGAATAGTGAGCAGTTAATAGCCCAACAGAAGCATTTGATATGACATACACACCTGATCTCACTCATGCCTCCCTGCCACCTCTTCCCCTGTAAATGGTGTTAGCCTTTTCATTTAACACTGACCTTCCTTAGATTTTACCCCACAAATCAAGCATCCCAATAGCCTGCACTCATGGCTATTGTCCCACACTCAGTCACTCCTACCACCCATTGTGACCAAGCACTGCCATCTACAGCACTTACTCCCTCACCTGCTGTCTCTGTAAGTTTTCCATTAAAACTCTTAGATTGTAAGCTCTTCGGGACAGGGATTTCCTTTCCTATTGTCTGATTTTGCTGCACTTATTGTATAATTATAATTCCCTGTACTGTATTCTTTGTGAAGCGCTTAGTACACTTTTGGCGCTATATAAATAAAGACATACAATACAATACAATATAGCAAGAAGGTATAGCTATAATTGTTGCAAAATGACATATTATAATAAGTGTCCAACAGTATCAAGAACCCTTTGAACCATCTGTCCAGACTAGTGATTCTTAGAGAGAATAATACACTAATTGGCAGAGTACCCATTCCAAGCCTTGACTTTTTGCGTTGCTCTGATGCATTTCATAGTATCTCCGAAAAAGCATCAGTGACGCGAAACGTACATCAGACCACGTTGATGATGTTGGCGTATCTTCTTTGCTAGTCGGAGGCAGTCTGTCCTAAGTGTTTGACGTGTACTGAATTCCCTACCGTAGCGACTCGTCGGCTGGCAGACGGTGCCCATTCCAACCTTTTGTTTAAACTTAATACAGCTCAACCCCGTTATAACGCGATGCAAGCGTGGCTCCCAATTTTTGTATTTATGACTACTTTACAACACGATTATTGGTATCTTAAATTCTTTATTGTACAATGCATACAATTGTACATTATTTCTAATGCAATCCGCTTATAGCGCTATGTGATTCTTTGGACCCCAAGCACAGCGTCATAAGGGGGTTGAGCTTTTAGTCAAGGTGTACAACAAACCCTTTAACTATTCTTGGTGAATATAGGAGGTATATTTTTATAATACTTATCCTCCTCCCTAATTTCACTGACTTTTTCGAGGATTTTCGCTACCATTTACCATTTAGCTAAGGTACAGTAGTAGCAGCAGTAGCAGTAACAGGTAGTCTGTATACCAAGGGTTATTATTATCAATGTAACCATCAAGACCTATTGGCTTTTTTATCCCTCTCTTCACTATTCTCTGTAGGAGATTTGGTTATGTGCTAGAATCTTGAGGCTATATTAATTGATCTGATTAGATTCTACTTACCTTAGTTCACATCAGTAATACAGTATTAGTAAAAAGCAGGTGTGCACCACAAATATACTTCCTATGAAGATCTGTGTCTTGTCAGGTGATTTTCTTGATTTTTACTAATATTACTAATGTGCACTAAGGTAAGTAGCATCTAATGAGCCCCATTGCTAAATAGTGGCAATACGACACAATCCTATTTCCTTATAACATTCGCATTTGTTATACTTTTGTTATCTGTTGAGCAGTGTTACCCTACTCCGTTTGCCCCTGTCACATTAGTAATATATACTATATATTACTATATATTACTAATATAGCCCTCTAGCTTACATTTCCATTGCCCAATTTTTCATTGTAATTGGCAGGACCTGTTGCAGATTCGTTTTAATTAATTCGTGTTGTATATATTGTTAACTGTTTACTAATTCCTTTCCACTTCTAACAGAGAGCGTTGTCAGAATGCTCAAATACCCAGCTGTAAGTTGAATAATCAATCCCAAAACATAGGTAGGTATATAGCATGAATGTGAGTTAGTCCATGAAGCAAAATAAAGCCATAGATCCCTGAAAACTGAAAGTGAATGAGGAAACTCGCCACAATCAATTTCATAGGGGGCAATATATAAACCATAAGAGCTATAGACTCACGGAAACCTCCTTGTAGGGATGACGTGCTTCTGCTGGTAAAGTCCAAAGTAGATGTGAGAAGAGTAGAGCACCGTCAGAGACTGGAGTCAGGAGAGGATCTAAGTAACCAAAAAAAGCTTTAATGGAGTAAAAACAGCACAGGGAAAAACCTCCTACGCGTTTCGAACGTGTTGTTCCTTTCCACTTCACCTACTGAATTGTTTAACTACGTATTTATTACAGATATTGTATTACTTTTAAGTCCCTCATTTACTCTAATCACGACTGCTAAATTATAGAGCTTGTCTTTCTTTTTTTTTCATCATCCATTCTCCTGCACGCACCTTGATCCACTATCCCCAACCGCTTATTTTTGACTGATCAGGAGTTGTCCTTTGCATTAGTTACGGGAGAGGGAGAAATACAACCATTGGATAATGTGGGTTCCCATGGAAAAACATGGCAGCCTAAACCAAAATAGTGCTGGTAAAGTACTGAGTTGAGAAAGTTAAGCAAAATGAAATGAGGTCCTGTATTACACACGATGAGTACCACTTGTATGAATATGCCATTTAAGAAAGTTATTATAAAATCATACAGTTTATTGTATTAGTATAATATTATATTGTAGCAAACATAAACAGCTCAGACAAAAATGACTGCTTTAATGAGACAGTTAACAATATGCAGATTTACAGAGGCACTCCCATTGCCTACACGTTGCTTGAAAAAAAGTTAATTCTGGTACTCATCAGGGCTCCTAAATTCCAAGTAGAGATAGATAGCTAGATAGATAGCTAGATAGCTAGATAGATAGATAGATAGATAGATAGATAGATAGATAGATAGATAGATAGATATTACAGTATCCAAAAGATGGAGGCACACAAGTATACTTGCAAAAAATGCTGACGCAGAAAAAAACATAACGTTTCGGGGACACAGCCCCATCCTCAGACAATGCCACTGTAAACGTAAGCATTTTTTGCAATTATACTTGTGTGCCTTCATCTTAATGAGACAGTTACAGTATCTGTTCTAATTAGCGATTAACAGTGCCTGTAGTGAATAATGTACAATCAAGAGCTACACACATTACACATTACTGTCACTGCATGCAAATGATGCCGTTGTTATTATTAGTGTGCAAAATGATATTTGAACTCTGTGTGTTCTGTGCAGAACTTGAAAAGAGTAAAATAATTGTGCTTCCTCTGCTGGAATGGTTCCTCCTTTCAATAACTTGCAACATAAATGTGTCCTCTAAAAAGCATTTGTGTCTCCACCACAAAGCAGCTCCCAGTTTCTCAGGTACTTCATTGGCTTGTAGATGAATGGTGGACACTTCACCCCTTTCATTTCCTTTGGATGACATCAGATTTTTCTCATTGTTAAGTTATGGCCCCATTCATCTAGAATAATGATCTCCACCCCATTGAAGCCCCACAGTCCCTTACATACTTTGCAGAAAATATGCTGGGGCTGCAGGTGGTCCATTGGAAACAAAGCCTGCTGGCCAGGGTTCAGGGTTCAGGAAGGCTCACTGCCAAGACTCAATCTTCTACAAACTGGGAAACATCTGTACATAGTAATGACAAGACAGGAAAAGAAACTGAGAATATAATATGTGGCACCGAGCACGATATGGGAGGAGTGAAACCAAAGTCTCTAGAAAGCAGCTGAATTGTATATTTTGGGTTCACTGCTTGAATTCATTTGATCATAATCAGATTGTAAGATCTACAGGCAAAGGATTAATTATTATAGTGTTAGATTTTGTACAACATAACAGTACAAATTAACAAGGAATAATGAATTGCTCTATATGATTAATACATTCAAACAACTGGCATGGACTACTCTTTGTCTAAAAGATATGAAGATGCCTTTTTATCCACGGTCCCACCAATTATTTAGAATAATTTGCCATACTCTAGTTAAATACACTAACAAATTATTCATAATTAATTGACCTTATACCATTTGGACAGTACCCATAATGCAGAGTATATTATAACAGAGGCCCCAGGTAATACCGTCCATAAAAGTTTACGTGCTACTGTAACTGCTAATACATTTTGTACATGAGACACAGATAGATAAGACCAGCATCACTGTGAACTAGTATTGTTTCTTATATCTCCAACTTTGGATGCCAGCTCCTTAACTTCAAGGCATGAGCTTACAAACTCCCTTTTACTTTGTACCTTTAATTTAAACATGTGGAGTACAATAATGGACCCAAGACCTAGCAATTAATATGCCCCAAAAATATTGCTGTTTATGGTTCCACAAAGCTAGCATTGCCACTGGATTTATGTGTCAAAAATTAGATTTTAAGCACTTCTGTGAAACAATACTTCTGAATAAACTAATAAATGGTAATACCAAGCTCGCTTGTACAGTAATTGCTCACTTCAACATATTCAGGGTCATTAAATGCCTTGTCAAGCAGAGATTGCACTGGTTGTAATGTTGAAATGGTAAATGCAACACTTCACCTGCCTTTAGCATTGTTTCTAAACTGAAACTCAACATACTCAATAGATGGGGGGGGCGGCACTTTTCATTTAACACAAGACGACATCATTCAGTGTCAGTAATTGTTAAGATCAGCCATTAGTCAGGGTTAGAATGGGACTTGTGTCCTTCAACGCTTTAATCATATAGCATCAATATGTATTAAATTAAGACTGCTCGCTATACAAGTACAAGATATATGTCTCTTTTATACCAGGTTGTTGAGGAATGCTTTATTCTCTTAGAAAGCATGTGATAGTATGATAACATTTGGTACTGTATACAAATGGGGGCTTATGTAACAAAGAGGCTGTATTAATGGTATGCTGGCTCAACAAATTGGCAATTATATAAAGTGTAAAGATATTTTTTTTTCATGTAAAGGCCGTCTAAGTGACAAGGTACATCTGCCAAATGAAAGAAGGCCACAATACTTATTTAAAGGGAAGATAAAGGCACATACAGTATGCTATATAAAGCTGCACTGCTGAGTTAAGATCTGCGATACCGTCCAAAATCAGTCGCAACATTTTTAGACTTCCCCCACCCCCTCAAAAAAAAATCTGATTCCATGAGCAACGTCGAATAAGTGAGCTATCAGCAAAACATCTCCAGTGAACGGGAAATTGGTGTGTGTGCCTAATTTATAGTATTATAAATAAATAAGTGAATATAGCGGTTTGAAAGAATTTTGCAAGTGAATAAAATTATTTTAGAGAAATTGCAATGTGTACAGGCTGTATGCTTGGGACAGTTCTTTTGCAGCTAAAAAAACAGTATATTTTATCTGTTGCGCGATCTTGGTTGAAAGATTTGCACATCTTTACTACTGATGTATATTTGAACATCCCGCCCCCACCGCCCAGCTCATATTTCTCTCTTACTAATGTAGCCAGGCCTGGTTTTGGCTTCCAGTCTGCCCTCACTTCATGTAAGCCCTGGTAACAGTGCAGGCAATGACAGGACCAATCCTGGGGTTTCCCCACAGAAGCAGCTCCCTGGAGTGACAGGGGAGGAGGTTAGACTAGGCCTGTGTTCTGCCCAATCCTGGGCTCAGACCTAGTACCTTCCACATCTGTACTTAGCGAGTTGCACTTCCTAAATTGAATTAGTTGTCTCTACCCTTGAGAGAGACAGGTAACACACAGGGGTGTCTGCGCATTGGCATCTCCTGTTGCTCTACCCCTTGGGGGAGAGTGAGTGATTACCATTCCCCTGGCCCTGCTAGAGGGGAATAGTAAGGACTGCTTCAGATGCCCTTGGTCTGGAGTGGAGGTCCAGGGACTATCCGGAGGTTGGAGGCCTGTATTGAGCTGTGTTGAGCAAATATCAGTGTTATACTGTGTATGCAGAGGAATAAACCGGTTCCAATCTTTCTGGGGGGAGGTTCCCCTGCTTCAAACTCCGTGCCAGTCAGTGTCTTTACTCACTGAGCCACTCTTTCTCCCTATAACACTTCTTGTAGGAAAACACCTCTGTAAAATACTGGAGTATCTTACAAATAAAGCCACACTGGCGCAAACTTTATACCAGCAACAATATAAGTGCCAATGTTCTATGCAAGTAACCAACCAGATATAACAGGAACAAAAAAGAAACAGGAAACGGTGAAAGGTCACAGCAGTGGCCTAAAAGAATCCTATTTGCACTCGCTAAACCAGAAATGCTAGGCTAGGAAAAATTAAATCCTTGGAGTTGCCTCCATTGCCATACATAAACAGTATTAAAATCACATTTATTTAACATATATACAGTAAACCTTAATTACTAAAACACCACTATGTGGCTCCAGGAGGGCACAGAGAGAAAGGTGTGTCGTCGGTGAGTGCTTATAAACTCATCTGGACAATGGGAGACTCTAATTAAATTCAGGGCAGTGTATACATAATGTATAATCCTTAGTGAACTCCCTACAACAGTTCACTGTATGTTACCAGTTCTGCGTATACCCTATATATTATGAATGGGAGTTCAGGAGGTTGGAGGGTTGCTGCTGTGCAGCTTGTCCCCTATGAGACTATATAGTGCTTGTGTGATGTCACCCTAGGTAATATGCAAGTAACAATGTGTATGTACCTCCAAATACTGTCACTCTGTGATCATGTATCAGACATACGGGGTACCATATTAGTGATGGTATGTTATTGCAAATTGGTGACTTGAGGCGCGCCGTCAGGTCTCAGAGTTACCAGTCAGGGCGTCACTATGAGTAACGTGGCGCCGCCACCACTCTGAATGTCTTGGTACCTTGAATTAGTGCAGCCGTGTGTGTCTATATGTATCTCAGTGCACCAAGGGTCTCACATACTAATCAGCTCATTCCTGTCAGTATACAACCTGATGGTCTCTCAGAGCTGTGTGCTCACTTCCCGATCTCTCAGTGCTTCCGGATGACGTCACCGGAAGTGCGTCATCACGTACCGACGTACGTTTCACGCTCGTGGGCGCTTCGTCAGGGTAATGGGAGTGACTATTCTAATCTCCTCCCTGCTTTATGTACTGGAAGGTCGGGGGCGTGTATCGCCTCTCGGCCAATCCAGTGAATGTATAACTAGGGGGACAGGTGTATCTGATCTCCGTGATGGAGTGTATTGGTCTGTTGTCCACCTAATGTGTATTCATGTTGCCTTGGCAACTTGTCTGAGTAGAGAATGAGATGCTATGTGTTCTCATATATTGCAGGAATGGTTTCACATAGTCAAACTGGCATGTGCTGTGTGATTACTGTAGTGAACACATATATATTGAAATCAAAGGTCTGGAGAATGGCAGTCTCTCTAGGATGATTATACATTTGGTATGCTATGAACCTGCATTAGTGGTAAGTATGTATATATTAATATTAACCACTTGTCATAGCAGTCCCATATAAGTGTAAGTTATTGTGGGGTTGTTAATTATTTGGATCCCTTTTGATGTGTCAGTAGTGTAGAAATGATACCCTGACTAAGGTCCACCTCTAAAGTCAATATGGACGTCTTGAGCTTAAGACTCTATTTATCTAAAACTCCATCCGTGTCTACTGAGGTAGGTGGTTTAGTTATCTCACACTCACCCCATAATCTATAGTGGTATTGTTGACATCATGATATAAGGAATAACCACTTGTAATAGCAGTCCCATATAAGTGTAAGTTATTGTGGGGTTGTTAATTATTTGGATCCCTTTTGATGTATCAGTAGTGTAGAAATGATACCCTGACTAAGGTCCACCTCTAAAGTCAATATGGACTTCTTGAGCTTAAGACTCTATTTATCTAAAACTCCATCCGTGTCTACTGAGGTAGGTGGTTTAGTTATCTCACACTTGCAATTACCATCCTGCAAATCATCCTTGGTAGCCTTAGTAATGTCATCCTCAGGTGTTCTAACCTATTGATGGGGCAGATGGAAATGGAACCCTATAAAAATGCTGAGTAAATATACCCCTCGTTGAGGCCTCCTGGTTGTAGAGTCTGCAGCGTGAATATCCATTGACACTCACGCTGCATCAGACATCTATCCCAGTTACCCTTTCGTCCCCGAAACTTACCCCAGGGTAAGTATTCGATCCCGCAGAAGGTGAGGAATTTGGGGTCACCGTTATGCTCACCTAGTACGTGACGGGCGACGGGGGTGTCTTTGTTATTCCGTATAGACCCCAGATGTTCTAGGACCCTCACTTTTAGGGCCCGATGTGTCTTTCCTACGTAGTGTGCGCCACATCTACACGTAATGAGGTATATAACCCCTTCAGACAGACAGTTGATATGATTCTTAATGACATAGGCACTGCTTAATGGTTGTGGAATGGTTTTGGTTACCTTCATATATGGGCAGGCCTTGCAACGGCCACACGGGTACGACCCTGTGGGTATCCTGTCTCCTAGCCATGTTCTAGGTTTAGTTTCTCTGTAGTGACTGTGCACTAATCTGTCCTTGAGGTTTCTCGCCCTCCTGCAGGTCATTGTTGGTGAGTCTCTAAGGACTTGTTTCAAATCAGCATCATTGATAAGGATATGCCAATGTTTGGTAAAGATCTTTCTCAGATCCTGCCACCGGTTGTTATATGTCCCAATATATCGTATTGTTTTGCTTGGTTGTGTTTGAAGGCGCTGCCTGTCAACTAGAAGCTGGGCTCGAGGTGTGTTATTGGCCCTCTTTTTTGCCCTGCGTACGTTGTTTTTGGAGTAGCCACGGGTGATGAACTTAGCCGTCATGTCATCAGCTTGTCTCCTGAATTCATCTAAGGTTGAGCAATTCCTGAGCAACCTTAGGAATTATCCCGTGGGGATGTTCTGGATAATATGTTTGGGGTGGTGGCTATCGGCCCTTAGGAGACTATTAGTCGCTGTTTCTTTCCTATAGATAGTTGTTACTAACTTGCCGTCATTCTGTTTGCTGATGGTTAAGTCAAGGAAGTTCAGAGTAGTATCATCTATGTCAGAGGTGAGTCTTAGATTATGATCATTTGTATTAAGGACATCAATAAATTGTTTCAGAAGGGGGGTGGGGCCTTTCCATAAGAGGATGATGTCATCAATATAGCGCCCCCACCATTCCACACACCTAGTGTATTCCTCCAGGGCTTCGCTGAAGACCACTGTCTCCTCCCACCAGCCTAGATATAGATTGGCATAGGTGGGGGCACAAGTGGTCCCCATAGCGGTGCCCTGGATTTGGTGGTAGAATTTCTGATCAAATGTAAAGTAATTTTTAGTAAGTACAAAATCTAAGAGTTGGATAACAAACTCATTGTGTTTAGTATAGTTGTTACCACGTTGTTTAAGAAAATGAGTCACAGCTTTCAGGCCAACGGCGTGAGGGATACTTGTGTACAGTCCCTCAACGTCGAGACCTACAAGTAATGTGTCTGTGCTGACAACCACATCCTCTAGACGTAGAAGGACGTCTTTGGTGTCTCTTAAGAAAGACGGTAGGGAGTTCAC
This sequence comes from Ascaphus truei, assembly GCF_040206685.1. Classification (NCBI taxonomy): domain Eukaryota; kingdom Metazoa; phylum Chordata; class Amphibia; order Anura; family Ascaphidae; genus Ascaphus; species Ascaphus truei. The sequence continues at coordinate 50,146,967 of NC_134490.1, read as the reverse complement.
AAATGGTCTTAATACCACGTCTAAATACTTGCTAGCACTTGCCGTCAGGCTATCAATACCAGATACTATTGGTCTCCCTGGCGGCGGTAGTTTCAGCTTGTGTAGTTTGGGTAAGTAATAGAACGTAGCAATTTGGGGATTCCTCACCATGATAAACTCAAATTCTTTCTTAGAGATCACTTTCCCGTCTAGACCCTCACTCAGTATGTTCAAGAGTTGTGTTTTAAACACCGCTGTCGGGTCTTCTTGTAATACCCTATAACTCATTTGGTCTGACAGTAGTCTCCTACATTCTTTGGCGTAGTCTTCCTTATTAAGTAGGACTATATTGCCACCCTTGTCCGAAGGTTTAATTTCGATCAAGGGGTCTTTCTCCAAATCTGTTAGTGCTAGGCGTTGTGGATATGTAAGGTTTTGTTTTCTGTTGGTTTTGTTCAACTGCAGAATCTCTGTCGTTACCAGTTTCACGAACACATCCACATTAGAGCATGACTCCGATGGAGGTGTGAAGGTGGATTGGTTCTTAAGCTCTGTGAATGGACCCTCACCTTGTGGTCTATTTGATGCTTCCTCCAAATCATTCAGCATGTCTAGATTGTCTAGGTCAGCGTCTGTCAGGTTTTCTATTATGGTTCCCTGTATCAAGTTATGTCTCCTTCTCTGAAAGAACTTATGTAGAAGGAGTTTCCTTGAAAACAGGTTTAGGTCTTTTATACATTCAAATGGGACTATATCAGTTGTGGGAGAAAAGGAGAGTCCTTTGCTTAACACTTCTATGTGGAATTTGTCAAGCTGTTTATTTGATAGATTAACTATCTGTTTTTTCTCTTCTTCCCCCTGTAGGGTCTCCTTTGTACCTGTGGTTGGTACCCCCATACCTCTCTGTCTCTTAATGACACCTCCCCTCCCCCTCCTGGTCTTCCTCGGCCTAGTTGGGTGTACCTGCCTCCTGTTCCTAAAAAATGAATATCAGAAGCAGTCTGTGGCCCGGGATTAATATACTCGGGATGGGGTGTGTTAATTCTTTCCACTTGTGTTTCAGGGTCGGTGTCACTTGCTGAGTGTTCCCACTCTGTTGAGGATTCTAATGGTTGCTGGGTAAACCTTTTTTTTGATGCTTTTATTTTGTATCTAAAGATGTTTCCTTCTTTAAAGTCAAAGGAGTCCCTAATAAATTTTTTCTGTTTTCTCAGTTTGATGTCTGCTTTTAATTTATCAATGTTGTTTTTAAGTTTCTTTTCAAGGTCATTAAACTCTTCCTGTCCGCTCCAAGTCTCAATGTCTTTTTTAATGAGAACTATATTGTTATAGGTCTTTGTCAACTTGTCTGTCTCATGCTCAATGAGTAATCTCATTAATTTAAATGAACATTTTAGCAGTTCTGACTCCCACGCTTTATTAAAGGTTTCGTCAGTTTGATATTGTGATGGAGCTAGGTTCAATCTTAACCCTCGAGGGACCAGATCCAGTCTAAGGTAATTGGTTAGACTAGTTATCTCCCACCAGATTCGAGCCTGTAACTTCATTGCCCTTTCCAGATTACCGAAAAAGCTTTTGATATCATTCTGGCTGGATGTTGATGGTAACTCTTGATCTAATGTAAAAACAGAAGTGGCCTCAGTTTGCCATGCATCAAAGTCTGGTGTTGTAGACAGAAAACCAGCCATAAGGGCTGTTGATATAGTACCCAAAAAATCAAACACAAATAGCATCAATGGTGTTCACTTTTGCCATACACACACCACATTTACCAGGCCGACATTGTCCCATTCCCGGGGAGCTGGAGAGCCGAAAAGAACTACGTTCTTATAAGCATATATTACAAAACAGAAAAATGGCTACCGCTCGCCTAAAGTGTCCTATTTTACACATGTGCTGGTAATCGAAAGATAGGGTGCATACAGGAGGGGTGTATACTAGAAAACGGTGAAAGGTCACAGCAGTGGCCTAAAGGAATCCTATTTGCACTCGCTAAACCAGAAATGCTAGGCTAGGAAAAATTAAATCCTTGGAGTTGCCTCCATAGCCATACATAAACAGTATTAAAATCACATTTATTTAACATATATACAGTAAACCTTAATTACTAAAACACCACTATGTGGCTCCAGGAGGGCACAGAGAGAAAGGTGTGTCGTCGGTGAGTGCTTATAAACTCATCTGGACAATGGGAGACTCTAATTAAATTCAGGGCAGTGTATACATAATGTATAATCCTTAGTGAACTCCCTACAACAGTTCACTGTATGTTACCAGTTCTGCGTATACCCTATATATTATGAATGGGAGTTCAGGAGGTTGGAGGGTTGCTGCTGTGCAGCTTGTCCCCTATGAGACTATATAGTGCTTGTGTGATGTCACCCTAGGTAATATGCAAGTAACAATGTGTATGTACCTCCAAATACTGTCACTCTGTGATCATGTATCAGACATACGGGGTACCATATTAGTGATGGTATGTTATTGCAAATTGGTGACTTGAGGCGCGCCGTCAGGTCTCAGAGTTACCAGTCAGGGCGTCACTATGAGTAACGTGGCGCCGCCACCACTCTGAATAAGTGCGTCTTGGTACCTTGAATTAGTGCAGCCGTGTGTGTCTATATGTATCTCAGTGCACCAAGGGTCTCACATACTAATCAGCTCATTCCTGTCAGTATACAACCTGATGGTCTCTCAGAGCTGTGTGCTCACTTCCCGATCTCTCAGTGCTTCCGGATGACGTCACCGGAAGTGCGTCATCACGTACCGACGTACGTTTCACGCTCGTGGGCGCTTCGTCAGGGTAATGGGAGTGACTATTCTAATATCCTCCCTGCTTTATGTACTGGAAGGTCGGGGGCGTGTATCGCCTCTCGGCCAATCCAGTGAATGTATAACTAGGGGGACAGGTGTATCTGATCTCCGTGATGGAGTGTATTGGTCTGTTGTCCACCTAATGTGTATTCATGTTGCCTTGGCAACTTGTCTGAGTAGAGAATGAGATGCTATGTGTTCTCATATATTGCAGGAATGGTTTCACATAGTCAAACTGGCATGTGCTGTGTGATTACTGTAGTGAACACATATATATTGAAATCAAAGGTCTGGAGAATGGCTGTGACCTTTCACCGTTTTCTAGTATACACCCCTCCTGTATGCACCCTATCTTTCGATTACCAGCACATGTGTAAAATAGGACACTTTAGGCGAGCGGTAGCCATTTTTCTGTTTTACAAAAAAGAAACACACAGAAAGACTTAATAAAATGGCATATTACTGTACTAGTTTAATACTAGTACCCACCACCTTTGTCCCAGAAAGACCTTAGTCATTCTTTTTGTTTGGGGTGTTGTGCTCTAGCAATATACCTTTTGCAAGTATTTTCTGTTTCCCTTGCTTCTCTGCCTTATGTATCTAAGACAGGTGTGGAATCCAAAAAAAACCTCCTTGGGTAACACCAACCAAGATACTTAAACTCTCATTGATGTTTATGGATTCCTTTATTATTCCTGAGACTTGAATTCCCCAAAGAGAGTGGAGGACCATTTTATAATGGAAAAGGACATTTTTAATTTGATCATCTGAATGATTTTATATAGTCAACGTAAAACATAATTTTCCTTGTAAAGCAACTACTGGTACAGTAGTAGTATTATTTTAACTCATTCGTGAACCTTAACACTAGAGATGAGCGAGTTCAGATTTCAGAAACCCAGACCCCAGTTGTGTTAACAGTTAACACGTTATCTTTTGGCTTCTGTAATATAATTAATTAGATTTTAAATAGGTAGGCATAGCGAATGAGATTGCCCCATATGACCTGTCTGTACTCCAGGGGAGCGCAATCTTTTTTCCCTGCGCCCCCCTGCCGGCTGTCCTGCTCTCCGCGTGCTCTCCGCGTGCCCCCATCCCTCCCCTTTACTGTGGTTCCCGGCGTCTGGGCATCATGACGTCACGTTGCCATAGCAACGTTATGTCACATGACCTCGTGGCGTCATGGCGCCATAGCGACGCATCTCCAGATGCCGGCTGAACCACAGCAGGTAAGGTTTACAGAGAGCTTCGCCGCTTCCCCGGCACTTAATTTAAGTGCCTTCGGGAAGCGTGCTGGGCCTCTGTAAACCCCACCCCCACCGCAGGTAATCTCACGCCCCCCCAATTTGCGCACCGCTGCTCTACTCTACTATTATACATATACACATACATACATACATATACCAGTCAATCATTTCCAATTTTTTTGTAACATCATTTTTCATTATTAATATTTTCGCTAAATAAATTGTAATTGTCATGATTACTTAATTAAGCAAAAACAAAAAAAAACGCTCCAGATTACCTGACGTCATGATTTTTTTTTTCATCCATTCCACATTTTCCTGGGAATCCAAAACAAAAAAAAATATTAGAACAACGACTGAGCATTGGGCTAAAAGAGAAAAAGAGCCCATGAAAGCCCATGAACCAGCATGTAAGAAGTCCGTGAAAAACCACCACAAGCTACAAGCAAACTGCAATCTTCCAAGGCCAATGTGGGGATAAGGACACATGCATATACAATTAAAAACTGACTGAAACCATAAGCAATAACTCAGGTCCTTGCACAAAGAAACTTACAATCTAAAAGCAATGGGAGAGTGATAACACAAGGATAGGTGGAGGTGTAAGGCCACTCAGCATGATAATAACCATATGTTTGTCAGGAGGAGGATGGGGAGACTGCGTTAAGGAGGTGGTTTATTAAGAGAACTTGAAAATGGGAATGATCTTTCACAAACGCTCACTTCCAAATCTGTTCCTATGACACCTTCTTATAAAGAAGATTCATGTTCAATTGTGCAGTTTATTCTGTGATGCGCACCCCCCTCATACAACTCTCAAAAGGAGGGCTACATAATTCTGCTTCATGTAATTTAGAGCCAGTACTCAAGGTATATGAGGTCATGTCTAACGTTACACAGAGGGAGCAGTGCATTGCTTGCAATGGCCCATCACGGTAATGTCTCTTGGGACTCTGTTTCCTCAGAGTTTTGTATCACTGATGACAATAATTCTGTTCTTCCATCTGTATTTAATTAGACCTCATTATGACCGTTTAGCGGGTGGATTATCTAAACCCATTACTCCCTGAGGTACAGTGCAATCAGAGTTGCTAGATTTCCTGTAATCAATACTCACTCTCCTTTCCCCTTTCAGTCACTCTACATGTATATAAATATCAGTCCATTAAAGCTGCAGTTCAAGCAATCTCCTACATGAGTATTTTTTAAATAAATCAGTTTTGTGCTATGAGAAAATTCTTGTAACATTTAAAAAAAATAAACAATTTTAAAGACATTTGTAATGTATTCTAATGTAACAAGCATTTTTGTTCGTATAGAAACAATATACAAAGTCACATCCTCTTCCCCTTCTGAAACCGCATCACCTTTTTGAGCCCTGCCCCCTCTAGCAGTGAACCAATTGAATCTACTGCCTGCCTGGTCACATGATCCTTCTCAGAACTTTGTCTGTCAGTGCAGCAGAAGATTACCCAAGATGCATTTAGTGAACCCCCAGCCGAATTTTAGTGATCGATTATAGGAGAACAGATCGATCAGCAACTTGGCTAATCACTTGTTAGTGTGTAGGTTGTATTAATGCACATATTGAATGGGAAAAAAAAACACAGCTTGGACTGCAGCTTTAAAGTCCTCTGTCACAAAAACAGGGAAAATTGGACAAAATGGGGGGGGGGGAGAGAATATGCAATGATCAATGGAACTAAACATATGTTCAAACACATCAGGGGTCTTCTTAAAATACACCATTTGTTTAATCCATGTTAAAGTTGCATAGTGGTAGAAAAAAAGGAGAGGGAGTGGCTCATATGCAACCTTTTGCTTTCCTGATGTCAGGAATCTGATAAAGTGTGATCATTACCCCAAAACACAGAGTCTCATTCACTAGGGTATCAGCCCCCTATACTTCTAGTACCTTTTTGATAAGGTTTATACCCTTCATTATATCTTCAGATTTGTTTGTGTTTATTATCCTGTACACATTCTATATATACAGTATAATTATTTATATATACTGTATATATATATATATATATATATATATATATATATATATATATATATATATACACTGATCATTTAAGTACTTTTGGCTGTGACCTTATTACACTGTGTGATTTATATTGAGTAGATTTCTCTATTTTTGAACATCCTTGCAGGTGTCTTGTTTTGCTTTGACTGCATTGCTCATTCATTTGGCTTATTCTATATCCGCCAAAGCAGGCAAAATTCCTCACTTAAGTCAATGGGGAATTTTAGTCGAAAACTTCCTGATTGGCCACTTTGGCGTATATAGAATAAGCTCCTCGGTATGTAAAATTTCTATATAGGATTTTTTGAGCTAATTTAGTATTATTAATGCCCTTGATGGTTATTACATCAAAGGACACAACTTTATTTTAGCCCTGGAGTGGTGAACTTAAGTCCTCAAGGGCCAGGTTTTAAGGATATCTCTTCTTCAGCACAGTTTTCTCAATCAGTGACTCAGTCATTGACTGAGCCACCTGTGCTGAAGCAGAGATAAGCCTTAAAACCTGACCTGCTGGTGGCCCTTGAGGACTGCAGTTAGCCACCCCAGCTTTAGCGTATCTTCTCTACTATCATGCCCATATGGTTACTCCTACGGTACTGGCGACCGATAATGAGTAAATCCAAGAGAGCTGTGGTAAATATTCTATTTGTGCTTCAATATACATACATCACACAACCATTTCTGTCACAAGATAACCATAAAGCTTCTGTGTTTCGAACTGTAAAAGAGAAAGTCAGAAATCCTTAGCAATTGCTTCTAGCCTGCAGGATAGATGCAGTTAGTCAACTGCCCACTGGGCATACCCGCAGCTTGCATCCTCAGTGAAGTTACACTGCTCCTGCTTTGCTAAAACTGCTACATTCCTTCACTCAAGTGTTCTAAGTACTTGTGTTGATGGGGAATACATCAAACGACATGTCTTTACTTTTTCAAATCTGCTCTAATTTTGCATTTGGAATCAAAGGAGGTTCCTTTTCAAGTCTTGTCATGTTTATCGAAATGTCCTAAGCTGTTAAGAATCAATTCCATGTAATTAATGTAAGGAAGCATGAAAACAGTCTTTCTTCTCTACATTTTTTTTTGCCCGCGTAGGCTACCACTGTCTCTGTATCAACTGTATCACTGTTCAACCTAGGCCTATACGTGGCCATATCTACAGAAACATGTGGCCATGCAAGCAGTGTGAGTTAAGCACCATCTCCTTCCAGCCAACAATACTTAATCGAGATCAAAGGGGAAAAATGTAATCCTGGGGTTTATGCATTGGACCAGCCATACCACCAACAGGAGGTTCACGAAGGGTTTAATCGTGGCAGCCAGGCTGAGCGGAGGTAGTCCAGGAACTTCCATCTCCCACCTCCATAAAGACCACCTGTCAAAGTGCTGCCATTCTGACTGTTTCCGTAGTTTAATCTAATAGGCAATTTTGACCAGTGGGGTCTTAGAATGAATGTTCCTGGAGGTGCGATATAATTACTGCTCCATACGCAGAGTAGCAATCATCCAAAATTAAACTTTATTACATCATAGGAAAAAAGTTTCCATATTGAATGTCGGACTAATGTCTAGTAATTAATAATAATAATTGTTTGTTCTTGTATAGTGCTGCTAGTTATACATAGCGCTTTACAAAGACATTTTGCAGACACAGTCCCTGCCCTGTGGAGCTTACAATCTATGTTTTTGGTGCCTGAGGCACAGGGAGATAAAGTGACTTGCCCAAGTTCACAAGGAGCCAACACTGGGAATTAAACCAGGTTCCCCTGCTTCAAACTCAGCGCCAGCGTCCTTACTCACTGAGCCGCTCCTTCAGCCCTAATTGGCAAAACATGCTGGGTTTAAATGGCGTTAGTATAGAGAAGATGTATAGCTGCCTTCTTTCTGCCTGTTCCAGTTGCCACTCTTATGATCTGTGCTCTGACTTCTCTGGCAGTTACTCTAATCTCTAGATTTGGCAATCTGGTCAGTTCACATGCTTTGCATCTCATCCCAGGCAATGTTTAAAAGCTGTGTTTAAAACAGAAAGCATTGTCTTATGGGCTCCATGTAATAATGGACTTGAGACAAAAGGTGGCATTGTGTGCTAATTTGCATGTAATTTCCCAGAATCCCTTGCTGCAATGGAAGCACTGTATGCTAGGTGATAATGGCGAAAAGCAGGGTTGCAGACCTGTCTAAGACATATGAATGTGCTCACAAGTCATATTTTTATGTTATATGCTATACGGTGGAGGGTTTTTAGTCATCTTTTTACCCACCATAACCAAAATAATGTTTGGTGAAGACCTATCCAAAGTCTCAAATTGCAAAGCCGGTACAACCAACCTCACACTGATGAGACCCAAAAAGTCAAAAGTCTGTCTTTGAGTGGGTTCACTGGCTTTGCATCTCATCCAAGGCTATGTTTAAAAGCTGTGCTTAAAACAGCAAGCATTGGCTTAAGGGCTCCATGTAATAATGGACTTGAGACAAAAGGTGGCACTGTGTGTTCATTTGCATGTCTTTCCCAGAATCCCTTGCTGCAGTGGAAGCATTGTATGCAAAACGCAGGGTTGCAGACCTGTCTAAGACATGTGAATGTGCTCACAAGCAATCGATCTCTCCCTCTCTCCCTCTCTCCCTCTCTCCCTCTCTCCCTCTCTCCCTCTCTCCCTCTCTCCCTCTCTCCCTCTCTCCCTCTCTCCCTCTCTCCCTCTCTCCCTCTCTCCCTCTCTCCCTCTCTCCCTCTCTCCCTCTCTCCCTCTCTCCCTCTCTCCCTCTCTCCCTCTCTCCCTCTCTCCCTCTCTCCCTCCCTCTGGCAGTTCTCTTTACAAAATTTATAGAGAATTTTTATTAATTTTTTTTAGAAAATATACATACAGTATTTATGAAACGATTTGCGAAGATTTCTGTGAAATTTCTTTTGCATTTCTCAGCAATGTCCACAATTTTTGGTACATTTGCACAAATATGAACATAGTATTTATGTATGGCTTGAGCCAGGTCAGCATAATTTCCTAACCGGAACAGATACATGATCGGAGCATGAACAGGATCAGAGCAGGTACAGAACCAGTGCAGGGCCAGAGCTTGAGCTGGACTAAGCAGAGAACACTGGAAGCATGGCAGAACAGGTACGCACTCAGCATGAGCATCATTTCATCTGTCTGCAGTCTCATTGTGGCACCAGGTTTAAATACCAGAAGCCGCATACCTTAGCCAGTCAGCCTGCAGTACTCAGAAATGAATGAAGACAGCATCCAGGAAAACCAGCCTCAGGAAGACCAACCACGGCTCCTAAACCTGACAGTCATTCCTGACAGACATCATGATGACTGGATAACCAGATAAGCCAGTGTTTCCTGACCAAGGTGAATATGTATACATTGCATGTAAATATTTTATTTCTGGGGCACTGTACCATGCATGTTTAGCATACTGTCAGTGAAGGACAGTACAGCGGTAACCAAACATACTGTAAAAGGGGAAACTGATAGAAAGGAAATACCTTCCCCAGAGAGCTTGCAATCACAGTAATGATAAAGAAACATAGTCCTGTCAATTCATTAATATTCTGTTTTTTTAGCGTGTCAGTAAGTTTGGTAAAGGACACATTTCCTTGACAGGTTAATTATGAGAGAGGGTGAGGATAGGGAGTGATCAACTATAAACCATACTAATTAACAAACTGAATGAATCGATAATTATAAAGTGGGTGCAAACTGTGAACTGATAAGATTAATGATGACTCAGAGCAGGAGATTTACATGACGCGCAAAAAGTGACAAAGTAAAAGTACAGTATGTGCCCAGTCCTAAGACTTACCCGTTTACACTACTACGGAAACACCTCCACTGCCCTTTCTGTAATCCCATGTCGCTCCAATGATAAAGAGCTTCAAGTACCATTTTGGAGTTATGTTTTACTTTAAATACATTAAAAAAACATTGAAATAATTATATTATGAAAAAAATTACATTGAAAAAAATCCCATAATGCTCAGTGGCCTCTTTTCTTCATTATTTAATCCATGCCAAGCTAAGCGTTCTGTAAATGTTTATCATCCCTCAAACATTTTGCTTCCTGTGACCCACAGATTTAAGAAATGGTTGTTGAATTACTCAAATAAAAAAATCACAGCAACAAATAAATAAAGACATGCGCAAACAAATAACAAAAATTAAGTGAAACATTTGAAGAAAACAACTGTGTATATTTGTGCCTGTGAGTACTGGGTTAATCATGACTTGTAAATTCTACGTACAGCGCTGAATACACAATATATAAAAGTGATTATTATTATTTATATTATTTTATTTTTATTGTTAATAAACCCCATTGGGCTGAGTTCTTACAGCTCTCTCTCCTTGTATCTCTCTCCTCACCTGTCAACCTTTTTCTTCATCAACTATATTTATTACAATCAAGCTCTGTCAGCTGTCACTGCTTACATCTACGCTGCCAGTAAATATGTCTCCGCTATCATTAGACATTCCTTGCAGTCACCTTGGGATTTCTACCTTGTCTATCTCGCTCCAAAACAACTTTTGTTCAGAAGTATTAGGCTCCCACAGAGCAGTGTCAGCTTGGGGCCATTACTTCAGGAAGTGACAGAAAACAGTGGCCTGTCACTCATTAGAATCTAGCTTTTTCCAAAAATGGATGTAAGTCTGACTTTGCCCCAAAACGAGTCATGATTTATTTAATATATTTGAGTCCACAAGTGTCAGCTCATCAGCTTAAAATGTTTCTCCTTTTTCTCTATTGAGGCCTGCACAGAAAGTTGTCTTTGAAGACGTTTTTTGCTCTGAGGCTAATAATTAAATCAGAAGAGAGTGGAGGTGCAGAGACGCACAAGGTGGCCTATAGTTTATAGCAAGAAGTACAAAGTAGCTGCATTAGAATACAAAGAATTATCCTGCTTTCTTCAGTCATTTATTGGGAGAAATGATGTCATGTGAGGGCTTCTAGGTGACTGTTGTCAGGCATTACGGCTAAAACAAAACACGAGATTTAATCAGACGGCGCCGTGATCAAAGACGCAGGGAAACGAACCCAGCTTCTTTCTTGAGTTATTGGCTTTTCAAAGAGGAAAGTAACCTATTTTCTAAATGACAATCCTGTGTCTTTCCAACGACGGGAATTTGTTAGCTGGTAATTTCGCACCGAGAGTTGTGTTACCTGCAGTATGAGATTGGCAGCTCTCTCAGAACGTTATGAGACAATCTCGTGGAACGGATCTATTTAACCCCGCATGGAGCAGGAAAGGGAAAGATAGGCAGAGATCAGGTGTTTTCTTTTTTGTTGAAAAATCAAGTTTGTTCAATGGCTTGGACAGATTAGCACAGTTCTAGCACTGATATGGGACATTCACTGTTCTGTTTTGGGGGGGTTTATTTTAGCTTTTCAGGTGGCTGGAGACTGGATTTACATGAAATGTAAATGTGTAAAGCTGTTTTCTGCCTTTCCATTTGTCTTTAGCTGTATTCCCCTCTCCGTGAGCAAACTCTTAATGCAATTGTATCAAACTGGTCAAACCCTGAAATATGGGGTTTGCTGGAAGATGGAGAGAGGGAGAGAGGGAGGGAGGGAAGGGAGCGAGAAAGGGGGAGAGGGAGGGAGGGAGAGAGAGACTCTCTCTTTCTCTCTCTCTCTCTCTGGGGGGTATTTATTAACCATGGGGTTCTCAACACCAGCCCCTCAAGCCCCCCCAAGAGGTCAGGGTTTCAGGATATCCCAGATTCAGCACAGTTGACTCAGAGGCTCAGTCTATTGAGCTACCTGTGCTAAAGCAGGGACTGATTGAGACACCTGTGCTGAAACAGGGATATCCGGAAAACCTGAACTGTTGGGGGATCTTGAGGACTGAAGTTGAGAGCCCCTGTATTAAGCTATAACTAGATGGGCACATTCCCAAACAGACGCTGATTTGTTTCCGTTTTGTGCTGCGTTGTCCCGACGACATTTAACAATGTACCCTGCATCTGCAGCCTTTCCCCGTAGCTGAGTTAGCGGCGATCAGCACTTGGTGTGTGGCGGGTATTTAAATTAAATAAAAAGCTTAATTGTGACTGATCCGCGGGAACTGGCCGATCCGAGGCCGATCCAAATCCGCAAAAAGCATTTCCCCGTCTCGATCTGCAACCAATAACACCCCTCTGTGCAAATCATTCCAGCGCCTGATGAGTTAACATTAGAAAATCCTCCCTCACTCTCTCCAGCAAAACCCTATCACAAGATAAGCCGGGGAGTAACGCCACATTCAGCTGTGACCTAAATAACACAATTCCCTGCGTTCACCTTATGCGACACTCGGGGAAACGACACTTTTGCATATACACAGCGCTAGCGGACGTACAAATTTAATGCCATGCTATTTAATGGCGTAAAACTGGGTTCATGTTATGTTATCTTTAGTGCATAAGTTACGGGGAGTTTAGGTTAGCATTAGGCTAAATAGCCTAACGGAGCTTAGTGCACCTAGGCCATAGTTTGTCAGGCGGAATAATAGCAATATATGGGTTATCAAGGTGCAAAAAGCTGGAGATTTTAAGTCCGGATTTGTACCATATTACTCAGAGGGTAGCAGAGATGATTTATGATTTACAGTTGACCAAGTGTGATGGTACTAGGGTTATTCTGCAGGGTAACCGACAGCTTTCCTGGGGCCCAGGACTAGAGTTTCCACTGGAACCCCACCCCCTCTGTCAGTGGCCTTGCGAGACCACCCTTCTTTCTCTTACACACCCTCTTCTCACACACCACCTTGCTCTCACCCACTTCTCACACTCTCTCCTCTATTTCTCTACCCCTCCTCACACTCCCCCTCTCATCCTCTACCTTCCCCCATGTATTTCTCCCACCTCCTCACACTCAATAACCCCCTCTTCTACTCACACTCAATAATGCCCCCTCCCCTACTCACACACCCCCATAACCTGCTCACACTCTCCCTCCCCTCTTCACTCACTATCCCACCTACCATCCTCACAGTCCCCCTCCCTACCCCTACTCAAACTCACCCCCTTTCCTCCTCATACTCACTAATGTCCCATACCCCAATACAGACACACACACACACACACACACAAACACAATACCCCCCGCCCAATACAGACACACACACAAACACAATACCCCCCCTCCCCCAATACAGACACAAAATAACCCCCAGTGCACACACAGAACTTTTGGGGGGGAGGCCTCCGTGCTGTGCCTAGTAGCGACTTCCGGTTCTGTACTGTATGCAGTATATATTTGGGTAGGTGGGGGGTTGTATATATTTGGGGGGGGGGTTGTAAGTATTTGGGGGTGGGGTTTTTTGGTATATATTTTGTGGAGGGAATTGTGTGAAGGGGGAGGGAATGAATGTGAGGAGGGGAATTGAGTGAGAGTGGGGTAATTGATAGAGAGGGGGAAGTGAGAGGAGAGAGGGGGTGAGTGATGAAAATAGGGAGTAAGAGTGAGATGCAGGGGAGAGAAATACATGTGAGGCGGGTGGCAGTGATTGAGAGAAAGTTGGGTAATTGATGGAGGGGGGAGAGTGAGAGGCGAGACAGGGGAGAGAAATACATGGGTAAAGGGAGGGAAATAGAGGGCTCGAGATGTGTGAAAGCGGCTCGCAACATTGCCGTCAGGTAGGCCAGGTCAGAACTGTAGTCCTGGGCCCCGGGAAATCTGTCTGCGACCCTGGTTTTCTTTCTTCACCCCAAAATGTTTGTGTGTGTGGTGAGGGGTGTCTTACCTTCTCAGGAGCGGCCCTCTTTCTGTAGCGTCACGTTGTCATGGCGCTGCAACGTCACATGAAACCATGACGATCCGTTGTCATGACAATGTGGTGTCACAACTTACCATGATGTCATGATGCCGCAACGCTGCAGCAGGAGGGCCGCTCTTCAAGGTAAGAACACCCACCACTTCCACTGGAGGAACCCCGCTGCCAGCGTGCCACCTGGGACCATGCACATCCTAAGGCCGAGTCTGATTTTTTATTTTGCCCCAGGTTAAATGGGCTTCTCTGGAATACATTTCGGGTTGTTGAATTAGGAACCAACATATTTCTTCCATACCTATCTGATCAGGATCACATTAGGGACCTTCCAGTTGGGCTGATCCAAACACACTCGAGAGCTACTTACACTGAGAACTCCTTACCAAAAGCATGATTCCTCCCGTTCAATAGTGAGAACAATCTCCGACCCATACTACTGGCGCTTAGTTAAAGGGGTACGTTCCTAACTGAAAACAACAAGGTGACAGAATACTTCTTAATACATTAATCTACACACTTAAACCTATATACAGGACTCACCGTGAGGATCCCAGGAGAACCTTTTTCTAGAACATTGGGTGGAGATACTTTATATATACCTTTCTATCTCCCTATGTTGACATCATTGGTCACAAGTCGTAAGTCAATGTCTAAACACATTATGGAGTACAATCCCTAGCAAACTAAATGATAGATTATAAGGGTGCTCTGCAGTACAGATCTTCAGAGTATTATCTGAAGAAAGCCTATAGTTGATATGTCTTTTTTTAAACAGGACTACAATGTTGATGATAGAATAATTGTAATGTTTTCTTTACACAGTGAGAACCTCTGACTGTGCACTTTTGTGGTCTAAAAACCAACGATTTGTGCTCACTGTGATATCGGTTGGTCAGGAAACCAAAACATGTTTTCATGATAGAATATTATGTATTTTAACTGTTAGCGGCTCAATATATATTCCTCTTATTGTCTCTTTTTTATATTTGAACCAGATATAATAATAAGGTATTATCTTAATGCATCACATGTTTTAAAGCAGCAGTCCAAGCTGCCATTTGTTTTTTCCCCTTTAATCTGTGCATCAGTACAATCCACACAATGATAAGTAATTAGCTAAGTTGCCCATCGATCTGTTCTCCTGTGATCGATCAGTAAAGATTTAGCTTGTGGTTCACTAAATGACTGTCTGTGCAGCAAAAGAGGACCAAAGATGCAAAGTTCTGTGGGGAAGATCATGTGACCAGGCAGTCACTAGATACAATTGGTGCACTGCTAGAGAGAGGGCAAGGCTCAAAAAGGGGTGTGCCAGAGCCTGTTTCAGAAGAGGAAGAGGATGTGACGTTGTAAATGGTTGCTATAGAAACAAAAAAAGGCTTGTTACATTATAATACATAAAAAATGTAATTCAGAGTATTTTTTTTTTTAATGCTACAAGTGTTTTCTCATAGTACAGATTTATAAAAAAAGAAAAGAAAACAAGATGGAGGATATTGCTTTGACTGCAATTTTAATGGATCCAAATGTGGATTTTATGGCACAAACGAACGTATTATTGAGTACATTGGATTTTAGCATCAGAAAGATAATTTGGGCGACTTAAACATTTGTTTTCATGCCTAAATTAAGTAACATTGTGTTTTTGAAGATTTTGCCAAACCTTTCTTTACAGAGATGTCTCCTTTCTCATCATTAGCCGTCCTGTTTCAAATTAGTACTGACTTAATTTACTTAGTGTTAGGGCTGTAGATAAACGGCAAATATGTTATGAGTGTGGCTATCCCTTCAAGGTTTATGTTCTGGTAATCTGGAGCCATCTGGTCAATCCTAATGCATAGGATAGCTGCTTTTGAGCCTAAACTATCATCTCTTCATCTGGAGATACAGTATATGTAAAATAAAAGACCTTTTCAATGTGATGTTATTGTCAGGTTGCAAATGAATACGTGGAACCAACAAAGGAACTCAAAGCTGCTGCAGGTAGGTAAGGAAGCAGAACCTGTTGGAAGCCTCAAGGTTACGTGAGCCATAGGACACAGTACAAAACAAATGTAAACAAGAGGACTCTTTCAGCCACCGTAAAAGGAATGGGACGGTCTGCAGGTGTACTGTAAGTACTCTGCTGTATTATTCCAGCCCATGGTCTAACACTCAGCCTCCTTTGTCAAAAGGTCTTTGATTGAGGACACAGTTGCTTTCCAGAAAGAGGGGAAAAAGGGAGAGAGGGGTGAAATGGAGTGTAAATGGCTGCAATTGTGAATGAAGACGACAGCCTCTTAGAAGCACAGAGAAAAAAAAGCTAAAAGGAAATGTATGTATGCACTAAGTAACAGGGAAACAATAGGAGATGAATGCACTCAATGTGCAACACAAACAGCGCTGAAGATGCAGTCCCACTTAGGGAAACTTTTTGGAGTTATGTAAAAGGGAAAAAAGGCATCCATGTCACAATCCCCCTTATCATTTTAATGTTTGCTTTCAAAAGGCCCCTATTCTATATGGTGGGATGCCGTGTTTTCTGGGATGCAGAAGATTTTACTCCCATGCTGATGAGCTGAACTGAATTTTACTTAATAAAAATATGTTTTTAAATAGGGCCGTGTGGGTGTGGATGTGTAGATGGGTGTGTATATGTATCTGGATGGGTGTGTGTGTGTATATATGCGTGTGTGTATGTGTGTATGTGGGTGTGGGTGTGTATGTGTATATGGGTGGGTGTGTGTATGTAAGCGTTGGTGTGTGTGTGTATGTGTGTGTCTGTATGTATGTATGTGTATGTGGGTGTTTCTGTGTTTGTGTGTGTGGCACTTGTCCCACTCCCACCGTTACGGGAGATCATGTAGCTACCTGGTGTTCTCTGGTGCTGGTGCATACCTGTTGGTGTGACAGAAGGCCTGAGGCTTCCGCGATGTTGTGGGGAGACATCGGGTCAGGCTTTCAGCTGGTTGTTGTTCCTTCTGCGCAGCGCCTCCATTCTATGAGGATCCTGGGTTAACCAGGATGTTCCTCACAGGCAACTCTTTCTCACAAAGACCACACCGGTTAAAATATAACTGAAATTTTATTCGTCACTGATGGTACAGTCTCTCCTCCATTTCCCTGAAGTAGATCCCTGAGGCTTGGGGCCTCAGAGATCCCTCCCTCACCCCATAACAGGATAAAGGTTCAGCCCACTCCTGTCCAGGAGAAGCCTTGACCATGCTCCCTCCACGCAGGGAGATCAACACAGAACTCCCTCAGAACCACTTAACTCTTAATTTAGAGGAAAACCAGCCCTTCCCAGGGGAGGGGCTGGTAAGCTGGTCTCCTGCCAGGCATAGGCCCTTGTAGTACCAGGCTAATCCTGAACTGTATTAATTAACATCCTCAGATGAAGTCACGTTAGTTAGACCATGAAGGATTTAACCCCACTGCCCGCTCCTTACCGGGAATTACAATGTTGGGGCCAGAGAAATTAGTAGCCTGTGATGAAGCTCCTATGAGTGAAACGCGTTTGGGGATATAGCAGAAGTGCCTGGAGACCTGAAGTTTGTTCTGGTGGACTGTATTGAGGACTGTTCCTTTTATTCCTACCTAGATCTGGATTGCTGACTGTGGGTGGCCACCACAGACATCTATACCAACCACGATCTCTGCAGTTTTCCATCACCTCTGACCCAGGGTGGTCTAATTGCCTGTCTCTGCAGCACTTCTGTAAGTGTAACTATTTATGTTTATTTAATTAAATTAACATACTTCACTATTTGTGCCCTCTCTATTCTCTATGCATTGAGCCCTCCTCCTGCCTTTGAGGGGTACTGCTCAGATCCATTTGAAGATCTACATCCAGAGTTGGTCACTCGGAATAACCACACTGCCTTCTTTTGTTTGCACTATGGTGAGTGAAAAATGTATATCACTACATTATCATTGTATATTATACACAGTGTACACTATTTGTATTTTTTTCTCCCTTTATATATTACTTGGATGTATTTGCGCTCCTGATCCTTTGTTCTAACCACTGATAATATAACTGGATCTTTATTTAGGTACAGAATAGGCATGGCAATCTCCATTTCCCTGAAAGCAGTATCCTGGGCTTGAGGCCCTAAGCACACCTCCTCAGCTACCTCACCCCCTAACAGGGTAAATGCTTCCCTCCAACAGGGGGGGAAGGGAGCTCCAGAATTTAGGAGAGTGCCCGCTTTTGTACCCCGGGGAGGGGCTTATAACTCTGCCCCATAACAGGACAGGTCCGGTACTGACAGGCATCACACCATGGCATGTGACCCAGTCAGTACCCTCCATAGGGATGACACTCTCTGGTTGTTGTTAGGCCTGCCCCAAGATACAGCAATAGTGTATCCAGTCTGCAACCAACATACTAAGCCTCCATGAGGGAGTTTAACTCCAACACTGCCTGTTCCTGTCAGGACATACGCTGCTGGGGCCAATGAAAAGATGGTAGCCAGAGAGAGGGCTGCGTCTGTGTGTCTGTGTGTCTGTATTTTATTTTGAAGAAATGTATATATTATGGGTGGGCACTTTGACTTGTGTTTGATTCTGATATTTCCAAAACTCACTTTTTTTGTGTTTTAGATTAACAAATTATGTAACAATTATCAGAATATGCTACAGTATCACAATAAATAATATAAAAATGCCTGAAATAGGTATAAAATCAAAAAACATTTAGGAAACTAAAGTAACATGAAAAACAGAACAACATAAAATAATTTTAAAGAGATATGGAGAGGAACCCTACAAGTTTAGATGGAAAGATGGCACATGGCTGCTTGTCTGGTTTTGGTTCTAAATCATTTTTAGGTTTTGTTTTTGGTTCTAAAAATCTCATGGGTTTTGCATTACGGAATATAATGTTCTGGTAGTTTCTGATTTCACACACCCAGTTTTATATATATATAATAGCACACGGACATAAATGAAAGTGTAACAAAAATAATTTTTATTAAAGTGATTAAAACAGGGGTTAAAGGTTGCTTTCCTCTTGTTGTTTTCATATATATATATATATATATATATATATATATATATATATATGAAAACAACAAGAGGAAAGCAACCTTTAACCCCTGTTTTAATCACTTTAATAAAAATTATTTTTGTTACACTTTCATTTATGTCCGTGTGCTATTTAAAGGTTGCTTTCCTCTTGTTGTTTTCATATTTATTTAACCTTTAGCACCATTGTTTAGTCTTACAATACATGACTTATTAACAGGTGTTCTGGACACAATCTATTTAAGTGTTGAGCGATATTCCTGTGTGTTATAATATATATATATATATATATATATATATATATATATATATATATATATATACAGTATATATATGCAAATACAACTGTATGCTCATCTGCATGTCTTAGGCAGGTCTGCAACCCCGCCTTTCCCCATCATCACCCAGCATACAGCACTTCCACTGCAGCAAGGGATTCTGGGAAATGACATGCAAATGAGCACACAGTGTCACTTTTTGCCTCAAAAACCATTATTAACATGGTTCCCTATAGGCTTAAGCTTGCTGCATAGTCACAGTTTTGAGCACAGCCAGGGTTAAGGTGCATACCCAGATGAGACCCATCAAGGTCGAAACAGCTGTCTGTGGGTGGTTTTCTGGGTTTGCACCTTAACCCTGGCTGTGCTCAAAGCTGTGACCATGCAGCAAGCTTAAGCCTATAGGGAACCATTTTAACAACAAAAAAACAAGGCAGCGCTAATGATAAAAAAAGACCAGCAGCCTATGATATAACTCTGACACCCTATGTCAGATAAACAGATGAAGAAATGTTATATCTATGGCGCTAAGCCTGAATCAAAATATATACAACCAGGTAGAAGTGGATGTCCTCTGGGGCTCTCCTCACGAAGACGGTCAAATCATGTAAAAGATAAAAAAACAAAAGATAAAAAAAAAAATTTTTATGTTTTTTTATCTTTTACATGATTTGACCGTCTTCGTGAGGAGAGCCCCAGAGGACATCCACTTCTATCTGGTTGTATATATTTTGATTCAGGCTTAGCGCCATAGATATAACATTTCTTCATCTATAGGGAACCATGTTAATAATGGTTTTTGAGGCAAAAAGTGACACTGTCTGCTCATTTGCATGTCATTTCCCAGAATCCCTTGCTGCAGTGGAAGTGCTGTATGCTGGGTGATGATGGGGAAAGGCGGGGTTGCAGACCTGCCTAAGACATGCAGATGAGCATACAGTTGTATTTGCATATTTGCTTTCCTGTGGAGGGTTTTTGTCACTTTTTTTACTCACCATAACTTAACTCAGTATTATGGTATATATATATATATATCTTAAAATAAGTATGATATATATTTAAGTTATGTTGGAGGTTTTTTGTCGCCTTTTTCACCCACCATAACTTAAAATGTGTATGGTAAACCTACCCAGCCTTGAAAATTGCAAAGCCAGTACAACCAACCTCACACTAATGAGACCCATTAAGGTTGAAACATGTCTGTGAGTGGTTTGACTGGCTTTGCATCTAATCCCATGCTGTGCTTAAAAGCTGTGTGAACTGCAGAGCATTTGCTTATATGGGTTTCATGTAAATGGATTTCAGGCAAAAGGTGACACATTGTGTGCTCATTTGCATGTCATTTCCCAGAATCACTTGCTGCAGTGGAAGCACTGTATGCTAGGTGATAATGGTTGAAAGGTAGGGTTGCAGACCTGTCTAAGAAATGTGAATGTGCCTATAAGTGATATTCTTTATTGGCTCTATATATATAATTATTTTATATTGCCTCTCTGAAAAGGCCATACCCAACGATTTCTTTCAGCTGCAGAGAGAGCTGCTCAGAGAGCCGCCTCTCCCTGCGCAAATCTCGCCTGAAATTAATGTTTTTTAATATAAATTTTATTACTAGTGTAGATGAGCAGGGGTTCTCCGGAACAAAACCACATTGATTTCAGGTCCGGGGACCCCCTGCTTCCTGAGATACAGGCCGCGTTATGGGGTACCGGTAGCTCCTATGCAATAAAATTTATATTAAAACAGCTGTTACCCACAATAAATATTAAAAACACAACAACACGAATACTCGCCACCTTTACCACCACAAGATTGATACCAGAGGCTGCGGGTGTCCGGGGGCCCTCAGGTGGTCCACGCGGGTGTCTGGGGCTCTTGGGTGGTCCCCACGGGTGTTTGGGGGTCCTCAAATGGTCCCTGCAGGTGTCTGGGGGCCCTTGGGGGGTCCCCATGGGTGTCTTGGGGCCCTCGGGTGATCCACGCGGGTGTCTGTGGGTCCTCAGGAGAAGTCCGCGGATGTCTGGGGGCACTCGTGTGGTCACCACTGGTGTCCAGGGGTCCTCAGGTGGTCCCCGCAGGTGTCTGTGGGTCATAAGATGGTTCCAGTGGGTGTCTGGGGGCCCTTGGGTGGTCTGCGGTACCAATCCTGTGACAATTTTTTTTTGCTATACAGTTAAATAAATATATCCCCCCCCCCTCCCCACCCTCCCCCAACACATACAGTACAGTACTGGGCAAAATAACTATTATCTAGATATGGGTAATAGCTCATTTGCCCATTATTAAATAAAACATTAGCCCGCCAGCATAAAGTCAGCATGTTCATGATAAGCCACTATAGCAGCCAATGGTCATCCTAATCAAAAAGCATTTTTAATGGATATCAGCTCCGGAGACCCCAGCATCTCAGCAGCTTCTCACCAGCCTCACACCAGTTTTCCTGGCGTGAGGATTTTGGGAGAAACTCGCCATTCTAGCGACGCGACTAGCCTCGATAAGATAATCGAGTTTCAGAACCTGCCACTAAGTGGCTTATCGCCGCTCAACTGGCCATTTTAATTTTTTTGAAGGCTCAACATTTTTGGCGAGTCATTCTTTTATCGTCCACTTATCGAGGCTTACTGAATAGCAGTAGGCATTTTGGCCGATAAGTGCTCGATAAGTGGCTTATGAACGCTTATAGCATAGGCCCCTTAGTACTTATTTTGTATTACCATGACAATCTGATGACTGACTGTAACAGGGGAGTAATCCCTGTTCAAGTAATATGCCTTTAATCTAGCAGTGTGGTGGTTAACTGCTGGTAGTCAATTAATAAACACCACCTGCCTGATCTAGATTGCTTACAAAAGCCTGTCTGTTGAGACAGGAAGGGACTCCTTAGCTCTGAATGAGAGCTGACCTTTGGAGACAGAGGAGTGTTCTTGAGTCTCCCAGGAGAGACTGACCAAGAGAACACACACCTCTTGTGCTGACCAGTCTTGAGCTCTGCCCAGCATAGCTGATTGCAAGACACCAAATAAGACTTCTAAACCTGGATGCTGATATTTTCTGTGCACGCACTGGTGCGGTTCCAGGAGAGCAGAGAAGCTTACTCTACAGCAAGAAACAGATAAGACTTTCATTATTAAGAGACTGCTTATATCTGCTTATTTCATGCTATATGTTTTGGGGCTGCGAGACATGCTTTACTAAGGGAGATGTGAATTAATTGCATAGGATTTCACTATAACTACTCCCAAGTGAATAGAAGCTTTGTTCACCCCCCGTGTTTGGATGGTTTCCTGATGAAAAGGAAAAGGCACAATAAAGCCTATTATAATTTCACCTTATAAAGTCTCCAATTGTGTACCTCTGTGAACATCCGTCTACATATGGTGTCCGAGGTGGGACAAGAGGTGTCTTTGAAGTTAAAAAGGACCGGAGATTTTTATGTGAAATTTTTTGTTATGCTTTTTGCCTACAAAGAGTCTGAGAAAAAAAAAAAAAAACCTCATGCAGCAGAGATCAGAGTTAAAGGGATAAATACCACTGAAACCACACTGCACTGAAACTTACAAAACCACAGATGGACTCTTTGCACCAATCCCTAGAGGATAGAGACTGCTGAAGTAGCTAAACCTTATTTTGCACACAAAGTGTAATATGGTCATTGAAA
The DNA here is from genome assembly GCF_040206685.1 of Ascaphus truei. Classification (NCBI taxonomy): domain Eukaryota; kingdom Metazoa; phylum Chordata; class Amphibia; order Anura; family Ascaphidae; genus Ascaphus; species Ascaphus truei. The sequence goes on along the minus strand of NC_134490.1, from coordinate 50,124,208 downwards.
TAGGGGTTTTGCCTTCCAGCCATAGTCAGGGTTCAAGAAGTGAGTCAGCCCTTAAAAAGGGATAGGTGTTTGTTGTTTTCAAAAGTTTCGCTGAAGCAGTGAATACAGATGGTGACCCACGAGTGGTACTGATTTTGCAAATAAAGGTTGCCACACCGCATAGGGCTACCAGCTGTGAATGGAGAATATGCAGAAAAGTGTGAAAATTGATACAAGACTGTGCTGAAGCAGGGGAATTTTTAGCAAACAAATGCTGAGTGTAAAATTGCACTATAGGGGAAAAAGTGATTTCTGAACTGTGTAAAAGGTTTTTCAAAACCAATTGCTGAATGTTGAGTCACCCTGCCGGGAATGAAAGAAATAGTCCACTGCAAAGAATGTTTTTTTATCTGCAAGTAAAAAAAGTCTGCCTATATATATCTTGGGAGCAAAAACAGACACCCAAAGTGTGAAGTGTGAATGCCATAATACCCAAAGATACCGTGTGCCGTGTACCGTATGTCCGTGTGCTATTATATATATATAAAACTGGGTGTGTGAAATCAGAAACTACCAGAACATTATATTCCGTAATGCAAAACCCATGAGATTTTTAGAACCAAAAACAAAACCTAAAAATGATTTAGAACCAAAACCAGACAAGCAGCCATGTGCCATCTTTCCATCTAAACTTGTAGGGTTCCTCTCCATATCTCTTTAAAATTATTTTATGTTGTTCTGTTTTTCATGTTACTTTAGTTTCCTAAATGTTTTAATACCTAGTTTCCTAGCAACTACACATTCAGCATACCTAATGAGAGTTTATACCTAGCAAGTAAGTGGTGTAAAGCAAATAGACTTTTTTACCTAGCAACTGCACATCTTGTATACCTGATGAGAGAAAATGCATGCACAGTACTGCTGATATTGTAAAACTTATCCAAGAAAGAAAAATTCTACAGAGATGCCTGTGAGAGCTACGACCTCTACAAGCAAAATATGCCCATCTGTAGGACTACCACAATTGGGGGTTCTAGCAAATACAGTGGCAACCGCTGCAATAGCGCCTCCTGAGGTCAGGAAGAAAATTACACCTGACAGCCTAAAAAGGGAGGTCAAGATGTAGCGTTCCTGTAATGAACCCTACCCCACGGAAGAGTGGCCCTTCCAGACCAATAAAGAGGAAGACATCTCTTACGGGGAACCCGAACCGAGTCACACCCACAAAACACCCCAAGAATGGTGGGGGTGCCTGAACTCGGCATGAACAGAAAAGACCGCTCCCTTTGATGACGAATATGATCAGCAGGAGACAGAGCGGGAGCAGTGAATCACCGAATATTTCCATCAGCTATTACAGTTGCAAGAAAAGCCGGGTGGATCCAGTGACGCTGCTAAAATTTCAAATGAAGATGGAGACCCCAATATCCCTGAAGGGACGGTGTCATCCAAATCAAAAAGGCGAAAAAAGAAAAAGAGAAGCGGTTCTTCACTTACCGTGGAAGGAACAGACACGTCCACAGATCCTGTGGAGGAAAAGGGGGACCGAGTTGCCCTGCAGCCTAGAGAAAATGGAGAATTCGTCCCGCGGTTAACCGAATGTCCAGAGGGCCCAAGACAGAAGTCATGTACCCCAAAGAAGTGTCTGTCCGGTGCCAACAGTGAGGAATCCTCAACCAGTCATCCTAGGGAAGCGGAGCCGGAACCAGTGAGTGACGATCCCTTGACCGGCCCTGAAGACGACCTGAAAATTGCTAGGCGTGACTGTGATCTACTTCGAGAACAATTGAAACTTGAGAGAGCAGATAACACAGAGCTACAGAAAAATAACGTGAGGCTACAAAAAGATGTGCTCACAATTTACTCTTTAGCCAGGACAGAATTGGATGATCTCAAGACTGAGCTAGATACTGCAAAGGCTACTATTTCCGCCATGGATGAAAAGCAGAGCCAATTTGATAAAATGGTGGCTACGCTAAAGCGGAAGTATGAGGAGGCACTGAAGCAGATGACAGTCTTCCAGCAAGAGGTTCACCCTCTTCGTATAGAGCTGAATGCCTCACAACAGGAGGTCAACAGTGTCCGGATAGAAGTGAACGTATCTCAGAAAGAGGTTCAGACACTCCGCAGAGCACTTGATGCCTCACATCATGAGATCAACAGCTGCCGCACAGACCTGGAAGTTTCCAGAAAGGAACTACACAGTCTCACTGAGGAGCAGCACATTGCTAAAGAAACTATTGGTAATCTTGGTACAGATCTCAAAGTCTCTCAGAAGGAGCTTCAGACCCTCAACCTAGAGAAGGAAGTCTCACGCCAGGAGATTGTCATTTTCAAAGCATATGTGCGTAAATGGAAGGAGGACTGCATAGAAGCCCTGAAGAATACAGAGACTGAAAAAGGAGAAAATTCAAGATTAAAAAGAGAAAATTTAAAACTGAAAGAAGAAAATTTTCAGTTGACAGAAGAAGTCAATGAAAAGTTTGAAGCAGAGCACCGACTGCAGAACCAACTGCAAGGTCTGCGTACGCACCTCAAGAAGGCAGAGGAGAAGCAGTGAACTCTGCAGGGTGACAATCTGCAGGCTGTTAAAGAAATTCAAGTGCTGCAGGAACGTCTGATGACCCAGTATGTCCCCGCAAAGCAGCATGAGAAACTGAAGGCTACCCTGAGCATCACCAAATCAATGCTAAAAGCCAAGCTTAGAACCCAGGTGACGTGGCACAAAAGGGAGCAGAAGAAGGTCCAGAAACTGAAACAAGTAACTGTGGCCCAAGCAAAGAAGTTCATAGTGCTTCACAATGCAATAAAAATGTGGAAGCAAGCTCATAGAAAGCAAAGCATGCAGATAAATTCCCTGAGAAGAGACTTGCAAGACGCACTCAAAAAACAGGGATCTCTCGCGTATGAGATTACAGTTCTACAAGGACAAGTGTTGACCCTGACTAAGCGTCAGTATCCCACAGCCTCAAAAACCCATGAAGACAAGGGTACAGTGAGAGCTGGGAATACCGCTCATCTGAAAGACAAGGTTGCAAAATTTGAACCACCTAAACAAGCACTAGCAAAACCTTCAGCCACCCAGCAGGCAACAAAAGAAGGTACACGTGCTGAATTAAAACCAGAAGAATCCTTAGCTGATGAAGCTGAAAAGATGGGATATTCTCTGGAAGTGGGTGTGGAATTGCAACTTAATCTAAAAGGGGCTGAACTAGCAACCCCATTGAGTGGGAAAAGGGCAGAGCGACAGCTTCAAGAGCGGAAAACTCAAAGGGCGGGTTTTAAACGCTCTGCAACTGCTGCCATACACTATGCCTACAATAAGACGAGCACCCGACGCGAGGGAAATCTCATGACCGCGCACGTAGAAAAAAGACTATACTTGGAGAAAGTCCTCCTTGAGCGACTGAGGGGTGCTGATCTCAAACACCTTCAGGAGGAGACATGAATAAACTGGAGAAAGGGCTCCAATCCCAACAGGACTGAGGGTTCTCTTCCTCCATCCACTCTCATTCAAGTCACTGAGATATCTAGAATGAGTGTGGAATGATGGGCTTTGGCCGTGGCAAGCCCGAGCTTCCCACAAACAGGGGAGGTATGTAACAGGGGAGTAATACATGTTCAAGTAATGTGCCTTTAATCTAGCAGTGTGGTGGTTAACTGCTGGTAGTCAATTAATAAACACCACCTGCCTGATCTAGATTGCTTACAAAAGCCTGTCTGTTGAGACAGGAAGAGACTCCTTAGCTCTGAATGAGAGCTGACCTTTGGATACAGAGGAGTGTTCTTGAGTCTCCCAGGAGAGACTGACCAAGAGAACACACATCTCTGGAGCTGACCAGTCTTGAGCTCTGCCCAGCATAGCTGATTGCAAGACACCAAATAAGACTTCTAAACCTGGATGCTGATATTTTCTGTGCACGCACGGGTGCGGTTCCAGGAGAGCAGAGAAGCTTACTCTACAGCAAGAAACAGATAAGACTTTCATTATTAAGAGACTACTTATATCTGCTTATTTCATGCTATATGTTTTGGGGCTGCGAGACATGCTTTACTAAGGGAGATGTGAATTAATTGCATAGGATTTCACTAGAACTACTCCCAAGTGAATAGAAGCTTTGTTCCCCCCCCTGTGTTTGGATGGTTTCCTGATGAAAAGGAAAAGGCACAATAAAGCCTATTATAATTTCACCTTATAAAGTCTCCAATTGTGTACCTCTGTGAACGTCCGTCTACACTGACCTATACACCAGTACATGCAGGTTTTTTCATTTCGCAATTACACTGATTATTTATTTTTTAATTCAGTCAGCACCAGTCAGTATCATTGAAAAAGAGACAGAAATACTCCCTTACAAAGAATACACATCATAGAATTATTACAGAAATCTCTCTCCTTTTATGCAGATGGCAGATTACTTTTTTCTCTTCACCTAATAAGAGTTTCAGATTAAACAACGCTTTCAGGCAGGGCTGGTTCTTAAACTGGAATGGGAGGTTTCATAAACTCTCTCAGTGTGAATCTGTCCTTGAAGCCACCTTCAACGTTAAAAGAGAAGATTTAGTCAATCCATTCATTCATTTATTAGTTCATGTATTTTAATCCACACGTCTAATTTAGCAAACAGCACCAACTGAACCCATCCATTTGCCCTGGAGCATGCGGGTGATCCTACCTCTTACGAATAGGAACTGGGAGGCAGTTTTGATTCCCAGAAGCACGATGTTTACCTTATTTCACTCATGTAACCCAATTCCAACATTCTAAGCACAGTGGTTGATTTGTTGCGGACGTCAATGCCAAAACCAGCTTTCAAATCAGGTGCTTTACAGTATAGCGATAGAATTAGCAGCTGCTGATGTGTTCTGTTTATGATCTTATCTGAAACAGAGAAACATAGCACTTACTGCTGCCTGACCAATGAAGGAAACACATTTTGAGCTCTTATTTCATGTTTTTATGAGAGGTGGTGGAGCAAAACATCTCACAGCTAACAGGCTAAATAGAGACATCCCAGTAAAATGGGATGAGATGCATTTATATCCCATATTCTTTATTTCATGTGAAATTTTAAATATCTGACATGCTTGGGGTACAGTGCACACATTGTCCATTGAGTGTGTACAGATGCCAACATCTGGAATCCTCATTAGTTGTTCTCATGGACAAGTTACTTTGCAAAGTCCTGACTTGGTCAATTTCAACCTTGGCTTATGGGTGAAATTGAGAGTCAGCAGTTCCCACAGCTGCTCTGGGATTAGCGCTGTGGAAATTGGTGGAAGAAAATAATGGTCAGAAGAATGTAGAGCAATCACAAACTCCCAGACTGTTCTTGGCCATTTCTGTCACAAAGTTAACAAAAAACGTTGCTACTGGAAGGAATATCTTCTGCACGCAGTGGCTGATGTGGTATGGTAGTGGGTGTGCATGTTTAGATGAATATAAGAACTATAGGAACCCAGCTGCACCACCCAAAACATTAAGATTTATATTTCAATCATTCCTCATATGTGTTTACCACAAACTTTATTAATGGGTGGGATTATACCTTTCATGCTACAAATATTAGGTTACAAAAGCAGCAGCTAAATGCACAATCTCCAATGTATCTGTTGCAAGAGAGTCCTGCCACTCATTACAGAAAACTTGCTGGAGAACCATAGGGCATTGAAGAGACATCACAAGTTCCTCCTTTAGACAAAAGGGCAGTGATCTGGTGTGACTGATCACAAGGAGATCTTTGTGCTTTGGAAGATAAATCTAACTCAGCATTTGGCACAAAATTCTCATGGCAACCGCTAACATATACACTCGGCCCAGCTCTTCTTACATATCTTCTCCCAGGGTACATATTCTGAAATGAAGCGAACTGATACTAATTTCCTGCACATGCTTCCCCAATCTCAAGCCTTACTAAAGGACTAAAGCACAATTGTGTTTCTTAATTCACAATATTACAAGACTCTAAATTGTTCCTCGGTGCATTGAAATTTTGAATAACCGGTTAGTAAATCACCAGTTGGTAAGGTGAACAAGACATCTCTGTTTGAAATGAAACAAATCCCTTTTAAGTATAGTGTCTGGTCTTGGAATAATAGACTGCCAGTGGTATTATGTATTTAATCAGTTCTATGCATAGCAGGTTCCTTCTGGCAGCGAAGGGGTTATTCAAGCATGCGTTTGGTGCACCAATTATGTAGGGAATACCAATTGGAGGCCACATGGCATTTTCACACTTTGGATGGGGTCTGCTTGGAATATAGTCTCTGTATATTATTTCTACCATATGCTGGAACTTTATTGCAAAAAAAAAGAAATGTGAAAAGTGCCCAAAATTTGGTCTGCACAGGTGCAAAGTTTTGTTTTTTTTTAGTTTATTTATTTCAAGTAAACTTATAAAATAAAACAGGAAAAAAAGCAGCATTCTGAGTTAAAAAGACAAGTCATTTCATAATGGAACTGGCCATTGTCCCTCGTTATCAGAGCAGAGTATGTTCAAGCTAGGACAGATCTTGTTCCTAAATTTATGTCTCTGTGTGTGACCACTACAATGCTGGTTTTGTATGTCTCTCCCTGACACAGTGGCACCAGTAACACCTCTTGGCCTGTCCCTTTCATTTGTATTACCATCTCGAACCGATACCCGCTGGTAAATTCTTCCTGAACGCTGAAATGAGGTTCTAACCTTCTCTTCTCTTTCTTTTTCTTCTCGGTTACCTATAATCTTGATTTGGACTCACACAAAAGTGACACAGTTGGAATCCCACTCAAGAAGACTTTCACAGAGAACAATGGGGAAAAAAGCTACCTACATGAGAGCTGAAAGGTAGCATTTAGAGTGAAAAAAAATCTATTAAAATGTAAAGATATCGTGGATGTTACCAGATAAGATGTTGGGTTTTTATGTGGTCACACAATGAGAATACACCATGGAGTTATATTTGTTAAAGGAGAAAGCAAAATAAAGTCCTTTTATCAGCCCACCAGCAGTAATAATAATAAAAAAAGCCCTGTTCCTCTATGTTTGGAAATACTGAGGGGGTTTAGATGATTCTCCAATGGTTGTGTGTACAGTATGCTTTGTCTGTTAAACTCATAAAAGAGAACAGTACATTGAAAATGGCTTACTGGGAAGAGACAGAAATGGAACAAAGTAGCAATGTGAAAGATAAAACTGTTTATTTAAAGCTAAAAAAAACAGTTACTTAGTGAGAGAGGACAAACAAACTGTTCTTTATTATTAAACAAATGGAAGTTGTTATCTTAATGGTAATATAATGATTAGAGAATGGATTCACTGGTGGGAAATGATGGCAAAAGAAATGGGTATAGGCTGCACTCAATGTCTACAAAAATATAAATACATCTTAAAAAGGTGCTGGAACATACAGTCCTGTCCACACTATCCAGGGATATAGTAGGCAAGGAAGGATATACTGGATGTAGCACACTGAAATAATCACGCACAAATGATGCTACAAAATGCATTTACGTGAAGCTTAGAGCAGGGTTTCTCAACTCCATTCCTGAAGACCCCCCCAACAGGTCCGGTTTTAAGGATATCCCTGCTTCAGCACAGGTGGTTTAAGCAGTGGCTCAGTCAAATTGTCTGCATCAGCACAGGTGGCTCAATCAGTGGCTCAGTCTTAGACTGAGCCACTGATTGAGCCATCTGTGCTGAAGCAGGATTATCCTGAAAGCCTGACCTGTTGGGGATCTTGAGGACTGGAGTTGAGAACCTCTGGCTTAGAGTTTAGTGCAGGACAAAAAACGGAACTGATAAAGTTTCAGGGCAGCAGTCCTTTCGTTAGATCACCCCCAGTGAGATAATATCAGCTATTCTAATTATACACCCCTCATACAAACCAAACATAGTTCTGCCTTATATTTGACCCCAAAATATTTTACTATCATAGTCTTGGGATTTTGACGTTCACATCATATGAATGAGTGCTCAGTTACAAGTGCTACCCTTTTAAAAACAATCTCAAATTTAACTTTGCTAGACTCTGAGGTTAAAATAATCAAATTAAATTTCAATTACCACTGGAACAAGGTGAGATTGAAATACCTAGGGATTTTCCTCACAAAAAACTATCAATCCCTATATAAAAATAATTACCCAGAGCTGTTCACTAAATTAAAACGGGATCTCCTACTTTGGAACGGCCACCAAATTTCGTGGATAGGCCGCATTTTATTAGTTAAGATGAATGCTCTCCCGAAACGGCTTTATTGTTTTCAGACACTCCCGGTCTCTATCCCGATAAAATATTTGAGGGATATACAGAATAAAATTATGCAATGTGTTTGGGGAAACAAAAGACCAAGAGTGCCGAGATGAGTTATGCTTCCGCCAAGAGAGAGAGGGGGTCTGGCGGTTCCTGACATCAGGAAATACTATCTAGCCGCCCACTTGAAACAGATGGTTTGCTGGCACTCCCAAGAGGGTCAACACCGATGGGTAGATTTGGAAGAGGGATTTATCAATTCCAGGGCACTCCCAGCTCTTTTATGGAATAATAAACCAACAAAGGGTCTCAAACCAGACCTTTTTGACTCGGCAGTAATTACATTTTCTATTAAGATTTGGTATAAGGCCAAATCCAATTACTAATTAGCCTCAGCTCCTTCGAGATGTACCCCTATTTTTGAGTCTGGGTTGGTCCACAGGTCTTTTTGATTTATGGAAGGTTAACGATATTAGAGATGTGGGAGATATGCTTCAGAGAGGTAAACTATTAAGCTTTAATGAGTTTTGTCAGAAGTAATCTTTCTCGGGAGCTGAGTTGTTTAGATTTTTACAAGTTTCCCACTATCGCAGCTGTCGCCCGGTGGGTCTTTACCAATTTCTTTGCTCCCGTGAATTTAGAGCCCCTTGCACACATAGGTATATGGATCAATGAGCACAAGATTTTCAGGTAGACATTCCTTGGGAGGACTGGCAAACTATCTGGATCAATGCAATGAACACATCATTATGCACAATATTTAAAGAAAATATTTATAAAGTTATTTTTAGGTGGTATTTAACGCCCCAGAGGTTGAGGCAGATTTATCCAGATACCACAAATCTCTGTTGGAGCGGTTGTGGGAGGGTTGGGGATATGGCCCATATTTGGTGGTTCTTCTCCAAAATACAGAGGTTCTGGGGAGTGGTGCGGAACTTAGTGCGAGAGACTTTTGGGATGAGGATCCCTCTAGATCCGATTACATTGGTGTTGGGTAAGCTGCTAGATAATTTATAAGAAAATAAGAAAATACATCTAAACTATTTTTACATATCCTGACCGTGGTTAGCTGCACAATAGCGGGGGCCTGGAAACAGCCCCTACCCCCTCCAGGAGAGAGATTATTTTGATAATAAATGAAGTGCAATTGATGGAAAGATTGACAGCTTATTCAGTTAGACATATTGATTCAGCGGCCGTTATTTGAACATTTCTTGGAGCCGTTTTCGTAAAATCTGCTGTATTCCACACGTGATTCACTCGTTACTCTCGGCGAACGCTAGTGTTAACGCAGCCAATCACACCAATGTTTAGCGTTGTTGATTTCTTTGAATTACCTGGATTCTGATTTGTTTGGGTGCAGTTCTTCGCGTATCCGCCAGGTGGCACAATGAATCCCCTTTGCACTATCCAGTGCATACTGTAGCACAGTTACTGTACTGTATGTGTCAATTTGCAGGTGTTTAAAAACCAGATACAAAGAGAGTCCACCACAGTAATCCATTGTAAAATGACCTTGGTCGCTGAAGACGCTGAAGACGTTATGAAATTTAGGCGTTTTCATAATTTAAGTATCTAAACACAATGTTGGGTACATTATTCTCAATTGCTATGCCCGCACAATTGCTGAATAGACCGAACCTGTACACTCAACAGTTACACATATCTAATATTTTCTGTAATTAATGCTGGAACAGATAAGAAGACAACTTTAGCAGAGATATATCATCATATCATTGAGAACTACGATTATTTCAAATTTTCACCTAACCAACATGGGTGGAAGCATTCGATAAGGCAAACTTTAACTAATGAAGATTGTTTTTTTGCATGGCCCCTCATGAGGGAGATAGCAGGGATTATTGGTCTGTGCTCCAAGGTTTTGCCGGTATGTTTGCTGATAGCAACATCAAAAGGAGAAAGGTCGGGTTTAGTCCATTTAAGATTCGTATTTCCTGTCCCTGCAATGTACCAACCCCAGCTTTCCAATACGATTGCAATAATGGGCCGATTGTCACTGACGTCACTGAAAATCTAGTGAACCCGCCTGATTACAATCATTGCTACCTGACCCTGCCTTATTACAATCATTGCTACCTGGCCACGCCTGATTACAATCATTGCTACCTGGCCACATCTGACTACCAGCAGTCACCTGTCAACTATAATGTAGATGACATGAGTGACCCCAGCTTCTATGCACAATACACATCGGACATTGGCTCATCTCCACCCGGTTGGCAAACTTTATAATGAAGGTAAATATAATGTACTGTACAGTGATACAGTATACAGTATTAGCTTTAATTCCCAATGACACAACAGTAGTGTGCAGTATGCTTGTAGACATGCACCATATAGCGCAAGTTGACACATGCGCAGTACCGGAAATAATAGCATAATTTTTTTTCCAGACATGAAAATTTGAAATCGAGCAGCAAAAAGATAAGGATGAAGTTTGATGGAACTCTAATTTCGCTTTTTAAAAACGTTGCCTTTTTAACTTTTATACAGTCCGTCAGTAATACCAGCTTCACGCTTTTAAAACTTTGCCACGCTAATACTTTTGACAACACACTACAGCATGTACTGTAGTACTATACAGTATGTGATCTATTCAATTACTGCATATGTCATAGCCTGTACTAAAATTTCACAACAGGATGTTTTTTGCTATTACAGTATTCCACTTTCTGGTTAATGGAAAACACTACTGTATGTTACTGTTTTCTTTTATCAATGATGTTGCATTTTGTAGTATACAGTAATTCGACTTTGCATGTGTAATTAATTCGGATAAGAAACCCCAAAAATAAATATTAATAAATAAATAAAGTCCAGCATTGTGATTTCTCAAGAATGACTTCACTGCCAATGTTAATATAATTGCAAGTCAGAAAAAAGGAAAAGACATTATCATTGAGCCTTTGATTCTTAGTTGAGAAATGTCTTTGCCGGTTTCATACGCATGTGCAGGGGTGATAAGGCCTGCATTGTGATTTCTCAAGAATGACTTCACTGCCAATGTTAATTGAAAGTCAGAAAAAAGAAAGAAAAAAAAGGCCTATCTTTTTTTATTTAATTTTTTATTTCTCAACAAGGGCTTAATAAATGAGTGATTTTAAGAACACATAATGTAATGCATTTTTGAAATATTTTATCAATTTTTACATTCATAAAATCACTTTCTTTTTATTTCTTTAGGAGGTGGCATATATATATTGTTTTTAAGGCGGGGGAATATTATTCAAAACCTTCAAATTTGAATAGGCTTGGTCTGCCCTCCATACTGTTTATGGACATATCACACAAACAGAAACATGTTTTCAAGGGAGTTTTAACTTTTATTACATTTTAAAACAGTGCAAATTATTTTCATTCTACTGTAATCCTGCTGTGCTCTCATCATAACTTTAGCCAAAGACGGCTTAACTTCATTGCACTTTTCCCCACCCCCTCACCCTCCCAAAGTCAAGGGGAAAGCATTGGACGTGTTCGCCACACCTCCCCCTGCCTGCCATGGGAAGTGCTTTAAAAAAACAAAAGATACATTCACTTTGATCCTTTGATTCTTGGCTGAGAAATGTATTTGCCATTTTCACACGCATGCGCAGGGGTGATAAGTCCTGCATTGTGATTTCTCAAGAATTACTTCACTGCCAATGTTAATTGCAAGTCAGAAAGAAGAAAAAATAAAGGCATTTCTTTTGTTTTTTTAAATTTATTTCTCGACAAGGGCTTAATAAATGAGTGATTTTAAGAAAATATAATGTGGTGCATTTTTTAAATATTTTATCAATTTTTACATTCATAAAATCACTTCATTTTTATTTCTTTAGGAGGTGGCATACACTTTTTTTTAAGGAGGGGAATACTATTCAAAACCTTCAAATTTGTGTAGGCTTGGTCTGCTTTTCATACTGTTTATGGAAATATCACACACACAGAAACATGTTATCAAGGGAGTTTATATTTGAAAACAGTTCAAATGATTTTCATTCTACTGTAATCATGCTGCGCGCTCATCACAGCTTTAGTCAAATACGGCTTTACTTCATAGCATCTTTCCCCACCCTCTCACCCTCCCAAAGCCAAGGAAAATGGCATTCTACAGTACAATACTTGATCTCCACACCTCCCCCGGCTATGGGGTTTAGCTGAGTCACATCACTCGGCGTAAACAAGCCTGGATTTTTTTCTCATTGAGAGAGGGGGGATTAGGACAAACTATTTACTGTTATTATGCACACAGTACAATAAACTTGGACCCCCCCCCCACCTTCCTGTAGTGCTATATCACCTGTGAAAGAAAAAAAATGGCTGCAGGATTAGGAATTGAAGGCTTTGGCTGTGTAACACTATTGACAGGCACACAAAACGAATAAACTATAACTAACCGTACCTGTAAATTATAATTAATTATTAGAAATAATAGGTAATACACACATGTCTAATACAAATAATACATGTACTGTATATAATATATACTGTAGAATGTGGAGAGAGTAAGCGCAGATATAAAATGGTTAACGTTCAATTACAGTACCTTTAATATAAAGCTAACATTGAAACAGGTTATTTTCAGTACCATACTTACCTGTACTATACTTACTGTACCTCTACTTACCTTACTACAGTACAGTACCTTACTACATGCCGGTGGCCTGCCCATTACACTCTAAAAGTATGGGCAAAACGCTGCCAATATAGTCTATATAATTGTTGCATTTTTGTACGGTGAATATGTCGTTCCAGAAACTCAATATTCCTTTTCTTAATTCCTCTTTGTTAGACGGCTTAAAAACCTTTCTTATATGATCCTTTATCGCATGCCAGACCAATTCTATCAGGTTCAAATCTGGTGATCTGGAATGGGAGAGGGAAAAAATGGCAAATTAGTTGATCAGATAAAAACTGTTTAAAACAATGAGAAACAGTTACTGTACACTGGAACAGCTACTCCTGTGGTTTCTTAACCAGTTGATCCTGCTGGCAAGAATATAGGCAACAGAAGCGGTATGTTTAGGGTCATTGTCCTGGAAAAAACGGTGACACCAGATGGGAAATCATGTCTAATGTATTGAGCAATACGGGTGACAATCTGCTCTTGAAAAAATACTTCATCCATGATTCCTGGAACAAGAAAAGAAAAAACTATGAAAAAGATGAACATTAGGGTACAGAATACACTACAGTTGTACAGTGCATAAGGCTACAGCATGTGACTTTGTGCATTATTTTACCCTCAAAGATGATTATGGATCCTGGTCCACATCTAGAGATTGCACCCCACACATGCATCTTCAGTGGGTGCTTGCGCCGCGGCTTCAGAGATAGCTGTCTTTTTTTGCGGGTTACAAAAGTGGCAAATCTCTCAAGAGCTAACATTGTCTCGTCAGAAAAGATGACATTCTTAAAAGTCTCGCCATTTTTGATCCATTCCCGGGCTAGGTCCACTCTTTTTATCTTGTTGGCGTTCCTTATCATAGGATACGCTCTGTAATAGTGGTGTACCGAGTACCCGGAATTACCCGTTACCCGGCACATTTCCAGCTACCCGGACATTACCCGGACCCGGCAACTGAGAAGTGGTCTCGGCGCTGGGTAATGTCCAAAAGGAATGCTCCGTCTCCTGCTCCGGTCACGTGATTCCCCGGCGGCTCACACACACTGTTTACCTGCTCCGGTGCTGTGGAAGTGATTCCTGCAGCTCCCCTGCCGGCTGGACACCTCCGATGCTGCCACCACCACAGGACTGCTGCTGCTGGTCCTAGATGTCACCACCATCCTGCAGGTAAGTGCCAAACCGGGTAACCGGGTATCCGACTGGGTAGAACCTTTAATTTTGGCCGGGTACCCGTTACCTGTTTTTTTTTTTTTATAAATGAGGACCTGGTCCAACACTACTCTGTAATGATAAGGAAGAAATTTACAGGGTCTGTACAGGCAAACCACACTTTTAACTAAAGTACAGTACTGTACAACACTTTAGCTGTACTGTCCTAACTACTGCACTGTAATTACAGTACAGTATCAACCCTGTTGTGTCACTCTGCATACTATTGCAATATATTGTACATTATTACAGTAAGACACTTACGTTACACGTCCATATTTCCATCCAATTTAATTAGGAACATCAGGACATGCATGCGCAGAAATGTGATGACGCATATATATGACACTCATTCACGGAAAACAGATTTTACATTTGGCAGAAGAGGCGGTGTTGTATTTTTGGCTAAGGAGCCTCGGAAAGGACTTCTTTCCCATGTATACTGTATGAACTCATAAGGTTAATCTTCAAATTACCATTAAACACACTTGAAGTACTGTACGGCAATAAAAGACAGGTTGAATTGCAATTAGATTTTTAAGACAACTCGCGATCGCCCACTTCAGTTTCTCGACGGTATTGCAGACAACGCTAAAATGCTATTTTCTGCACTTGATCAAAACACTTGTAATCTCACGTTTTAATGCAAGAATATTTCGAGAAATCACGCACCATGATCCGGTAAGCAAAAGGAAACAACGCGTGAAATGTTCGAATAGGCCGCTGCATCTGTAATTCAAGAAAATTCCAAAAGGTCTGGGAACCCTGGAACTCTAGGGGGAACAGGTGAACGGTTTATTTACTGTGGAGGGAGAGCTATATTTTTCCTCTTTCAGAGTTGGTTATTTTATGTGATAGCTGGAGCTGGGACTGTACGGCGTCATTGTTTTTTTTGTTTGTATTTTTATATCTTTGTATTTTTTGGATTTTTGTGTCTTTTATGATACCGGTGTTAAATTGGTGGTACCCCCCCCCCCTTTCTCTTTTCTGTATCCCTTCCCTTTGTTTTTCAAAAAACTCAAAATAAAAAATAAGTTACAAAAAAAAAAAACAATCTCAAAATCTACTAACAAACTAATAATTTCACTTTTAAGGACCTCCTATGTATCAACAGGAATTATAGGTTTCTATTTCCTTTCCCAGAATCCCCTGCCTGTCTCATCCGCTTTGTTTATTGGATGTCACCATAATACCATCGGACTGGCTTCAAAGCTTCATGTAACTCTATTCTGCTATGTGTTCCCTTCCCAGGTAGCAGGAAGGATGGAGGGTCTGGAGGAATGTGGAGTGATGTCCTTTCAAAAAGTAAGGAAAACCATTTTGTTTTAGTTGGAGGTGATTATACTTGTAAAACCTCCAAGTTGCAGTAGGTGGTAGCTACTGTATACAGGCATACCCCGGTTTAAGGACACTCACTTTAAGTACACTCGCGAGTAAGGACATATTGCCTAATAGGCAAACGGCAGCTCGTGCATGCGCCTGTCAGCACGTCCTGAACAGCAATACCTGCTCCCTACCTGTACCGAAGCTGTGCGCAAGCGGGGAGACTATAGAGCCTGTTACAAATGTGTTATTTACATCAGTTATGCACGTATATGATGATTGCAGTACAGTACATGCATCGATAAGTGGAAAAAAGGTAGTGCTTCACTTTAAGTACATTTTCGCTTTACATACATGCTCTGGACCCATTGCGTATGTTTATGCGGGGTATGCCTATATGCATAAACACAAATCTGTCGTGAGATGCTGTGTGCTGAGCTGATGTTTTCATCTCTAGCACATAAGAAGAATCTCTAGCACATAACATTCGAGTCGCCTTAAAGACAACAGCCTTTGGTGGCAACTGAGGGGCAGCCAAAATGTGTCACTGTTTGCTGCCGCTCACTGCTACTACAGCTGCTCAATTATTGGGTTGGGTAAAATATTTCAAAGGCATAATGAAGCATTTCCATCTACACACATTACTTGCTCTCACAGATCTACCTCTGCATAATCCCGCGTACTGCTTCCCAAATGCCCACTCCTTCACACATTACCTGCTCTCACAGCTCTACCTCCGCACACTCCCACTTACTGCTTTCCCAACACCAACTCCCTCACACATTCCCTGCTCTCATAGCTCTACCTGCACACTCCCACTTACTGCTTTCCCAACACCAACTCCCTCATACATTTCTGCACTCACATGTCTACCACCACACAGTACTATTTACTTATTCACCAACACCATCTCCCACATTACCTGCTCTCACATCTCTACATCTGCACACTCCCACTTACTGCTTCCCCAATGCCAACTCCCTCACACATTACCTGCTCTCACAGCTCTACCTCTGCACACTCCCCTGTATTTCTTCCCCAATACCAACTCCCTCAAATAACATACAGCTATCCAAAACACACCAACCATCTCAACCCACTGTGCCTTATATTTCCACTTGCCCTTCTACTGGTTTAGAGGAAAAAAGCAGGAGGGAGACAGGATGATAGTTAGAGAAACAGATAGGGACAGGCTTGCTGTTTTACCAGAGCCGAGGGAGGAGTTGAAAATATGTGGGAGTGTAGGGATTATAGTAGGAGCAAGAAGTTTGATGAGATGGGAGGGAATGGGGTTGAGAGGGCAAGTGGTAGGGGGAGAAGGTATCCGCAGCGACACATTCTCCTCAGTGACAGAGGAAAAAGTTAAGGAAAGCAGGAGAAGAGTTAGAAAGAGGTGTAGGGTGGGAGGAAGATAGAGAGGGGATGTGTTGACATATGGAATTCACCTGTTCCTTGAAATAGTTAGCAAAGTCCTGAGTTGAAATAGAAGAAGAAAAACAGGTAACAAAGTAGAGTAGAGTCAAACATAAAGGAGTCTTCGTGGGTTAGACTTGTGAGTGTTGATTAGTGAAGAAAAGTAGGTTTGTTTAGCCTGGTAGAGGCCAAAGTTGAAACAGGATAAGATACATTTGAAGGAAGTGAGAGAGTATGAGATTTCCTCCAGAGATGTTCAGAGGATCAAGTGCAGTAACGCAGCATGCATAGGCTTGCCAGACAGCTTCTCCAAAAATACTGAACACAATGGTGAAAGGTGCGATGCACTCGAGACACACACACACCCCTCTCATATCTCCACACTACATACTGTTTGCTCTTCTCCTTGGCTCCACCCCCAGGCTCCTGACACCCCCTTCTGATTGGCTGCTGCTGGGTAATGCTGCCAATGAGGATAGAAGAAGCTGCCCAGCCCCCTAGAAACAGTCATCATCTCTCCCTGCTCAGGGAAATCCCATGGCCCCCCAAGCCGGTCAGGTCAGTATGTCCAGAGAGATAATACCGGACAAATACATGTCCAGTATAACCTCTAACTTTTTACTGCACAGTGTCCAAATACAGGACAATCCGGTTAAAAACTGGACACCTGGCAAGCCTAAGCATGCATGCTGCCGTTTAGCCTGGGTCTGGGGTTAGAAGGGCGAAAACAGCAGAGACAAGGAGGGACATTTAGATCAAAAGAGGAGAATAGGGCAGAGTTGTAGTCCCTGACCAGGTTGTCAGAGTCTGGAGCAGAGCAGAATGAAGATAAGGAGGAGTGCAAAGTGGAATCAAAAGCTGGTAAGTTAATAGAAGCATATGAAACAAATTCACAGGTGATAAAAGCACCTGACATAAAAACCAGACATAAAAACCTAACCCTAAGAGAAACAAACCTCTATACCATTGGTGGGCAACAGGCAGCCTAGGAGCCTCATGTGGCCCTTGGGGGCTTCACCTGTGGACCCCCACTGCTTGCCACCCAAGCAGCCCGCTCTCCCTGTCTACCCCTAGGGTAGAGAGAACCTGGATGTTGCTGCCGTGGATCTGAGCTTCTCCCTGCTCCTATAGCTGCTTAATGAGACTGCGCTGATAATACTTGTCCTCTTCTCTAGTCACTACTCTAGTCACTACTTCCCAGTATAAGGAGAGCAGCGGGACAGTATTCATTAGCACGCCGGCATCAAGCAGCTGACTGGAGGGGACAGGGAGAGGCTCCAACCCACGGCTGCCTGTGGGAAATGCTCTAGCTGTATTTAAGGTCCATTATATCATGTTGCATACCAGTGAATTTTCCTGATTTATACATGCAAAGTCATTCCAGAAGGAGAGCTAAAAAGTCTTGTGAAACTGAAATCTCTTTTCAAGAGCAAACTGTTTCATAACGGGATGTAATTAGGGGAGTCAGACAGTCAATATTTTGTAGGCACAAATTTCAATAGTGCCCATTTGTAGTGAAACCCTAATGCCACCACATGAAGCTCCCCCCCCCAATCCAGTATCATGTGTGATGGTAAGATCACTCAGTACTAAAGGCTTTTCTACTCATTGATCTTACCATAGAATACATAATTTTTGTACTGGGTGAGCTTCCCGTAGCAGAAGCACATCTTATGGTTACACAATAATTTGTGTGTCATAATCACAGTTTCTTCTTATTTATCTATCTTGGAAGAGAAGATGAAAGTCTGATTCAGCCATAGTGGGATTTTATCTTCTGGACCTCCGATTTGCACAGATGTTTCCGTCGGACATCTAAGAAAAAGCAAATCTATTTATTGGAGCAATAATATTATTTTAACACCTATAACCTTACAACAACAAAATGCCAGTAATTTTACATGTTCAAGCTTCCCCTTCACTTTGTGTGTCAGTAATTTCTGCTTGAATTCAACCAAACCCAGGAGCCTGCATTAAAATAAATGTGCCAGTCTTTTTACAGAATACGCATCAAGTTTAAAGTATCCTCGGTATCCGACGGTCTGTTTTCCGTCGACTGGCTTATCCGACACTACATATCTGCAGGATGCATTATCCAACATCTGAACCACTTATCCGACTCTCACCGCCGCGGATTAACATGGACCCACAATCCGACGGTCTGTTATCCGACGGCAGCTTGCGGGACACATTACGGCGGATAACCGAAGACCGCCTGTATTCACTTTTGGTGTTCAGTGCTTTGTGAGAGACAGGACAGTGAAGGCGACAAGAGAACAGTTTTGGCCACTCCGCCACTGGCGTCAGGGTGATTTCAGTTTTGCATCCTATGACTTATGTAAATAAAATTAAAATCCCAATAAGTTTTCATATCTTCCTCAAAAATATGGGGCATGAAAGGAATTAAATGCATGTTGGTAACTTCTCATCTGTTTTTGCCTGTTATTATCATTTATTATTATCATTTATTTATAACGTGTCAGCATATTCTGCTCTAAACTCCTTGAACATCTTATATTCTCTTGCGTGCTTCATTTTCTCATATCCTATTCTCTCCTAGAAACTTTAAAAATCAGCCTTCCGAACTGCTCACTCCACTGAAACAGCCCTCACTAAAATAACTATTGACCTATATCTGCCAAAGACAAAGGTAATTACACTCTGCTCATATTACTCAACCGCTCTGCTGCCTTTAATACTGTGGACCACCCTCTTCTCCGTGACATTCTCCATACTCTTGGTATCCGTAAAAGAGCTCTACCCTAGATTTCCTCTTACCTCTCCCATCGTACATTCAGTGTCTCGTTTGCAAACACTTCCTCCTCTATTGATCTTTCTGTGGGGTTACCCCAGGTGTCTGTCTTGGGACTTCTCTTTACACACTCTCTCTAAGTGACCTTATCACATCTTTAGGGTTCAAATATCATCTCTATGCTGATGACACTTAACTTTACCTTTCAACCCTTGACCTTACACCTGTTGTACAGACCAAAGTCTCTGAATGTCTCTCCGCAATATCAACCTGGATGGCCCTCTGCCAACTAAAACTTGACATGTCCAAGACGGACCTCCTCATACTTCCTCCCAAACCTGGCCCTACTGCCCCCTTCTACATTACTGTTGGCAGGGCAGTCATACACCTTCCTGCCTCTCACCTGTCTCCCTTATAATCAATCCTAAATGCTGCTGCTAGAAACACTTTACTCTCTCTTAAATCTGTCTCGTGTCTCTCCTGCTGAAATCCCTCTCCTGGCTTTCTATCAAATCCCATATTACTCACAAAATTTTCCTCCTTTTAAGGCTATAGACTCTTCTGCCCCTCCTTATATCTCAGCCCTAATATCTTGCTATAAACCTGTCTGGCTCTTATGTTTTGCTCAAGGATATCTTCTGTCTACCCCTTTTGTGTCTAGAGCCCTCTCCCACCTAAAACCTTTCTCACTGACTACCTCTGGAATGCCCTTTACCTCAATACCCGAATAGCACCCTCTCAATCCACATTTAAGACCCATCATAAAACACACATCTTTAACGAAGCATATGAGTAGCTCTATTGCTGATACTGCACATCTCATACATCGACCCTGACCCCTTGCAGACGCACATGTATGTATGTATGTATGTATGTATGTGTAGCCCCGAGGTGAATTTTCACTTTCTGGCCCCCCTCCGTGAAGGCCGTGTGGTAGCGGGTGCTGCCGGAGGCTGCGACGGACCCGCCGGAACTTCGCGAGGGTGGGGGCCAGAGCAGGGAGCAGCGCGAGTTGTTGCGGCGCAGGCCAGTTGCCGGGGACGCGATCGGGCCGTCGCTAAGGCCGCGATCGCGTTGCCACCGGCTGGGCGGCTTAAGCAGAGGGCGCCGCCATTGCGCGTTAGGCAGTGCCACAGCGGAGAGGGCTGTGGGCACTGGCAAAGAGGCACAGTGTGCATGCAGTGGATTTGCTGCGGGATCCAGGTGGCTGTGTGTGATTGCAGCTGTCTGTGTGTGTTGTCGCTGCATGTGCTGGGCGCAGTGCGTGCAGTGTGTGTGAAGCGTGTGTGGATCCCTGCAGGCTGACAGTGTGAGCGGTGTGTCAGCTGCAGGTGCTTTAGGAGTAGCTAGTTAATAGCTAGTAGCCAGTTACAGATAGGACTGGGTAGCTAGGGGAAGGGGGGGGCAGGTTATGTTCCACAGGCCCTAGGAGTTCTCCCCAAGCCATCCCAGGTTGCGGTTCATCAGGGACAGGCCCTAGGTTAGGGTTCCTGTCCTGATAGTGTTGCTGTCACTCTAGGAGTAGTTAGTGATAGGAAGGGATAGCGGCGGTTGCTGTTCCCATGCGGTTGGTGTTGCCGTGATCGGTTGCAGTTCCCGTGGAGCGGTGGGACCCTCGTTGGGGTCCACCGGCAGAGTACCTGGAAAGGATCAGACGGACGTCTGACCCTTTGAGAAGAGAGTTGCGGTCCCGAACATCGGAGTGCTCGGAAGGTATCTCAAGTATTCTAAGTGCACCAACTGGGCCCTAGCTTAATATAGTGACTGCGCAGTCACCCACGACCTTTCGTAGGAGTACGAGACATTGGGTGTGGGGGATCACAGGACACTGGGTGGGGAACACCAGACATTGGGCTGAGGTGATGCGGGTAGAGCATCAGGTGATGTCATGTTATGTTATGTTATGTAATGAGGTTATGTGTGTGTGTTAAGTAAAGTGTTAGTTTGGTTTATCATCTATGTGTGTTATTGTATTTCTTACCCAGGGCTATCTTTCCTAATGGGGGATCCTGGGTAAGTGGAGGCGCTGCACCAGGTAATGGTAAGGGTTTCCCCAGGCTCCCAGCTAGCGGAGGCTCAGATCTCCTGGAGCCACAGGTGTTATGCAGTACCAGTAGCCCTTTTGAGCAGGTGTGTCGCAGGGAAAGGGACCGGTTAGACCACGAGGGGCCAATGTGAGATTGGGTGGGTCGGCCGGTTCACAAAAAGGGTTACATATGTATGTGTCTTTATTTATATATAGCGAAAAAAGGGGGGATGTCTGCTGCACACAATATAATCAATACACATACATAATTACCGGTGCACTTGTGTTGAAAGATATCCTGCTGGAAATCCAAGTAGTATACCTAAACAAGAATATCACAAGGCACTGCTGATTTTTCTAATGCTGTTTAATGGGCCAAAGCTTAGCGACGTTTTGACCAGAGCGGTCTTTTTCAAGTGGTGAGCCACTCACCACTTGAAAAAGACCACTCTGGTCAAAACGTTGTTAAGTTTTGGCTCATTAAACAGCATTAGAAAAATCAGCGGTGCCTTGTGATATTCTTGTTTAGGTTTATATATATAGCGCCATTAATATAAATAGCGCTTCACAGTAGTACTACACATGACAATCAAATAAATAACAAATAATACATAAAACAGAACATGGAAAGAAGAGCATCAGACATAAAAGTAACATTTAGGAAGAGGGGTCCCTGCTCCGAATAGCTTACAATCTAATTGCACTTTAATGTCCCTCACATGTGCTAATTAAGTTGGTTGGACCAGTCAGGTGACATTTTAGAAGTATATAAGTAAGCACACAGCAGCCTTGCTGTCTGCAGCCATGTTTGAAGTAGCCAGGTTAAAGTAGAATGTTAGTGCTGATATTTAAAAGGAAGTTCAAAAGGAGAGAACAAGTGGACAACACCAACTGGTCCTGATTCCTGCATTTGATCTACGCTGGAAAGGAGGATATTATCTATTCCAGACTGCACACCTCAGCACTTAGCTATTGCTGTGATGCTGCCTTTACTATTCATATTTGCTATGGCCTCACTTGTTTTCAAATTATGCTTCTTTCTACCAGCCTGATGTCTCCAACTTTATTCATATATCTCCATCTCTCCTTTCTTTGCCACTTCTCAACTCACATGAACTACTTTCATACCTGCGCCCTTTGTCACTACACAACTATACTCCCTGCACTAAAACACACCCCTACAAAACATCCTCACACATTCTCTTTCTATCCATACTTCCACTCCTTGCTTCTGGGGATATCTCACCCAATCCTGGTCCCTGCCTTATTTCTACTTGCTCTCATCCTCGGCTGCCAAATGCAACTTCTACTCCTTCTGGTGTCATTCCCTCAAACCTCATACCAATCCCCTGCAAACCCTCCCTCCTCTCTCCCTTTCTCCTGTGCCCTTTGGAATGCTCGCTCCCTTTCTAACCAGTGCCTCTCTGTCCATGACTTCTTTCTCTCTCACTCTCTGCTCCTATTTGCTATAACTGAGACTTGGCTCACTCAGTCTGACTCTGCTCTGGAAGCTGCCCTCTCTTATGGTGGTCTTTCTTTCTCCCACACTCTGCGCCCTGGTGGCAGGGGTGGAGGCGTGGGGCTCCTCCTCTCCTCTCTCTGCCATTACCGAACCCTTCCTATTACCCCATCTCTTGCTTTACCCTCCTTTGAGACTCACTCTGTCCAGATCTTCTCTCCTCTTCCTGTTCACGTGGCGGTCAATGTAGAGGGAGAGTGGGTTGGCTCGGTATTAAAGGGGTTGCACCCCATATGGCCACCCCCTGACCTCACCAGGGAGGCAAGGGGTTAACTGGACTGCGGTCCAGGAATGTGGTTTACACCTTGTCGTGAAAAATGTATGTTCCCCTGTTCCCATGTTTCATTATAATCCTGTATTTTAATGTTTTAAAGTGCATTTCTGTATCTCCAGTTCTGGAGGTTGCAGAGAGTTGATATTTGGCCAATGTGTGGAGTCACTGTAGGCATTAAGAACTGGCAAATTTCGACCCACTGAGCCCACCAGAATGGAACTTATTAATATGTGTAGATATTAAAGTATATATGTATGGTATTTTGGATCTGCTCTGAAAATGCAGACCATCTGCTATGCTAATAGGTCATGAAGGGCAGCCGGCTGATTGAGCCTAAGCACTGTGATCAAAAGTTAACTGCCCGGATTGTTTACACTAAGTACTAATCAACAGACCAAGTACTAATCAACAGACTCTGCCACTCTAATTGTTACCTGAGGGTGGAGAATCATCAAACTGGAGTGGTTTGTAAGTGTTATGTCTACACCTACAAACAATGCAGATACTTCATTTGGTAAACTGGTCGTCGCCCCTGATTTAATTATGGGGCTACCCATAGAGTCCCAGTACACATGGGCTAATTAGCTGGGGGGCATGGGTTAATCTGTGTCTCCACGTTAGGGATTGGATACAGATAATTGTTCACCAATAGTCTGTATTCAATGTTAAGAATAGGGTTACACAGGTATATAAACTATGTCAACCCTACAGTTTTTAGTTATGCTTCTGATTCCACCTGGAATGTCACCGGATTGCTGGAGAATTGCTAGCTGATACTTCTCCATCCCCCAACCCTAAGTAAGTGTTACCTTCTTGTCTGTTAATTGTACTATATTGCTGTGTTCACCTTTTTAAGGAATAAATATATTTTATTATATCTAAGCTTCGTTCAGTTCAACCCAGATATTTGGTGTTCATTATATCTTGTCATAAGCTACCGTGACAGTCATCTATTGCCCACCTTCCTCTACTCATTCCCCTTCTGCCTTTCTCTCTCACTTTGAATCCTGGCTCTCTTTCTCTCCTCACTCTCCTTTTCTTCTCATTAGGCACTTCAACTGCCACATTGATGACCCCTCTCCCCCCTGGGCTGCCCGCTTTCTCTCTCTACCCTATTCTTTTGGCCTTGAACAGTGGACTGAAGCCAGCACCCACAAGGATGAACACTATCTAGATCTGGTTTTCACTAAAACCTTTTCTGATTTTTCCATTTCCCCCTTTCCTCTCTCTGACATCACCTCATCTCATTTTCTCTCGCTTCTCCCCTTCTCCATCTCCATCTACCCTTCTTTTCTACAGAAACCTGCGCTCTATTAACCTACCAGCCTTTGAGTCCACTTTACGCTCCTCTCTCTCCTTTGTTCTGGTCCAGACACTGACAACCTGGTCAGGAACTACAACTCTGCCTCTGCCTCTCTTGATCTGCATGCCCCGCTTTCTCTCTGCTGTCCTCGCCTTTCTAAAATGTTTTAAAATGTTCACTTGAGCTATACAGATATATATGGCACATAATAGGAGAGTCGTGTATATAGCTGCCCATTAATGATAGTCTGTTACTTTTCATAATCATCAGATGTAATACATGCACTTTTTACCAGACAACGGTTAAGAGCAACACAGACCTTAAGGTCTAACCAGGAGTGGCCAACACCAGTCCTCAAGAGCCACCAACAGGTCAGGTTGTAAGGATGTCCCTGTCTCAGCACAGTTGGCTCAGTCGTTGAGTGAGCCACTGATTGAGCTACCTTTGCTGAAGCAGGGATATCCTTACAACCTGACCTGTTGGTGGCCTTTGAGGACTGGAGTTGACCACTCCTGGTCTAACCAATCATGACTAAAGGTAACACAGAGAAAGGTATAAATGTGTATGAACCAGACTCTCATGTATGGCAAATGGGCAGGTAACTTCTCTGTTAACACTTCCTATGGCTGCATATAGCAATGTCCTACATAAATGATAATAAAATATATGAATTGTTGACAGAAATAAACCTAAAGCAGACAGATTAGATTCAAATCACCTTTCTACTTTGAACCCAGGTGATGTATATTCTCAAAGCCGGACAACCTATCCATCTGGACCTTTGCAGAAGGTAATGGTTAGTTAGCCAGGAATGACATAACTACATAGAACAACTAATCTATGAACCACTTTGAAGACACAATTTAGGGCGACCAGAGTGCCCCCGAGGTGTGAAGACAAATTGCTTTATACAGTACCAGGTTTCTTTTTATAATCCTATCAAAACTGGACTTCAAACCCAATTATGCCTTTCTGAAACATTCAGTTTTTTCTCGGGTTTTCACAATGCAATTCACTTTTCCTAACCGACCACAGACCCTGGCTAAATTCCCACATGCGCATGCTGCGTTCCTCCACTCGTTCCTCTGAACGCCTCAGGAGGAAATCTCACACTCTCGCAGACTTCCTTCATTACAAATTTATGCTATCCTGTTTCAACTCTGCCCTCTCTCAAGCTAAACAAACCTACTTTTCTTCACTAATCAACACGCACAAATCTAACCCACGCCAACTCTTTTCTGTCTTTGACTCTCTACTCAAACCACCCTCAGATGCCTCTTCTTCTTCCTCCATCACACCTCAGGACTTTGCTGACTATTTTAAGGAAAATGTGGAATCCATACATCAGAACATCCCGTTTCCTCCTCCCATCCTACACTGCTGCCCAATTCTCCTCCTGCCTTCCTTGACTCTTTTTCCCGTCTCAGAAGAGGATGTGTCACTGCTGATCTCCTCCTCTCCCTCTTGACCCCATTCCCTCCCATCTCTTAAAACCTCTTGTTCCTACTATAACCCCTACGATCACACAAATTTTTAACTCCACACTCTACTCTGGTACCTTTCCCTCCTCCTTCAAAAATGCAACGGTTATAATATTACTCAAAAACAGCAAGCTTGACCCTATCTTTCTTACTATCGACCTGTGTCCCTCCTGCCTTTTGCCTCTAAACTCCTTGAACGTCTCAATTCTCTCGCTTGCTTCACTTGCTCAACACCCATTCTCCTCTGTTGTTCGACTGCTAAAACTCTGACTCAGGCCCCCATTCTCTCCCGTCTCGATTACTGCAACCTCCAGGACGCTTTGTCTGTGAATGGAGAAGACACATCCTGCTTAACACCCAGAAAAGTAGACATATGGCTGCCCCAGGTGACATTTAACACATTATGCAAACATTAAAAAAATGGTTTTATTGTCTAATTTTATAGCTGTTGAGATGTAAACATACCTGGACTATGGCTCACTGTAGCCCTTATTTGTTCGACGTGAAACCACTCCACTGTGTAGGAGAATATTTTAGCCCCATTCATTTGAATAGAGCGCAATTCTTCTTCAGCATCACAGCATATTGAATTGGGGCCAACCTGGTTTATTGCACGTGTTGCACAAGTTATCAGCTGTTATGCTTTGGTAAGTAGATTCCCAAGATTTAAACAGTCTCACTATTAAAATGTTTCTTCTATTGTCCTGTGACCACCGAATTTCACATATATATGTTACTGGACCGTGGCTATTATTCACCAATATTGTTGCATGACTTCCAAATGTTTTTCTTTCACAAGCAAGCGAGAAAATGCATTTGATAAAATTCACTTCGCTTATTTTACTTTCTACTCAATTACCTGTTAATAGAAACAATCTGTCCCCAGTAATAATAAGGCAGGCATGAGATCACTTTTCTGGAGGGCTAGCTTGTCAGAAAATCCTGCAACAAGCAGTGTATTTATCTAAGTTTCTATAACCCTTTTCAGGCAGAGCCCAATCTGAACAGCGTGCATCGGAGGAACTTGGAACCCGCTACAGGCCTGGGAGGCTCTCTGGGGATAAAGGAACATTATTATTGGCAAGTCTGACTGGCTCCAGGAGCTGATACACTGCCCTCACTTGCCAATGCAGCAGCTTGGGCTAAGAATTTAGTAATAGTTATATCTGAGGGCTGCTTGGTTGCATGGGGTGGTCTGGAAACGGGTGTCCAGAGCAGAAGAACAACATCTACTATTCATGCGGATAATCTTAAAATCTATGTGTTAGTTGCAAGAATCAGTTCTAAAGTCTGTGTATATATATATATATATATATATATATATATATATATATATATATATACTGTATATATAGCAAATGGAAATATATATATATATATATATATTAGAGATAGATTTAAATATACATTGATAGAGACCATTATATATTCTTACTTTATGTAACCACCTTACGTTCTTGTTTCAACACTGTCCCTCATTCCCTCTAGATTGTAAGCTCCCAGGAACAGGGCCCTCATTACCTCTTTGTATCCTCACCTGTATGTAACTGTTTATATAATATACATGACTCTGTGCCTCCCATTGTACCGCGTTGCAGAATATGTTGGCGCTTCACAAATAAACGATAAAAATAATGTAGAAAATGTTATTGATTTGAGTCGAGACATATTTATTCTCCAGCACAGTCCTTCACAGCATATGGACTAGAGCAGGAGTGGCCTACTCCAGTCCTCAAGGGCCCCCAACAGGTCAAGTTTTAAGGCTATCCCTGCTTCAGCACAGGTGGCTCAATCAGTCCCTGCTTCAGCACAGGTGGCTCAATCAGTAGCTCAGGGATATCCATAAAAGCTGGCCTATTGGTGGCCCTTGAGCACTGAGTTTGTGACCCCTCATTTAAGTGGTGACTTCATGTTTGATTTGATTGCAAAAGGGCACTTAACTCTATACAAGTTTTATTATTTCGTTTTACTCTGGTTAACATGTATTCCTAATTTCAGGGATTTGTAACGCCCCTTTTACCACCTGTGCGGCCAGCAAAGCATTGTGAAGATAGGCCTGCAAGCCTGCCGAGTAGAGACTGCAGATCGCTTTCATCAGGCGAATTTACCTGACTGTAACGCTCAGCTTAGAAACGTGATCGGAAAAGTGTCGATGGCGACCAATTTATTCAAGTTTTGTATATTCAACTTCATAAAAAATGGATGGTTTCACAACACACACAGAATCTGATCATTCTGGAAACAAAGGTGCATTTTATTTATCTTCTGGACATTATCTTTTCCCTCCAAAGAAGGCTCCATCTCTTGGATGTTTCCAGAAAGTGTGACACATCACAACCTGCACATACTAAGTTGCTTTTTATTAATCCAGAACTGCATGCTACAGATACTGTATGTACAGCATGAACGTGTATTCATTACAAAAAAAATGGCATGGTCTGAAAAACCATGTTGAAATTAAAATCGGAATAAGAGCATAAAATTGAACAGTAACATCACAGCTGTTAGGAAACATTCAAAGTATTCACAAAAATGTTATAGTTAGCATCTTAATAAACCAGAGGAAACCCGGACAGTTTTACAATTGCTTCATGTCAAATACACAATGGCACTCAATGAACGGATGAAGATTTTCTTCAGCTTTATGAAGTCTTTTTTTGTCTTTTTTATTTTATTTTTTTTGCAACATCAACATGCCTTTTTTTTTTATTATTAAGTTTGCTACCTACCTATATGTAGCAAATGTACATAAAAGTGGCAGTCTTTTTCCTTTATAAGTAATCTAATGTACAGGATTTTGGCCCGCAGGGTTTTTACATATATTTTTTTTTTGTACCTCAGTGTTTTTAAATGCTGCCCAGTCCATCTTCTACCAAATACACCTGTTAAGATGACAATAAAACTACGTACATACCTAGCTATGTAACATCACATCAAAACATGAGGAACAAAAAGTACAGCATCAAAAACAAGGGGGGAGTTAGTCACTGGGAAATTTTGGCACATCAATTTGTACACAGTCTACAGTCCTAATGTCGCAGTTCCTTAAGTAATCTGCTGGCGTTCAAACAGCGCAAGTCGATTTCCCTTGTTAATTTCAAGTCTTCTTTTCATGGCTTTTAAAGCAATTGTGTGTGGTTTTTTTTGTACAATATTGATCATTTATATGCAGCTACAAATGTCCATTTGGTGGCAATTGAGTTTCATACAGCAAAACGAAAAAATTAAAAATAAAATAATATATAAATTTATATATAAACTTAAAAACCTTGTACAAATGATTTTATATATATATATATATATATATATATATATATATATATATATATATATATATATGTATATATATATATATATAATGCTTACACTAAGAAAAAAGAAACTTTATACAATGCTTCAAGAAACGGGAGACAGATTTTTTGTTTTAAAAAGGAACAACATACAGATATGACACAAGCAATCTCTAAGCAATAAATACTAACTGGTCCAACGGTTCTGAGATTTTCACCCCCACCCACATTTTCCATGTAGCATCCCCTCCCCCAAAAAGACCACCACCATGGAACAAGGCATATTAACACATTTGTTCAGTTTAACCCTTTGTTTTCTGTACAATTCAACAATAACAAGTAACATCACAATAAAAGTTGTTTCACACAAGAGTAAGTGGCACTGCATTCATTGTACCCTGAAGGTTAAAAACTGGATGTCAAATGATTGGTTCGCAAGCTCGTATTTAATACAAATAATAAAGAACCAACGCCTTCTGCGAGGGCTGCTTCAAAATTGCTTTTGTTTGTTTAAATCTTATTATTCTTCTTTAAATCAGTCTTTTCAAAGTAACCTATCAGAACTACATAACAGTTATGCATTTTTTCCCCTTATATATATGTATATATATATATATATATACATATATATATATATATATATATATATATATATATATATATATATATATATAATTTGCCCCTTCTCCCGATGCTAAAAAGACTTTAAAGTTACAGCCGATGATCAAAATTTTGGCAGAACTGTGAGGCATGTAGAGTTCTGCGCATTCAAATCGGAGAAAGCTGAGATAAAAAGACAGGTCAAATATTGACCAATGAACTTCATAAAACATCTATTAAGTTGCCACCTGGCACAAATGAAAAAAAATTCATGAAAAAATAAAATAAAATAATGAAGACAGACTAATAATAAAAATAAGAAGGTGCCAATGTTAGGCTCAAACTACTCTAAAGACTTGGTTACGAGTGAAAGTGGCTTGAGTTGTTGTGTTCCAGCCAAGGACCGATGGGAAGGTAAGAAGGATGTTGACGGCTGTGCTAATGACAAAGAGTATGGTGCAGAAGACTGCAAAGGGTTGTGTTGATGATTGTGATCTGCTCCGTTCTGGCAAATGGTAGCTGGCAGGGTGCTGGCCTTTCGGGCCGGGCTTTCTGACAGAGGTGATGGAGGCACACAGAGCCGTGCCATGGGGTCAGGTTTCAAAGATAGCGAGAGAGGTTGCGTTTGTTCAGTTTGTGGTTTGGAGTCTCTTGTGGGGGAGTCTAGCATGGTGGGAGAAGAAGGAGGGGAGTCTAGTAAGCTTCCGTCTGAAGAGGGCGGGCTCACGCAGCTGCCTTCACCTTGTATGTAGCGAATGCACTTTTTTTTTCTCCTAGAAACAGGGAGAGAGTTATCTGTAAACAAAGGGCAAAAACACTGATGGAGAAGGTTATCTGAGTGAGAGCAAACACAGCAAAATAAAGAACTTACTACATTGGGCTCTGAACAGTTCATGCTACTCCTGTCTAGGAAACAGTGTTCTAGGTGTCATTTAAAATACTAGGGGGAAGCTCTTTTACCAGCAGATCATGTTGAGAGGGAATATTCCTCACAGCAGGGAAAATTAGCATGCAGCAGCATATTAGGGCACAGAGTTTGTTAATTATTCCCATATCTCTTTATTAACAAAACCAATACAAACGTTACTGGAATTCCCTTGGGGTCAAACATTGATTTTATATGGACACTGCTCCCATTGATCCCTAGCTCAGGGATGGCCAACTCCAGTCCTCAAGGGAGAATGGGCGGCTCAGTGAGTAAAGACTCTGACTGGCACTGAGTTTGAAGCAGGGGAACCTGGTTCAATTCCCGGTGTTGGCTCCTTGGGCAAGTCACTCTATCTCCCTTTGCCTCGGGCACCAAAAAACATAGATTGTAAGCTCTACGGGGCAGGACTGTGTCTGCAAAATGTCTCTGTAAAGTGCTACATAAAAACTAGCAGTGCTATACAAGAACAAATCATTATTATTAAGGGCCACCAACAGGCCAGGCATTAGTAATATCCCTGCCTCAGCCAAAGATTGATATTCTTAAAACCTGACCAGTTGGTGGCCCTTGAAGACTGGAGTTGGCCACCCCTGTTCTTGCCCATGGGGAAGATTGCTCCAATGCCATTGTGTCCTGGAATTGTAAAAATGTTCTAGGAGAGTTATCATATGAGTAATGCACTCCCTTGGCATGGATGTGGACAGCCATACTATTTTGCCTAATGCTGCATCATATTCCTGTTCTGAACATGGAATCCGCTTTCAAAGAGCTATCTGACTTACTGATTCCAATACAATATGCCAAAATTAATAAATGACAACTTGCCTGACTGCTTTTGAATCCTTTTCAGTGCAGGATCAGTTATGCTTTGTTTGTTGCATCAATGCATTGTACAGGACTGATGGGGTTTAACACAGTATATGACACAGGTGGACGTCTCTCTCCACAGCTAACTTGTGCACACTTACACTACTGAAATTATTTTCAGAATCTTATGGCAGAAAGGGGATTAAAAGAGCATTTGGAAGACTGTAAACGCTCTGCATTAGTGTTGGCACATGTTCCTTACTTCAGCCAGATATTATAACATTCCATACATTAAGTGAATTAGATTCCAAATGTAATGCACCCCACGTTTAGTCATTTTAGTGTGAAGTGGTTTATTCTCAGTGCACAACTCTCCCAAACTATAAACAGTGGAAACTGAGTCACTTGGTTCCACAATCATCATGAAAGTAATGCTACAATTTAAAACATATATGTACTGTATGTGTATATGTATGTATATATATATATCAATTGGAAATATTACTATATGCTTGTGTATATATATATATATATATATATATATATATATATATATATATATATATATATATAAAAACAAACAAAGCTCACATGTTTTCTGTTAAGAACCACACCAAATTAAGAAGGATTTAAGGGAAAAAGACAGAAAGAAAAGAAAAAAAGATAAGCAGAGAGTGATCCAAAGTAACAAGAATAACTGGTTGTTCTACGGCCTGCAGGGTGACGATGGATTTTATTTTAGTACTTTTGCTCACAGGTGGATGTGCTCCTTTGACAATTGTGTCTACAGTATTTTTGTTAATTACCATGAATAAAACTGCTCCGGTTTCACTGAACCAGGTGTCCTTGCAGAAGGAGTATAGACAACATAGCAACTGTTTTTGCCAACATATGAACGATTATTTTTGCAATAAGCTCTCTGATTCTTCCACTATTCAACAAAGCAACAGCTAATGCTTCAGACAGCACATTGTGCATATGTTTTGGGGTTAGAAAAAGGAAAATAGGACAAATACAAAGGTCCAGTGGAAGGACTTTGTGACAATCTCAAAACTTCCAAAGAACAATGGATCTTTGAACAACTCATTCCATTCTATACATTTGGGTCTCTGCCTGCATCTGGTGCCAGAATGCAACAAACTTTAAGTGCAATGAACTGTAATTGGCTTCTGTGTAAATTAAAAGCTCTGAAACTGAAAAAGTTATTTTAATGAGAATAATAGCTGGAAGCAAATAGCTGATCTGGAATGTACCAGATCAGATATTTAATGTTTAAATTCCCATACAAGAATTCTTGTCCCAGAGAAACGATATGGATATCGGGGTCAGCCTTACTCTGGCTGCCTACAGAAAGACGTGACATCATCGTGAAATGACACTGCAGCTTCCAATTGGGACCCCACGTCCATCTTTGTTCTGGCAAAGATTAAAATGAAATCTCTTGGTAATTTGGAGGTCCCTGGAGATTTTAGCGCCATGTTCTGCCCCATGGATCCCCCTGGTCTATATAAGGTAATATGATGACAATAATTAGATTTAAAGGGGGAAGGGGAGGTGGCGGAGGAATTGTTACTTTAAGTAATACAATTTTTTATTTCAGTTTAGACTTATTGTAATTGTTAAGATATCAGAGCTTTATCTAAACTCCTCTTCACCTCCCACTTACTTACTTACTTAACCAGCAATGCAAAACATGCTGAACATAAAATGCCCATGCAGTGTATGACAGAAGGAGAGAAGAGAAATGGTGGCAAACAGAAAGGGATTGGTAGTAAAGAGAGGTTTTAGACAACAGAACATGCAGTATTAGATCTATGTTAAAAGAAAGACAGCTTGGTGGGTTCCAAAGAGAAATATGTTATACATTCATATACTGTAAATGAAACAAAGCTGGGTGCTAATCCAATGCTCTAATCTAAATAGTCGTTATGTTAGCATGTATCATTTGTGTTAGTGGTTAGTGTTTAGTTTGGGAGGCTGTGCTGTCTGCAAACTTTGCTTTGTATGGGCTGGTTCAGGTTTAACATTTCAGAGGCTGCCTGTAAAAGGGTTATCCAATAAATAATGTATATGCATTGATTCATATTACAGAAACAGAGCAGTAGTACCCCTTTGTTGCAAGATAAATGGTACAATTCTCAATGCACGGGATTTTACGTTGTTTTACCAATATCAAATATTTATGGTTGGGGGGGAAAAAAATCTCCTTTTGGGAGTTAGTACCATTTTGTTCAGTGCTAGTGTGCACAAGATCCAACCCTTTAATGTTTTTGCGTGAGAGACAAGACACGGTAAAAAAAACCCACTAACATCACTGCACAGAGCCCAATAATAGCATTAATAAGTCTTGTGTAACAGAGCATGGCACCAGGATCCCTGACTTACAGGACATGATATTACAGGGAGCTCTTGAGAATGAATACAACTGCTGTGATACTGAATGATACCTTTAAGTATAATCAGATAGTTGCAAAGAGTTATCAAATACATCTGGTATTTGGGTAACTTATCACACTGCTCCTTAGAGAAAATGTCAGTTCAGGCAACAAGAAAATAACAAATTAATTTGTTAAATCGTAAGAGCAGCCACATTCTCTCCTTATATAGGATAACACCCAACATCTACATAAAACATGATGTTTATGTGTTGAGGTTTTACTTTTTTGAGTGACATAATTATGTGGATTTCACGCCTCCAGGAAGCTTTTTAAATACCAAAATATCCTTTCTTTAAAGTCTTTCCACCTGTAATAATCTATGGCTCTGCATTCTACATGGAAAGGCTGTATCTTATAACAAACAATTACACTTTGCACATACATTACAATGGTCTTGGGTCTACATTCTAGAAACATGAGCACAGGTGTCAACACAAGAAGATGAAGAGTATGGATAAAAATGCATTACAAATATAAGGGGTAGAAACAAATACCTACCATCATTACATTCCAAATTCAAAGACTGCTTGCATCAGAATAAAGAAATAAAAGATTTAACCAAAGGGATCAATTAGAAGAAAAGATAGTGAGAAGACCCAGCGAGTGGCCCTCCACCAAGGTTTCCCTAAAGAGTTCCTCACATGGGTTGTCCACCTGGGCATACACAGATTCTGATTAGCCTACTTTTCTAACAAAATCTAAGACACCAGTTCCAGAAAATCCACAATTCTGGAACTTCTCAATGTCGGCACATTTTGTGTGTTTACTGGTTTATTTTTTCAATAATAAGTAAAATTCCACAAACAAGGTGAAAGTAATTTTGTCCACTGAAAGTGTACGTGTTGTCCTGTGTAGTAAACATGTATTATTTGTCTTAACTCTGTGCCCAGGACATACTTGAAAACGAGCGGTAACTCTCAATGTATTACTTCCTGGTAACATATTTTATAAATAAATAATAAATAGTAATGCAATGTTTCTCTGCAGACACCTAGAGGTTCCCAAGCCAAGTATGAGAGCAATTGTAACTATAAAGCATGTGGGTGGGTGTCCCCAGTAATCATTTTGAGTTATAGTTCTGCCTGTAGATGTTGCTATAAGTGTGAAGTGAGATACAGCATTCTTTACTTTGGTTTATTATCGCTGTGTCCCTTTTCACAAATGATCATTAAATGGTGTTTAGGACAGAAAGATAATCAACTTTTGAAAGGAGTTTCACAATAACAAACAGAAGCTGCACTTAATAAACTTGCTCCACTACGCCCCTAAACTTCTACAGGGGTGTGCATACTACTGCTAGGTCATTGTCAGGGAATTCAGTTTATGGAATGCCCCATGCTAAGATCAGTATATAGTAATTGTTACTGTAAAAGTCATGATATGTTACATCTCTGAAATGTTACAGGAAAATTCCTTCCTCCACTAGTCTTCTTAAAGTCCA
Source organism: Ascaphus truei (assembly GCF_040206685.1). Taxonomy (NCBI): domain Eukaryota; kingdom Metazoa; phylum Chordata; class Amphibia; order Anura; family Ascaphidae; genus Ascaphus; species Ascaphus truei. The sequence continues at coordinate 50,088,566 of NC_134490.1, read as the reverse complement.
TCTACTATAGGACTATGAGCAATTCAAAAGTAATTATAAATATACATGTGCTCCTGTTAGAAGTATGCGGGAAGGCAGCACAAATGCTTATATTGCACTTTAGACCTTTGCCACAGATGAGCTAGAAGTTTTATCTGACTCTCTCAGTGACCCTATGGATTATTAAAGCACTGATAGGCACATTTAAGGTGATCTTCAAACATAAAAATGATGATGGAGAAAGTTCTTCAGACAGCAGAGCTGAGTTGGGCTTTTACGTTGAGGAATATTTACATATCATGTTGTTTGTGTGTGGTGGAGAATAGTCACTAAATGCAAGTTGCAAAATCAATTTAGGCCCTGGTCACAAATATAGACGTAGCCAGACTAAGTGTTCGCTCTGCCAGGGGAAGTCACAGAATCAGGACCACGACACCCCCCTGCAGACAGCCGTGGCTTTTGTTGTCCCTGAAGCCACAGCATTTTGCTTTGTATGCCGCAGCTTGGGGGTCAGTAAGTCTGGCAGCATCTGTGCTGTGTGTGTTATTGAACAAAGAACCTGATTTGTATGTGCCTCAGTTTGCCCTTCTGTTTATCCATCCGAAATCTCCCATCAAGATTCCACTTCCGAAATGGATCAATGACTTTGTTATATGCATGTAACGTGCTTAAAACTGACTGTTCTTTATATATTCCAGACCTATTACTTGTATTATTGCTAGCTTAGTTGGAAAAAGTTTTCCATGCCATCATAACCTGTATGCACCAAGAGGAGAAAAGGTATCAAGACCAACCACCAATAATGTCTAGTAAAAAACAGAGAAAGAAGGGACATAATTTGAGAGAAGTGAGGGGCTTGGTTAACAATTAAGTGGGAATCACAGATAGGCTCTAAGAAGGATAGAAGGGTTCTCATTATTTCCCCAATAGCCTTGTTGTAGTATACCTGCATGGTTTGCACCATAAATTCTGTCGGTCAAGTCCAAACAATGCCCGACACTTCTTTGGAGCATTTGCATCTGTTAGCATAATGTAAACACACACAAAAAAAATACAACAAAATGGTGGATACTGCTCATTTGGATATCATTTCTTATCTATGGCTACCTACAATCATCTTGTTTTTATTTGGTAATCTCCCCTCCTGTCCATCACTAACACAGAGTTTTAGGAACCAGCAATGAATCTGACAAGGCGGTTCTGCAAACTGCCCACCTGGTGAAGCTTCAAAACTGGAACCAATAGAAACCACGATCTTATACCATGGCATAAGAAGGTAAATAAAAGAAGATCTACTTAAACCATGTGTATCTGCCAGTGTCAGGTACCAGTATAACTGAATCCCATAATCTAGCCTATTTATTATAGCACGGACTACACGCCATGTTTGCTTTTATTTTCATTAGAACATATTGGGCCCACTCAACAGTAAAACGCGAAATAAAGTCTCAAGGGTTTAAGACACATTGATGAATGGCTCCTATATAAGAAGCCCAAGCTAGCTACTGTAGGAAGATCTTTTTAAAAGTAACCTCACAAACTCTGGTCTTTTCATTCTACATTGGGCCTCCACTGATCTGGGCATAAAGAAAGAATTACATTCTGTGCTATTAAAAGTAAAGTAATTGCCAATCTGCAGTATTTTGAGCATTGCTCCAAAACATTAGTAAATTTAAAGAGAAAAAAATATAGGTTTCAGTGCATTCACTGTAACAGGAAGTTCACATGTTCTTTTAGGATGTTAATTATGGCCACTGAATGTAAATGAGAAGCACAAAAGCAATGATTGTCAGCAAGTCTGTTGAATACTATGGCAGATGGGAGGACCAACCAGTTGACACATGCCATAAATGGAGAGATTTATGAATTTTTGACTGGACAGCAGAAGAGAAGGAAATTATTTGCAGATCTTTTAACTATACCGTTGGATGTTGCACTAAGTTTTCCAAACCCTCCATCTCTTTAAAAATAGAGTGGAAGGACAAAGAGAATGAGTTTCACTTTAACCAGTACCTGACCCATACACAGAAAACCAACTGGTCTCTCTCAGTAAGAATGAGTTTGACTATAAAACAGTGAATAATTTGGAGGTGGCAATGACTGTATGGTGTCTGGGGTTAAGAAGATCAAGACACCAAAAGATGCCATGCCCATCATTTCGACTGTATGACAACACACAGGTGAGAGCTACTGGTAGGGAGTGGGAGGTACCAAATAAAATGGGTGAAACCAGCCAGAGCAAGTCCGTGAAAACCATACACACCTGCAGGGACCGCACCAGTTATTCTGCTGATCAAGGCCAAAGCGCGCTCGGCATTTCTTAGGAGCGCTCAGGTCTGAATGAGTTCAAGACAGAAGCGAGCAGAAAAGAAAAGATAAAACAGAAAGAGAGATAAAAAAAGATAATAAAAAAAAAGAATAAAAATAATAAAAAAAAAAAAAAATCAAAGAACTGGTTACTAATTGCAAAAGGCATAGAACTTCATTTTAAAATCACAGAGTTAAATTAAAAAATAAGTCAAAGAAAAGTTACTGATTTGCTATTTATTTTGTGTTTTGTTAGCAGATACAAATAAAGCTGCAGTATCCCTTTTTTAAGTAACAAACCTTCTAATAAACCATACTGTAGCTACCCTGTTAACTATACTCCTTTCCATCATGAAGAACAGTGAAAGGGTTTTATTCCACTTTCCAAAATGTCTTTTTCTGATCTCCTCATCACTGATTTTGAATAGTGAAGAGATTTTAGCTTTGTTGGTTCTGAAAAAATAGATTCTTTCACTTAATTAACATGATTAAGCGAGTTCCTCATTGATGTACTTTACACATGAGCTATTGAGACCTCATAGGACCAAAAGAAGACTTCTTAAGTCATAAAAGCTTATGTATAGACTACATTATATGTAGAACGCTCAGGCTGGTCCATGAAAACAGAGCCTAAAAAGTGACATTCTGGAAAAGTCACATTCTGGAAAAGGTTCCAGTACAGGTATTCTAACTCCTGACGAGTGCGGAGGATTTGCATCATTCTGAAAAAATGTAAATAATATGACCACTTCTAATGCATTTCATCTTTCTTCCTCCCATCTCTCTTATGCCCTGGGATATTGCAGCTTTGCAAAATGTTCAGCATTCATTTATTTATTTCTAAAGGGGGAAAGTTACAACTTGTGTAAAGAAAAAGAGGAATGGATAAGAGCAAGCAGACAGTAACATGGACATGTTAGGTTTGGCTATGAGGCATGCGTTTGAAGCACAATGCTAGCGTGATTTTGGGAAGCAAACACAAAGCAGAAGGTACGGCATGCTGTAGTGAAAACACTTCGTGGAAGCACTAAAAAAATTAGATTAAGGAGGTTTTTTTTTTTTTTTTTAAAGAATATATATATATTTTTACAGTCTTCGGTTTATTTTTTTGCAGCACAAATAAAATTAAAATAAATAAATACTGCATTTTCCATTGGCATAGTTAGTATCTCGCCAAATAGTCTGGGGAGAGCTTTGAGAACAGACTGTTATGAGGAAACACACTGTCTTAAAACATACAGACAAATAATTAGGATGCATCATAGAACGTGCTGGAAAGCTGAGGCATGGAACTTTTAGAATGTTTGAAAGATGATAGGAAATAAAAAATATTTGAAGTAAAGGACATTTTTACCCCTCCACACGGGGGGCATTGCAGGGCCACATGTTAAACCACTTTGCTTGAAGGGGGCCTGAAATGCCCAAAGCTACAATACATTGCTGCCCACCCCCATCAGCAAAGAGGTGGATACACTTTCAATATATTTCTTTGTCCTTACAGTGATGCTCTGGCTTGAAGCGTGCTTGGTATCTGCATTTATTTTCCAGTAGATCCCTCCATGCTAGTGAGAAATGAGAGCCTCAATGTACAGAATGCCTTTTGTAACAATATGCAATTATTAGCTAGTGCGGCCATTGCTCACTGCACTCTACAAAGCAATACAGTCTATGTCAGGGGTGGCCAACTCCAACAGGTCCTCAAGGGCCACCAACAGGTCAAGTTTTCAGGATATCTCTGCTTCAGCACAGGTGGCTCAATCAGTGGCTCCAGACTGCATCACCTGTGTTGAAGCAGGGATATCCTTAAAACCTGACCTGTTGGTGGCCCATGAGGACTGGAGTTGCCGACCTCCGGTCTATGTCACAATGAGCTTGCTATATATTTGTAGCATTCAATTCACAGGGAGTTAAATGTCACACAGAACAATCTCTGGGGTCTCTTTGTGCCTTAAAGGTGCAATCACACAAATTGTAGATTTAGAATGATCTAGTATTGATATATTATTGGGTTAAACATTGGTGGTTGATGCCTTTTCAAAACAAATTCAGACAAGTGTTAATATCGCTACATAATCTTTGCAATATGTCCTGGATATATTGTAAATGTTCTGCAGGATGTGTTATTAAATATTACTGTAGGACCCTGCATGTGCACTTTCTGACATGGAGGGAGGATCTAGGTGTGATTACTTTATAATAAAGGGGGAGGGAGCAAAATGATAAATAAACCTCCTGCGAATTAAAACATGCAAAGATTTAAAATACTTAAACTTGCCTGACTTTTATTTAAAAAAAAAAAAAAAAAAAAACAGATAACGAAGTCACAATTCATTAAACTTGTCACTGCCATAAGTTGTCCCTATTATTAGGTGACTTCTGTGCTAAGTGAGAAATCTCCTTTATACAAAAGCTTCTTTTCCATTCTGTTCTGTGTTACGTGTGCTGCTCCTAAAATTAAACTGACTTTGTAACAACAAACGCTGCACATTCAGCAATGTTACATCACAACCCATCAAAGTTTTTTTGGGGTAGAATTATTTGAACTGCTTCCTGTCACCGATTTACTTGGTGATGCAGAGATGCACATACAGTAGAAGCAACATGTATGAAAAAGCAATTCACATTCTTTGAGTTTACTGCCAGTAGCAGGTGGAAGGGCCGTGTCGCCCATTGGTACTTTGTATTATATTCTCTGCAGCTCCCAGTCCTGGACACTGTTGAAGACAAAATACTGAGCTTCATGGAGATCATTGCAATTCTTTCATTGCTGGTAACTTCAGTATGTGGGTAGCAATTCTTTTACGAGAACTTGCAAATAAACAATGTAACAATCCCCTGTGACCTTGTTGAGGGCGGATCTCGAGTAATCACTGTGCTGTTTGCCGGGTGAGGAACCGATCCACTTGCTCAAACTAAACTGCAAAGCATCAGTACAGTGTTAATGATTTAGTCATTGATCAAGAGTATCCAGAAGCAGGAGAGGGATTGGCAGAATGCCAAGCCAGGGAGGATTGGTTTTAACACTTTCACTGCTGGCTTGGTCTGTGACACATTGTTCTGTAATGTGTTACAGTCCTTCCTAGCAGCAGAGGGAATTAAGAATGCAAAAAACCAATACGCTGTAAGTCAGAGCGACTGTGTCATAACACAAACTCAGCGGCAACTCATTCTACAAACAGGCAAGTATTTTTTTTCCCCTATCCTCTCTCAGAAGTGGTTTATGTTAATAAAATTATAATGGCAATAAAAATGCATTTTTTCAGGGAAAAATACAAATAATAAAATGAAAAACTATAGGATTAAGGCCAAAAAAAATGACTTTAGCACCTGTAATCGGAGGAAGTGAAAGGCAAGGATTTAGGTAACATTCGTTGTGTTCTGAAAAAAAAGAACAAATTATACAAAGTCTGGACATGGTCAATGGTATATATCAGATTGTCTATGCAGTATTTTTTAATGCCATAGAACTGCAAACCTCCTTAATGCCTTAATTAAACACGAGGGTGGATAAAGAATTACCACTGTAAAGCATGCAGCAGAGCTCACAAGCACAGTCCTCACACCCGTACACACATACTTACACGCACATGCACACAAACACATCAATAAAAGACCACACAATTTAATAGAACAAACTAATGGCTGGTTGTGAATACTTTATAGTTATATATATAAATGTATAATATAACAGACATCTAGTAATGCATGCAAATCTTACGTTTAGAAACTCTAAAAAAACATCAATGGCATATAAATGAAATGCATCCATAAGGGAATATAAATTAACTAGGGCCAGTATAAGGAGAAATCAGACTTCACTGCAATGGGGCAGGGGTGGCCAACTCCCATCCTCAAGGGCCACCAACAGGTCAGGTTTTCAGGATATCCCTGCTTCAGCACAGGTGGCTCAGTCAATGATTGAGCCACCTGTGCTGAAGCAGGGATATCCCTAATACCTGGTCTGTTGGTGGCCCTTGGGGACTGGAGTTGGCCACCCCATGCACTGGGGCTTACTGTTGCCATTGTTACGCTACAGTAGGCAAGCAGTTGGCTCTGTGACTGTACTTACCATTGGTCTCTCCTGGCTGCTTATCCCTTTTCCTCTTCTTCTTCTTCCCCTAGAGAAGGCACACAACGGGGACAGCAATGTTTTACAAAACATTTAAAAGAAGTTAAAAGGAACTGTGCAGGTGGCAATGAGGGTCAAAACGCCACCTTTTCAGAGCTGGGGAGGACAACAATCTATTTCTGTAAATTGGGCTGTAGATAAATTAAACGGGTTTATTATATATAACAAATGACAGATGTAGCGTGTAACATTGTTCCCCCAGATAATGCAACATATCCCGTTCCAATGCAGAAAATTCCCATGGAATTCCATGGCCCTCTTGGTGCAAAGTATCATGCCATATCCCGCCATAAGGCACTGGAGGTGACAATGCAGCCTGCCTCATCTGTACTGTAAGTTTTCATTTGTATCATGATCACAACTGTCCGTGGCTCTTCATTTATCAGGAAGACTTGCTAGTTTTTAGTTGAAAGATTACTACGTTCTCCCTGAAAATATTCCCTTCGCCCCAATGCAGATCTGCTGAAGCGATAGAGATCTCCTACATCTTCATGAAGGAGATTTCAAATGTTAGTCAGTACGGGTCACACACGACATTGTGAAATTACACTGTAGTTTCCATCCATCAAGAATTATTGGGAGTGGTTATTTTTTGTTGTTGTTCTGTAAAGGGAAGAGTCAGGAAAATGGATACTATTGGCCGTTGTAGAACTCAGACGCAATCCAGTAACAAAGCTAAACGTGGCACGCTTACGTGCGTGTTTCAATGACCTCACGCAACATCATTTGTTCTTGAAATGTTTGACCAAAGTGTGTGTGATACTGAAGCAGATGGGACACAATGTAAAGAACTGATTGAAGAATGTATGGCACCTTTAAAACGGCGGTTCAACTCTCTCAAATATGGCACAGGCCTTTTATGTCTGGGATAATAATGTATATCCTGTGTCTCTCTGCCACTAATGTGGTTACTATTTGTCTGACACGTGTCAATTACTCTGCATTACCAGAGGTACACCTGATGAAAATAAAAAACCCAGCAAGACAATCTATAACAGGGGAGGCCAACCCCAGTCCTCAAGGGCCACCAACATGACAGATTTTCAGGATATCCCTGCTTCAGCACAGGTGGCTCAATCAGTGGCCATTGAGGACTGGAGTTGGCCACCCCTGATCTATAAGGTTTAAAAGAGAAAAAATGGGACACTTCGATAAAGCTCCTCTGCGAAGAGAAACGCGTTGGAGGACCAGTCTTGTATGTTTTTTGGCTAATATGCCTAATAAATAGTTTTATTTTTATACCTGCCTCCAGCCCTCTTCCAATTTTTGCAGTGCTCCATCTTTCCCCCTTCTCCATCGATATAAGGTTTAAAATGTTTTATAAGCAACGAATCCCTTACTCTCAATGTTATGTGGGTAAAACATTTTTATACTCACGGTTTACATAAAAATGTGTATTAAAATGGCTGTAATACATGTGATTTTTAATCAATATATGTCTGACATAAAACCTGATCTCTGCCAACTGTATGCCCATTAATGCGGATGCTTATCATTTCTGATTTTACTTTACGCTCAGAGATTTATTTAATAAAGTACAATGCACATGACCACATATCCTTCACTCCTATGTCACAGCATAATTCCTTCTGTAAATAACACATACAACAATGTTAACTCTAGTCTATCATAGATTTGCTGACCATAAAACAGTGTGAAGTAGAATAATTTAATTTTCACGAGTGAGGGCAAAAAGTGCATCTTGTACTCCCAATTTTGGCTGGGTGGACTTTAGATTATTCAACTTTGCACTGCACAAACACACACAAGTATATATACAAGACACGGTTAGCACTAGTAGGCAGAAAGGTCTTATTCAGCAAGGATTGGAGGAATTCACTTGCACATGTTTAAATGTTTCCATGTTAATCAAATATTTGGCAGATTTTTACAGTTTTATCAAATCTTTGGTGATCACACTGCTTGTGAACTCTTGTATTGTGTGAATATACACTTGTTTGTTGTGCAAATAAATTGTAATGCCATTATTAGCCAGGCACATACAAGTATCACGTCATATTAGGATTATAGTAATAATTCATTTTCAAAGGAAACAAGTAAAAGTGTCACTTTAAAGGGGGAGTGAAAGTTTCTAAGGAAGTCAAATATATTAATAAACTGTTGAATCTGGTTTTCTTGCCTGCTATAAGGGATTGCCCCTTGAAACAGAGCGCCGTGTCTAAATACATACCATTTAGTGTTTTGTTTTCTTTACAGGTAATTCAACATTACATTCTACAAGTCTACTAGGGGGAAAAAATATCACCTACATAGCCACCTACATAGTTATCCCGTGCGGACCACCCAGGGTACAACTGCATGTGCAGCTGTCGCTCCTTCCGTGCAAGCTCGTAGTATTTAGCTTGTTCTTCCCTGGATAACGCGTGCCACTGTAACGAGAGAAAAGGAAGAGGGAGACAGACCGTGTGATTAAATGGCGCGGCTGCTTTCTGAAGGTTAAGGCCCGTATTTACTAAGTGGTGCCAACATGTTCTTATTTTGTTCATAAAACACACACACACACACACATATATATATATATATTCATATACACACACAACCTTTGTAAGCGCAAACCTAAACCCACCTATATCTTATGTCAAAAGGAGCGCTACTGGGTATGTGACTGTATAAACAAAAGACTGAGAACCCCAATGCAACATCCAACATGACATATCAGTCAATATTTGCCTATTTGATTTATCATGTTTGATGTCGCATTGGGGTTCTCTGTCTTTATATATATATATATATATATATATATATATATATATATATATATATATTTTTAACAATTTCTGTTTGTATCAATCAAAAGGGATTGAAGATTTTTCCACTTTGCAATTTGGTCTTATTGTGTTTTACAGCATCATGGACAATATTTGATCCTGGAGTTTACACTTTGTAAAACTGATTAGGTGCCTGGCCAGATGACTGGGTAAATATATATATATATATATATATATAGCACACAGGCAGAAGGGACGTTGCAGCTATGGGGAGGAGCTGGTGTATACGGTCCCACTCCTCTCCTTACAATGGGAACTAGTGACTAGCTCGGCCATTAAGCAGCTCGAGGAGTAGGAAGACGCTACGCTCCCCACCAGGAACATCCCCCTCTTTACTGGGGAGACGGAGAACGGGCTGCCGGGGTGGCCAGCGGTTGGGGGCCGCAGATAAAGCCCCCGAGGGCAGCCTGTGGCCCACCAATGCCCTCAAGGGTTTTGTTGTAATTTATTCCATCATGGCTGCAAAGGCCTCCAAAAGAGGAGACAACCGGCCCAGTGCAGTGGAATGATTGACGTTCGGTGGGCAGGGCTTTAAATCAGGGGTCGCGAGCAGGGGCGGAGTGCAGACGGGAACGTTTGCGCACCCCTGCTCTATAGCACTAGAGGGTCATTGGGAAAAGAGATTTACCCACCCTTCGGCCGAGTATCTGATTGATGGCTGCACTCTCTTTTAATGTACACTCTGCTACTACTTTTGCCCTCATTTCCTTCATATACAACATGAACGCGTTAAGAGGTTTCTTTATGTGCGGTTTCTTTTTCTCTTCTTCTTTTTTGGAGTCCTGATGTTTTCTGTAAAGGAATAAAAACAACATCACATATTTCCCCCTCCCCACTGTGTTACTAGAAGTGCCACTAACTGCACGCAGGGATTCTGTTACGGACACGGGGTACCTACGTGTGACGCGGTGAGACGTAGGGGCTGTGTGTCACAGAGTTTCACAACTATTACAACATGGCATGGGAAAACATTAAGAGGCTGATTGGTCGGTATGTGTTAGCACAGGGGTGCTCCACTCCCGTCCTCAAACCCCCCCCCCCCTAACAGGTCAGGTTTTCAGAATATCCGCACAGATGGATCAATCAGTCCCTGCTTCAGCACAGGTGGCTCAGAGGCTCAGTCTCTGGTTGAGCCACCTGTCCTGATGTTGGGATATCCTAAAACCTGACCTGTTGGGAGGGTTGAGGACGGGAGTTGACCACCACTGGGTTAGCACACCCGACCCGGCGTTAATCCCACTCAATTCAATTGGCGTTAACGCCGGATCGGCTGCACTAACCTGCACCGGCGCCTAATGAATCTGCCCCATGAGAGTGAGAAACAGAGCGGGTCTGTTTAATGTACAAATTTTAGTTGCGCTCTCTAGAGAATCCATGTAGACAGCACAAAATAATAAATATTTTATAATTAAAAAAAACCCACAATTATATCCATCACACTACGTGACGTGTGTGTGTGTGTGTGTGTGTGGGTGGGTGTGGGTGTGGGTGTGTGGGTGTGTGTGTGTGTGTGTGTGGTGTTGTTGTTGTTGGCAAACAGAGAAACAGAGATAGAGGGTTGTGCACGCACTCAGACACACAGGTGATAGTGGGGTACTTAGCTGCCGGTGCACTGGTTCTGGGGAGCTCCTTGCGTCCCAAAATAGTCCAGTAGAAAAGAAGAAGCCGGCACACGGTCTTAATCGGCAACGAATAGGTTTAATGCGCCAAGAAATCCAACGTTTCGGCAGTACACCTTGAGAAAGGCAGTATTGTACTGCCGAAACGTTGGATTTCTTGGCGCATTAAACCTATTTGTTGCTGATTAAGACCGTGTGCCGGCTTCTTCTTTTCTACTAAACAGAGAAACAGAACACATTACTCACGAGCTGTGGAGAGATCCTCCGTCGCTTTGGGAAGATTCTTGCTTGACTGTAGGGTTGACTATTGCGGGGTGAGGGATTCCAGTTGTGTGTAAGCCATGATGTGGTGGTACCATGTGTGGAGGGAATCTAGACGAGAGGAAGCTGTGTAAATCCGTAGAATAAAAATGAATAAAAGGGGAAGTCACATGTTAAACACATAAAAGCTTACACATCACATTTGTTAACTGTCAGTGTTAATTAGCCATAGGTAAAACATAACAATGATTGCAATGCTATTAAAACATTCAGCATACACTCCCTTATCTTCATTAAGGATGTCAGACTCTGCAGTTATCAAGGGGTTTTACACCAAATGTACACTTTTAAGTATTACAGCAGGGAAGTCGTGCCAGTGGCCAGGATTTCTTAACAAATTCCCAATGGCGATATATAATTATCTTTTCATAGACTAGGCTAACTTATGCACTAGTTAAAATGTAGCCATCTGAATGTCGAAAAACGACATATAGTGCGGTCCTTATATACATTATGTAGAATGTTTGTTTCCCTGGGAAGGTATATACGCAGAGAGAGAAAGGACCACATTCTGTGCGTGGGAACATTTGCTAATGCATTAATATGGAAGTCCCATACATAAGAGCAGGAAGGGAGTGTCTCTTATATTCTACTTCTCTATACTCCCCTCCTCACTTCTATATTTTTATGATGCTGCAGAGAAACATACTTATAGATTAGAAATTTTGGGGGATAAAACTGAATAGATGTCATGATATATAGCCTACGTACATTTATTTTAAAATGTCCTTTTACTCACAGGAAACATGTAAAAGAATAAAAACTGTACCAAATATTTTGTTTTGGGGGGCAGAATTGCTCTTTGAAATTCCCCTGGATGCCAGTGATTGTGATCTGTTCAGTGTTGTGGGCTAATTCAGGGGGGCTCAACTTCAGTCCTCAAGCCCTCCCCGACAGGTCAGGTTTTCAGAATATCCCAGCTTCAGCACAGGTGGCTCAATAAGTGGCTTAGTCAAAGACGGAGCCCCGGATTGAGCCACCTGTGCTGAAGCGGGGACTGCTTGAGCTACCTGTGCTGAAGCAGGGATATCCTGAAAACCTGACCTGTTGAGGAGGAGAGGATTGAGGACTGGAGTGGGCACACCTGGGCTAATTGAACGTAATTTGTTTTCAGAAACCTGGTCCCTTCACTACTGGACCTGCTCCTTGTGCCGTTTTAAGGAAAAGCAGTGTCACCCCCTGAGTTACTTAAAGGTTAAATAAGCATTTCATGCACAATGTCATTCATTCCACATATCTACAGAACAATCCAACATTTATTATCTCAGATAAAAAGCATTATTCGATTTACATTTTATAACACATCATTTTTACAACATCTCTGAGTGTATTATGGACAATTGGTTTTTACATTTATTTACAGTAAGCTTCAGCTTCCATGCAGAGATCAGAGACTAATTGCCAGGTTTGATGTGTTACTGCAAAGTCATCATAGTAAAGGGGAGATGAGTAACAATACCCAAACAATACTCATTATAATCGAGACTGGCATTAAGTCTCAATCTCAGCCCGAGAAAAATTAAGAAGGATACTGGAAAAAAGGTACTTAAAATAAATAAATACATGTTTTATTATAATACTTGTATGTCCCTTTGGAATCCATTATGTCAGCTGTACAATATTTGTTTCTTATTGCACCCTTTTATCACCAAAAATCTTAACATAGCAAGCAGATATATCGAGAAACCCAGTGTGTCAATTTTCAAAGTATTAATTGTTGCACTTTTAAGCAAACGTTAATTTATAACACAGACTGAACACAAATGGTGATCACTACAAAGCTGCTACATTTCATTTATAGTATTTATTTATTTTTTCCAAGTTATGGTGGGGAGGGGGGGACAGGACATCCTGACAAACCAGTTAAAAACTACCCTACTGCACAGTTATCCTTAGAGGGTCAATGCCATGTAAATCTAGGTAAATAAATATACATTGATACATACACATTATGTATATATTGTCTTATTATATACACAGGTGCATTCCTTGTGTTGAAGATTGTTTTTATAATCACCTATAGCTCGTGGAATTGTGATAACCACCCTGAGACCATCGTTAACAGCTCGTTAGATACCCCAGTCTGTGTCCCTGGCTCCCAGTCAGAATATAATGATGAGCCTTAACTTGTTAACTAATTTTGTGTTCTTGGCTGTCTCGGGGGCTGCTGCCTTCCCTGCTCGTTTTGCCGCACTGTTATGGTTGTGCTTAGTATATATCCTCTCCCTGCCTTGGTTTGATGCCCAAGCTGTGGGATGCATTTCTTTCTGCAGCTGCCCTGCTTTGACTTGCATGCGTTTTGTCATTATCGGCTGGTTTTCCGCTCACACTTGTAACATTTCATCTATTTCTGTCTCGGTTTTTTGGAGCCACGGTGCTCCCCTCCCTCCCCCCACCCTCCGTTATGGTTTAAACATGATCTGGCTCCCTTTGAAGCCAGACGATTTCAGAGCTGCCCTCGTCAGGAGAAGTGCCATCCACCAATTTAGCATGCTGAGGGCCCCAAGCTCCAACATCTCAATCGAAAGGAGGTCACAGGGTGGCACCAGCGAGTGTCAGCAAGTGCTGTTTAATTGCCAATCTAGGCTTCTCCATGGTGTTTAAAGTATAATGACCCATCACTTAATTCTGAGAAGCCCTGGCCCTACCGCTGAATTGAATGAATATCAAAGGCTAACTTGGAACAGGGTGCAGCGCCTAGATTTCCTATAACTGTCATAAGTATAATGGACCTGTACTTGTGTCAGCCTATTATCACAATAATGTATTTAATTTGCTGTATACTCTTTAACTGGATACCTTTCAGAAAGCCCAGTTTGGTTGGCAGTCCAAAACCCCACATTGTATCCTCACTAATAAGCGTACAACCAACATACTTCCATGTTACACATATCCTATTGACTTAACCCTTCAAGTGCTGCCAGATATAGCAGAGTACTGCATTGCTCCAGCATCCAATGTGTTAAGGTAGCCCTCACTGATCGCAAACAAGTTCCTATTAACATGAAGTGCTGAATTATGAATGCATGAAGGTTGCAGTGGGATCTGATTTTTATAATACAATATAATCCTATTCTTAACCTGCTACTTTTTTTTTTTTCTTGAAAAAGTCGGCTCTGTTTTTATTTTGCTTCTTTCATTTTTGAGCAGCGGGTCTTATAGATATATAAAAAAAAAGCCTGGCAAAGTTTATCCTGACATGTTTTCTGTCCCCCTTGGACCTCAAATGATAAAACCACAGTCCTATATGGGAAGTAGCACGGTGGCCATACGACATTTAGGTTAACGATCAAAGAGTAGCTTTATTTATTTTTCTTAAGGCTAATGCTTATTTTTTACAAAACCTTCCATGAGTGGGGGAGTGAGTTGTAGGTCAAACAAACTGGTTTAAGATAGGTCACTTACTGTATTAGAGAGCAAAGTGGTTTAACTTTAAAAAAAAAAAAAGGAATGGCAAATTCTGTTGGTTGTAACCGAACTAGATGGCACAACCCAACACCTCGGGCATGGAAACACTTTGCAGGTTGGATCGCCAGTTTTTTTTATTTTGTAGTTTAAATCAGATAACATGACTAATGCCCGTGCTATCTTCCTCCTTGGCAGTAAAGGGGTTAATGGATGCACAGTCTTCACTATATGTTTGTACTCTTATTTAAGCCAACTATCCTACTTCTCAAACAATCTCTAACACAACCCCAGATCCTCAGCTGGTAATGCACGCTACAGTAATTTAATTAGCGGTCATCATCAAAATAGATTAGCCATTTCAACCCATCAGTAAGGACTAAACCTGCACCGATTTAATTAACCCTACTGGAAATCAGATGAGCAGAAAATAAACCCATCATTAGGAGTCATTAGTGATAGCTTAAACAGTGTGCTGCTGACCAGTTTGTAAATAAAACTAGCAGCCAGTGGAAAATTAGCTGGAATTAATTAGAGAAAAACTCCAAACATGGACTGTTTTTATACGAGAGCTGGTGTCCTGAACCCAGTGCTCTTTGGAAAATGCGTCACAGCAAACCACTTTTCTCAAGCACTACTATCCCATCATTACAGTCACAAACTGGAATATTTTAAGGAACAGCCCTAACCTACCACTTAAAGGTGAATGTCCCCTTTTGTTATTACCTGCTTTATGGATGTTAAGTCATTCTAAGCTGGGACTCTCAAAATGGTCACTACTGTGATTTTCTCAAAACTTCTTTAAAACTGAATATTCTCCCATGACAGTCACCTCATTGATTGGTTCAATGACCTTGTATTTATTTTTCTCCCTAAAATGCTGGAAACGTCATCTTTCAATATTTCCTAAAACAGGGGCCTCTTAGTGGTATGACCAGGGCAGTCAAGGCTGAGGCAGCAAAGGGGTTAATATGTAAAGAACGCAATCTATACCAGCACTAGGCACAGATAAATTAAGGGTCAACATCGTTGAACTAGGCTTATATAGTTCACTTCTCCTTGGAATGACATAAGCAACACAGAGGCTAGGCAACTATGAAAATGAACACCAAAATAAACTGGGCACTCATGATGGATACAACTGGAAGGGAACCCTGGACAAACAGTGTGTAGGATGAGTGGACTTTGTGGCACGTGACCTGTAGGAGCGCCTATACTTCTCCCTGAATTGCCTTTAGTATTCAGACACTGTCAGCACTATGGCTGTGTTTCTCAACCAGTGTACCCTATGGGAGCCTTTGACTAACTTGTAGGGTTGGTTCCCATGAGAAGTTAATTTAGTTCATTCATGTTTTACAACAAAATAGTAAGAAACTAGGAATCGACAATTGGAAACGCCGTCCTTATAATAGCAGTGTGCTGAGGAGATGAAAATGTGGGGTAAAAATTATACTTTCGAGGGACTAAAGGAGGTTACAAAAGAATTGCAAGGTTTCAGGGGCACTCAGTTTCCCTCTACATTTTTTTTTACATAGGTGGGAAGCAGGGGGTGTCTGCAGCTGAACTGCGTTAATCTCACCTCCGAGGACCCTCCGGTTTCAGAGATACCTGCCTTTAAACGTGGTACTGGTTCTGTCCCATCAAAATGGCGGTTTAAATAATATGCGCTACACGGGCCAATAGGAAGCCGTGACATCACCCGTTGCCGTTTCCTATTGGCCCGTGTGACCACCAGGCTTCCCACCTATGAAAATAAAAGCGGGGGGGAGTTGGGGAGGGAGACGGGAATGGCTTCTTTCCCAAATTCTAGTGAATGATGGGAGTGGGTGATTTTGAAGAGGGAAGAACTGCTTTGAAATGAGTTCAGACCACTTAAAATGTTAACTGGCAAGCCCCGCTAAGTCGTGGCAAGAAGAATGAGCGCAACTCACCTGGACATGGAAGCATTGACAGTAAGAGCTGTAGGGTAGGGATGTCGGAATCCTCCTGTTGTGATTGGATAAACTGGTTGACCCTGCCTGAGAATGAGGGAGAAAATGGTTAATAAAAAATAAAAAAAGGGTAAAAATTATCTCGCCACTTTCTTATTTGATAAGGACAAAAATCTTGGGGATTGTACTGCACAGATCAAAGGAAAGAAACGCAGAACAATTTGAATGCCACAAATCTTATGTGGATGGCTAATTAAATTTTATAACCCCGTCTTATGTCAATATCGCCCCTCTCCACGAGCTGGAACTAGGTGTTTTGTTGTGATAATTAAAGGCGAAGTCTCACTGCTTTAATGGAGCCATCACACTAATTGAGGGCTACACATGCAAAGAAAAACAATAATGAATGTAAATTTATACCAAAATAAAATACAGTGAATCAAAGGACCTCAGCTGTGCTTTGGGTCCCTTTCGCTATTTAGATCTCGGTGAGAAAACATTAAATTAACAGAGCTTAATTTGTAGCCTTTTGTCAGATTAATGAGAGTTGACAAGATTTACCGGGGGAAAGTTCCCAAATAGAATTGTGGGGAACCAATAGACAATCAGAGCTCATTACAATAATTAATAATTACAGTGACTTGCACTAGGGGAAAACTGAGAAAGGTACCAAAGATATGACTGAGCATTCGCTCAATTGACTGTAAATTATCCCAAATTTCAGAAAGAACATTGTGCACAGATCTTTCTTATTGTTTCCAAAAGTAACTGTCCATAAGAAATGCGCCCTATTTTAGATGAGATGCTTTAGAACAGTGATTCCAAATAGGGGGTTCATGAACCGAGGGGTTTGGGAGGTGCCTCCAAGGCATTATCCCTTGGAAAATATTTAATGGCGACTAACAGGCAGTATAGTGGGGTCCTGAGCCCATGGGGGGACTGCACCTTAGCGTGGCGGGTATACCTGTCAATTATAGCACAAGCTTCCTAAATCGCTGCCCACAAGGCTTTGCATCCTCAGCGGCAAGGAATTGTGGGGCGTGACTTAGGAAGCTCCCGCAGAAATTGACAGCTAAACCCGAAACTGCCTGCACACACTGAGTTTGGGGCCTTATTAAGAGTGTATTCCCCCCACGAGCTCAGGACACTATCCAGCCTGGGATCGCTCACACAGTTTTATCAGCGATAGTCTATAAGATTTATTAAATTGGGGTTCGAAGAACAAATATTTACTAGCAGGGGGGGAGGGTGCAGAGTGTAAAAGAGCTTGGGAACAGCAGAATATTCTCACTTGCTCTGTATCACCTCATTAATACACATTCTTATGCAAAAAGGTGTGTGTACATATCTATCTATACCTACCAACTAAAACACGCATAGTATTTTTGAATGTAAACAGATTTATAAACAAAAACTGATATGTATCCCCTTTGCTCACAATGGAGTCTGCATTATAAAAAGCAATTGTACCATCAGACACACCAACATGCCAGCCTCTCTCAACATACATTGAATTTATACATATATTCTACGTCAAAGGTTGTATAAAGGATATATAAAAAGGGGTAAAAATACTGGAACTCCTTACTGTGGTACTAACCATCCTAGCGGATGGGGGATCTGTCCTACGGCGCCCGGCGATAAAGGGTAATAAGGGGATATATCCGGAGGGTGCGGGGGCCGGGGAATTCCTACGGAGACAGATATATTACATAAGATTTCAAGGGCAAAAGAATTAGTAATGGATGCAAAGACATTTCTTAGTTACAGATAACACACAGACTTCTAATGAACCCAATATAATTAATTAATTCCTGAATTAAAACATGGTTTGTAAAATGAGTATCTTTCAGCACGATGAGAATCACATTTAGAATTATTTAAAGGTGAGGCCCACATCCATACAAGGCCTCCAGGGGTTAAAAATAAATAAAAAAATCCCTCTTCCAATGCGCAGCCCAAAAAAATATTTCTTGATGGTCACCCAAAAGTTGACTTTTCATTTGCTGAGCAAATTGAGTCCCCACTGTCCTAAAGAGCTGGCAATTCCCAGGCTTGAGAAACTGGTATAGTAAGAAATACTAAGACTTACCCAAGGTTGCTATGGAAAGCTGTCATTTTGTTGGTCAGTGCAAAGCTACCGCCCTTAAGAAGTCCTTTTACTGCAAATACTGAAGGTTGCAACAGCACTAGCCAGGTACGGAATGAAGCAGTATTGCATGTAGCCAGGTACAGAATGAAGCTGTATTGCATGTGACGGGTACGGAATGAAGCAGTATTGCATGTGGCGGGTACGGAATGAAGCAGTATTGCATGTGGCGGGTATGGAATGAAGCAGTATTGCATGTGGCGGGTACGGAATGAAGCAGTATTGC
This sequence comes from Ascaphus truei, assembly GCF_040206685.1. Classification (NCBI taxonomy): domain Eukaryota; kingdom Metazoa; phylum Chordata; class Amphibia; order Anura; family Ascaphidae; genus Ascaphus; species Ascaphus truei. The sequence goes on along the minus strand of NC_134490.1, from coordinate 50,069,711 downwards.
ATGTAGCCAGGTACGTAATGAAGCAGTATTGCATGTGGTGGGTACGGAATGAAGCATTATTGCATGTTGCGGGTACGGAATGAAGCATTATTGCATGTTGCGGGCATGGAATGAAGCAGTATTGCATGTGGCGGGTACGGAATGAAGCATTATTGCATGTTGCGGGCATGGAATGAAGCAGTATTGCATGTGGCGGGTACGGAATGAAGCAGTATTGCATGTGGCGGGTACAGAATGAAGCAGTATTGCATGTTGCGGGCATGGAATGAAGCAGTATTGCATGTGGCTAGGTATGGAATGAAGCAGTATTGCATGTGGCGGGTACGGAATGAAGCAGTATTGCATGTGGCGGGTACGGAATGAAGCAGTATTGCATGTGGTCAGGTACGGAATGAAGCAGTATTGCATGTGGTCAGGTACGGAATGAAGCAGTATTGCATGTGGCGGGTACGGAATGAAGCAGTATTGCATGTGGCCAGGTACGGAATGAAGCAGTATTGCATGTGGCCAGGTACGGAATGAAGCAGTATTGCATGTGACGGGTACGGAATGAAGCAGTATTGCATGTGGCCAGGTACGGAATGAAGCAGTATTGCATGTGGCGGGTATGGAATGAAGCAGTATTGCATGTGGCCAGGTACGGAATGAAGCAGTATTGCATGTGGCCAGGTACGGAATGAAGCAGTATTGCATGTGGCGGGTACGGAATGAAGCAGTATTGCATGTTGCGGGTACGGAATGAAGCAGTATTGCATGTAGCCAAGTACGGAATGAAGCAGTATTGCATGTGGCGGGTACGGAATGAAGCAGTATTGCATGTGGCGGGTACGGAATGAAGCAGTATTGCATGTTGCGGGTACGGAATGAAGCAGTATTGCATGTAGCCAAGTACGGAATGAAGCAGTATTGCATGTGGCAGGTACGGAATGAAGCAATATAGCATGTTTCAGGTACGAATGAAGCAGTATTGCATGTGGGGAGTACGGAATGAAGCAGTATTGCATGTGGCAGGTACGAAATGAAGCAGTATTGCATGTGGCAGGTACGGAATGAAGCAGTATTGCATGTGGCAGGTACAGAATGAAGCAGTATTGCATGTTGCAGGTACGGAATGAAGCAGTATTGCATGTGGCAGGTACGGAATGAAGCAGTATTGCATGTGGCAGGTACGGAATGAAGCAGTATTGCATGTGGCAGGTATGGAATGAAGCAGTATTGCATGTGGCAGGTACGGAAAGAAGCAGTATTGCATGTGGCAGGTATGGAATGAAGCAGTATTGCATGTGGCAGGTACGGAATGAAGCAGTATTGCATGTGGCGGATACGGAATGAAGCAGTATAGCATGTTTCGGGTACGAATTAAGCAGTATTGCATGTGGCAGGTACGGAATGAAGCAGTATTGCATGTGGCAGGTACGGAATGAAGCAGTATTGCATGTGGCAGGTACGGAAAGAAGCAGTATTGCATGTGGCAGGTATGGAATGAAGCAGTATTGCATGTGGCAGGTACGGAATGAAGCAGTATTACATGTTTCGGGTACGAATGAAGCAGTATTGCATGTGGCAGGTACGGGATGAAGCAGTATTGCATGTGGCGGGTACGGAATGAAGCAGTATTGCATGTGGCGGGTACGAAATGAAGCAATATTGCATGTGGCGGGAATGGATGAAGCAGTATTGCATGTGGCAGGTACGGGATGAAGCAGTATTGCATGTGGCGGTTACGGAATGAAGCAGTATTGCATGTGGCGGGTATGGAATGAAGCAGTATTGCATGTGGTGGGTACGGAATGAAGCAGTATTGCATGTGGCGGGTATGGAATGAAGCAGTATTGCATGTGGCGGGTACGGAATGAAGCAGTATTGCATGTGGCGGGTACGGAATGAAGCAGTATTGCATGTGGCGGGTATGGAATGAAGCAGTATTGCATGTGGCGGGTATGGAATGAAGCAGTATTGCATGTGGCGGGTACGGAATGAAGCAGTATTGCATGTGGCGGGTATGGAATGAAGCCGTATTGCATGTGGCGGTACGGAATGAAGCAGTATTGCATGTGGCGGGTATGGAATGAAGCAGTATTGCATGTGGCGGGTATGGAATGAAGCAGTATTGCATGTGGCGGGTACGGAATGAAGCAGTATTGCATGTGACGGGTATGGAATGAAGCAGTATTGCATGTGACGGGTATGGAATGAAGCAGTATTGCATGTAGCCAGGTACAGAATGAAGCTGTATTGCATGTGACGGGTACGGAATGAAGCAGTATTGCATGTGGCAGGTATGGAATGAAGCAGTATTGCATGTGGCGGGTATGGAATGAAGCAGTATTGCATTAGGTGGGTACGGAATGAAGCAGTATTGCATATGGCGAGTATATAATGAAGCAGTATTGCATGTGGCGGGTACGGAATGAACCAGTATTGCATGAACAAGAAGCATTTCTATGTACTTCATGGTAAGCAAAGCTTCATTAATGCCAGAGCGGTTTGCAATACTTGGCAGGCCCCTACGGCAGCAAAGGAGATTAACACTGCAGCCTATCAAGGATCTGAGTGCTTGGACGACAGTTCTCGTGAGGTGCTTAGTGTACAGCACGGGTTCCTCTGTTGCTGGGTTAACACTCGTTAGTGCGGTCTCCAAAAAGTGTTGATACTGCCATTGTTTTCTTCACGGAAAGCTTCAGAAAGGAAGTGGCTGTGTGTCATTTTTTAACTCACCAGTCTCACACTTTCAGACAATATGTGCAAGACAGTGAAGGCACTCTGTGCACACCACCTTTTTCTGACATTTTTGTTTCTGCATTAAAATGTGTCATAACATATAAAAATAAAAATAAATCAACTACAAATCCCATAGAACTGGGATTGCTCAACTCCAATACTCAAGCCAATCTCAACAGGTCAGGTTTTCAGGATATCCCCGCTTCAACATAGGTGGCTCAATCAGTCCAAGCTTCAACACAGGTGGCTCAGTCAGTCCCTGCTTCCGCACAAATGGCTCAATCAGAGGCTCAGTGCCTCTGATTGAGCCATCTGTGCTGAACCTGGGATATCCTGAAAACCTGACCTGTTGGGGGGCTTGAGGACTGGAGTTGAGTATACCGCTGTAGAAAATACAACACACACACACTTCATTAGGGGTAAGTTAACCCCTTTGCTGCTAGAGGAGTCAGCAATCCATTGCACAAAGTGTTTAAGGGATCACACTTAAATGAGTTTAATCTGCTGCAGTGACTCCAAATCTGCAGTGTTCTGGAATTTATTACAAGGCATTTCTTAGGGGATCTACAATGGCGGCCCATATTCAACAGTCCTGTGCCTGAATAGCTCATATGAATATTAAAAATTGCTAAATGATTTCACAGAGAGGCATTTAATAAAAAGGCAAAAACAACTGTTGCTAAAAGAGAAATATGTTTTAATCATCTTGAGGCTCGGGGCTTTAAACAATTTCACCTCGATGACAGCTGATTTCTCGTCACCCTTCAAAACAGACCAGTGTAAAACGGCGGGGAATATCAGCTGATCCCCTGCATTTCGCCCTGCGCGGGTGTGGGATCCATGATGGGTGCATAAATAAAACAAGAACTGCGGGAGTGGGGTGAGGGGGGGGGGAGATGTAAAATGGGGAGGGGAGATATGTAAAGCAGAGGGAGAGAGACATGGAAAGTGGGGGGAGGAAAGATGTCAAGTTGGGGGGGGAGGGAGGAGCCATTGACATAAATAACTAATAATGTTGAACACTGTACCAGAAAATGCAGATGGATTAGGTAAATTGGGGCAGGTTTGGTTTGAAAGGACAGGGGTGTAATCCAAGGTGTTGACATTAGCAATCCTAGGGTTTCTGAAGCCATACCGATTTGAAATGCATTGCAGGGCCATCCAGGGCATCTTAAAATGTATTGTATACCCGTACCAAGCAGGCCAATCCCTTACTACTAGTGTGCCCTACAAATACTATATACCCGTCATCTGCAGTCCTATCCCGTACTACTAGTGCGCCCTACAAATACTAAATACCCGTCCCCTGCAGTCCTATCCCGTACTACTAGTGCGCCCTACAAATACTATATACCCGTCCCCTGCAGTCCTATCCCGTACTACTAGTGCGCCCTACAAATACTATATACCTGTCCCCTGCAGTCCTATCCCGTACTACCAGTGCGCCCTACAAATACTATATATCTGTACCTTGCAAGTCGATCCCGTACTACTAGTGCGCCCTATAAATACTATATACCCGTAACCCTGCAGGCCTATCCCATACTAAAAGTGCGCCCAACAAATATGATACCAGGGCAACGGGTGGTGTCATCTATCCCCTCCCCCCCCCCCCCACCCCTCCCAGCCAAGGAAAAGACTAACCAATGGGAGGGATCAACGTCATTAAGGAGCATGCACAACTGCCCCATTTGCATGCTGGGAAATGTAGTTTCCTCCCAGCGTTGCATGTGGGAGAGGAGAGAAGAGTTTCACTCTGTCCCTGCCTCCACAGGTAAGATACCAGGAGGAGGTGAGGATGAAAAAGGAGGATGAAGGTGGTGAGGAAGGAGAAAAGGAGGGTGGTGGTGGTGAGGAAGGAGGAGGTGTTGAGAGGAAGGAGGAGGGAGGTGGTGGTGAGGAAGGAGGAGGAGGGGGGTGAAAGTGAGGGAGGAGGGGTGGGTGAAAGTGAGGGAGGAGGGGTGGGTGAAGGAGGAGGAGGAGGGGGGTGGGAGAAGGTGAGGGAGGAGGAGGGTGTGAAGGTGAGGAAGAGGAGGACTATTTAATCTGGCTGGCAAAGCCGGACAATCAGATCAACAGGTAACTCACTGGTCCTTAAAGGACGCAGTGAGAAAAAAATACCAGACTAACAAAAATATAACATCAACCGGTATCAAGTGCAACAGTAAAGGAGGAGAAGGGGGAGGAAGGAGGAGGGGGGGATGGTGAAGATGAGGAAGGAGGAGTTGGAGGGGGGTAATGGTGAGGGAGGAGGTGGTGGTGTGAAAGGATGAGGGGGAGGATGAGGGAGGGGGAGAGGATGAGGGAGGGGGAGAGGATGAGGGAGGGGGAGAGGATGAGGGAGGGGGAGAGGATGAGGGGGGGGAGAGGATGAGGGGGGGGAGAGGATGAGGGGGGGGAGAGGATGAGGGGGGGTGAGAGGGTGGATGAGGGGGTTGCAACAATCTTGGAAGTAGTGGGAGAGGAGCATTAAGATCAGTATAGCTCACCATATATGACTGCAGGTATGTTATTTATAAATTATCTGATCGTTATGTCATTTTTGTCTATACCCGTACCCTGCAGGCCTATTCCGTACTACTAGTGTGCCCTACAAATACTATATACCCGTACCTTGCAGGCCTATCCCATACTACTAGTGCAACCTATAAATACTATATACCCGTACTCTGCAGCCCTATCCCATACTACAGTATTAGTGCATCCTATAAATACTATATACCCGTTCCCTGCTGCTCTATCCCATACTACTTGTGCGCCCTACAAATACTATATACCTGCACCCTGCAGGCCTATCCCGTACTACTAGTGCCTCCTACAAATACTTCAGTACAAGTAAATTGCAGGTTTATCCCATTTGTTAGCGTTTACAAGACCAGGGAAATGCCCTTTATCACACCGAAAAAATGTACAATCCATCAAGTTTTCAAACAAGAGTATAAAACATAACTAAGTGATGCCGACGGCTCACGAGATCCCCGCATGATCACAGCAGCAAGCACCTCAGGGAAACAGCAATCCAAAACCATATTATTCCCATCTCCCATACCGGAGACTCTCACAGCTGCCACCCGTCTAAGTTCTTTCAAAACTAAAGCTGTCTCACATTTTAACCTGGTCTGTAACTGTTACATACGCCTATAATATATATTATCTCTAACTGTGCATGCAATGTCTTGTACATAATGTATAACCTGTTCACTTATGTAACCATGTATTTGTCACCATAACTCTGTGCCCAGGACATACGTGAAAACGAGAGGTAACTCTCAATGTATTACTTCCTGGTAACACATTTGATAAATAAATAAATAAAATATGCTGTACATATTTAATCCCTGTAATTCCAGGTATGGCCCCTGTGAATGCATTAGCTTCCTGACTTCTTCCGAATTGTACCACAGTAACAGTACGATGAACAGCCGGGGTTAGTTTGCATTAATATTATTGTGATGCAATGGAACAATTAATTTTCTAACTTCTGTCAAACACTTTTTCCCCCATTGTATTTTCTGTAAAACGTTGAGGTTTCCAGGTCCCGTTCACTACATTTCGGGCAATATTTCTAATAATAAAAACAGGTAGAATTTAAGTTTTATGGCCATATTACCTCTTTCATCTCTGAGAAGCCTGCAGTGTATAATGAAGCAAAGCAGATCAGGCACATTTCACAGTGATGGGGTTCAAAGCATTAATACAGGGGAGGCCAACTCCAGCCCTCAAGAGCCACCAACAGACCAGTTTTAAGGATATCCCTGCTCCAGCACAGGTGGCTCAATCAGTGGCTCAGTTGAGATTGAGCCTCCTGTGCAGGAATATCCTTAAAACCTAACCTGTTGGTGGCCTCTGACTCTAGACTTCCCCCTCCCCTCCATTACAACCTATGTTTTGTGAGTATACGTGGCTCAAACATCTGATCCAAAACTGCATAACGTTGTTTCTGTGAATGAGCTTACGCAGACAGATCTGAGCAATGTAACAGATGCACACCTCTAACGACTTAGCAAATAATGGCATTTAGATTGGCTATGACCTTGGACCCACCACTCTCTGCTGAGAGATGCACAATGAATTCACTAATACTTATGCTCAGACACTGAGAGCAATAGGAACGTACCTGTTTTGGGATCCACATCCGCCTGTAAGTGTGGTGGAGGGTTCCCCGGTGTAAAGTGCTCGTTGCTGTAGGTGATGAGCGGCGTGAGTGGGTGAACATGGTGAGGGTGCTGCACAACTGGCACTTTGTTAGACTTTCAAAACAAAAAGGAGAAACGAACAAGGTTAGACCCATGCAAATCCCATCTTGAGCCTCTACTGCAGGAGGGGCCAACTCCAGTCCTCAAGGGCCACCAGAAGGTCAGGTTTTCAGGATATCCCTGCTTCAGCACAGGTGGCTCAATCAGTGGCTTAGTCTTTGAATGCACCACCTGTGCTGAAGCAGGGATATCCTGAAAACCTGACCTTCTGGTGGCCCTTGAGGATTGCAGTTGGCCGCCCCTGCTCTACTGGCTTCACTAAATGAAGACAGCTACATACACGGTGATGCACGGGTGGGATGTGGCACGGACATTGGAAACAAGTCTGGCTACCAAGACCTTGTACAATATTGTAATTCCGTTACAGGATACCACCAAGATAACATTTCCCCAATTAGAAGCTGTAGATACAGGAAAGCATTGCACATTATGTACAGTTTGTTCTCCAAACTGACATGTTAAATACACCTTGTGAAAAAGCCCCCAGCTAGAATTTATTTTGTTAGTGATGTTTTTAAATCGTTAAAGGCTTACACAGGTACTTCCTCCCGCCACCTAACAGATGGCATGTAGTCAGTCAATGCAAGTGATATGGTAAGTACCTATGTTTATTTACAGTTATCTGGTGGGTGTTTGTGTGAGGAGTGAAGCTCACAGACTGCAAAATTAGGCATCCAACTGTTGGTCTTGTTCCCTCTTGTTGCAGTGAAATAGCCCACCTCCCCTGTTCCCCCAAGCAATTTTTGGCTGTAATGGCATAAAGGCAAAGCATGCTGAGGCACAGGCCAAATTTTCACCCCTGTGACTCCTCATGATTCACACCCCTTTGGGATGTAAGTCCGCACAGCAGGGTATCCTAAATAACTGACTTTACCAACCATCTAAGGCAAGGGAGGGCAACTTCAGTCCTCAAGGGCCACAAACAGGTTAGGTTTTCAGGATATCCCTGCTTCAGCACAGGTGACTCAATCAGCTCAATTTGGGATATCCTGAAATCCTGACCTGTTGGTAGCTCTTGAGGACTGGAGTTGCCCACCCCTGATCTAAGGCCAAACCCACTCAATCTCAAAGGATTTGTGAACACACACCACCTCTTCCACCTTAAGCCTGCAACCATTTATACATATAGGATCTAAGGATCGGCTGCCTGCCTTGTATTCTAAAACGGCCTTCAGTACAACGACGATTATCTCAGATCTGCTGCGTGTGGACATTTGCCAATTATTCCATCACCAACACGTATTAATAATAAACTTAAAACTCTTGAGTTTGGTAACAAAACTGAAAAGGAGAACTAAAATGTATTTTTAAAAAGAAGATAAAACACAGGTTCCACGGGTCTTAAGTAATGCACTATAGCGTAATAAAACAACACAAAAATGCATTACGCAAAAAATAAGTTTGCCCTTCATCAGAATCCACGTAGAAAAATCGAACTGTGCAGAAACCGTGTCCCTACTTGACCAGGTTCTCGAAGCAACCCGGTCTTACAATTCTAATTCCCAATGGAGGAATTGAACTAACATCTTACAAAAAGGAACATTTAACCAGATTAGGTTTCCGGCACAGATAAGGAGGCACTGGTATCAGATGATGAATGGATTAGAGTCACAGATAGTGCCTTCATTTCCATAAATAAGAAACCGCTTGTATTAATGTCAGAGGAACAGAGGCCCAGCGTGACAATAGTTAAATAGAGCTATTTAGCTCTTTCCTTTTGTGTTCTGCTATTACTGGTATTTGCGGTGTGCTTTAGACATCAACAAAATAGCCTAACACACACATAGAAATTCAAACATGAATCTGTGTAAAGTTACTCAGCTAAAACTACAAAACGTGCCAATATGGGTTTTATGCATCAAAATTCTTGCTGCAAAACTGGAAAAATAAAAATGCACCAGTTTATTCTGAGTGAAAAAATCCCACTTGTTTTTTCTCCAGTTTTGCAGCCGGATGAGTTTGATGTGGTCAGCAGTATACACTGCACTGATCCCCCTGTATGATAATGCTAGTGTTTCCCTGCTGAGAAACACAGGTGTGACCAGCATTCAGGAGACAAAGCGTTCTTGTTAAGGGTTATATAAAATACTGTATGTGCTGTTATTCAGGCACCAGGCAGGCACACAGGTGCAGGTGTATTCAGCAATGATACAAAGTCATTTTTCACACAGGCTACATCTATAGTTTGTGTAATATCACTTAAATGGCAAATCCACTAACCAGCATCAACTTCCAACGTTTAACATGTGTAACAATTTCTTATGTTATATTTATATTGTATTATATATAAACCCACAAGCTCAATAACGAATGGAGCAGAAAATACAGTACAGTACATACTGAAAGGCTAAAATGCATCAAAATAAAATAATTTGCAGTACATTTGTAATGTCCGAGTTATACATCAGTTTTTAGGCAAATCCAAAAAGGACCATTTCTAGCACCTCACAAAAAAAGTTGAACCTGACTTTTCCTCCATTCATTTTTATCACAGTTTCTAAGGAGATATTTATCATTAATCGTTTTTAGGTATAATGTTTTCATAATTACTGATAGAGCACCACAGAGGGTTGGGAGACAGTGGAATTCAACCTCAATTTATTCATACATTTATGAAAAATCAACAACATTCCCCAGCCTGGAGCCAGAAGCCAATTATTCCCACATCCAAATGGTTCAATCAACAAGATTGTTTAACCGTTTTGCTGCCGCAAAGCAATGGAGGGCAAATCCCTGTGTCTGCGAAAGGGATTAAAGCAACAACCCTGCCTGCCTGTCTCCCTTTTTTTTTGCCAAATCGAAACCCAGAGGTCCCCTAGAGCAGAAACGCGCTAGTCCTAGCACCAGGGACCCCACGGTTACTGAGATATTTAACTTTTCAGGTACTGTTACATCAAAGATGGCTGCCTTTATAATCCAGGGAAATGAGAAAGAGGTGTGGGGCACAACCGCCGACAAGAAATTAGTAGATCAAGAGGTGACTCCAATGAAAAAAATTATTTATTCAATCACATGGATAAAGAGGTAAAAAAACCAACAAAAAACCTACGCGTTTCGCAGAACCGCGCTTTATCAAGGAAGATGTTTATTAAGCTTTTCTGTTTGGCTACCATTCTGGTCTCCATTAGGTGTTATTCTTCCACTTGAATCGTCTACGTACTTTTATATTTCTCTAATTAAGGGAGTTCTGGACATTATGTTTTTTTTTATAAAATTATTGTGTGACTTACTGTGAGCCTATACTAAGTGTGAGCACCATATTCCACTGGATAGAAAGAAGATCCGGCGCTACTGCAAGTGGCAAATATCCAGGCTACTTCCGGGTTGAATGAAAAAACTTTATTCGGACATCACACACACACAAACTCCAAGACGAAGCGCTGTTCTATAGCGTGAAACGCGTTGAGGGGGAGACCGTGGTGAAGCCTTGTGTGTGTGATGTCCGAATAAAGTTTTCATTCAAGCCGGAAGTAGCCTGGATATTTGCCACTTGCAGTAGCGCCGGATCTTCTTTCTATTCACTTGACATTTCTGACGGCTGCACGCTGGAAAACGGAGGTTATAAGAGAGCAGGACCCAGATCGGAGAGCGTCTAGAGTTAAGGGATTTCCCTCCCAGCCCTGATCCAATTAGAGGTTTATATCTGCACCCTCCACCCCGTTTCCAAGTGACTCACACTGACACCTTCGGGTGCTGTGACTGTATACCGGAGCACAGGACAGTTCCTTTGTATACCATATTCCACTGGACTGTATACTGTTGCTTTTATCATCCAATGGGAAGATGCAATGTTATGCTCCAATGACATGGCAGATTTCTATTGGTCAGAGAGCGAGGCTTGGATGGCAGCCATATTGATTACCCAAAAGGTACTATAAATACTGGCACATACAAAAAAGTTATATATTTTAGGAACCAGGAAATAAACTAGCGTGGGGGTACAGCTCCGGGGGGCTCCCAGGTTCCAATAATGTTACAAAACAAAAAATTAAAATATTGAGTAGGGGGCATGCTGCTTTAAAGAAAAGTAATTGTGGCAGTGTGACACAGCAAGGAATATCTCAGATAACTGCGCCACCTTCCCTGCTACACCAGGTGTTTAGAAAAGATCACAGCCTGCACAGTTTTTATTCCCGAAAAAGGTCCTTCATTTCAAATGTTTCAAACACCTAACCTTCTCGCTGTGCTCTTAAAAACCTGACTCCAGTTCCTGTGCCGCCCTCCTCACACTTGCCAGGAGTGTATATAGCTTAGCTAACCTTCCAGGAATGAGAGGCCTGTGCACTGCTCGCAAGGCGGGTGGAACACGGTGACAGGTCTGGCCTCAGTGACCCTCTCCTATGGAAAGGGTCAGCAATGTATTGCGGAGCAAGGCACCAGTGCCTGGCAGCTGGTCCAAGCTTCACTGCCACTTTGTCTATCATACTGATTGTTTTACTTTGAAATTCTCAAGTAGGATGATGGTTGTAAGGATCATTAAAGATGGAAACCGCTGTGGTTTTACCGTTTGAGCGCAGATGTAATTCTACACTACATAGGGATCGCTGTGGCTCTCTTTCTTGGTAAAAGCCAGAGCAAAGTCTCCTGTATGATCCCCGGTATTTGTCAAGTGTCATTTGAATTGTGGCTTTTTGGAAAAGTGTTGTGCTTGTCAGATAGGACAGCAGTTCAAAGCAAAGAAGTTCTGGGAGCAGACTGAGGAGAACTTTTTTCTTTCTTTTTGCAAAATCTTTCTACTTTTATCTTGTACCACTCCACGATTGCCCATTGTATCTGCCGTAAAAAAAAATAAAGACACATAAAAAAAAAGACTTTATCTACTGATAGTCGAATGCATATCGCATAATATATAAGGAGTAATAATAATAAAAAAACGAGTGATATCCATTTTGTAAGAGTTCCTCGGAAATTGGAAAACCATCTTCAGGAATGGTAAGGAACGTGTTGCTGTGCTGAGTGCTCTCACCCCAACATGGATTGGTAAGCGTGATTGCTGCTGTCAGACCCCTGGAAATATCGCCATTACTTCATGAGGAGGAAGCCTCCTTGCCTGGCCTTTGACCTTTGAAGAACACTTGGGCTTCATGTTCTGCTGATCCCTGCATGAGGTATTCTGCCTCCCTATTAGAACGCCCTGTGTGCATGCCTCCCAATTTGGAACGTGGCAAGTGAGAGATTGATGATGGAACTTGTTTGGTGCTCATCCTCTTCCCAGTTCTCTACTCTTGGTGTGGGCAGCCTACGGGGAGGGGGTAAGGTTGCCATTCACAGCACAGCCCATTAATCAACGGGCAGTGAAAACAAGCGGCTCCGCCTGTCTTCCCCCCGTCCTGTCCCCTTCAATAATCCCCCATTACTTCCTTTTCTGCAGAAGCAGGAGAGAACCTGAAAGTGCCTTTATCAGGCAGTACAATAAAACAAAAAAAGTAACACAGAGGAGGGTTTGTTGAGACTTTTTGCGCATCCCTTCACGGTGGATGTAAAAGGTCTGTGGCAGTTTTGAATTACTAAGCCCTTCTGCGGCTGCACTATGTGCTAGCAAAGGGAGTTACTATTCATGCCAAAAGTATACATTAAAAATAGCTTTATAACGCGCACCCCAAGCAAAGCCGCCTTTCCCAGTGCTTTCCAGAGCTACAGGCTGGCAGGGTTAGTCTGGGCAGTGTGTGGAACATACTTCTGTAAATGCATGCGACAGAAATCACTAGAGGAAATCCAGCAACATTTCCAAAAAAAGAAATAGATAAAGGAAGTGTTTCATAGTTCATCTTTCTTCATCGGAATTTCTCTGAATTAACCAAAACAAATTCATACATAACATTCTGCTGCCTTCTGAGCGCACAATAACACAGGGACACGGTGTACAACATCAGTCAAATACTCTTTTTTTAAACCTCACTAATAGAAAATACTTCCTGAAGCATGAAAAGAAAATCTGCTACAGGTTCTTTTATTATTATTAATTTATTTCATTAATTGGTGGAACGATTCTAATAATTACTTAAGCTGCTGGCTTGCCATGAACATGCTAATTTGCAGGTCTGGCAGACTCCGGGTTCAAACTTACAGGGGATCCACACACAATAAAAAAACACTGCTAGAGAAAATATGAAATAATATTATTATACAATCTCGTATTGGAGTTATAATAAATAGAAATAAGTCAGGTGACAGCTCATCTTGTGTCAATTATTTCATCATTTGGGATATATTGACTTTAAATAGTACAACAAATATTTATCAGGAAGATACACCCCCGTCAATATTGCATGCACAGGTAACATCAACCTGTCTCAGAAACCGAAAACTAATGAAGAATTGCTCACCATATTCTGTAATCAGGATAACATTGGCCAAATGTGATTTGATACAGGCTGTATTTTTAACCTCATAGCAGCTGGAGGGGGACAGAAACACATTGCAACGTACGTCATGTTCTTTGATGAAAGAATTTCTCAGTGTAGCTGAATTAAAGAAGGTAGCAGCAGCCTGGCAGTACAGCCATCCTTAGGATGTCATGGACATATTGCATGCAGGAAGTTGTTTAAACCAGGTACTGCAGTGGGGTCATCTTTGTCATTTTCTGTACTGTCTACACACCAAGTCTATCCCATAGGCATGACCTTAGGACAGGGGTGGCAAACTCCACTCAGAAAAGTTGTACAAAGTGTACTAATTTTTGAATTATTAAATGCAGTTTTTGTATAATTATTTTCTCACGTTATTTAAAAAAAAAAAAAAAAAAAAAAACATGTGAAAGCACAATAGCATTTCTTCTATTCCATAGTATAGTTGACTTGCAACAACAATTTAGCAAATCTCTCTTTTAATGTAATACACCTGTTCGTCCTCTCCCATCCCTGTCTGCCACAGAACGTTCTATGGATTCTAGATTATTTTACACCAAAAGCACGTATCATACTTACAGAGCAGCATGTGTAACACAATAGCTACGAAGTCTAGGAATTATTAATAAATATATTAACACATCCACTGCTGGGGTGGATACACTTCTGTGCAATGATTGCATTCTGGAATTAGTTTAGATCTGACTTTAGGTTTAAAGCCACATCTCCATATTACCTACATTCTCCCCAAGGCTAAATGCCTCCAAAAAAAGTAAGGCTGTATTATTGTTAAAACAAAGTGCAAGAAGAATATGCAGTGTTCGAATACAAAATTACAGGAACAGGCTAGGAGTTCTCAGCCCTGTACATCCTAAAGGGCCAGGTATTAGGGATATCCCTGCTTCAGCGCAGGCATTAGGGATATCCCTGCTCCAGCGCAGGTGGCTCAATCAGTGGCTCAGTCAGCAGGGATATCCTGAAAATCTGACCATTGGTGGCCGTGGAGGACTGGAGTTGGTCACTCCTGCTCTAGTTTATTTGTTGCTGTTGGACAAGCCATTGCCTGCTCACATTTTTTGTTTTTAAGATAAGTGTAAAATATGGCAGTCCCATAGGAATAACAGTTTTATTTATTTATTGTTAATAAAAAGAATATATTTTGATTGAGACATTTGCATTAAAAAAATATATATAATCTTAACATATATATATATATATATATATATATATATATATATATATATATATATGTAGAGGTATCAGTACCGTGTTAGCCGAGCTTCAATAATCAAAAAATAAATAAATGATACCGTTCTGTGGCTAACGAAATGCTTTTATTTGTGCGAGCTTTCGAGATACACTGATCTCTTCTTCCGGCGATGTTATATATATATATATATATATAATATATTCCCCTCTCATTTCCTGTCATCTTTTAAAAAACATTTTGTGCTGAAGGGTTTGCTGTGTTAACCCTTTGGTTGTTCTTGAAGGAGTTGATTGTAAACTCTGGCGTTAACAGGCTAAAAAACGTCTAAAGAAGGGGTGGCCAACTCCAGTCCTCAAGAGCTACAAACAGATCAGGGTTTCAGGATTTCCCTACTTCAGCACAGGTGGCTCAATCAGTGGATCAGTCTTCGACTGCACCACCTGTGCTGAAGCAGGGATATCCTGAAAACCTGACCTGTTGGTGGCTCTTGAGGACTGGAGATGCCCACCACTGGTCTAACGACTCTGGCAGGAAGGGCGTAGCAGTAATAATATCATTGTTTGCTTTTGCTTATGTTTGGCATAGTTTACTTCTTTTAAAAAGAGGAAAAGCAGTTTGCAGTGCATGATGGGAAATGCCAAGACAATACTCTCCAATTTGCTTTGCAGATGCACTTCTCCACAAAGTATATTAACCCTACGTTGTACCAAATGGGTCACCAATGCATTCCGTTAGCTTAGTTTTCTATTAGAGAAAAACAAAAAACATAACTGCAGTTATAGGATATATAGAGTAGAATGTGCACGTTTGGGGGCTCGAAATCCGAGTGTGTGTGTGTGTGTGTGTGTGTGTGTGTGTGTGTGTGTGTGTGTGTGTGTGTGTGTGTGTGTGTGTGTGTGTGTGTGTGTGTGTGTGGTGAGAGGGGATGCCCCTTTTTTATTTGCATAAACTGGGCACACTTTAGTTTACAAATTAAAAAAACGGCGTAGATAAAAGCCACCTGCTAATTCTGAGGTAAAAAAAAAAATATATATATATATATATATATATATATATATTGTTTTAATTCCAAACCAAAAGCAATAAAGTACCTGCAAAACACAAAAACATTTTTTACAACAACACCAGTGAAAGTGCCCACCCTTAATATAAAGCTTATTCAATTCATACCTCCAGCAACAAGAACCTTCTTCAGTTATTCACATTAGTAATGAGTAAATTAAATAACGGTATTGCATATTTTTGGGGGGGAGGGAAGGGGGGGTTCCAGGTATTTTTATTACATGCCTTCTGTGTGTTTGCCAAGTCTCGTTCATCTAGCATTTACCAGAATAAATACTGTGATTTTGCTAATTACACTGAATATTTTGCTGTGACTTTTCCCTACATGTGACCTTCTGTATCTGGCCACTATACTATTTTCATAAACTCTAGCCTGCACTAAAGCTCCCCCAGAGAACAATTTGCAAGAAGGCAGAATCATTTCTAGGAGTCTCCATGAAGAGGTCTCGCATTAATGATACCGTCCCACAGGCCGGCTGAACTTTTTGCAAAGATAAAGCACTGGAAAAGCACGATAAACGGAAACGCTTGAACTTGTTAAACTCTGCTTTACATTGTGCGCGTGGTCAAGATTCAGAACCCTTTGGTATAGCGCAGGGGTGGGCAACTCTAGTCCTCAACGGCCACTAAGCCCAGGTTTTCAGGATATCCCTGCTACAGTACAGGTGGCTCAATCAGTGGCTCAGTCGAAGACTGTACAACCTGTGTTGAAGCAGGTATATCCTGAAAACCTGACCTGTTGGTGGCCTTGAAGACTGAAGTTGACCCCTTCCCCCTCCCCCTGGTATAGCTTCTCCTTTGACAATTCAACACCATGAGAACAAAGAACCAATGGAGGAAATATCCTTCATACTTATTTGTGTACAATAATACGCTGTTCAATGTTTACACCTTCTGTGCTACAAAGGCCGCCAAACATGTCAATTTGCCATGTAAACGCATCAACTGCTAGACCGCCCATCACTAAAGAGTTCAGTGTGCACATTGACGCTTTCAATGTCAGAAGGGCCAGCACCGCATGGCAAACCCAGTGAGGACATTAAAACTCTGATGATTTGTATAGGGCTACAATGCGGTGTATATTTTTGACCCATGCTTAACTTTGTCGGCCACTAGTGCTACAGATGTAGTGGGGGCGATTCATTGTTGCCTCTGGCGAGACATCTTGGGATATATAATATTGTGCATCGACACCTTCATAGAAACTCTGTGATATACAGAGTTATTACAGGGTATGTTGTGTTATCACGCACTACGTCTGTACTTAATTTGGAAGCCATTCTACTGCTTCTGTAAACGAGGTCTAATGAGCAGTCCAGCAGGTGAGCACGTCACAATGCTCGTGTTACAGAATGAAATGCTTACAGCTTCAGCTAGTAACGTGCCTCAATCTGCCTGCATGTAGCAGTATGGTTTCCCTCTTAGAAAAGTATTGTACTCACAAATGAGAGGCACAGGGGGGAGAAATGTTACAAGTCTATGGGTATATACAGCCCAGTTCAGCTTTGGTGTTACTTTCAACTCACTGATAAACAAATAAATAAACCGTTGTTGTTTTTAAAATAACTATTTTCTGCTAGTTTCTCTGACATGGAGCTGTGAATGCAAAATACTCACAGTTGACACACAGAGCATAAATGTAAACATCAATAAATCAAAAACCACAACAGATTAGAAACAGATTCAGGAAACACAAACAAATTGCAATTTTAATCCCCATAAGACACATTCTATGTCAATATAAAGAGGCTATCTGTACTATATAATTGTAACAATTGCACACAAAACCAGAGGAAACAAAGAGCCAAACACAAAAGGACAGAGGAAATCATTTTGTGTGATAGAAAGAGGTTTATGTAAAGGCAAAACGAAAAAAGAAATGATTAGATGATAGATGAGAAACACATATCCCCTTCCCAAATTCTCAATAATATATATATATATATATGAACATTCTTTAGAAATTTAAATGAATGATCTATTACATACCCTAGGCTATATATACACCTTATATATACCCTATATATACAGAACTGCAACATTAATAAAAGTTTTACACACCCATTTTCTAGTTCACAATGAAGTTGTACTACTTGGAAATGGACTGTGTAACGCACATTTCTTTCCTATCTAAAAGTTGCTTTCCTGTTCCATAGGAGGAAAGACGGAGCTTTGTTTTAAAGGGAACAGTTCAACAAAACATTACCGGCTTCCAACAAATAGCATAATATCCGACCTCTGCTCCCAATATTGTGCTACTGCCATTTGACCCACTCTCAACAGCAACATTTCATTTGAAAGCCCTGTTGATAATTTCCCAGGCTAGAAGCAAGCAGCGGCAGATACAACACAAAAGCACCAGATCAGATATGGCTCTCTAAAGATATTTATGTACACAGATGATCAGCATCATTATTAAGTATTGTTTGCCCTACACTTCTGTAGGTAGGAATACTGTATATATTCAACTGTTTTCTCAAAACACTGGTCTCTAACCTTAAACATCATGCTCTAGCTCTGTGACATTAAACCAACATTCACAAGTCTTTGGTACAAAACATAAGACTCAAACTTTAGGGAACTAGGACTTATTATACGTCCTCTGCTCAATTGTGTACAGCAGTGTGTACACTATCAGTAAAGCAATTTATTTATGCAGCACCATGTAGAAATACATTATTGCATGCACATTTTTTAAGACAATATATATATATATATATATATATATAAATAAATAAATAACTCAAGAAACACTGCAATGGAGCAAACCAGGATGTGTACTGTGTTATTGTCCCATCCATTAAAAAAAAAAAAAATAGGGTCAGGTGTTTTATTTAATCTCGTACTTGCTGGGGAACTGAATGGGTTAACTCATCCAGTTACTAAAGTTGCAGTGCTGCTGCAATGAAAGCAATAAGTCACTTCAGGAGTTTGGTTATTATAACAACTTCTTTCTATTTTCACATGTTTGTTTGCCAATGTATTTCCTGTGGTATAATGCGACTAGGCTATGCCAAGCGTAGCAGGCCCCTTCAGCATGTAAAGGGTTACATTATTTTGCAGAAAGTCACAGCTGGGGGGTGGGGGGGGGGTGACCCCTTATATCTCCCATCCCAAACACAAATAAAAAAGGTAAGATAAAGTAAAATTGGCCACAAATGATAGAAGTCAGCGGTTCCCCAACAAACACAATCACAAAAATTGCGCTACTCACCCAGCAGTTCAGATTGACGTGCCAGCTGCCAAGTTCCTGCAGCAAAGACAATTCACAGGCTGACAATGCCTTCCTGTCACCCGGTACATCCATTCCAACTAACACAGCATCCCTCGTGTACATAGCAGCTTTGCCTCAACTCCCCAACTATTTTTCCTTCCGCTCCCTCTCTGATGACCAGTGAAGAAAATGGCTTTAACTTCTTTCCCTTTTTTATCTGTCTTAAAGCTTTCACTTAACCTCCTACCAATTAAAACAGCCTCAATAAAACATGGTACCCGCTGCTTTCTCCGGCCTGATTGTTCTCTGGAAGTTCACCATCCATGTTCATGTTTTAATATCTGGAGGGTTCGGACTATCTAGTGCCACCAGAACCCGCCATGGTCAAAATAATTAGCAAGAGCCTCTGGACTTTAACATGAAATGTTAAAACTGCAGCATTAGCCCAATGTCTGCACTCCCATACAGCCACGATCTTCAGCGGTATCCTTGAAAGCAGAAAAGATGCAACAGCGGCAGTGGAGGTTGTACAGGCAATACCAAATGTTTCACCGGAAGAAAAGAGAGGGAGAGAGAGAGAGAGAGAAGAAGAAGCGATTGTGAGGAATCCTGATCAGCAAAAGTGCAGCAGGCAGTGACTATCCGCTCCAGTGTTAAATGCCTGAGAACAAATTTCTTGGGGACTGGATAGGGGAAAAGTAGGTTTCGCTGTCACCGTGTCATGAGGTGACACTATGTGTGGCCTGTGCAGCAAGGTCTGCTACCTCTAGCCTTGCTTCTGTCTTTTTTTCTCCACCCTACCCTTCACTCAGCATTACATATCAATGTGGTTTTAAGTGACCAGTAAACAAGACAATGCAGGAAAAGGCTTTTGTTAAGCTGGACTCCCAGTGGCCAAACTACCGCTCAGAACCCCATCCCACATACGAATAACTCTATACGGCAATTGTTTGCAGGCTGCTGACTGAATAGGAGAACAGTGGGTTTTCAAGAAGCGTTTGGGGCTTTAGCTACCCAAGCGAAACATTGCCCCAGCTTTGATACTGAACCAAGGCCATCATTTGATGTATCTCTAGACAGCATTTAGTGCATCCACAGAACATGATTTTTAAAGCCACACAGCAGATTGTTCAGGAATTCCATGATGGGAGTTTCCCCAAACAAATATCTACTCTGCATAAAAGTTTTCCGGCTCTGTAAAGTCTGGCATATGGGCACAGGGAAACACAGGACAGGGAAGGTATGGAACTGTGTGGGAATCCTTCTGTTACCAGCCGTACGGACCACACCAGTACCAAGTAAAACACACCGGTAAAGCAACAACAGATTTTCCTTGCGTCTTTCTACAGAAGTAAATAACATTACCAACTAGTTATACATTTCAACACTGTCCTGCAGCCTCATCTCTTTATATTGTACGGGTAAGCACCAAATGTATTGTAAAAGTGTTTGTTCTGCTACTGTTTGATTTCTTCTGATGGCTTTACAAAAATTGATGTACTACACTCACAACCCCCCCCCCCCCCACTAACTCTGGTTTTCCCTGCATTTATCTGGCCTCCGCGTGCACAGTGTCAGCCAGAAATCTTTAAGGCCCCTAATACCAAAACAAAACCTTGTGATTTCCCTTTACAAGGCAGCAACAAAAGCAATGAGACTTTGGTTTGACAAGTAAAAAGCCCCAACAACAGGGCAGCTAATTGCCTTCCCTCCCTCTATTCATAGCGGCCAACACACTCCGGCGACTGCCTTTGTCACACGTGCAATTTCTTAAGTAAACTGCAAGTCTGCTGGCTGGTGATGGACAGTTCCCAATCGTTTAGCAACAATAACCCACAAAGTAATAGCAAGCCGGACAGGCATCCCCAGCTGAGAATTCTTCACTTCTGGCTTCCCCGATTCAGGAGGGAAGAAGAAAAAGAAATGCCAGAAAACACTCAAAAAGAAAAGAAACGGAAACAAGATGCCCAGATACATTCCAAAGCAGCGTGGAATTGTGCTGGGTTTTTTGTGTGTGTGTGTGTGTGTGTGCGTGCAGGTGGCAGGAAGACAAATCGCTCCCTTACAGGATTGTCAGACAAACACTCATCTCAGGTGGACACTGAACCTTTGGAGGCATCTCTCGGAAACATTAACAATGAAAAAGGCAGAGGGACGGAACGGACAAGATTAAATCAAAACGGAACACTGCTCAAATAGTTCTATACGGTAACAAAATATTTCAACTGAAAGATACAATAGACAACAAGGAAACTTTACAAATCCCCTCTCAAAGGATGAAAAGAGTAAAAACTGAAATACAGCAAGTAGTTATTGGTACTCTATGAACCAGAAATCTTAACTTCATTTTGTAAAGCGATGCTGCCATTGAAGACAACTAATAAAAACATTACCCGGAAGATTTGTAAGGAAATTGAATTTTTAAAAGATGGGGGAAAAAAATAAATATTTCGGTCAAATACATGAGAATATATAGATACATACAGGTCTACTATTTATATCTCCCTATTTATCTTCTCGTTTAATTGTTGCTCGTTTCAAAATGGGCATCAACAAGAAGTGTAAAATGCTAAAACTAAAACAAAAAAATGCAAGAAACAGTCATATAAAAATAAACAAATACCTTCAATGCAACAGAAAAAGAATGACACAAATACAGGCATTTGTAAGACGCGAAAGACGGGAAAGCAAAGGATGAGCTAAGCTTACCATTTACAACAGTTTTATTTTGGGTGCTTCACTCTGCCTGCTTTCGAGCATGCTGTCGTTTAGTGTATTCCACGCAATACCGTCATGATGAGCTATGCAGAGTGTCGCGGCTTGTTCCACTGGAGGGCAGCACCCTACCCATAACCATTCACAGCTGAGAGATAGCACACAGCTGATACAGGGACAGCAGGCTTTACACAGCAGATCTTCAGTTAAGATTCTCAAGAAGTTCAGGCATTCAGAGAATTATCTCGGTTGGTAGGGAACAGCATAATTACTAAGATCTCCCCAATTCAATGACGGCCCTCTAAAAAAAGCTTTTTACCCTTTTTTCCTATTCTCTGGCTAACAACCCCCCCTTCCCTTCCCTTTTTTTCCAACCTTCAGTTCAATGAAAGGAACAAAAGCTGATATTTTGCCTCCCGACTTGGCAAATATAAAAGGCAAAATGCCGGTCTCTTCTAACTTCGTAGCCTAATGTGGTGAGACGGTGATCCTAAGAGACTGCCCAAAACAGCGGCCATTGTAATAAGTAAAAATAAACATCCTTAAATATTTGGTAGGATGGGAGGAAAAAAAAAAAAAAAAGCACTACACTGAAGATAAAATACAAAGAAAAGAAAAAACAAAACCAAAATATTCCCCCCCTGCTTAAAGTCGTTTTAAATAAATGCACCTGTAGGTACAGGTGATTTCATTCCGAGAATTAGCTGCTCCTAGGAGCCCGT